>NC_072854.1:101931925-102664425 GCF_028858705.1 Grus americana
TGGCTTAAAATCAGTGTTGCTTCACTGATTTTCCTCGAGCAACGCTGACTTAGACCTGCTGAGGATCTGCTCTTACCTTCCCAATCACCACTGCCTTTTTGGTAACGTTTTTCTTAAAAAGAAATTCAACAAGTATTTTTAAAGCATATCGCTTTCTGCAACTGTGTATGCTTCTGTACGAAAGAAGTGTGAGTTAGGTCTGACTTGGCTCCAACTTTTGAGCCATTGGAATTATACTTTTACTCACATAGAAATAGTTTGTGCTGAGTATTTTTAACAAAGCACTCCCCCACGGTGCTAATCCAAATGGTTCAGCATGATAGTTGCACATGCAAACCCAGGAGTGAAATAATTCAAGTTTGTTGTTCAAGCCAAGGAAAATGCCAGAAGTTAAAACAGCATAAATAGACAAGAGCAGATGAGAGCTTTAATTTCCTCCCAGTTTTCATGGACGAAGGGGATGTGTTAACATGGCTAAGGCTTGAGAAGGGGCACTGTGGTGGTTGTTGGACTGTGTTAGGAGGTATGGGACCGATGCATACCAGGTGTAAATCAACAGTACTGCACTCAGCTGGTAGAACCCTGCTGATTTACACTAGCCCAAAGTTTGGCCTGTGAGTTTTTCCTTGGCAGTGGAGCTAAGTTGCATTGACAAGGCATGCAGCAAAGTGTGATTTCTTTCTAAATCAGTCTGATGTGGAGGCTTCAGCCCCAAACCCACCTAGCCTCCCCCTGAGCAGACCTCATTGTCTTTCCTCCTGGTGAATGTACAGTGTGATTCTTTGATTGACTGCTGCCACCTGATGCTAAGAAAATGTCCTGGGTTCATACTAGGGATTGTTGGTTCTATTAAAAGCAACGTAGATGGAGTTTATTTGTCACTGAAGCATTTTCTGCAGATGTTCCTACTTCAGAGATGTTCAGTCAGTTAGGTGTAAAGATGCGCTGAATAGGTCGCCATCACTTAGGGTCAGGGAAATGCCAGCCCCAGACACATAATTAACATGGCTGACTGATTAATTGCCCACTGAAAAATATAACTACCCATCCATTTAAATATTTATTTTCAGGCTCTGGACTTCACTAGTATTTTCTTTATTAAAAAAAAAAAACAAACCACAACTAAAACCCACTGCCGTTACTCTTTCTAGAAAGGAAAAATGTTGGCCGACGTACTATCCTGTGGGGATTAATCACAGTGCTATTCACATTACAACATGCAAAGTAACGTGTGTAATCCAGTCTGACATGAAAAATTGCTAATAACATCCCAAAAGGAAACAGCTATGAACGGCTCTAATGCCTGAGGAGTAGGGGAGACCTTTGGGAACTTGGCATTACGAGGAGGTCTCTTCAAAGCCCCTGCAGGTCTTCGTTCACTATTATGGTCTCTGCAGCCAGTTGTACTGGGTTGAAAGGGGCCCAGCCCTGTAGGTGGGACTCGGGTACAATCAAGTCAGACTTTGCTAACTTCTAGCCTAAAAGAAAAGCCTGTGTGTCTTTATGGGGTGGGAGGCCTGGAAGCTAGTGGCTCAGAGGTTTCACGCTGCCTCCTCCATAGAAAAGCAGCATCCCCTACCTGGAAAACTTTCATATGCACAGGTAAAAATTGAATGGGAAAGGCTCAACTTAAAAGCCACATTGTCACTTCCATGCATGAAGTTGTCATGTAGGGAGGGGTAGGACTTTTTGCATTTGGACTTCATGCTTCTCATGTAGGTGATTGTAATTGCCTCCCTCCCATCTCCAGGGACTTGGAAGGGAAGAAAGGCATCTAATGTTGGTCCTCTGGAGTGGACACCAAAATTGAAAGGCATGAACTCTTCTTCCTAAGCACAAAGGCAGAAAACAACAGGTTTTGCCCTCCTGAGCTAATATAAGTGTGTACACCAAAAAGTTGGTTACCTACTACATTTCTTGCTTTCTAGCATCACATAGTCAACAACTCCTTCCCCTTGGTTAGCGTCCAGCAATACCACAGTGATGAACAGCACATGAGCAGTTGTTTGAACTGCATGAACAGAAAAGCGTTATCATTTTTTATAGCAATGCTAGAATGAGACAAGCATGGTATCTTTTGTAGACGAATTACCAAGTGCCCAAGCAGCAGAGTGGTCATGCGAAGTTTAAAGTTATTTCTTTGAGCTGGAATAAATGAAACATAATAGTTATTTTCTTCCCTCATAATTATTGCTGGAATAGAACATCTGTAAAAATGTTTCTTTCTGTGTGGCCCATTGAATGAAAAATTTCCACAGAAGGCAGCCTGTCTTTGGGAGCAGAGAAAAACATGGAGGGGGGAGCTGAATTTCACTCTCGGAGGTAGACAGAGGCTTCTGCAGGGCTTCTGGAAGCAGAGTTTGTCAGCTGGTGTCAGGGGGAGCTGGTCTCATGCTTATCTGATGGCAAAACATGGCTAGCAAACTGCTAGTGTTTCCCCAATGGTAATAGGTGAGTGAGGCTCCAGAGCTCTGTCGTATCAGGTTAAAGACGCGCATTTCCAGACAAGTTTTCTGGAAGTGGCTTCCAAAGAGAGAAGAGCAAAAGCCTGAAGTAGAGGATGAGGTGCTGGCCCTTATCTGGCAATGTGACATGCATGTGGTAGGTGAGTGAGATCTGCCTGGGTGTCTGTTGGCCCCAGGAATGGCTGAAGTAGCCTCTACTGCAGGTTGCAGAACTCCTCTTGCCGGAGTGGGCAAAGAATAGCAGTGAGGGAATACTTGCTATTATAAGCATGCTGGCTACTGGCCGGCCATGTATTAGCAGATCTAGAGCTGTGAAGCCATATTTCCGTAATAAAAATGGAAAATAATACCTTTATGGAGATGACCTCAACCTTGCAACTGACCTACGGTTCATTATAGTGATTGCTTTCAAATCATTTAAGGCAGAGGGTAAGAATGTGGCGCTGTTGCCTGAGACAACTGTTTAGGATGAATTACCAAAGTTTGGAGGTAACTGTGTTTTTTAACATTCACCCATTGTTCAGGGGCTTCTGAGAGTGACATGCTCCTGCTAGCTGGCGGTTTGGCTCACCCGTGAAGTGGCAGCGACGTTTAGAAAACCCAGATGAGTTTGGTGCATCCCAGCTCAGTAGCCACTGGGAGCACAGTGCGCCCATTGAAGAGGTTGGGGTTTTATTTGTAGGCTACTGAAAAAAGAAAAGAAGACCATAGTGTCTCCCGAGAAAGCCATCTTGTAGGGTCTCATGCACAGCAGCCACAGAAGCAAGTTGTTAGCTGAAGGCTTGCTTGTTTTTAAACTACGAACAACATTCAGAGATACTCTATTTCTTTGATAGCTTTCAGCACTGGTTGTGACCAAAGTTAAGCACAGAGGTCCAGAGGGTTTTCTATGCATGCATAATTTTCATACGAGTTCTCACACGTAGAGGAGAACCTAGCCATAAATGCACGGGTAAAATATCAAGCAGAGATTTCTCTCCTTAAAGACAATTGTGTTTGTTTCCCCTCCTGCTAATTATATCCTATAAATCCCTCACTCTCCAAACTCAGACAGTAACATTTTGTTACCTACATTCTGTCAGTAGACTTTACAAAGATCTCTAACACATGTTATAAAAGTTATTGCTATAGTACTATATATAACAGCTTTGCATAAGAGAATAGAAGGCTGCCACATTTAGAAAATGCAGGTGCTATGTAAGCCCCTTTCTGAAAGAAAGAACTTAGCTCAGTTTCCTTTGAAGAACCAGAGACTTGAAATTGAAAACTGTATTAATGCCATTGTCTCCTTGTATCAGCAGGTTCCAGAGAGATTCCTGGAAGTGGCTCAGATCACGTTACGGGAGTTTTTCAATGCCATTATCGCAGGCAAAGATGTTGATCCTTCCTGGAAGAAGGCCATATACAAGGTCATCTGTAAGCTGGACAGTGAGGTCCCCGAGATTTTCAAATCCCCAAACTGCCTACAAGAGCTTCTTCATGAGTAGAGAGTTCAGCAGCTATTTCTGAATGTATGAAAGTAGCAGTCCCCTTCTGATGCCCAAGTCATGTGTGTCTCTATTTTAATTTCATATATATGTGTATCGCATACATATATATGTATATGAAATTAGACCATGATCCCTCCTGGATTTAAGTTTTCGTTCAGTTCCAAGGGGATGGTTATTTTACTTCAGCCTTCGGTTTACTTTTGCCCGAGACCCTTAACGTTTGGAGAATCAACGGGGTTAATTTTCAGGGAGAAGAGTTTGGAAGCGTGTAAAAGCCTGTCTTAGCAAGTTAGGGCATTATGTTTAAAAATGCTTTGTCAGATTTATTGCTTGCTGCAAAGTGGCATTTTGTCTTAGTGAGACTAATGTCATGGCACAATACTACAGACAATGAAGTTTATATTATGTTTATACTGCTAAAGGTCTGAACTCTGTGGAGTCACTTCATAAGCTTCGAGCTTTTTTTTTTTTTACTTTATATACTTTTTAACCAATAACTAGATTTTGTTTCATACTTCAAAAAACTACAACATCTATTTTAGGTACTCACTCCTAGAAGTGATACCCAAAAAAGCAAACCCTATTCTTCATGCTTTCCTTACAGAAATGATAAATACCCTGCACCAGTAATCAACACGTCAGGTTGTTGGTTTTTCTCTAAATTGCAGCAAAGGACATTTGCACAAGTCAAATACCATTATTGCAGGGTGAGGCCAGTAATTCATGCACAATATTGTATCAACCACACTAATTTTGGAATATGGTCAGCTTATTAAAGCGGAAGCATTTCACTCTCCATAGAGTAAAAATGAAACCTTCAGCGTCCTATATTGCCATGTCTCAGTCTTACTTTAAGTGGCATTAGTCCAGTCCCTAAATTTATTCTTCTCTTAGTCCATTCTGCCACCAGTATACAAAGTTTTCTGTCTGTATTTGACATCTGTCCTGAAAAGCACTTTTTGAATGATCTTAGATGTAGTAGAAGAAAGCATCTTCACCTCACAGTGCTGAGGCAAAGGAAAAAAAAAAACCAAACTTGTTTATAGCTGTAAAGTATAATTAGTCTTTTCCTAATCAGAAGAATAAAAATTACATTTTCATAAAAATCTAATCAAGCATATACAAAAATTGCAGTGTCCTCCTGGCTATGCAGGGTTCAAATAGCCAAATTGGATTTTTAAAATTACAGTAAGTGCAGCTTTAAAAAAAAAAAATCTATTTGAGTAATGCGCTGCACTTGTCTTCTGAAGCCGGAGCTAGTCTTGACCAAAATCTGAGCTACAGTGTAAAGTCCATGATGGATCTGGGTTCGCCTGAATGCTATACCATGATACGTCCTCAGACGTAAAGAAAGCTAGCTGCTAGTTCTCATGCTTTCTTCAGTGGCTCTCCTTTTCTCACGTTTTCAGAAAGGTGTCGTCTCCAGAAGTTTGGGGGAAGGTTGAATATGCTATGGCACTCTGTATTTGTCATTTTCTCTGTCGTCTTTTGTACGGATGCAGTAAGAATTTATTGTTATCGTCAATAGTATTTTCCCCTACATAATTCAATCTCAATCTAGAGGAAGTTCCTAATTAGCTGCGAATTATATTTAGACCATCAAGGATATTGGTATCTTATTTCTTTATTTTAAAATTACATTTTGACTTTGGAGAGTGAAAGTTTACCCATGTGACTAAAGAGCTGACCTGATCATTGCAATTTCACTTCATTTACAAATACTGCTGATAGACAGAAATGTATGAAAGCAATTATTGTTAGCAGAAAGCCTTAAAAACCTGCTGACTTCAAATTAAACACCACAATCCTACGATTCCCTGTCATTCTTTTCAAGCACTGGCAGTATCTGTGGAGTAAAGGCAATGCAGACAATAGCATGGGATGAAGTGCCAACATTTTCACTATGCATTAAAAGGAAAACAAATCTTGATCTTAGACTCCCTGAGAGTACCTAATACTGTACGTATCCTTAGAGTAGACAGGATGTGTCTTTTTCTTTCTTTTCTTTTCTTTCTTCATTTTTTTTCATTTTTTTTCTTCTGTGTGTGCATGATTTGGTAAACATTACACTTCATAAAGATGTAACTCCAATGACTTCTGAGTAAGAAAGGATGAAAATTGTGTTCATGCACTTTTTTGATTTATGGGAAGAAGTGGCATAAAATGCTCAAGTTTTAATACAGTAAGTTCTTCATTGGCATACCATCAGATAGAAAATACAACACTACATTGTCACCTCGGACATAAGAAAGCAAAGCCATACTTTAGTCATACTATGTGGACATACTACTAGCTACCATCTCAATCTGTGATTTTACCGTTACTTTTATTATGTTTATTATTATTAATATTATTAATATTTTTAATATTATTATTATTTGGCTGCAATGTGATTCACATAATCTAAATAAGTGAAATTGTGTACTCAACACTTGATGTCGTTACATTTATTTATTTATTTATAAGTAGCATAATCTCAATAGTAAATGAGGCATAGGAATTAAGAGTAGAAATTTCATCTTAAAAGCAAAATAAAAACGTCCTTTGTCTGAAAAAGGAACAAACGATAATTTGATCATTTAAGTGATGTGATTTTTCTGCATTTTATAGCCATATTGCCTTTGTGCCTCCCAACACACCTAAAATTATAAATACATGGCATAGCTCCTACTAAATTTTAAGTAGAAAGCAGTTTCTTTCAAGTGATCTCAATATTATTTCACTAAAAATGGCTAAAAGGCAGGAGGCTACTTTTATTGTAATGAAAAGTTTACATAGGGAAAGAATTTCAAAATCCATGTAGAAACCCCATGTTGCCATTCATTTACTGCTAATTCAGATTTATTTCTGCATATAAACTTGAGGTTATAGTCTGTGCCTAGACCTTAAATGCACCAGCGGAAGGATAAAAAAAAATCCTTCAAAATACCAGTTTTTCCCCCACAAGTACAATTGTTCTTGTGCCTTCTGTGGCTTACAATTTTCATCTTTTAACCTTCATTTTTCAATTACTACAGCTGCAATAAACACTGATTTTTTTGTTCTGTTTTGTTTTGTTTCTGGCTGTTTGACATAATGTTGATAGCTATGCATATTTTGTGTCTTTTTAAAAATTAAAAAAAAAACAAAGCAGGAGAATACGTTTTTGAAGAAGAGAATTTTTAGAACAGTTTGATAACGCAAATTATTTTTTCTCAATTGTTTGAGCAGCATTCAAGTTTTGAAAATTCTTGTAGAAGCCAATTTTTTGTAACTGTGGTGCAAATCTTGTGTTTTCTTAGCCTGATGAAAAGTAGTATAGAAGCAATATTTCATACGTGACATGTGCATATACATATACATATGTAGTCACACACACAAAGAGAAAAAGTGTGGGTGTATGTATGTATATATACACAGAAAGACACATACACACAAAATATGCGTATGAAGTGAAAAGCTTACCTTTTTCCTATCTAGATTAAGAACCTATTTTAGACATTTGTTATGTTTTGTGAAAAGAATGTTCTATTTGAAACTACAAAACATTTAATTCTTACTGTATCTCTGGTTGTTTAATGGGAACGTTTCACATTTAATGGTAAACACGTGGAAGATGTTAGAATGTAGTAATTATTTAAGAAAGTGTTCACCCATGTATTCCTGAGGTTTGCTTTGTGCCTCTGAGTATTATTTAATTAAGGTGTTTTAAGTTTGCAGAATCTTTGTTACTGTACCAGGTATGTGGGTGAACATTGAAAATCGAGGGGAACTTTTATAAAGCAATGTAAATATTCAACCTTATGGCTGTTCTTGCATAAAGACATAAGATTTTAATAACTACATTCTGAAAACATCTGTTGAATTTATAAGAAACACTACAGTAACTGTATAGATAGTTGAAAGCATTCTTGAAAATCCAGCTCTACTTTTAAAAGTTAAGTCTCTTTCATCAGATGTCAAGGGAATGGGTAATACAGTTTCTGTAAAATTGCAGAATTTTTTTCTATGTATATGAAGTCAGTTAATAGAAAAATGTTTTTTTTCCACAGGTTAATATTAATTAAGAAATAAAGGTGAAGATTTTGTGGCTTTAAAGATAGGATTTTCACCAGCAGCATTGAAAGATTATACATATATATATATACAGAAAGATATATATATATATTAAAAATGGAAAGTGGTTTACAAAACCCCCAAAATGAGCACTGTACATGAGAAGTGAAAGCAAAAACTATATTTGCCATGTGTATTATATAGCAATCATTGGTGTTAATAGTGCAAATGTTTCCTTCTGGTACCAACTCTGTGTTTGAAAATTCCAATACGCATTGTTTTCAAAAAGCTCCCCTTAAGGAATGTAACTGGTTTATATGAGTAAGCAGTTACTGTATTGCACTTAAATGTTCTGTTGAAGGAAATGCAATTTTGTTTTCTGTAGAACTGTTGGTTGTAAACCATCTATAAACTGAAGCTAAAAATGCTCATATTTAGAGCTGGGATGAAAACTGGTATTTAACCTTTGTATCTTCTTAGGAATATCCTTTTTAGTGTATGAAAGGTGGTGGCACTATGACTTTAATTAGTCTTTTCAGCTGAGCCACAGTCACCTCTCTCCCGAAGCAGCCACCTTCCGAATGCACAAATATACTGGGATATGTAGAAACAAATCTAGAAGAAACAGTGAGCTTACATTTTTCTCTGAAATCCATCCTTTCTGCATTAATTGTACCACTTGAGTGAGGTATTAGACAAACACAATAACCATCTCATTATCATATAATGTGTAAGAGTCAGAAACTAAAAAAGAAGGAGAAAAAAAAAAGAAAAAGCCTCTTTAGGTTGGTTTTAATGCTGCCCAGAAGAGTCAAAGGTTAAGATTTAAACTGATATTGTCCCAGCCATTACTCATATGTATATAGTTACAAAAGTGACAAAACACTGCCTTTATATTATTTAGCAATATGTTGTAAATAGCATTATTAAGCTCTTTTTTTGTAATAAAGACCCTTTAATTTGAAGATAGTACAATAACTGAACTGATAAAGTCAATTTTTGATTTTTTTTATTTTATTTTTTAGCTAGAGGCAATTTCAACTGTGGATTTTTTTGTTGTTGTCTATTGTTCTGAAGACTTTGCATAATTTATTGGTTTAATTTATCCTAATTTATTTGATGAAGGTGTACAATTTTGTATTACCAAGGATGTACTGTAATATTAATTGATGACAAGATAAAACAATAAGACTCCCCTGTCCGTTTGGAAAAAAAGGTGCAGTAGACAATTGATTGAAAAAAGTTACAATTCTAGCTTGGCAGCTACTAAATTTAAGATAAACACAGGAAAAATGTTTGGGGGGGGGTGGATTTTATTTTGTGTGTTTAAAGCTTTTGTATACTCTCCAGACTTTTACCTTTTTGCTTTGTACCACTTAAAGGATACAGTAGTTCAATTGCCTTGTGTGCCTTCCATCTTCTCTAAACTGAATGTATGTGCAGTATATATGCAAGCTTGTGCAAAATAAAATATAAATTACAAGCTCATTGCCATTGTTTATATTTATTTCCAAAAGTTTATGTTGCCCCATATCGAGAGGTGAACCGCTGAACCTCTCTGCTGTGGCCAGGCCGTGCCTAACACTGTAGTCCTCCGAAGGTTTTCTTTTCCCCTTAGTTTGAATTATTTATTAATGAAACTGCCAGCCCTCTTGCAAAATGGATATAATGATTTATCTAATCCGGTGTCCTACCTCCAGCACTGGTTAAGATAATGACTCTTATTTTGCAATAGTCTATGAGACAAGGAATAACTCCCTGCAAGAGACATGTTATGTTTGAGGCATAGACAGCCCTTTAAATTAAATATAGCCAACATGAGCTAGAAAGTCCTTTTATTTATGATGTTTAATCATTTCCTGGATACACCTGCCATGCTGGTGCCCTGCAACGGGGAGTTCCACAAGTGGGGTGCATGTAGAATAATGCTTGTTTTGATGTGGTTCATATTTGTTCCTGTTATCAATTTGCCCTTGTTAATGGTAGAGTCCGGATACCATTCTCTATTCTTTTTATAACAATCTATCGCTCTTTCTTGGATCACTTCCTTTTCAAGCTGTATAATCATTAGCATTATATATAACTGATCTGTTCTTACACATTTCTTCAAAATGCAAGTCTCATTTGTTTTTCTCTAGTCCTTCGCTATTTCTGCTCTTTCATATGTATCTTAAAATTTTGAGGTTGAGCGAATCTTTGATTTACATTATTGTCTGCATTTCAGATATGAATGGTCTCTTTTTGGCTTAGAATTGGTGCAGATGGCAGTAAGATGGTAGCTTGTTTGGATCACAAAATCGTGCAAGAATTTTTCTGGTTTTGAAGAAGCAACATCTTAAAAATATGTTTTCATCTGAGGTCACTTATTTTCAGAATCTTCCCTGATTCTGCCTCAAGACACTGTAGAGCCGAGCGGGACCCTGAACCCAGCTTTAGCTACACTGTAACAAACAAATAAATACTTCATATCTGCAACAGCAATTAAAACTCCACCTCTTTTTATACAACTGGTGTTGCATTTGCTGGGCCACATCAGTACCAGGTGTAAAGGAGGTCTGTGGAAGGTCATGAAGTTGCATCTATGTACCTAGTAGTCATTTAGGTGTAACATCTTCTCTGGTTTTACTGCAAACAAATTGCCTCTCCTAATCCACGTCTATCCACATTACCAATCCAACATACTAGAAGCATTTTCAGGTCAAAACACCTGTCATTCAGGTAGTTTCTTAAGGAACTGGCTGCCCCACAGCACTTACTAATTGTCCGTGTATTCGTGAGGTTGCTAAGACCGTGGCATGGTGAGCAGGGCAGACTGCAGTGTCTGAAACGAGCGTGTCAAGGTCCCTGGCTCATCCGCCCCAGAAAGCCTCCAGCCTTGAGGAGGTCCTCTGCCAATCTTGGTGCAGAGCAAGCCCACGCGTCTCAGGAGGGAGCTGCTAGGAAACCATGAAAATGCTTTCCTTGTCAGAGGGAAGCCAAAGACAGGGTGAGGAGACTAAAACCAGGCAGCTGGTTAAGCACATCCTAGCAAAGGCTTACAAAAGCAGCTACAGATTACATGGGAGGGCTCATTTTTGTGTTAGCTATCAAGACTTACCTAGATGAAGGAGAGGGAGATCATCCTCAGGTGGCCAGTAAATGGAACAAAGGATACGAGCTGCATGGGTAATTGCTAGCTCGCTCTGTCCCCTATCAGTATTTCTCTCAATATATTAGTTCTATGAAATACAAGACACTATTTGCCATTTTACCCTGCAGTGGAAAGCATACAGATCTCTAAATAAGAAATCCTAGCTATTGGCATCTCAGAATACTGCAGGAGTTCAGAGCTAGACTGGAACTTGGCAAGTAGTCCCTGTCATTGCAGAGGGCCAAATCAACTTTCCCAGGCTTCAAGCACCCTGAAATGATCCAAATTCTGCAGATCTGGCCATCTGTGCTTGGAAATCCTCAGTTCCCCTAATACCTGGAATTTTTACAATAAGGAAGATACTACGTTCTAGCTTAAAAATCATAAGGAAGACATGAATCGTCCCTGACCAAGGCAAATAGAGAAATTTTATGTCACTGAGACCATCACTAGGAACCGAAGTCTGTTACACATCACATTACTGAGAAGCCAAATGTAGAAGACTGCATTTTGTGATTTGAGAGCCTGAAAGAGTTAACTGCTCTCGTTTTCTTGGTCTGTACCCTTATTTATGCCCAGTCTAGGTTGTGCCAACACAATTTCTATGGAGATGATCCCTTCTGATCCAGTCTTCCCTCTTTGTTAGGAGGGAAAGGGAACTGACGGGTGAGTTGCAGCATACGACTGACTACGTTTAGGAAATAACAGCAAACAAGTCCGTCACTCCTTGCAATGGGTTACAGTGTTTCCCCAAACAGACTAATTCAGTTTTAAAATACGGCACTGCATTTATTTTAAGAACACAATACGGAAAATAAACTAAATCTTTGCAGAAGCTTATTGTTGAACAGGGATGGAGGGCTCCCGTGGCGGTGGCAGAACTGCTAGATAAAAAGCGGTGGGGGGGTGGGAGGGTTGCTTCCCTGCGTGGTCCAAGCCTGTGACCCTCCGGGCGCGTTGCAAGGCCTGCCTGTTCTCCCAGCTTTCAGGGGGCAGGGGCATTTGGAGAAGCTGCCTATTAAAGCCCGATCGATTGGTGGGTGCAGAAAATCCGTCACTTGCTACAATGCTCATTTTTGTGTACAGCTTATTAGTATCACTAGCATACATGTACCTCAAAGAGGTGAAAGTAGTATATTTTATTTACATATTAAATTTTTTTTAGATGCTCAAATGAATTCTTGTCAGCTTAGGCTAGCCTGACTCTTTCCCAAGCTGCAGAGCAAGGTGAGACACCGACTCTCATGCAGAGGAAGGACCCCCCAACCTCGTTCTGCCCAGTGTCTGGGAGGAAGGCTGTGATTGTGTTTTCATGAATAAATCCTAGGCAAGTGAATAGCGGTACTTTCCCATTTATTTGGGAATCAGTGTGAAAAAATAAACAAACAAACAAGCTATTTGCTTCACAACAAAACACATGAAAATGAACTGCTGCTCGCACTCAAAGGCAGTTTAATTGCATGCACAGTTTAATTTTATTCTTTAAAATTAGACTTAAGGTTGAGTCTCTAGCTAGGCAAAGGAAAAAAAAAAAGAGAGAAAGATGGCACAGATAGCTAAAGAAATACCACCGGCTCCAATGTAAATATGTTTGCAGTTTGCAAGAGACCTGCCAGTCAAGCAGCTGTGGGAGGTAACAGGGGAGAACGCATGAGAGGAAAAAGTCTTGTGGCAACAGTGGCCAGTTTCATTATGGCCACTGCCAGACTGTGAAACAACTCTGGGGGCTTGAAATCCTATTGCCTATTAAAACTGGGCATGACAGCTCTTTTTTATGCTTCACCAACCAGAGATGGAACTGTGTCCTAGGGGAAATAAGGAAAAATATTTATTACAAGTGTTTAACACCTTTTAGTACAAAACAACCCTAATATGCAGCACTCAAGGATAATTCATGCCAGCACATGTAAAACCAAGGGGAATCGCTTATCAGCTCAATAATTTGGTCTGAGCTTTTAAAGGAAGAGATGATGCTCCAGTCAAAACCCTGAGCCCAGATTTCTCTGAAGTGGAGGTACTTTAGATTTTTTTTTAATATTATTTTTACAATTTCTCGGTAATCGACACAAGACTCTGACAACAAACCCTTCCCAGGGACTGCATGGCTGCCTGACTTGGGCTTAAGAGCAGCCATTCAGACTGGAGACTTACCTGCCCCTCATGCATGGCAATAGTTGTTGGCATATTTAAGAAAGCCCCAGAACAGTTAGGGGTGGATCTCAAACAGCCCACGAGGCTGAGGTTTAAACTGCTTTAAAGGCTTTTTTGAAAAACATACACCCTGAGCTCACCTTAGATTGCAAACACCCTGGAAGTCTAAGGACACTCAGGTCAAGGGGTATCTTTCAAATCTGTCCTAATAAAATGTGTGTGTTTAGAAGGTGCAAAATATAAAATGAAATTCATCGCTTTCTTACACAAACCTAAGCGTTATGACTTCCTAGCTTTTGGTGTAACCTAGAGCTTAGGCGGGAAGCTTCACCGCACAGAGTGCCAGAGGGAAAAACCTCGAGCACTTTCAAAGGCTGAGCTCAAAGCTTTTCACGCCACCGGCTGCGTGCCCCCATTTTATAGACAGCGAAACAGAGACGTGGGACGGCGGTGCCTCCTCCCCAGGACCCCTCTTGCCTGCTCACTGCAGAGCCAGGTCCTCCAGCCCCCCGCCCGGGTGCCAGGCCACTGCCAGCCCTCCGCGTTACTCATTAACGCTTGCCATTACTCGTTAACAGCCGGAGCAAGGGCTTCCTGCGCAGCCCTCGCAAAGCCCCCAGTTTATATTGTGCAATCGACACGCTGCTGCGGTTGCCGTTTTATTTCCTAGCCGAAAGCTTGCTTTCTGGCATCCTTTTGCATCCTTGTGAGTGCCCAGAGCCGATATTTTAAAATACTGTTTGCCCAGCCATTTGCTTTCACAGAACCTGAGGGGAACCGCAGAGAAACTGGAAAAGCCTGTCCACGGCAAGGATTTTCCCCGTCTCACGAGCCAGGTCGCTCCCTCCTGGGTGCTGGTGCACACCGTTGGGAAGGGCCTGCTGCTTAAACGGCCTTTCTGCCCCTCCAGACATTTCCAGAGTATTCGGCAGACTTTCACTGGGACCACAGCCGGCTGCCGGCTGCAGCAGGGGAGGCACAGGGCGGCCATCCCAGCTGCTGGCAGGGGCTGCGCTGGGAAAAGAGCAGGTTGGGGGGTGCCGCGACGGGGCGATGGGGGAAACCTGGCTCTGTCAAGGCGAAGGGCCGGGCGGCCGGGCACTGCCCGAAGCCACGTGAGCTGCTCCTTACTCTGGGCAAAGGTACTGGGGCCCACAGCCCGTGGGCCAAGTGGGGCCAAGGGGAGCTGGAGGACGGCAGTGGCAGCAAGGGTCCGGACCCGCCCCCCGCAGCCGGAACCATTCTCGGTAGCGAGGTGAAGCCAGTGCCCAGCGGTGGGTACCCCTGCCCTTCGCACAGATCCCTGTCGGCATTTCCAAATTTCAGCACCATTCTCGTGTCTTTTTGGAGGAGGGAAGTGGAAGGTGGGTGACTGTGGTTTTGATGAGGTAAACATGGCAGCAGCCCCAGCAAATAGACACATATGTCAACCCCAGCAGAAGACCTGTACAAGTGCCCTGTGATTCTGGATATAGTGTTACATCACTTGCAAAATTCAGGATTTTTCCAAAATGTGTTACTCTTCTTTGTATTTTTTAATAGCTAATACTAGTTATCTAGAATAATAGTTATTTTTATTGTTAACCTTAAGGAACTTTGTTCTTCCGTAAATATAAATGAAGTGTATTTATCCTTAATCTGATTTCAAATGACCTGAAAAGAGGATCAAAAAAGTGCAAGATAGCTATACCACAGGGGAGAAAATGGAGGGGGAGGGAGGAGGAGGGGGGGCAGTGAGGGTGTCGACTGCAAAAGAAATAAAATTATCTCAATTCTAGCACTGCTGGAAAAACGTGAAAGTTATTGCCGCACAAAGAACCTCTTGAACTGCTCTGCCTTCCAAAATTTCTACTGCACTCTCTGCAGTTACTTGTGTATGGCAGAAGCAGCATCTTTGTATTATATGAACAGTCTGCTTCATAATCAAATACCATCTGTCGCTACATCTGAACTTGTTTTCAACATCTGTGCGTTCTGGTCTTAACAAAGCTTTAAAAACTAATTCAAAAACTTTCACAGATCACTGACTAAATATGTACATTTACCATCTTTCATATTGGTTTAAAATATTTCTTCTATAGCTGCATCCCCTTGGCTGGGAATAGTTAAGATGTATACACTGAGTTGCTTTATTAAGCTTATTTTCTAATGGCCTTGGGTAGCCAAGTGCAAAAGAGGGACACTTGCTCAGGCACCGAGAGGACCCATCATATTCTTTCTTGGTGCCAATACAGTCCCTTTCTGCCAATGAGAAACCTGAAAGTTGATCAGCTACCATACCCCAATTACTCAAAATGACACTACAGATAAAACTGCAACCAAGGGGAGAATCAACTGTATGGCTTATATGCTGCTAAAGTGTGTCTGAACAAATGGTGAAGTAAAATCATGAGAGCCCTCAGGAGGATAAGTACGTTGTTACTTTGCACATGCTTCAGAAATGTGAAGTACATCTTTACAGAACTTTTGGCCAACCCCCTGGCAGATGTTGACCAGTTTTGCTTATGTATACATCAGTTGCAGAACACTAAAACAGAGATTGGAAATTTTAATTTAGTCAAGGCAGTTGGGCTAAAATGATGGCTTTTGTTGAAACCATTAAATAGAGCTGCCTAATGAAGTACAGTACAGCACTGGCAAACCAAGCCCTGATGAGATGCAGCAGCTTCCAAACTGCAGCCCTGCAAAGGGGAAGAAGGAAGCTTGCAAGTCTTTAACTAAAGTGGAATGGCGACAGCCCTTGTAAAGCTGCGTTTGATTTTGTGTTTGAGGGCAGACGCACTTGTACATTATCGTCCTGACATTTTAACCATTAGTTGGAAATGTTCCGTTGCAGTTCCTGCCATATATTTCTCAATCCTATTTGTTAGAAAGTGAGCTAATAGACACTGTGATGAAGTGATCATAAATTCACTTTCAAAGGGCATTTGGGTTCAGAGCCTAAAGATTGAATATGGCAAATTCTTAGGCACAGGGAAGAAGGTGGGGGCCGGGAGGGTCATTCTCACTGATGGGTTCAGTGATTGATTCCACTACAGAACTATATTTGCCCTTTATTTGGCTGTTTAACACAGAACAGCTATAATAGGTTCCCGATCCATTATTCCTCTTCCTCCTAGGGTCACTATGAAGTTGAAAGAAAATATAACCTTGGCTGTGATAAAATAAACTTTAACATTATCAGGTGTTTGGAAATTGGAAGGTGTCTGTTGCTTTATATAGGATACACACAAACACACACACACACACAAAGGGTTATAATATAATCCTCCGTGCTGCCTCTGACAAATGGTTATTACCATTCAGTATTGGTTTTTCGCTCATGCAATAATATGGTGTCATGCAAGTCCACACAGCCTTGAAATTCTTCTTATTATACATAGCCTTCCAAAAATCACATGCAGTATGCTGCTTTTTCGACTGTGATTAGCCGCATTTTTTAAAGATAGGTGGCTTAGAACAAAATTTGCTTTGAGAGAGCAAAAAATTATCTGAAACGCAAGATGAAAATGAGTGTTTTAGCACAAGGCAGCCCCCAAAATATTTTCAATAATTAGGAGAGACTTATGTTCCATTTCACTGTTTTATGTGTTATATAGTATAGAGCAAGTGCCACTGTGGTTAAGTGTTTGTCAGCATTTCCCTTGTAAATCCTGGTTTTCCAGAGGGTTGCTATAACTTGCCAATTTTAAATCACACTGGGCTAACACTGACTATACACATTGTCAGCCCAGATGCAAATTTGTGTTGTTGTTATTACCAAAAATGAAATCAAGTGAAGCTGCTGGTTTTTAGTTCATGGCAAAAGAGAATGGTTTGGAGGTGGAGGGGGTGGGGTTTTTTTTCTTTCTGTTGCTCCTGGTTGGGATTTTGTTGTTGCAATGATCTGATTCAAATGGGTTTGTTTTGAAAGGGATGTGAAAGGAACTTACGGTATGGTTATTTTTATACACCCCAAAATAAAAGCAACGCATAGAACTCAGGGAGAGAAGGCGGCAGTGTTCTGATCTGGTACGACTTACTCACAGTCAGGCGCATGGTATTCGGGAGTACACCTACTGACCTCCATCCCAAGCTTTGGTTCTGCATTGTAATGGTCTTAATACGTTAATAAAGGTCCATTCAGCAGCCAAATTCTGCAAGAAAACACAAAATTTGTTGACTCATCTGGAGCGACTCCTGCAAAGCACAGAAGCAAACCCTGGCCTCCTCCCCCCAACCTCTTGGGTTCCTGCAAGATCCCCTTAAACTCTGCTGGCTGGACCATGAAGAAGGGGCCAAACCTTCCCCTTCAGCAC
This sequence comes from Grus americana, assembly GCF_028858705.1. Taxonomy (NCBI): domain Eukaryota; kingdom Metazoa; phylum Chordata; class Aves; order Gruiformes; family Gruidae; genus Grus; species Grus americana. Next base: position 101,949,495 of record NC_072854.1, read on the forward strand.
CCCAAAACCTGTGCCATCCCACAATGGGCACAGGAGAGCACAGGACTTTGGGGCTGCAGTCCCAAACATCCTCTGATTGAGAGCAGAAGGAGGGGTGCCTTCTCCTGCCAGTCCTTGCTGCCCCCAGCAGGGCTCAGCCCCTGGGGAGATGCAGGAGGAGCAGAAAGAAGAGGAGGAGGAGGAGAAGGAAGTTCAGCAGGCACCATGGCCCGGCTCTCCAAGGCATCAGGCAGAGAACTCAGCAGGCTGAGCACCAAGAGCTGCTCTCCTCTATGGATAGAGAGATCGGGCCACGTGGGCAGGGAATGCTCACTAAATTGACAAGAATTTTTCTGTTTTATTTGTTTGTTGCTTCATTTTTAATTAACTAAAATTCCTTTTCAAAGTTAAAAAAAATGCTGAAGCATTGCTCTCCCCTTATTCATTGAGTCTTTTACTATTTAACAACCACTTGGTTTTGTTAACTGCAGAAGGCTGTACTGAGATGCTCTGGGCTGCTTTCCTCTGAGGATGTAGCCTTCCACCCCTGCGAGGCACAGGCATGTAAATCCAGACTAAAAGCAGATTTACAATAGTGTAGTACAACAGTGTATTTTAAGAATAAGTGGAGAAATAGGCCGAAGGTCAAAGGGTTGCATCGAGGAGCAGTGCACTTCTAGCTGTGTACAAATCTAGAGGGTTTTCTGCAAGTGAAGAAATGGGAGTCCCTGGATGAATGGTTGTTACCAGCACTAAACTAGAGAGGATAAAAAGTGGTGATACCACACTTTGGCTGCCTGGAGAAAGACAAATTAGAGAAAATGCTCCTATCACTTAGCTGATATCCACAGGTCTTGTAGTACTTTTAAATCAGACCCTCAGCTGTTGTGACTTGCAGTGCTGTCAGTTGTGGGGTTTATCTCGCTACTGTTGGAGGTGTTGGGGTATGGCTTGTGATATTTTTGGTGCTCTGGATTGAGAGACTAAGGGCAGCAGAAGAGACTGTGACAGTAGTAGTGTTATATCAATTTATATCAAGTGAGGTTTCAGTCTGCTTATAGTAGCAGCAGGTTAATTTTATAAGTCATTGCTCATGTACCTGCCTCCAAGATCTGTAGCAATCAAAGTTACCCCATACACCACTTCAGCATGGAAAACAAGGTCCATATTAGTCACACGCTGTTTTCCCCACCTGGAAAAATACTTAAGTAGATTCCACTTGAAAACAAAGGGCAATTCCCTGCCTCCTTAGAATTAAGCTAGAATGCTACCTTTTTTTTTCTATATCCGAGCCCCAAATTTCTGCAAATTGATGCATTCCAACACAAAATTCAAGCTTCAAGATCAGAGGACCCCAGCTAAATGTCAAGATTTTTCCACACAAAAGAGAAACTGGATTTGCCCTCTGTGTAAGACACTGCAGATAAAACCAATAATACCTTATCTCCTCCCATGACTTCCTGGCCAGGAGCAGCAGCAATATATATTAAGATATCAATTGACTGTTTATAGGATTAAGTAAGGAATAGCTGAAATTGGTCTTTGCTTTTATTTGAGTTTAATTCATCCCGTCATAGATCTGTGTGGTAACCACCTATAATAAAGTAATAATAACAATAATAATAGAGCTTTGCACTTTTACAGCATCTTCCATCGCAAGCTATCTCAGCGTACTTCATAAACATTACTCTTGCATCCATTCCTTCAATTCCTTCATTTTTCTCCTCATCTTTATCTGTAGAATATGCAGTAATATTATATCATGGATAGCCTTACAAATAAACTAAGGCAAGATGTTATTTCAATGAACTACAGAAAGAGCTGGGTAAAGTTATTTGAAAAATATGAGAGAAATTCAGTAGGTTGGGGATAGTATATGTTCATTTTGCTAACATATTATGTGCTCGGTTAAGGATAAAAGAAAATCCATACATTCTGCTAGGTCGGCTGATATTTCTTGTATTAAAGGAATATAAATCAACGTATACCACTCAGCATGTCTTGTTTCTGAGACAAAAAATGAAGAAGAAGAAAATTGTCACTGAAGAAAGTTTGGAAAGATATGGAATTTGTCTCTTTATTACAGACTATATTTTCTAAAATCTTAGTCTTATGGTCACACATTTTTCATGTAAATAAGTCACAGCATTGATGTACACAGGAGATGTAGGTATGGGGTTGCAATTTGAGACTCCCAGGCACAGCAATGCTCTCTTTATCTATGGTTATATGGCAGCTAGCTTGCTAAACACAGTTATGAGACAAATAAGAAATGCTAACAAATACTGCCACAGGTATTGTCTTCAGTGTCTTGAACCAACTTCAGAACAAGGAAAGAAGATGAAATTCATCCCTGGAAGCTTAGCCTGTCACCAGTGGAAAATTTCCTAGGGTGAAATTCCCTCCATGTGGATAGCCAGCACAAAGTCCATATACCACTAAGCTTGTGGTAATGACTCCTTCCATCTCAGTGCTTCAATTTAAAGTGAAAGGGAAACAAAAGACAAGGAAAACACCTGAGAATGCACAAAATTAATGCAAGCAGGCAGATTTGGGAGAAAAATGCACAGTAAAGAGGTGTTTTCTAAATGGAAAGTGCTGCTAAGCAGGAAAATCCCAATCTTCCACCAGTATCAGAGGCCTTATTCCTCTTGCATTTCTTTAGGTTTGAATATTCTCTCCACAACGAAGCCTGTCCCTCTATGACAAAGTGGCCATTTCCTTTGCTGGGCACTGCAACACCAACAACACACTCCAACCCAGGCTTGAATCAAGCACGACTGAAATGCTAGGAGAGGCACGGATGGCAGAGGGAAAGGACAGGCAGTGAGCTCCAGTGGAGGATCAGGAGGAATGAGACCTATGGTCCATGCCTCAACTTCTTCATCTATAACGTACACGCAGTACTAAGTATCTTCCTGCGCTAAGTATACTGAGACAGACTGTCTGTGTAAACGTTAAGACTACTACCAGCTATTACCCCCTCAGTAATTTCATTCTGCCCTCCCCCTTTTCTCAGTATGACAGTGACTGTAGCACTAGCCCAGTAATTGGATATTCTCATGCCTCAAATTCCCTGGTATTTAATTTTTATATCATTCTCAGAACCTATCACATATTTGTTTTGATTTATTCAATATTGATCCTTTCTCTGACTTTCGAGCAGCTATCACCTTCCCCGCCTGTTCCCAGGGAATCTGCCAAGCCAGCAGTTTGTGATTTTGTCATAATACATGTGTTTCGTTCTCCGAGTGGCTGTCACAAGCTTCTGGATCTCACAAATGTTACATCCCCTCTTTTTATTCACACATACTGTATATTAAATGTTCCCAGAGATGGGCTTTTTTTGTGTGGAGAAACAAGGCTTTTTGTATCAGTTTGCCAGGTACAAATCTAAACCTGGTTTAGTGGAGAAAGAGGAACTTGATTTTTGCTGGATTTGAATAAATGCTCTTATATTGCTTTCTACAATACGCTATGCACACAAGGGGAGAAAAGAGAAAGCTGACTGAGACAAACCTGGGGCAACATTTTCTGACGTGTCTAGGTGACTTGGGCACGTTTCACTTTATTAGCAGACACTCGCATTTTGCTTGCTCACAGTACAAATTACACAAGCACCTCCCTCACTTCAGAAATTCTGACCGAGATATTCTAAACTGCTTTCCTAAATCTGTTGTCAGTTCTGTGTCTCACGGCTGGTGGTCTCCTTCAGTGTGGCCATGACAAGAAGGCCACATATCACCAGTCAAAGCATTGTCCAGTTAGGAGCTAGCCCTTTCCAAGAGAGAATAAAACAAAGCCTGTACCAGGCTACGTTAAGAGGAGCACAACCAGCAGACCAAGGGAAGTTTTCATTCTCCTCTATTCAGCTCCATCTGGAATACTACCCCTGGTTTTGAAACCCCGCAAGTCAAAGAGGATGTTGAGAAACTGGAGAGGTCCCAGCAGAAGGCTACCAAGATCATTAGGGCTAAAGCACGTGAATGTTGAGGAAAGATGGAAGCAACTTGGCTTAAGAAGATGAAGAGGAGGCTGCGAAGGGAGGTCTCTAGTCAATGTTTGAAGGGCAGTCACAAAGACAATGGAGCTGCTCTTCTTGGTAGTGGCAGGCAGTAAACCAAGGAGCAATAACTGTAAGCTGTGGCTCAGGAGATTCAAAATAGACATGAGGGAAAACTTACTCACTAGAGGAGTAGCACGGGAATGGGTTACCCAAGAGCTGATATCTCTGTCCGTGGAGGATTTCAAGACTCATTGAGGAAAAAAAAAAGAGAGCTGACATTATCTGGCCAGTTAGTAATAGCTGTGCACTGAGCAGGAGGCTGAACTAGATGATCTCCAGAGGTCCCTTACAATTCATACTTCTGTGGTCAAAAAGTGTTACGAAAGTTCAAAGGAACTTTTCCAAGGAGCCCTCAGAGCATACACATGTACACATTAACAGAGTGAGAAATCAAACAGGGTTGCCAATACAAAAAACTTCTCAGGATATTCAGCCATCAAAGTCAACCTCCTGTGACCTCCATGGGCATTTGAGAGATGGAGTAGGGAAGAATATAGCAGTCTGAAAAACACAGTCCCAGTGTTGTCCACAATCAAGTTTTTACTCTTATCTCCCCATAAAATTCTTGTACCATTCAGGAAACCCCCAGCTTTCTGCAGAAGCAACTGCCAGCTTCCTCCTAGTTCTCCCCCAAACTCTTTTTCTCCCAGTTCTCCCCCAAACTCTTTTTCTCCCCAAACTGTTTTCCCTGCTTGTGAAAGTTTTCTTCCTAATTCCACATCCTGACATTATTTGGGGTTTGTGTTTTTTCTCTCAGGAACATGCCATCTTGTGTAAGCCCGAGATCTGGCTCCTTATCTCAAGCCATTTCCACTCACAGCAGCCTCAGAAATAATTGGTTAATTAGAGGCATATGCTTGGGTGCTGTGTCCATTGCGACAGTTTATGCTGTAGCACTCAGGGGAAGCAATGGTGGAAGAATCTATCCTTTTCTATGGAGATACATCTTTTGTTTGTTTGTTGTACAACCCTAGGCAGCTTACAGAGTAAAAGATGGGTTTGAACAGGGAAATTCAGAGATGGGGCAGACTTTTGCATGGATTCTTTTCAATAAACATTTCGCTGCATTACCATTCTGCTATTGCGTCCAGTGTCACCAGGGAACGGTTCAGCATAAACACCTCCTGAGGAACTGTTCCAGAGCCTAATGCCAACCTGAGACAGCTGCTGATGCTGAACAACATCATCAAGGGCCCACTGTCCCTTCCTGCCACTCCTCCTCCTTCACTACCAGTGAAAGAACTATGAAAAGACCAAGAGCTGGTGTACAGCCAACAAGAACTAAAGATCTTGCAGCTGGTTGTACCACCTGTGCCTTGTGAAACTCCAGCCAAAACAACGTCCCCTCCCCCACCCAGATAACCCCTTTATTAAAGAGAGGGGCATAACATTTGATAACTTTATAAGCGAGAGTGACACGTGTGCAGCGGCAGATATGGAAGGCAATTGCTCCCGCTATTGCTAGTGGCTGCGGACAACTGACCGTCTTTTGTGGATGTGCAGGGCCGCTCTGGGTGAGCTGACTAGTACGTTCAAATCCACACGCAGTGTGTAAGCCACATTGTGCCAGATATATATAGCTGTTCAATGCCACCCTGCTGAGCCAGTGCCAGGACAGATCACATGGTGCTTGCTTTATTTGGGCTGGTTTGAGGGAGATGTACAGAATCCATGAGTGAAAGCGCTGATACATGCTACTCTGACACAAAAGGAAGAATCCTTCACTTACGGCCATAGAGCATCGAGTTCTGGATTCCCCTGTTAATATCAAAGGGCATTATACGTACATAGTCAGAGCCCATTGTCTCAGGCCAAGTTCCACCACACAGCTCTGAGAGGGGAATTTTGCTTGAAGAATGCTAGAAATGGGTCTGTAGCCATTAACAGATAATGTTCTTCAAGCGGCAAAATATTAGGCCTATTTGTTTTTATCTTTTACTAGCAATTAATGTTTTGCTTAATAATTTTTATTTTAACTGGACTAGAAATGGGAGTGGAGTACAGTTAAGATGGAAATTATGCATCTTCACTCCATCTCATTCGTGTATGTGTTTCAATTTGTGTGTTTGCACATGTAGCATGAGCTTATACTTTTGTCCCGCTTGTGTCCATGTCATTATTTAGATTCAATACTGAGGAGTGCTAGAGAGAAAAAAGATTCTAAACAAGTATGTCTGGGTACAACCAGGGAATTAGTTATTGTGATTACAGTGCACACCCTGGTGACACTAATGAGAGAGGTGAGACCTTACTTTTCATGGACGCTTGGTCTAAAGAGTCTCCCAAAGCCAGCAGTAGCCCTGCCTTCAAACATGTTAACTGACCAGCTTTGACTCTATTCAGTGAAGGGCAACAGTATTCATATACAGTGGCTTATTAGAAAATACCAGCATTACAGCTTTTAAATCCAATTAAAAACATCTGGCCTGAGGGTTATCCAGCTGGCAGCCCTTGGATCCATACCTAAGTTGTGGAATGGCTGCACCCATCCCACCATGGTTGCCTCAGCAGAGACCAAGAGCTAGAGTGATGCCGAAAGCTGAGCACCTCTGCTGCATCTCTGGAGAAGTGACCTGGGGGCAGGATGGCTGCCCGGGGCACAGCTGGAGGCTGGGAGGGTGGGCATCTCCTCTGCCTGGCCCACAGCAGGGAAAGGTGGGCTAGGGGCAGGACCACCAGCTCCTCTACCTGAGAAGTTTGGGTTTGGCCTGTATGAAGTAGCTGGAAATCTGTCTATTAGAAGATGATCTCCTATTGAGGGTCACCCAACATTGTACTGGAAGCACTGGGAATATTTTTAAACGATACTTCAAGACAGGAACTACTTGGGAGGAGGATTTCATTTTGCACACTTGCAATTTCTGCTGCAGAACAGGACAGTATGCTGCCTTATTGACTCCACAGGGTGGTACTGAGAGGAAATACTCCATGACCTTCATCAAAATAAGAAGTACCATTAATACAAGTCCTATCCTTTCTCTGCTTTCCTCACAGAGTTAAGCGAGGCATAGGAATCATCAAATTAAATGGCTGGGTCAGCTTAATGTAATAAATCTATTAGTTCATATCATCATATATTTGATTTATACTACCCTAGACAATTACTAGCATGTCATTTCTTTGTTTAGGGATTTTTAATTTGAAAGTGTTCTAATCCTTAGTGTCAGCTGTTCCTGGTGGGTGATGACATATCTACTGTGAGTGAAACATTCTGATGACATATAGAGTGTAGGAATCAAATGTCATAAGCATAAATATTTAAGCAATAAGACATGACAGGTAGAGCATTTCTTGGCGATTATCACACACCTCGGGTGGTGTTATGACGAGGCATTTGTCCAAAGGCCAACTGACTTTAACACACTAAAAGTAGCATGATCGCCTGGAAATGTGCTGCTTGAAGTGTCTTATTGACATTTTTCCTTCTCTTGATGATTTCTTCATTTTCCAATGGCAGCCCCAAGGAATTACCATTTCCTTCCCCCGAGACAGGGAAAGCTTACACCTTAGAAAGATCTGAGCACCCGGAGCTACCTGGAAGGGGGGTCTGAATGAAGATGGAGCTAAGCCTTAACAAAAGACATGCACTGCCCACATTCACAGTCCAAGTGTGGTATTGAAATGGCAGGTCTGGCATTTCTCACTGTAATAAGTGCTTTCTGAATCAAGCAGACATAGTCAGCATGGCAATGAGGAGCCGAACAATTTCTTTAGCAACATTCAAGCTATAGACAGCGTTTGAGGAGAAAATACCGTATCATTTTCACTTAGAAGTTGCTTTCTATAGTTAATTGCTCTGGTTTAATAGCATTACCTTTTCTATGAATTATATGAGGATATACTGTGAAATATAGAGAGATTGGTCTTGACTGAGAGCAGCATATAAAATACAGACTTAATTTCAGAAGTCATGGCTTTAGTTCCATCCATCCAATAGTACCAAAAGCCAAACCGAGATAAACCAGCCTAGCTCCCCTACAAGCAACTAGACTAGTCATACCTCTGGAGCTCTAGTCTCTTGGGCTGCAGGACTAGGTTCACTTCTGTCTGACCTGGATTATATTCAAAAGAACATTATACACAGAAATAAATGTTGTGAACCTTCAATGCCTATAGTATTTTTTCCTATTTGCTTGCTGTGTAAGAGAGGAAACATATGGAGGATTTTCCTAATTTGGACAGGTCTACACCATCCATAGTGATTTTTGCTGTGATCACAGTATCTCAGCTTTTTTGCATAAGTACTCGGCTGGGCTTAATACAAGTAGGTGGAAGAATATATATACACATTTAGTACACCTCACTGAGGAAAATTATGGGTCACATTCGTGGTATGAGATTAGAGTTGCAAAGCCAATTTTAGGCATAACTGACTCCCTCAGCAAGTCAGTTCCTTGGCAGTGTGTGAGCAGAGCCTGGTTTTAATTTCACAGATTTCAAAATTGTGCTTCAATTTTGGATTTGAATTGAAAGGAAAATCCCACATCCTTTTCTTTTACCCCCACCAACCAAAGACCTCACTGAAATAATAAGGAGTAGTGGCAGTAGCAATGGCAGCATTTGCCTGCTCCAGCTGAGAGAGACACCGATGTTTCTACGGATGACTTTCAGGCTAGTGTTAAGGTGAGTCACATTTTTTTGTGAAGGAAGAGCCATTCTCCCTGGTCTGGCTGCAAATCTCCCACTCTCCCTTCCTTGGTTGTAGCTCCACAGCAGCTTCAGCACCAAAGCTCGAGTTTGTTCCCCAGCATGCCGAAAAACATCAGTAGCACTCAGCCTTAGTAGCCTTTAACATGCGAATCACAGGAAGGCCAACAGGACTGTCTCATGCAACAAAGTAATAGAAAAATGCAGAGATGGAAAAGACACCAGCAAAGTTTTCTTTGTGATCATTGTTTAACACTGTAAGTAATTAAATATTAATGAAAGTATGCTACTTTCATTTTGTGAGCAATTTAATTCAATTAAAAATAAATGGATCTCCTTGGCTCAGTGGATATACTGATATTCAGCGCTGCCCTTAACTTAGTTTCAACAGCATTTAACTCCAGCACAGCACAAAGTACAGCAACTGAAACATAGCCCCCAGCTAACATCGTTAACTCTTTAAGTCCCAGCGGCATGATTCTGTCACCCTGCTGAACCAACACAGCCTCTCCCAGGGAGTATTGGCTATGCTGTTTAACTTGCAGGAGCAGTAATTTATACCCAGTGTGTTAGCGAAGATATCTTGCACTGGGGCACTGTTTTCTTGAAAGGAAGTAATTTCAGAAAGACTTAGCAGGCCTGCATGGGTCTGAATCTACTAGCATGCCGTGATCTGGTTAAGTAATATATCTGGGAACTTCATGTCACATAATGTAGAACTATTCTTTTATTGCGCTGAAAGAGCTGTTTTAGATTCCCTCTGAGCCCATAGGCCATGTCTTTCTGATAATAAGAGTGTTATCAATGCTTTAATATTGAACTCAAATCTCTGCGTGAGAGAGCATCTAAGAGCTATTACTCAGTGCTGAAAGCAAAACCCAACTGTTCTGAATGGGGAGGAAAATGCCAATCTGTTGACAAAAAGTTAAACAGAGGTGAAATCTAAACTCTGGCCAACATTTTACAGCCTTAACGCATTGTTAACTTTTCATCTTATCTGTCAGGAATAGGAAACTAATGTTTAAAAACAATGTATTGCTTTTACAGGCAAGGTCAGCATTTGTTAGATTTCAGGGTTATGCTGAGCATAGTCAGCCAGCGCTACACAGAAAGAATTGCTCCAGCACCCATGGGCTGAGGTCTTCCAAAAGTTAAACTGTACAAACCAATTTCATTCCCATTTTTTCCATGCAGCCGACAGGAGCTCTGCTCTGATTTTTTTGTTCAGCCTCTGTTTTCACATGTGATAGTGCTAGTGGTGGCTGGAGGTTAACATCTTTCAAAAGGTGCTGTTGAAACAAACCCTAGGTCAGAGCAGCAGTTGCATTTTGCTTTTGGGGGAGCTCAGGTTGAGGGTCACTCTGCTCTCTTCCAGGGGTGAGGTCCAGATTTGTGCACCTGCCCCCTGGACAATGCCAGGCTTTGTTCGAGCAGCAAAGCATCCTTGCTCAGCCATGCAGTTCCCAAGGAACCACGTAGGTAAGATAATACAGGGGAAGTGGAACAGAGAGTCATTCTCTGCGAGAGAGAGACAGAGATCTCGCTCAGAAAATGCGTCTCAAGGATGTTTTCTCTATGTGCTTTTATATTAAATAATCCCACTTTACATACTCGGAAAGCATTTGATCCATGGGGCAACTGTATGGATTAGCAGATCATGATGTCATTAGAAACAACCCGCATGCAACATCCACTGTGCAGCAAACAGACCAGCAAGAGAAAAAGAAATTAGTTTCATGCAAAACAAAAGAGCTTCCAAAACATGTGCTGTGTGTGCTGCCACATTCATGAATTTCTGGACAGATACAGCTCCTCTCTTTCCTTAGCTGTAAACGTTCGGGTGGGCAAGACTTACAAGTCTTTGTGCAAGCAGTGAAAACACCACAAGTCCCAGTGTTGGTGAATTTTTGTGGAAATCCTAATAACAGAGAGGCATTTGTTATCATTCACACTGAAACAAAATGTATTTGTCATATCATTAAAAATATTTGTGGGTTATATGCAGATAGGCAAAATATCGTTCAGTGGGAAAAAGGCAACACAGTATGACTTAGCTGATCAATCACACAGGAGAGATTATAAATTGCAAATGCTCAAAAGTGAACAGTTTTTGAACAAGTTGTAGACCCAACTTTGCTTACAAAAATTAATACTAATTACAATCATAAAAGCCAAAGAAAACAAAAAAGCACAAAAGGCCTCATTACATCAGCTAAAGGATTTGGGATGAATTATTTGACCAGCTCTAGGTGAGATATGTTTTGTAGCTTCTGCCCCACATACTTGGAGACTTCCCAGCTTGTTTTAATCTCTCTAAGCAATCGAGAGCCCTCAAGGCTCATTAGGGCTATTTACACAGTTCTTAACTGGGAAAAAATCAGACCTACAAAAATGAATAAATAAACTGATGTGAAGTATGAATAGGAAGTCATGTTTAAAATCGATTTCCAAGTCTGCTACCGACACGGATCTCCCTTGGGCTACTTTAAAGATAGAGCTGTGGGGAGAAAAAGAAAGGAAAAGTGAAAAAAAAATGGTGAAAAAACAATAAGAGTTAAGACTAGGGTTCATGACAAATCAGAGATACCAGAGTTTGTAACAACACAGAAATACAGCTCAGAAACAAAGGGAATCTCATGACTAAAGGATCTGCGATTCAGTCTTGGCTCTCCGAGGGCGGCCATTTTTCTGATCTTTTGCTCATTATTTGTAAAATAAAGGTAATGGCACCATCTTTTTCCTTCAAGTTATTGGTTCTGTTTCTCTAAGTATGGGATATCTCTTATTCTGGATGTGCACTCCCATGGTTATTAAGGGAGAGAGACAGGGACTCTTGTTACATGGGACTAGAGGAGCATTTGCAATCATATTGATCTCCCAGACATGCAGGTGCAACTACTCATGGCCAGCCAGTTCCTGCCATCCATATACACATGTTCCTTTGAATGGCAGCTTGTACCTACCCACCCACCCCAAAATAACATCTATCTGATTAGCATAGCACCTGGACCATCCACATTTTCCAGTGCTGAACCACTTCTTGGAAAGCAGGCCCTGGCTTCTCAAAAGGAGAGGGGGAAAATGGATATTGCAATAGAGGCTATAAATTGCCGAGTGGCCAATTCAACTGATGCACGTGAAAGGAAGAGTATCTTCCCATCACCTTTCTTCTCAGACGCTGCAATTCCGTCAGCAGAAAAAGTGTTAATTCTTAGCCCAAAGCAGGTTTCGATCTGTCCCATTGCACATCTCCTAAGCACGTTGCCTCTGTCTGCCCCCCTGCCCTCCGCAGACTTTTATCACTATCAAAGTTTGACTTTCTGCATTGCCTCAGTACTGACACTTGCCCAGATTCACCAGCATAGGCATCAGATATTAGACACCACCCAGTGCTCTAATAAAACAGTTTTGTTTTTTCAGCAGTCCTTTGCTTCAGTGATAGGATTGCCTGTTTCTTCTGCTTAATTTAGCAAGGCTCACATGGCACATCCATTGATGAACTACCTATTTCTAATCTTCTTTACTGCCACAATAGCGAGAACAGAAAAGGAAACTTTTCAAACACCCTTCATAGCATTATCAACCCAGCAAGTTGCTCCAAAAGCAGAAGTTTAAACTGATCCCTTTGTACCTTGGAAGGCAGAACTGAAGACCAATTGAGAAGGAAGCATTTTGTGGTCAGTGGCACCACAGCTGAGGTTCTCAGCTGCAGTGGTCTCAGATGCACAAACAGCTTCAGCTGAATCAAGAGGAATCACGCATGCAAACCTAAATGAAAAGTCAGTCTTGCATCCATAGTGTGCACTCTGCCTTGCATCCAAGATATATGTTTCTGAGCAAGATAAAAGTTACAGCAGACTTTCAAATTATAATCTTATCAAGCAGAGTTGAATAACTGAAAAATATTTGCTTCGGACATTCAATAATTCAAGTTTATACCTAAATATTCTCCACAGCTGCAAAATGTGGGGTAAGCATCAGAAACTCTTTCTTCAGATTTCATCCCATCTTCAACAGTGTATTTAAAAAAAAAAAATCACAAATTTCCAATAGCATGTGAATAATAAGGTACAAATATCGTAACATTGTTCAGCATTAAGTATTAAACATGGCCTGCAGCTGTACCACCTGGGGCTCTGATCTTGACAGCTCTCACAAGTTACAGAAGACTTTCACTCCAGCCAGGACTTGGACAAAAAGCCTCTAAGGAAAATATAAACGCTACAGAAGAGATTCTTGCAATTTAGTAGGAGCAAATGACATAAAGAGTTTCTAGTGGTTGCAGGGTGTTGTTACTGAGGGCTTTTGTAGGCTCATTCACTGCTTGGGGCAAGGGTGTTACCTGCCACATTCCTTCCTCAGTAATGAAATTACTTCCCACTTCTCTAAAATCCCCTCTATGATTTCCACATGACACTGAAATGTCCAATGCTAAATTATCAGGTACTGTGGCTGTATGATCTCAAACAGTTGCTGCCTTTCACTCCAAAGGTAACTGCATTTCCACAATGGGTAAATCATTTCCTATAGATGTAAAGTCTATGGTAAATTTCTTGAGATCCTTTGAGATGACATATGCAGAAAATACTACTGTTAATATACTACTAGAGCTCAGATAATAATTATGTGAAGATGGAAAAAAGAAAAAAAATCTGCTTTTTTGTCATCTTTTTTCTGTCCCACTCATCCCTTCCCAGCAAACCCACAACTTGAATACATCTGCAGACTTAGAAATAGGGCTTCACCTTCATTATGATCTAACAACTGGAAGTGTTTTCCCCTCCAAACAGCCCCTTCAAAAGCTTTTGAGTTTCAGGTCTGTTCCCTCTAAGAGTTTTCAGGGGGAGAGGTGACACTCAAACCCTTTCCCTCATTGACAGCTATTACGTTCTTTCCCCTGCTTCTCTTCCCTTACTTGGACTTGTGGTGAAAACTCAGCGTGTGACCGCTCTGAGGAAATTCTGTTACGTGCTGACATTTACCAGGTGACAACAAGGTCGGGTCAGGTGTTTGATACCCAGGTCTTTGCATGTAATTATCAGGTAGTATTACAGGTAGCTGAGGCTCAGCACATTTCAAGGGGTTATGATGAAGCAGCTCCCTTACTTGTCTAAGCTTTTTCTCGGTAAGATTTTTAAAGAGGCGGGCAGAATTTTATTTCTAATCCTATGCTTCTCATGGTCAAACTCAGAGGTTACTTTTTTGCCACTAAAAAAATGTGAATAAGCAATGAGTGGGTTTGTGAGCCCAGAAAGGTGATAGTTGCTAATATTTCTGCGTGGTAAAATATTCTACAACGTTTTGATATTTGCCACCAGATTTCTTCTCTGATGTTAGCAGATCAATCCCTGTTCTCCAAATCTTCTTAAACCCTCAAACGAGTGCTGCTTTCAACTCTTGAAAGAAAAAGCTATCCACATTCTATTTTTTCTTCTGTGTCCAGTAAACAGTCCAACAGAAGCTTCTTAAATCAACGAGAAGCTTCACTTGGGATTAGAGTATCAGCCTGTGGATCTGACCAGACTGGAGTTAAATTACATTTCAAAACAACATTTTAAATATTACAATCACCATTTCTGAGTCTTTTTGCATGGATTTCAGTCTGTTTGGTTTTCTTTTAAGCTCAAAACCTTGCCGTCACCACAAAGTTGCCGTCTTAAGTGTAAATCTAATCTAAATATTTTCCAACAGAGGGAAGAAGAAGAAGAAGAAGAAGAAGATAAAAACAACTTTCTAAATCACGCTGGAAGCTTTGAAAGCGATCCCGCGGGCAGGCTTTGCCGCCGTGCTCTGCGTTTCCCGGCCGGGTGCCGGGCACGGAAACCAGAGACTCACTGACACCCAGCGGCTGCCGCGGAGAGCGCAGCGCCCGGCGCCGGCCCCGCTCCGGCCGCCCGGGGAAGGGGCCCAGCGGCTCGCCAGCAGGCTGAAGTTTTATTCCGCCCGACTCAGGAGCTTTCCGAAAGGCTGAAGCGTAACCCCCCTCCCGCAGACAAGGAGGGCTGGAGGGTTGCCGGCGGTGCAGGAGCCCCGGAGGAGGCGGATCCCTGCGGGCAGCGTGCGGGGAGAGAAGAGAGATGCCCTGCAATTTAAGGAAAAGGTTTTTTCTTAATTTCAGGTACCTCTGCTGTTCGCTTATTGCTGTCTACGCTACTGCAATATGATCGGTTCTTGAAAGGCGCTGAGCACTCATCTCTCCCTCTAGGTACTTTTCAAAACCAGCTTCTTACATAGAGTCCAACAGTAAAAACTAATCAGCCTTTCATGCTCAACAAAAACAATATACACACACATCCCAATGCACATTCCAATATTTTCCTTCCTAAAATCTTTATTTTAAAAGGGTTTGCTGCCCCAGAGAGAAGTAGCCTTTTTAATACACACAAATGACATACACCAGCTATCCACACAACAGAGGAATATACTCTGTAGCTGTAGACACATTGTGCCTCTCAGCACTTGGGTGTGCGTCCCTGTGATTTTGACGGCTAAGGTATTTCAGCGAAACAGCTACAGATCATCTGAGGAAAAAAAGAGCAGGAATTGGAAGAAGGGGTAAGAAAAACACAGGCAGAAGAGGCCAAGAGAAGAAAAAATACTTTAAAATGAATCAAATATTCAACTTCCATCTCTTTGATTACTATAAAAATGAGGCAAAACAGTTGCATGTAGAAGGTAGATGAAGTAGCCACAGAAGCTGAGTAGCCAATGCCTTAAAAGAAGCCCGTATAAATTACATGCCTTAGCCTTTAGCATCAAATACGTGAGCTGCCCCACTGAACTTCCTTTAACTGTGAGGATGTCCTGATTAAAGGATTGTGTCTGCCTCAACACTAGTAAAAAAAAAAAGGGAACAGGTTCCCGGAGCCACAGGACTGGATGCCCAACCAAGCACACGTTGGTACATCTCCAGTGAAGACAAAAGGCGGCTCCAATGTGAAGATGGGTGTAACTGTGCTTGTGTCCAAGATTAACAGCCTGATTTTACACAGGGCATGTAGCTCATAGCAGCAGTAAGCGAGAGCTTTTCTTCTTTTGATATTGGCATTCTTGCCATGTTCAGCACCCGTTTCTGGATGCTTTATAGACATAGGAATAGTGAAAAATGAGACTCTCCACAAAAACTCAGTTCTCTCCTTGAAATTTTGCAATCTGTATTTTTTTACTGGAGCAGTACAAGGAGGAATTTCCTATCTTACTTTAGACTTGGGACTGTTGGGTAGAAAAGATGCAGTTTTCATTTTGCCTGCGGTTTGTACGTACAAGGCAAACACTAGCAGTGTGGCGTGCTGGTTTGAAAAACAGTTGTATGACCCTGACTCGCAACAGGTCTGCAGCCATTTACGTCTCTTCATTTGTCCATGTGCCAGGCACCCTGCAGTTGCTGGGCACTTCACAGAGCACACTGGAGTGTCCTTAGAGTAAATGGAGGTTCTCCGTTAGCAGCTGGAGGTGCAAGGTGTCCGAGACAGGGCTGGGCTGGTCCAAGGCAGCCCAAAAGATGCAGAAACATGCACTGCTCACAGCATGTGATTTCCTTGCATGGGTTTTTGGCTTATCTTCAGACATTACTGTCAACTTTTGCAATCGTAAAGGCAGGAGGTTTGTTTCTCCCACAAGATCTGGAGTGACAGCCCCATGTGTGACACTAACCTTTTGACAGAAAATTGCTTCAGTCTCTCTTCAAGTGAGTGCCCCAGCAGCACAAGAGACTCTGGAGACAGCGCAACCCAGAACTTTTGACAGACAAATTATCTAAAAAATGTGGGATGTGGCCCTAGGTTAAAAAGAATAAATTATTTTGTCTTTTTTTTTTTTTTTGGTGGGGAAAATAATTCCCTTGTTCTCTTCTTTAGCAATTTGCATTTGAATAGGTGGATCTGTTCTTTACATTACTTTTGAGAGCCTGCATTTCCCAAATTCCTATTACACCACTGGGCTTTCAAGGACAGGAGGGAAGCCAAAACATTTCCATCTAATGCAAACATGGATTACTGGAAGGATGTTCTCATTTTTTAAAAATGCACTGGGAGCAAGAGCCAGGTTTGCTAGCACCTTCTCTGCAAGCCATTGCTTCCTTGGCTTGCTGTATTAGAGAAAGAAAACCTCACCAAAAGCAAAGGGCAGAAGTTCCTGGAATGCCACAGCCTGCAAAGAGAGCTGAGGAAAGTGCTACCGGGCAAGCAAGCACACCCACAGCAGCTGCAAGGAGCATTAGTACACTGTCTCACTGTGAAATCAAGCACACTGATGGCTGGAGGCCCTTTCCCATCAGTGTCCACTTAGTCAGCATCCTGTCTGTATCAGTGGAAGACCATCTCCAAGACAAAAGACACAATGCAAGGAGAGAAGATACTTAATATTGCCTATGTTAGCTGAGCTGAGATTTCAGCTGTGACTACCCCCAGGCAAATCCAAGTTTCCAAATGTTCCAGGTGTGGTTCCAGGAGGCATCTTTGGTTCCAGGAGGCATCTTCAGTTCCAGGAAGCGGATCTCTGTGTTAGCACAACCAGTGTTCAAAGCACTTCTTCCTTAGGATCTAGATGGAAACTTCATGTCAACCTGAATCGTTCTTCCAGCCCACAGATACAATAAAGTCCTGAGAAGTACTAAATATTGTCATTGTGTGTGTGTATATGTAACATATATACATATATATAAATAAAAATATATTGCCTCCACTTGTCCCTCCCTCTGCTCCCGAAAGTGTGGGGAATCTGGGGAGCTAGTCAGACACAAAGTGAGAAATCTCAGAGCATGTTGCCGAAACTCCATCCCTGCAGAACTCATTACATGCCAGTTGCTGTACTTAGGGTGGATTGGGAGGGGGATCTATTAGAGAGAAAAAGTACAGAGTAGAGTTAAGAAGCATTTTTTTTCCTTCTAACTGCTGTCCTTTTATCTGCTCTCCTTCTCATGTTTCTGGGCTTTTTTTTTTTTTTTCTTCTTCCTTCTCCTTCATCCTATGGAAGTGGCACTGAATGCTGATGAGATAACAAATGGTCCAACCCCAGGCAATCATTTTCGGGTAATTAGTTCAGCTACTGAACTTCTAAGAGTCATTTTTTTTTTCACCTGCCCAGCCAGAAAACTTGGGTGGTTAGTTACCCCATCACTGCTGAGCGGTCTTTGGGGAAGGGGCACTCAGAAGTACAAGTAATTGAGCTCTTAGATACACTATGCCATCTCTAATTAAGCCTAGCCCTGGCCTAGATATTTAGTATTTTATTTACTTTTTATGAAATTCCTTACTTGTGCCGAAAGCCAAACGTCACATTCCAGTAGGATCAAATCTGGGATTTGTTGTAAGCTTCTGTGCACAATCACACCCAAGACCACAGATCGGTTCAAAACAATTGGAATAGCACTACTTTAGGGAACTTGGGGGGGTGCCCTTAGTTTCTGTTTCAGAATAAACATTTCAAAATTTCTCTTGGAAGGGAAGTTTGGAGAGGAAAATCATGGCATTTGGTTTAATGAACCTGACAGGAGAGCTTCCAGCTTTCCCCTTTCCCAGGATGCTCAAAGCCCTGGGTGCCAGGGCATGCAGGGTTCCCAGCCGCACAGCCGGGAGCTGGGTTTTCATGGGCACTGGGCTTTCACAGCTCCCAGTCCTGTGACAAGGAGCCTGTAAGCCCTAGGGCTGTTGATCCTGAAGCAGGCTGCCTTGGAGCTGCAGGCCCCAAGGGCTCCAACTCCAAAGCAGTCCAAGTGATGGAGAAGCCCAGGATCTGCGGACCCTGGAAGCCCACCAGGTGAAGCGAGCAAAAGCCTTCCTGGCAGGCGGGCAGGCTTCCAGGGGAACCTTTGCCTGTGTTTCGCTGGCGGGTCCCCAAACCTGCCTAGTTCCAAGAAACACTCTGCTTCCATCAATTTGGCATTTTCCAACAAAGATCTCTTCCATTAGAGAATTCCTGCCTGGTTCCAGTGTACCCTCAGAGCTTCAGGGGTGATGTCTGATAAACTGAGGGGAGATTTGGGGTTTTGGAGGAATATTTAACTTCTTCGTGGCAGAACACATGATAACCATGTCTACGGATGGGGAGAGGAAGTTCTGTATAGGCAAATTGCGGAGGCTTTGTGCCCTCCCCTCTGATGCTGGTCAGCATCAAACACAGAACATAGGATTAAATAAACAAACCGTTTGTCTGCTTTGGTATTGGCAATTCATATTTGATACACATTAGATTCAAAAATAAAGTCAAGCATCCTGCCATATCTGGCACCTCTGTACTTCACAAAGCAGTGATGGAAGGACACAGCCACACTTCTTCCTCCACAAAGATCATCTTCAGAAAGTTTCGTTTTAAATCTTCATTTTATAGTCCCTGTTTTTTTGGGTTTTTTTTTTCCTTTTTCTCCTCTTAAAGTCACCTTGGGTGACAGATGTCACCGGGCCTCAAAAGAGCCGCTTGGATAAATTGGTAAACAATATTCATGAAATAGTACGTGCTAGCATATCCTGCTTTTCTTTTTATCCGTTCTAACAATACCAAATTCCTCATCCCTGAGACTCACATAAAGCCCACGACAGAGGGTTCACATTCAAACTCCAATCAGCAATTCACAAACTAACACAGAATGATCTAGCTGATTTCACTAGGGACCTCCATATGGTGATGAAATTTATTCTGAGCCATGTTTAGGTTTTGTAGTTGTGGGCACCATACACAAACCCTGAGAGAAACTGAGATTTTTAAAGCTGAGCTGGGAATTTACTAATACAGCTCCTACTGAAATAAATGGAAACAGTTTGCCTTCAAAATCTCAGTCATCCTAGAAGCTGGACAGAGTCCTGCATCCTACATGTTTATTTCTCAACCAGAATAAGAATAATCTCTTTCAGCCTTTTGAGTCTACAACAATTTCCCAAAGCATACTTTTTTAGACAGTACTTTTGCTGTTATATCCTGGAGGTGGACATGTCTTCTCCACTTGTAATATTTTTAACCTATAAATTGTTCAGTTGGATTCAATTTTCAAAAAGCTATGATAGGGAATTCATATTCCCCAACTCTTTGAAGCATGCAAAAAATATACATTTTTTATAGCATGGTATAGGTGTGAAGTTTGTGTGGCTTGTCTTCAAAAGAAAATAACACTCCAGATATATTCTATTTTTTCTCCCTACAGTTTGAAAAGTGGATTGATTATTTTTTTTCTTTCATTTTTGCCTGTTTAAGTACAGGACTGGAGTTGTTTTTTTCTGTATTTTTCCCTTCAGACAGCATATTTTCCTGATGGAACTCCCCTCCCCCCAATACACAATGTGCTTTTCTGATTTACCAGCTCTAGCATTTTCTCAACAATCATGTGAGCAAGAGCAAGGACTGCATATTTTTAGACACTAGAACTAAGCAGATGGCGAAGGATGTAGAAGATCAATAACTCTAGTTTTTGTAAAGTTTACAGCTCTGCTTATTTCAGTGTATTTCAAAATGCAACAAGAATAATATAAAACTTCATAGAATGAAACAGGAGAAAACTGCACTGGCTTGGGTGCCTTGTATGAGAACATTTTTCAAGCCGTTCTTTGAAAGCAAGCCATGCACTTGCTCCAGCTTTAATTGTGAACTCTCCCTTTGTTAATTTAATTGTACTCATGTTGCCGTTTGGTAAAAGGTCTTGGACAGATGTGTGCTCATCTGACATTCTTCCAAGCATGTCTGCGTGGTCAAACTTGAAAGGTTTTTGGGAGCTGAAAGTCATCCCATCAGGAACCAGAAACAACACCATCTGCTTTAGGTGACGAAGCACACGTCAAGAATAGCCATCTCCCTCCTCCTGCGCTCAAGCCTCTACGCCCCCTTGGGCTTTTCCTGTGGAGCAGCTGCCCTTCAGAGGTGCAGAGGAAAGGGAAACCATAAAAAAAGTTCTGGCCACAACACAGTTTTCACTACCATTTCAGGAGCCTGAGGGCTTAACTGAAAACAGGGTGGAATCAGGCAGTTGC
Organism: Grus americana; assembly: GCF_028858705.1. Classification (NCBI taxonomy): domain Eukaryota; kingdom Metazoa; phylum Chordata; class Aves; order Gruiformes; family Gruidae; genus Grus; species Grus americana. The sequence continues at coordinate 101,970,141 of NC_072854.1, forward strand.
TCAAAAGCTAGTGGTACAGCGCTGGAAATGGGTTCTCCTGGTCCAAAGTAGCGGCACTTAACAGGAGAAACCAGTGTCTTGTTTTGTGACTTCGAGTAAGTCCCTCCATACTTCTGTGCCTTCACTTCTCAGCTGCAGAATGGGGCAGCACAATTGCATTTCTGTACCTCCTTTCCCTTACAAGCAGCGGGGCTCGCAGGGTGAGCACTTGGTCTATGACCCTGCAACACGTGGGAAAGTATGTTGTTGTTAGCCCGCAAGCATTAGGTAGAATTAGGAAAGCCAGTCATCTGGCCAGCAGCTTTCAGAGGTTGGAGGAGACAAACAAAATTCCCCCAAGTCAGTAAGACAGAGTTCACATTAGCGAGTGCATTCCCAGACACTACCTGGTGGGGCTGTGGGGCTACAGAGCAGGCACATCCCACCCTTCAGCAGTATCTGCTGCAAGCACCGTGTGAGCAGCTGAATGCCAGAGACAAAAAGGCTGGCAGGCAAGCAGATCCTGCTGTAGCTTTTCATCCATGGCTGCTGACCTTTCCAGTCCCATGGCTTCTGTTTGTTAATGGGAATGCCCACACTGCGCTGACGAGGAGGAACTGGCCGGGAGCACTTCACGCATTTCCCTGAGCTTGGAATGGTGCAGTCCCTAAAACTGGGGAATCAGGATGGGGCCAAAGAAGATCAAAACACATTTTGATGCTTTGCTTTCAACAGACATAAGGCAGCTGTGGTTTACATGGTATTTTTAGGGCTTGTGACATCCTCAAGCTCTCTGTGCTTGGTACTGGTAAGGCAAGCATCACACAGCTGCCATCTTGTATTCAGCAAGGGCCGGGGGACTGGAGGGGCTGGGAGCAGCGAGACTCATCACCCATGCAGGAGGTCAGGAGGAGACACGTGGGGCAGGGTGGCAATGCTCTTCTCACACCCACTTTAAAGAGTTGCTGTGGGGTTTCCAACTTCCAGCCAGATCCTCACCACTCAAAAGGGGGCCCCGCTGACTGTCTTGGTGCCGTCTCTAGCAGCTGTCCCTTCTACCCAAGCAGTGTTGGCCTTGGAGCTGGGCCAGCATCTACGTGTGGAAGCTGTTCCCTCCTCCAATCTTCTGGACCTTAGGCAAAAGAGCTACTAAATGAGCCATACTGACACCAATACTGCAATCAATTTGTTAATAAGGATCAGAGACAGACTCTGCTGCTGGGAGGAGGAGGAGAGGGGAAAAGAGATCATTATTTTTAATTTAAATAAATCAATATGTTAATAGGGGAAAGGATGCACCCTGCACAAGGATGGTGGAAGGGGGAAGGCAAATGGGTATAGCTCTTCTTTCTTCTTTTCTTTTTTTTTTTTTTTTGGGGGGGGGGGGGCATGTAGTTTGTCATTAGCCTGGGTTTAAAAAAAAATTTATTTAATATAAAAAGAGTGGGAGTAGACAACTTTAAAAAGTCCAGTAATAGCAAATAACTAATTATACCCATCTGAGACTCAGAAGCATGCCTGGATCTTTTCTTTCTTTAAAACAAATTAAAGAAAAAGGAAAGCTTGATTCCCAGGAGGGCTTATCTAAGGCTTCTCATCTCTAATACACATCTAAAGGGACAGGGAAAATATCTTTTATCACTTAAATCTCCCTGAAATTTAAGACCAGCTGGGAATTTTTTTATGTGGATATGATTCATTAAATTCATATCATTCCAAAGAAACCTTCCTGCCGGTTTATCTTTGCCACTGCAGTCATCGCTCCAGAAAAGCACAGTTTCCTGAATGTTGTCAACCTGGACAGCTCAATTTTTGGCTGAGGGTTAGACTTTGTTTGGAAACTATGGAACTGGCCCCACATTTTTCTTTTCAGGGAACTGGTATGTGCAAATCATTCTCGAAGTCAACTTTTTCCCCTCTGCTGAGACAATAGGAAAATCCTGCACCACTGTACCGCTTCCAGCCATTAGGCTTCTCAGTCCTGAGAGGTGGGGTGGTTTTATTTTCTCTATACGTTTCAATATTTATATACTGTACTTGGGGGTTTAGCATCTTTGATCAAATATAGGTAGAAGAGGTCTGAAGGCTCGGCTTGGAGAGCCGCCTCGGAGAACAGCCCCATCCAGCTTCTGCTGGGATCAAATGCAGTAAGTTTGTATTTCGGCAATCTTTAGAACCACTCTACAGCAGAGTGATGTACGAGCTGATAAGCAGAGGGTTGTGGCAGAGTTAATATCCCAGTATAACATGCAGCCGCTAAAACACTGTGAGCAACACTCCGTGCAGTTTTAACAGGGAGGAAAATGTATGTTTTACATAGTGAGCTCCTTCACGTATAGTACCACAAAAGTTACTAGGGAGACGGTCCGTCTTAAGCGCAAAGAAAAACAAAGGGAAGTTCACGTGGCAAGATTGCTCCTTGCTGGCTCCGTCTCGCAGCCCATGCGGAGGGTGGGGAGGCACTTCCAAGGGCGATAGTTTGAAAAGCGGAGCTGAGCCAGCGCACCCGGCGGCGGGGAGCCAGAGGCTTTGGGAAGAGGTCAGGCAGAGGGCAGGGTGGATCGAGTTCAGGGGCGGCTGTGGAAGAAAGGACGCGCAGCCCCGACAGATGCTAGTCGCGTTGTTCGGCGCGCTGTCGGAGGGCACGTGAGTGCCATGGTGATGGGTGCGCTCTGACATCCCGAATAAAGGAGCCCCGAGATGGGGGGGCTCCGGCGAGGGGGAAAGGGGCCGTATCCCAGCCTACGGGAGTACTTCAAATCAGACTGCACCTAGCACTTGTGAAATTAAAAAGAACTGCAAGCGATTGCATAGAAGTAAGCAACCCGGAATGCCCTGAATTTATCGCAGGGTAGAAGAGCAAACAGTTTTCACCCTGGGATTTTTCTTTTCTCTCATCCATTAAGCAGGCACAGCTCTGCCTTTTGAAGAGCTCCGCAGGACATGGCTGAGAGTGGGAAACTGCCCCCGGAGTGCCCGTTTTGAATGCTTCTTTCCCCAAGCAGGTACCTGGGCACGTCTGGCTTTCGTGTTTCGCTGGGTGAAAGTACCATTTTTCCTGTTTCCTGTTTTGCTCTGGAGGAGCTCGCAACTTCCCTGCATTTTAGTTCTACTTACTAGTATAAGATTTACCGTTATATTTTTAAGGTTCAGAAAATTCAACTCATGAAAACAGTCTCTGTTAGTAAAGGCTCTATTATTTGGTTTAGATACAGATGCAAGCCTTAGATTCAAATTAGGGCTTTTACCACATTTCCAAAATCATCACAGACCTTTGCTACCTTGAACACTGTGAACGTGATTAGAAGTATTAGATCCTCTCACCAGATTCCTGTGGGAGTATCAGATCTAAACTAGATTATTGGACTAAACCCCTGCTTTTCAATTCAAAACAAGTTAGCAGTCGGGATCCTCTTGTTACAATTTGAAGCTATCAGCATTTAGGGGCCAGGCTCATACAGAAATCACCAGCGAGAGCTCATGCCACAGATTTACTTTGGCTTTGCAGCTCCTAAACGTGATACAGCTCTGTGCCGATCTCCAAATGCAGCCAGTAACGCAAGCTAGCAACCTTCACAAAATATTCATAAATTATTATTTTTAAAAAGCCTAGCAAAACAAGAAAAATGCTCCTGGTAGAATAGTTCTCAAATAAAAAATCTCTTTACTTATTCAGTAATGGCTTTAGCTTGAGGACCTCATGCCGTCATCATAAGAACAGTTTACCAGTGGGCAATATTTTCCTGCTGCCTTTAGACCAGCAATTAGAGCAACTAACAGATAGTCCAGACAATAGCCAATTTATCTGCAGAAAGGGAATTTGCATTTCTCTTTATATACCTTATGTTAAAGATATACAGTATCATACAATAATTATCACTATATAAACAAATTATAATTCTAAGGTCTGCAGAGCAGTGAGCTTCCATTTTTATGCGCACCTGCACAAAAGCTCTTAAGCTGTTTAAAATGTTTTGAGCCTCTTGTTCATAGCTGTTGACTGCTCCCGTGATATAATTATCAAATGGTTACATATATATAATATACAATGTAGATTTAATAAATATACTAATAATATATACACTAAAATATATTTACTAAATATTAAATTATACATAATTTTATATTATGCTTTATACATTATATCTTAAATGATAAGTCATATATCACATGTCTCATAATGTTTTTTTTAATATATATATGTAAAGCCAGCATTTCATGTGTCTCCACAGATGATCAGACATGTACATATATGCACCCCTGTGTATTGCGAATACATATGTCAGCAGCATGCTATTAATGCATAACAATGTTTGGGACTGCTGGTTTTTAAGCACATGGTTTAAAGGAATTTCTGTAAGGCATATTCAGTAATTACATAAATAAAATAGATTATGAAAGTCTACATTGGTATCAGGTGCTTTCTGTTAAGAAAAGTACTATGGAAAAAGTATTAGTAGCTGAACCTAATTATTGGTGATGAAAGTAATTTCATTTCAAACATCCTATTAACTAAAATCCATACATAGAAATTATTGGCTGCTTGCACCAATCCCCATTATAAAAACCGGTGAAATCCCTTTGCAAAAAAAGGGAAGACTACAGCTTAAACCTTAAGTACTTCGATAAAAATATAAGATCAGTTTCATCCCAAAGTACAAATCCCAATCTCCATCTAAAACTGCCTGACCCTAAAATATATTCAGAGCTTGTTCTAATCACAGGAGATGTATTCTGAATAGGACAGCCCTCTATCATCTGCTAAGTCTCTTTAAGTCATCGTTTTCACTGTATCTGAAAAATTAATTCCTTTTCAGAAATATTCTCATCTTCTACTAAAAGAAAAAAAAAGCTTTTTGATGTAGAGTGACAGGATTATGAAGTGACCCTTCAGGTCAGAAGGAGACTTTTCCTTTTCTCATCAAGGAAATCAATTTCTAAGTCCAAGTCTCTTAAAATAATGTATTCTTGTGGCACGCATACAGCTTTTTTTGATCTGCTATGAAAAGAATAAGAGGTAAAGAGGATCAGGGGTGGCGATGGAATATTATAATCTGCCACACTCACACATCAGCCTTTCACTAAGTAATTCCAGATAAATTGAGGATTTACATATTTAAGATTAAATGGGGAAAGAGTAGCGATGCATAAATAGAAGAATACAAAGATACAATTTAGGGAAGTTAACTCTTAAAAACTTAATGTTACTTGATGTTTGATACCCTTCCCCTGTCCCACCCCATCTTTTTTAAAGCACATAATGTTTATTAGGAAATAACCAGGATAATCTCTTTTAGATCAACTGAGCACAAACACAGATGCCTTAGGGTTTCTCTCCTCCACCCCTCCCACCTTCACTACTGAAAAAATACCAATTACCATGACAAGAAACAGTTAAATGCCTCCAAAGACACATACACACAGCAGATGGAAAACAGGAGGAAACCAGCTGGAAGTGTGTTTCCCTTAGAACTGTTTTTAACAGCCTGTGCACAAATAATGTCTCACTAATACGCAGATAAAAATAAAACATAAATATTTAAAAGGTGACTGGTCAAAGCAACAAGATGGCATTCGATATGGGAACTTTCCCCTGCCTATTCCCTTCCGTGTCCATACTCCAGATGCTAGTTCAGAGACATCCTCAACCAGGTCTCTGATTCAGGGAAGGTAACTTTAATGTGAAAGCTCTGGTAATGGCCATAACCTTTTGGTACTGCTATTTGCAAGGCACATGGGTTTGCCTTGTTTTTTATTACTCACCTGTTCAGCCTTTGCTTTTATGTTGAGCTTCCTGTGTGAAGCGCTTCCCAACGCTGCCTCCCAGCACCACCTGCCCCAGCTGAGCTCCAGGAGCAGTTGTTCACACCAGCACCAGACAAGGAGGCCAACCCTTTACAGAATTCCTTCTGCTCTTGAGTGCTCAACCAGAAGCATTTTAAAGGAACTCTTTTTTCCAGAAAATACTAAGCACTTTCTGATAATCAGGATATTTTTTATGATGTCCAACATAGTAATCTGAGATTCCCATAATCCATGTTTACCATCAAACATCTTGGCCTGATCCCCCCCAGAGTCCACACAGCATCCACGCTCCCTTTACCCCCATGGCTTTGCCATTAGGGAGAGCAAAATCAGTGTAGGTGAGGAGAGATGGAGATGCTCGTGCCCCTTTCTAGCTGAAGCAATGCAAGAGAGGGCAGGAGAAAGCACAGGCACTGCTTGCAAGAAATAAGAGGGACTTCTAGCATGATAACCGGGGCAAAGGCAGCTGCAGGGGACAGTGGAGATGGGAAGCCTACAGTCCCTGCCCTAGGATTCCCCAAGCCAGAAGCATTTGTGATATATCCTGCTTGTCCTGTCTTTGATCTTAATAACTGTATTATCAGCTAGAACAATTTTAAGCAGTGTAGATGGGTTGGCTGTCACTTATTTAGATCCCTTCCTTTACAGTCCCTGCTCCACTGAGTCTCATTAGGCAGCCCTCTCCCACTTACCAGGAATTCGGCAAAGCAGATCCTTAGCTGCTGTTAATTGGTCTAAGTCTATTTACTTCAAAGAAGCTGCTCTAACTTACACTGCCCAGAAATTTGACCCAGTTTCACTTCTCCGCATAATGTGGTCTCGATGGAGGAACAGATGTATTCCTTCTGCTCTGGGTCTGAAGCTTTAAGTGATTGCACACATTTCTGAGAATCCAAGAAATCTGGATTTTTTTTTAGCAAATAAACCCTGACCATGATGATTTAGTGCAATGAAAGAAGTTGGAAGCTCTAGAACATAATGCAGAAAAGTAACAGTATATCATGCTGGTCCATCCAAAGCCAGAAAGAACTAGAAAATCCTCTCATGAGACATCTAGATAACATGGGAAGGCAGGTGAATACATAAGCACCCGGAGGAATCTTGGCCTGAATGACATGAGGCCATCAAACACGCTCTCTAGACAATTGGTTAAACAAATAATCAAGAGTGATTTGGCCCAAATAAGGCTTTACTGATTTGGACCAGTAAGGATAGTTGCATGTAGTCTGATGATTCAAGGTAAAATATTAGGATGTTATTTAATTATATTTTTTTTTGGTTAATTATTTCTTACAGCTTTTTTCACATGCCTTCAGAACCCAGAGATGTGAATGAGCCCTGGCCAACACCACTGTCTGTGTAGGTACAGCCCTAGCCTGGTTGCAGAGGGCAGTTGTAGCACAGGCAGTAGCAGCAAAGGCAGTGGGAGGTAAGGAAGGAGGACAAGTAATTGCTGCTCTGAGGCAAAGATGGGGACATAATGCTCTTACTCAGGTGGCATCACGAGGGTCAGCAGCTAAGGATGAGCACCTCTCAGAAGCTTTTCCTGTTAAAATTCTGGCAGCACATCACTTGGCTTTACCAGAATATTAAACATAATTTTAAAGTTGTTGGTTTTTAGTGCTCAATTTCCTTGTTAAAAGTCTACAGAAAAAGAAAAATCTGTTTCCTCTGATGTTTCTTTCCTTCCATGAATGAACTATACTTTTGTCTGTTTTTATTTTTGTACTGCCATATTTATACCTAACACCTTCGAACACATATTATTTTAGAGATCTGATACCATCTAGTGTTATTGCTGGCTTTTCACATCTTACACTTATCAAGTAACAACAGTCAGCAACATGTCAGAGTTCATCGCTGCATCACGTCAGTAGTAAAATAAAACCTGCTTCCCACCCAATATCTATATTTACACACCCCACAGGTGGGTGGTGAAATTTACAGTTCATCTAGGAAATTTACTCTCCTTTAATCTCTGGAAATTAGTTTATCTCTATGTATACGTATCATTATCATCTAGTGCCTCACCACTGATTTATTTCAGCCTCGGTGGCAAATAGACTGGGATTATTAATAACAAACACATGTATTTATAAACAGCCTATATCCAATCTTGGGCACGCTAAGGTCAAGGGTACATTTACTTCGAACCAACCAATACTTCACTCTTTTTTTTCAGTGAATTACACGAGATTTTAATTTGCAAATAGTAGTGACTGGTGCAAAGTCTTTCTAAATATTCATAGTTACTAAAAGCTGGTGCTGTCCAGGAGGGAGATGCTCATATGATTTCATACTAAAGGAGGACAAGATCAACAAGAAGAGCCAATCTCTGCTGGACAACATAGTGTGTTCATCTGTTTGGGCACAATGACCTTTAAAACACAAAGTGTTGCTGAACTGAAAATATGCAGAAATACAGTATATTCATAAAGGTAAAAAAGAAAGAAAGGAACAGTGCGGTTAGTATTATAAAAGATGGTGGATTAGTATCCATGGAGACTCCTTTCTTTTCTTTATTCACCCAGTATGTACAGGACAATTGGTGATTTCTCTACAACACCCCAACACTGCCTTAATCTGGACAGACAGCAAACACCTCTGTAGCTAAAAGGGTAATTTGGACTTCATGTCCCTTAGCTCAAGGCCTCTCTTCTTGTGTAAATGGGATGGATGTCAGTTATGATAGTAATTTCTGCAGTAGGGCCACTTGCCTACTTCAGAAGTAGTCTGGTGGCCATCACTACTTTTCAGTCACTCAGCAACCAAGAAAGAGTGATCTGCAGGAGGTTCACATTTATTGCTACCCCTTGAAAACAATTTATTACCTCCAAAGAAAATTATTCTTTAATGATGAAGTGCTTCACTGGAATCAGGGGGAGGGGAGTTTATTTCATAGCTCTGTGGAACATAAAATTAGGATATTTTTCAGCACTGTGTTTCACTTGCTTTCTTATGACTGCTGGCAGTGGGTACCAAATGCTTTTACATGTTAAAGGTGTAGTTTTCTGTGATGTTTACACATGCTAAATGCCTGAGGTTAGGAAACAGATTCTTGTCTTTTAGCCGCACTCTTCCAGGCAGCCTTTTTTATTATACAGGCCATGTAAATGAGATCAGCTTAGAGGGAAATGCCCTCTTGTGTCTCTAGTAAGAAGGTAAAGAACAAGGAAAAGAGGGAGAAAGCCTATCTAGATAGGACTACCTCCAAAAAATGAGGTGTTGGCATATGAATGTTAGTAAATTTTGATAGTGGAGAAACAATTCAGCAGGTAGGAAGAGTTGCTTCATGCCTCTGCTTCTTTGAAGATGTATGGTTAATTTATAAAACAACCACTAAAAGTTAACACATTTCATATGTGACTGTCCACACTTAATAAACACTGAGTGTTAGCTGAAGCATGCCAGCTACACTGCATCTCCACAAACTAGACCTGGCCATATCCTCCAGATATTGCTGCACAGTCAATCAACAGCGTAACCAAAACGGTTGAGTTGTCAGCACACACTACTACCCACTTAGATGTGGCCACACCGCTTGTGAGAGCAGGCATGATGGAGAACTTCAACTAAAATAACATGCCACTAGCTTCAGGGAGTTCAGCTCCCAGGAGCTTCAGAGAGGCTGGATCCAGCAGACAGACTGTCCCAAGGCAGCAGGAAAGACATTTTTGCATACACCTCTACCTATCATAAGGCCTGAACCCCACCTTGGACACCCCATCCAGAGGCACACAAGTATGCAGCGGTACTACTTGCTTCAGGGATCTTTAAGGGTTTACTCAAGCCAATTATACTACAGTAACACAGAGGTTACAAAGACAAGAAAATGTCAATAACAGAGAGGGACAGTCACAGCCTCAGGGCCAACTGCTAATGAGAATTAGCAATGCGTGTCCTTATGCCTATTATTTAAGAACCGAATAACACTAGTACATATGATTTGACCCCAAATGTATTTAGTCTTCTGCTCCTCAGCTTCATTTCCCCACTAGTTTCCCCTCTGTTATTCCAGTTACACCTTTTTACTCTCTAGGTTGTACATATCTCTATGGCTATTCTCATTCTATTTCTGCCAGTGCACATGCAACAGCTCTGTTGGAAAGTGTTCAAGAGGTAGGCTCTCTGAAAATAACGTGTTGGGGTTTTTTTCTGTAGTAACATTTTTCAAGGGCTAAGAACTGGGTTGGATATCATCTTTCTTATTTCTCATGACAACTTTTATTTTGAAACACAGTATCATCAAAGAAGAAAGGAAAAAGAAGCTGTTTCACATTCTTTGAAGCAAAACTGACTAAAATATCTCATATTTTTTGTTCTACTTAAATGTTCTATTATCATTTATATGACAAGAGGACTTGGAACAAGCCTTCTCCTTTGACCTGACATTAGATATTTTTTAAAGTGACATCTGTTCTGGCTGAAGTCTTGAGGAATTCCAAACCACAAAGTTCTCTCATGTGAACACAGGACTTCAATGTCACCGGCATGTACAACAACAAACATATGTATAACAGGTTTTTGACAACAGCAGTTCAGTCTACCTCAGCTGATATCCCAAAGTCAACAACATATGTATATTTTCTTCACTCTTGTAGTACATGTGGGCTTTTCACCCACGACTACTTTCTATGTTTAAATTAAACATACGATATAGCTATATACTGAAATGCTTTCCTTGGGAAGGTTCCTTGATGGACTGCAATCATTATTTGCTTTTACATAGTTTCAGGAGGTGTTTAAAAGCCCCTCTCAATTTAACACTGATACAACTTGGGTGCCTCTTATTTTTAACAAGGAAAGCTCCTAAAGTATCCTTGTTTTTCCTGCTGTTACTATATTAGCAGCTGAAATGTGATTATCCCTTTGAGATCCATCATGTCACCTATAGTTATCTGAAATGCTGTTCTCAATTCATTACACACAGAAATAAAGATACAAATCCAGGCCTACAGTCTCATTTTATACGACAGCTCTCAGTCATGTGGGAGATGCGTACCACCAAACTGTATTTATTATAAACCTATATTAAAAGCCTGTCCGATATGAGTATGCAGATTAGAAAAACGTGTTTCCTGAACATGTCTATAAACACACAGTCCAATCCATATTCCTTGCCCTAATACAGATCTAATAAAAATGTTCACAAAGTTCTTAAGGGTTTGCTCCCTTTCGATTTCTCCCCCTCAGGTGCTTCCTTCCCAGGAGCCTGGTTGTTTTAAAACCAAAACTAACTATGAGTCTTGTTTTTCCTAGAAAATCTCCAGATAAGCGCAAGTTGAAATTGCTTTTTTTTTTTTAAATCAAAGGTATTTCTTGATACCTGTGACATTGGTTTTGTTTTTTTTTTTTTTTTTAAATTAAAGGGGGAATCTGTAAATCTCTCAAACCGCAAAGGACCGAATTACAGGTCTGTCTGGGAAAGACCATGGTTTAAGGCACAGCTTATAGCTCTGGATTTGAACACGCAGGCTCCCAGCTCACTCTACGTAATGGGCTTTCCAACCCATTGCATTAACAGCTTGTTTCTCTGTGCATAGGTGTGGCCACCCTCATGCGCTGGAACAGTCTGGTAATGTTAAGTCATACGTTGTGTGGACAGGATCAAGGGAGGAAAAGGGAAAATGTGCCATTTTCCATCACCTCCCACCACTTCCAAATTTAGAAGTGAGGCAAAGTCTATGGAAAAAAGGCATTACCTTCCACAACACACCTGGACTCTCTTCTATCACTAGTCCATCACAGCTACAGTAATATGACTGTTACAGGCTTAGGAGTGACAAGAGTTTAATTACACAGATATTCAGTGAGGGAATCTTCTGGGCTGTTGCAGTGCATTCAGAAAGACCTGCTTTAACTTAATTTGAGCTGTATGCAGCAGTCCCTGTAAGAGGCAGACTGCTTTGTTGAATTGATGCAGACCCCTTCTCTCTAAGGTAAGAAGCACATTTGCACGTGCTGACAGAACCCACGTGAAAGCCCAGAGTTGCTCAGGGCTTTCTTGACGTGTTTGCATAATTGTGGTTTTTCAGACCAAAAGCGGAAGGTAAACTTCATTCATGCCTGACCTGCTGGCCTTCACAGCTGGAACATGTTGGGAATCACTTCTGGCACCGAAAAGGTTAATTGTCTCCTGCTGTGAGGTAGGAGCCTAGAAAAGGATACCACATTTGGTGGGAATTATAGTAAATGAGGTTTTCTTTATAGCACTGCTCATTCTCAACATGTTGAAAGGGCATTAGTTCACAGTCACTTTCTCTGGAATTATCAAATCTGCTCAGGAAGCCTTCATTAGGATATTAAACAAGACTTAATAAGTGAAAGTGATTTGCATCGCTGATAATCGTGCGCATTAATCAAGCAAGCTTCTGTCTCTCCCTCTGCAATATGTTTCATGTTCCATTGTAAAGCCTCTTTAATTCTGTAGGGCTTCTTAAAAGGGAAACGTTACATTTAGAAAGCCATTTTTAAAATGATTTACTTAGCAAAGATCACTATAAATAATGTTCAACTCACTCCTCAGCTTTAACCATCAATATAATTAATACTGAGGGGTTTGTATCAGGGATATGGACCAGATGTGTTCCCATTTATCAGATATAGATTGCACTTACTCTAATAAATGTGTTTTCATTCTGAGTAACTTTTGAAACCAAATAACTGCATGTGGCACTTTAATCTGAAGTCACAATTTTAGGCTAAGGCATTTATTTCTCATGCCATGAGGGACATGTGAGCTTTCACTACATCATCCCACAAGCCAGAATCACACCTGCAGTTCTTAATGAAATTGTGTGGCAAATATCTCCTGCTGTTCAGTAATTCCAAGGTAACTTTGCATGATCTACTCTTAGGGGGTGATGCTACTTCTATAGAGCACAGCCAACTAGCACAGTGTAATTAATACCTTACATTCCTCCAGCATCTTCCTTCTCAGGATCCCGTAATGTATGTAGTAAATAGGTTTAATTTTCAGAACACCCTACAAGACAAGCCTTTTGCACACATGCATACCAACACTCAGGGGATAAGTGATTTTGCCTACACCAGCAAATCCTTGAGAAAACAGAATTAGACCCTTAAAAAGTCTTACTCTACTGCTCTTGCCAGTAGCCTGCACTATCCCAGTGTTGGCCTCTCCCTCTAACACAACCCCACAAACACGGAAGAGCTCTGCACACTCATAAGTGCCATCTGGATACTCCACAGCCATGGGAATATTCTTAACAAGAAAAATTATATCGATATTACTGTTTCTCACCAAACATCTCACCAAAGATAGCCTTAAGGAAAATCTTGTCACAAGAATCAGCAGCCATTCTGAAAAATGTGGCAAAATGAAAGCCTAATTATTGTTTATAGTGCATCAGGAAGGACTGTGGCTATGGTCTGTAAATGTACACGTGTGACCAACACTGTAGTCTAAGTAAGCAATACTATTGGTGTTAGGATGAAGAAAATAAGCACAGCATCTAAACCAGCTCACTCACAGGGGTGATCTCTTATCTACCAAAATGAGAGAGAGCAAGGAGGTGCTTATGCATTTATTTAGATAGCTAGATTGACCCTGAGCAACTAGGATTGTGTTAGGCTACTTGTGATAAATCTATGCTTCTGTTTCTGAAGAAGAAAGAGAAGTGGGAATTACTGGTGGGAGTGCAAAGTCCACTTTTTCTGCAGGTCTGATGATTTAGTACACTCCCTGGGAGGAGCAGCCATTGTTTCTCATTACTTGCTGCATGGACTTTTTGCAGTTGTCCTTACTGCATTTCATGTTATTTACATTCTCCCGAGACCTGAAAGCATCATTTAAGAAACCATCACCAAAATTAAGACCATGAGAGTATTTACTGCTTTTAAGAAAATGCTGTTTGCTGAAGATCTTGTTTGCATTCACTCAAGCTGAGCATATAGCTTAAATGGAGCTAAAGAGATGATGTTTCTATAAAGTTGTGGAGACTCAATTCATTCTAATGGCCTGAAACATGAATTATGTGCCCTGCTTCACTACCTTCATGGTTCAGTAAGCTGCTGTAGCTGAGATGGAACCATTTATCTGAAGAGAGAAAGGTGTTATTCCCTGCTTACTGCTGTTTTCCTTTTATTTGTGTCTGCATATGTGTTTATGCGTGGTGTTTCCCAGATATCAGGTGTTAAGCTTCATAGGTCTATCATCTGAACAGTTTTCTTTGTTTTCTAGAGTATATTTGAGAAGATCTACATCCAGTAATTCCCTTCTGTTTTCAGTATCAAGTTTTATGGCTGGACCATTCACGTGGGTGAGAAACTGTGCCTCTAAGCTTTGAAATCAGTTATGCGGATTCACTCTGACAATAACCAAATGGGAAAAATATTTCAGTGTCCGCTAACAAGAGCACAAATGCAACCATATTTTTTCCTAACTGCTGTATAAAAGTTTTAACTTTTCAAACCAGGAGCATAAAGTTTAAGCTCCAAAATCAATGCTTTGATGTTTAAATGGATTTGGCCATTTATTTTTCAAGTATGTTGGGAGTTGCACTGGAGGTCAGTGCAGCAGGCTTGGCTGAACATGGTCCACTACCTTCTGCAGCAGCAGCAAACATGGAACAAAGGGACCCCTTCATTATCATACACAAGGAAAACTCTGGCAGAGGCTGAAAGAAGGTAATGAGTATATCTACAGTGAACAAATATAGTGCTGTACAAAGATACTCAAACTAGCTCTAATTGACAAAATGTGGTTTCTCTACATGGCATTGCACCGTGCCATGTAAACATAGCCTAAACCTGTGTTTATGGTGGTACATTCCCGGGAGTTCTGAGTAAAGGTAGCTTTACAGCCAAGACCCCCTCCATCTAGCTCTGACAACTGGAAGATTGGAGATAACGCTAATGATATCCCTCTATTCTGAATTATTGTTGCCAACTGTATCAGTCTTAAAGCCCCTACTCCTGGGATCATACGATTTGCTGAGAATCTCTACTCTCATTTAATAATAAAAAGGTAATTTCCATCAATGATGCAGAGGAAAGCTTGGATGCATGACCAGAATATGTCCTAAAACCTCTCCTTTCCTGCCAAAATATCCCTCAGAGGTAATAAAAGGAGCCTAAAAGGTATTATTTTTAATCTTCCAATATTTAAGCCAATGACATAATTCTCTGTGCTGCAGCATCTTATGATTTTTGAGCACTCAGAAGTATTAATAATGCAGCCTAAAACAGATATTTGTGAAAAGACAGCACTAAATAGCACAGGGAGGAGGCACATGAGGCCTTCAAAATAGCATAGCAGGGCTGGGAAGGGAAGGAGGGGGAATGGACACACACGCTGTATCAGTATCACTAAATAAAACAGGCCCTAGATGTTTCTCTGTTCAGAGTGGAACGAAATGGCTGGTGCCCATATAGGTCAATTTGCTTTCCCCCAAAACAGGGTGGCTGTGTTCAAATTGCCTGCTGGGACTAGTCCCTGGCTAATGCTGGGGAACTATGGCACTGTCCAGGAGACTGCTAGTGCCTGTCAGCTAAAACCACGCCAAAAAGCCTGCTGAGAGTTGAACAATATAGATGGTCACACACAAGCGCTCAAGCCTGTGCCCAGCCCCATTTTATTTACTACTATAAGCTCCTGGTATAATAAGAAGGGAGAGCTGCAGAGCTGCAGAGGCGGGTAGCTGGAGAATGGGGTACACGCAGAAGCTCTGACCCAGTGGCAGGTGTGAGGGGCTGCAGGATGCTGGAAAGGGGTAGAAGAAGCATAAAATGAGTGTCTGGCAGGTGGGAAAAGGAAAGCACGAGGAGCCACAAGGCAGCAAAATGTGCAACTCTCTTAACGCTAAACTGGAATGACTTCCTGAACAGAAAAGCATAATTGCCTTTTTCTTTTTGCCATAAAACATTACTCCATAGCTTCAGTTTCCCACCATCTCTCTATCTTAGCACTTGCAGAAGTTTCCTGATAAATATAAGCCTTACTAAGCCAGGTTGGTATATTACCCTGAAAGAATTCCTTACCAAGTTTTAATTTAATCTTTATATGTCACATCCAAAAATCAGGCAAGATGATACCAACCAACTGCTTTCAGGGGGGAAAAAACCCAGCAAAACACAAGAACTCACCTATTGTTGATTTAGGCTTAATTGGAGCAAATGCTGTTATAAAAGGCACGTATATATATTTTCTCAGACTGCTAAAATTTATGAGTAATATTGGTGTCAAACACAGTTCTGTATGATTTTAAAATGGATTAATATGTCCAAATATAGGGTCTGTCTCCACTGCCTCTGACTTAGGTTTTCACTCCCTGAGAAAAAGATTACACATTAGAGACAAATACTTACTCCAATTTGGAGGAAAATTTGGATGTGAAATTTTAGGGTAAGCTCATCTCATGACCTGAGGCCAAGTCTAGGAAAATTTTTTTATAAGCATAGGGCACAATAATGGAGGGATCGAGTCATAAACATTTTTATTTAGTGGAAAAAGTAAAGCTAAAAGCTCTGGCCTTTGAGACACAGGAGAAAGCAAGGAAGTTGATTGAGCTAACATAATCAAAGCACCTAGACTCTGCCAGAAGCCTTGGACATCACCTGGTTTTAACTGTGCAGGCCAGGTGGTCAGATATAAACTGCAATAATTGCTTTCAGAAATTATAAGAAGCATTCAACAGTACTTCTCATAGTACATGAGCCTGATTCTGGTGATCATGATGTGGAAGTAATAAGAGGAAATCTTTTCAAGGTTTTGTGCACACATTGCTGTGGTTCTCCCAGCCACCAGCTTTCTCACTGTTATGCATTAACCGATTGCTAATCTCTGTTTGGTGGCCCAACTGCAGTGGAATCCTCTCTCACAAACTGACTTCTCTCAGAAACCCCACTCCTCTCACCAGAGGCACCTTCTGAAACCTACAGTAGACAATAGCTCACTAGTAATTTCTATAATGATGCGCCAGTGGTACTAAGATACTTGTCTTCTTGCTGGAAGCACTTGGATAACCTGTCAGTGTCTGTTATGTTACCATGTCATATCATATTTTATGTGACACTGCCTACAGGGCTGCATATATGGAGTTTCATGAGCCCCTTTCCAGTGGGAATGGGGGGTGTTTGGAGCAATAATATTTTTTACAACTTCTGGGGTAATTCGAAACACTTTTGGATTTGAAATAATAAAACTGACCTCAAACAGAGACTTTGTTGTTGGCCTGATGTATGGTGCATCATGAAAAGGACAAGATATGTGCCTGCTGTCCTTCACGGTAAACTATCACAAGGATCCAGCAGTCACATAAAATTGGATTCTGGCAGAGTGATCAACTCATTTGTACTCATCTTCCTGTCATTTGCCTTGTGATCTGCTTAGCAATGTCCTCTTGGTGAACCTGACATTACATCCTAAATCTACAGGTCTTTTTTTTTTTGCAGCACTATTACCACTCTTACATGCTGCAAGCGCAGCATTGGTGGTGAAAAGTACTCAAGTAAGAGAAAAACACAGATTAACCAGTCAATATAAATTAGCACACAACTGAAGTAACCTAATTAATAGCAATGAGACTTCATCATAAAGGCAGTAAATTGAAAGAGAATCATTGTAATCAGTTCTTCAAAGTAGGATTTACGATACCCTGATACAGTAGGAACCTGTTGGAGATGGACGATGTACAGAAAGGGAGAGTATGAGAGAGGTTGAGGAAGGAAGGAAGGAAGGAAGGAAGGAAGGAAGGAAGGAAGGAAGGAAGGAAGGAAGGAAGGAAGGAAGGAAGGACAACCAATGTTGTTGGTTTTCTATTTTGATATATCTGGGTGATACGTCTTGTTCAGGGAGAACTGAAATACCAGTAAAGACTAGACAGGAACTACCAGAATTTTGGGATGCCAGAGCTTGAACTGCTTTCACACCTAACATAAAAAATCTTAAAATCTTTTATAAATTGTTATTATTTTATCCACATTTAAAAGAAAGCTCATCACTGTTATATCCTTAAGACGTGAGGATAACCTAGAGTACCTTCAGGCTGCAAAATGCCTGTGAGGGTGACAGACCCAAGGATGGAACCAATGGGCTATTTATTCCAAATCCTTGCTCCAACAAATACTTAATACATCCCCTCAAATGTGAAGAAAGATGATTTCTCTGGGTCATGCTACCCTTGGGGGCTATGTAACCTCTTACTGGCCAAGAAATTAGTTGTTCAAGCTCCAAGTGAAGTAACAGGTTCCAGGACGGCACACTGTAGTGAAAAGTGGAGATCCCATATTCATTTTTCTGTGATAGCCTCCACCTCTGAAGAGAAATGCTCATTTCAAATATGATTTTATTACAAAAGCAACAGAAAAGACTCTTTTCTTAAATGAAGTTGTAAAATGATTTTTACCACATCCTTCCGCATCTCCTTTTTCGATGGATCAGAACGACAGGAACCAGATGCTAAGCCAGAAAGGACATTGTTCCACCTGCAACATCTGGCTCTTTGGCAAGCCATACGGGAAGCTTCAAAGTTGCATCTCTGCCTCTCACATGGTAAGGCTGCTGGTCGATTGCTTTATCTTCCTGGATGTAATTTTCCTTTGATTCACCTATAATTCTGAGGAACTGATGCATTTGTATCCATTTTGAATAAGGTTCTGTACAAATGCCACATTTGATCTCCAGGCAGATCCTTTTATTTCCTTTTATATGTTCTTTACTTTAATTCATGCACTAGCTTTACTGCTGCTCAGCTACATCATGGCTGATACTTGCACACACACCACAGCCTTTTTTCCCTACATGAAGTTAAATATCCAGGCTCTCAGCCATGCAAATACAAGTAGAAATTAAAATACTTTTCTTAGTATTTCTCCTTGCTGCAGTGAGGCGTTTTTAGAGGAGAGGCAGCCTCCTGTTACTTGCTAACATTCCTGAATCATTCCTTTTCCCAATTCCTCAGTCCTCTTCTACCAGATTTTTTCCAACTCTCTGTTTCTTGTGAGCATTAAATCAAGTAAGTTAAAGTAACTCTCAGATGAACCAGAAAAAGCAAGATGACTGTAAGTTAAGACTGGGCACCACTCTCCTCAAAACCAGCTGGTCTAGTGAGGTAACAACCGATTTCAGCTGTTTCCAAGCACTTTGATGTCTAAGTATCAAAAAGCCCTCATCCCTACAAAATAGTGAGATAATCGAGATGGTGGAGAACTACATGAACCATGTATAGCACAACAGTGTTCTGGCTGGGCTCTCTAGAGGGTGCTGTGAAACACACTGTTAATTAATAGGAAAGGAGTAATAATTCATTAGCATTCATTCATTTAGGATTTAAATCCTGATTAGAAATGTATCCTGCCCTACAGCTATCAGTATCTTTTTTCTCTGTGCTGTATTTTGTAAAAGGGAACGCAGTTCCCACCTTCACTCTACTCCCTTCCTCTACCTGCATCAGCCGTCAGACTGAGCTCTATTTTCCTAATTACTGTATCCCTGCTCTGAGGTAGGTAACATGCAGCCCATCTTAATGTGGGATAAGGTAAGGCCTAAGAAAATGATTTTTTTCCTAAAGGGACACTTTTTTTCCCCCAGTTCTCTACCTGGGGCCAACCAAAACCCAGCAGCTGCTTCAAAACAACATAACCTGTCACAGCAGGGAAAGTCATTAGTCCACAGAAAGCAATGAGTACTTTCCAGGATGTGGCCCAGAAGTATTTGCCTCATCTATTTGCTTTAAACACACTGGGTCAGGCTCTGTTTCATGGTGGATGGACACAGATCTACTTCTTAGCAAGTAAATCCCAAGGGCGAGGGAACTGCAGCTTTGCCTGTGTCTAAGCAGCAAGCTCAACGATAAATGCCTTGCAAGCTACAAAGTCATAAAAAGTAAAATCAGTGGAGGTGAAATGACTGAGGTGCACCAGTGTAATTGGCAGAAACATATGACCCACTGTGTTCCAGCTTCACAAAAATCAGCAGGAATAAAGGAAGCCTACATTTTTCTGAATTTAAGTTTATTTGAAAATAGGGGCAGAAAAGTACCCAAAACTTGTTTTGCCTTTCTGAATTTTAATGATAATTCCATTCTGAGTCAGAAAAGCTGTATTTTCTCCAACCTTTAGAAATTTGTTGACATGTAGGTTTCTAGGCATGGCTATTACATTCACTAACACAGGAAGCTGCAAGAGGCGTTGAGTCCCAGTTCTCCTAGGTACTGTATGAACTCAAGGTAAGAGACGGACTCTCATGCAAAGAACTAGCAATAAAAATTAAAAAAGACATACAGAAAATGGCAATGGAAAGAGAAGCAAAGAGGTGAAGTGACTTAATAAGGTTACATAGCAGAGTGAAGAGTGGAATATAACTCTACTCGTGCCTTCTTAAGTACCCACTAGAAGGGGCCATGGGCATCCTTCAGTGTTTCCAGGCAGACCCCCAGTATTTGTCATCCTTGATTGGATGCTTTCACCTGGTCTTGCTGAAAAAAAATAAAAAAGTCCCTGGACTGTACTTCACAGTGTTGCCACAGTAGTTTACATTTATAAACAGCTACAAGTGAGTTTGAGCTCATTTATTATTTTTATTTTACCCATTTTGCACATTTATGTAGTTGGCTGTATAGGAATATAAGTATATGTGGGGTTTGACTCATTTCTCCCACAATCTGTACAGACCACCTTTTGCAGTCTGACAATATGGCACCCATGGTTGATAACCTCTGTTACGAGGCAGCCACAGTTAGTTTGTGGAGAAAGCAGTTTGTCAGTATTGTTTGTTTGACTCAGAAAGAAAATAAGAAGCAAATATGATCTGTGAGTGATAGCTTCCATGGAAGTCTACACATCTTTTCCTCTCTTAACAGTGGAGAAGCCAACCAAAGGTGCAACACCTTGAGCTTTCTCAGGCTGACAGTAAAGAACACTCACTTCACACAACAGCATACAGTGAAAGGGAAAGCGTGCGTGTCTGTGATTGTCAAAAGCCCATGGAAGAGCTAAAATCGTAGTGATTGCAAGCCTAGGAGTGAACAAATAAATGCTAATGATATGTATGTATTAACACGTACTTTTGAGGAGCAGAGGGGAAGCACTCATAGCTCCAGTGGATACCGGCAATCACAAATTCACTGGATAGGTGTCGACCAGTGTCAGGCAATGCCCAGTCCTCACTGGCCCAGCTGCAGCAACCACCTGTCTCCCAGCCCTCCCACTTTTCTTTCTGTCCAAGGAAACCAAGCAACTGCTTTGCCCACTCTGGAGGTACCAGTCACTCTTTTCTCTCAAATTGCCCAATTGACCAGCGTAGTTAAGTCCCACTCAGAGAGACTGTTCCCAGCCTTTACTTTGCTTGCTGACACTTCTGCTTCACACCAGAAGGAAGTTTTGTGAACCAAAAACCACACCTGATTTTCTAGCCTGACCTAGAAGAAGATAACTCTTCTTCCAAACCTTGCCTCTCTGTCACTGGGCTCCGCACACTTCTGTCTGCCGCAGAAACTTTGCCTTGCAGAAGGGTATCACCAGGGCAATGGAGTGGCCATGGAGAAGAATCACCATGTATGGGAGATCCCCTTTGCTGCTATGATCATTATCTGCGAGATTCATTAACTCTGCCAATTATGTCACCTGCCACACAGTGCGCTCTGGTATCTTGAGGAAAGGTCACAAAGAACCTAGGAAGTGGGAATCTAACTGGTACCAGTAAGATTAGACAGAAGACATGGCCAACAGAGGTGAGAGAGAGATGTGGAAATCAGACATGCAAGAGATGGGTGCAGACTTCCTCCAGAGTCAAAAGTCTGATGTGCTTACCAGTCCTTCCCTAATGCTAGCAGACTACGTAGAAATACAGATTTTTGGTCAGACCTACACTGCCTTGTCAGCTTTACAAATGTGCCTTTCCTCTTCTGCATTTTTAAGCTGTGCAGCTACCAAGATAATTCTACAATGTTGCGCTTTATCTTCTGAATGAAAGATCTCGTCTTGTGTCCAAAAAGACTCAGTGTTTCTCTCAATATATATGATCTTATGATTTGTCCTTCCTCATTTACAATAACACTGTAGTTCCTTAATGGTCAGAAACCTAGGTCCTGATTTTCAAGTGTCAAGGACCATGAAAAAAATAATTCCCTGTGAAGTGAACAAGATCTGTGTGTGTGCTCAGCACCTTTGAAAATCAGGCTCTCCTGTGCTTAGCTATCAAAATGATTGGCACCAGGCATATCCCTAGACAGTGTGATCTATATAAAAGTATTCCTCCTTCAAAATCTTGTCACTAATTCCAAATCACATTTCTTCAAAACCTTGTCAAAAATATATTAAATTTCCACATAATCCAGTCCAGCTACTCTACAGAAGAACAGTTTAATTCACCCTGTTCAACCTGGTTAGGCTATTCATATTCTCCATTCAATTAGGTCAGCTCTATTTTTGATCACATCAGCACCAGAACAAACATCATTTCCAGATACGGTCTCAGGACATTCACCTTTTAATGTTTCCACTCAAACTCTGCCGTTTTGATGCTTTTTCTTCTGTTCCCCAGTCCTCTTCCTACATTTCATATCATTTTCAAAGGATTTCTTTCTATGGTGCCCTGTGAGACTTTCCTCCACGGTCTCATGGAGTGCCTCAAAAGTGAATGGCCATTTGCCTTCCCTTCGGTCATTATCCTTTATGTGTCCATTTACGAAATCAACAGCATTCTCTTTATGAAGGCAGTGACACTGTGCTTTCATAAACCGCTATTAATATTTCTTTTCTGTCTGTGGTCTTTCCCAGGAAAAATGGGATGACAGAAAGTGCCTCAACAGTGGTTAGGGAATTCTCCCTATTTTTGTTGAGTGTGCTTACATCAGGCAGCTTGCATGTGCACATCCACCCATAAGCATATATATTTTTACAGCAAATTCAGTCCATCTAGTAGACGGCAATCAAAAGGGCTACACTGCCCTGTGACACATCTACCAAATACCCAGGAGAAAAACTTGGCATTAACCTTCAATAAATGAATGGATTATATTGTAAATAATAAGATGGCTAAATATAGGCACAGTCTATGAATTAAACATTGCCTAACTTTGCATGATGCTAATTTATTTCGGCATATCTTGATGATTTTGCTGTGGCTGTGTCCTTCCGAATGCTTTTTAATTGTCCAGTGGTTGTCCTTTATAATCCAGCTGCTGGCTACAGTAAAATACACAGTAATCCGTCACAATACTAGACACACAACTGCACACACACATGATATACTGGATATGGATTATGCTTTGTGTAGGTAGACAGACGGGCATACGTGTACACAAGGCCTCATTAATTTCAACAAAAATAAAGCAAAATTCAGTCTATTGAACTGATTAGAAATACTGTCAGTAGAATAACTGTTGGTGTATAATATGACTGTAGACTAAAGTATTATTTGCATTTCCAAACAACAAAGCATTAGCACTCCCTGTACAGAGAAATGTTATGTTATTCTTAGGAGTAAATCTCTGTATTTGGCCCGCTGTAAAAACCAGAGGCTTCCACCAAGGTAAAAGCAACCTTTATTGGGTGCTGTACAACAACGGAAGAAGAATGAGCCAGTGCTCCAAAGGCAGTCTAACATACAAAAAGAGATGACAACAGGTAGAAAGCAAACACACAGAGAGGGGACTTGCCCAAAGTCCCAGGTGCATGGTGAGTATTCAGCTCCTGAAAGATTCTGCTTGAAAACAAGATGAGACTAACACCAGACAAGAGATGGGACAGCCACTGGTGGGAGGCAGCTATAGGAACAATTACCGATGAGAGAGGTTGGCTGAAGAGAGAGAATTCGAAGAGGAGCAATAAAGAGCTGAAACGTCCTGTCGCAGTTTGCAGAAGGTCCCATGCCAAGACAGGAGGATATGCTGAACCTGTCCCTGGCTGGGGTGCCATGACAGGGCGCTCAAGCCATGGCAGAGACATCCCTATGTGTACGCATAGGGCGTGCATTCACCTAAATGATGCTTAGCATTATGAGCACCTTGGTATGTACATGGCACAATCATTTGTAGCACGGCCAGTACTATATGTCATATGATTTTGTCCTCACATGTTCATTTCAAATGCAGGTGCACTGTAAGCGCCGTGCTCCTTTTAGCCAGAAAGGCTGTTTGATCCATAAACACGCTTTTTACTCTTTTGCTCCTCTTAGAAGCCCACCTGTGCCTCAGAACTAATTCTTGAGTGGGACTTTCAAATGCTCCAAGGGTGCTTGTTCCCCTCCCCACTCCCAGAGCTTTACCGTATCTGTTCTCCAAGTCAGAAAATGCACCTAAGGAAAATGTGCCAATACTTTCACAGAAGTCATCATGCATGTCACTGATGTGAGGCTGACTGTTCTGTTAAGACACATAAATTCAACCTCCACCACCTTCCCTGTGTTCGAAATGGACAGTCACCTGGAAGGAAGCCACTAAATCAAGCAAATAAAATATATTTAGCATTGGCCACTGTTAGAGGACACATAGCATCCAAGACATTACAGCCTGTAAAACCTCCTGGACCAAAGCAGGCACAACGTGCTCTTTTTTATTGTACTTCTTCCTAAATTCATTTATGTAAATCCTGCTCAAGCTTCTCAGGTACCAATATCATGGCTTGATTCATGTAAATGAGGGCTGGAGAGGGCTTTGGCCCTTTAAAATTTGTCTTTGGCACTATCATTTTTACCATGTTTTTCCTGTTATTTTCTTTCCAACTCAAAATATGGAATATTTTGTCACTTTAAATCTGCAAGTAAGAAGATTAGCCAGCTTTGGAACATGGAAATGTGCTTCTAAGCAAGTGGCAAGCACCACCTCAAACACGTAGCCCTGAAAGATGTGCTCAATAAACTAGTACTTTTTTTTTTTTTTTATTACTAAAGCGATGAGCTTCCCATTGCTCTCTCTCATGTAAAGCTCATTATGGAAGCCAGTTTCACCAGTTCACCCCCATGTTTACCAAAGCTGTATACTGAGTGCTCAGAGAAAGAAAGAAAATACAGAAGTATATAAAATAATAAATATTGGAAATTATATGTTTAATTCATAGAGCAAATTACCAGAGATTACTTGTACAAGTAGCCTGCAATGTCCTTAAAAATATTCTTTAACTGAGGAAAAGTTTTCTGACCTTTGGAGGAAATGCTTGCTTCTAGCTATGACTAAAAAGAGATTTCCTTCTTTCTCTGTTGTGTTAAGAATCTTTTCTTCTTATAAAGAAGGCACCACAGTGGTTTATAACTGTCATAAAAGCCTGCAATCCTTTTGAGGTTAAGCTACTCAGCTATTCAACTTTTACTACAGAAACTTTGAAATTCAAAAAGAAAAAATAATGTAAGTTTTTGAAGGACATGTGTTGCTGTAGGTGATCCTGTTAATTAAAAGTGATTGCCTGCTAGGAAATCATACTTTAAAAAGTTTCATGAATTTATTAGAACCCTGAAGGTATCTTTGTATGCACAGGGCTTTACATGCCATTTATGCAATTTTGTTTCAGATCTGTTTAAAGCTTCACTGACGCTCCCTGAGCAGGGAACAGCATTGCCAGCATTTGTATGTATTTTGGCTAATTGAATTATGTGAAAATACATACTAATGAAGCTTTACCAGTGATGTTTGCTGAGGATAGTTTAAGTCTCATTTTCTTCTATATTAGCAGTACCTTTCTGTTGCAGGTTTACCTTTTTGAAAAGCCCATATTCCTATAGGTTTTTGTGCAGAAACTAAGTCCCATTTCTTGCAGTGTTATTCAGAAAGTAGCTATGTGAATGTATATGTGAATGTATGTCAATGGACATACGGCTTGTAACAGAGATGAAGAGAAGACAAACAGTAAACTATGATTTGAGATTAAAATATACTAGTTCGTTATTAGGAGTGAACAATTTTAAATGCGAATGAACATCTATCGTACCAATATATTTTTCCTGTTACTAGATTTACAGATTGTATTTTAATTGGTCATTACTTAATTATCCATTTCTGCACAAATCCATCTGGCAATATTCTTATACAGAATTTTTGTCAGCAATGCTTTGCTACCCCTTGACAATGGTGTTTGAGGAATAAATGATTGAGACAGAACAGTTGTTTGTTGTGGGTGGTTTTTTAACCTGAACCATGGGATATTTCAAAGCTGAGGTATATGACTCTATTGCACTTGAGATGGGTGGGGATCCAAATCCCTACGCTCACCAACTGACTGCAGGTAGCTCAAGTTTGTCACTACTTCACAAAAAACAATCAGCTAATTGCCTAATAAAAATTGCAGTCGGGTATTTGCTGCTCACATTTTCTTTTTCAGGTCCCAGACATTAGAAAACTCTTTTTTTCTTTTCTATCATGTCATTTTTGTACTTTATAGTGTATTGCATAAACTAACCCAATATGCAGGCAGCACCCTGCCTTGGTGTAATATCAAATACTGCAATGTTAAAAGGAAAAAAATCCTCTGTGACTCTTACCAGCCAAGAAAAAAAGAGCTGAGGAAAAGTAACAGGAGATTTATGAAAGTTCACCGTACACTTTGATGAATGTGTGGGCAGGTAGTTTTGCACATGCTTTGGAATATGTTGTCTGTTACAGAAAAATTTATGCATCCCAGGATTGACTTGGAATGATCAGTGTCAGGGAGTTGTTGAGACTTGACTGGGCAGTTGGTAATGTTAGCATTCATCTGGAGCTGCTGCGCTCTCTTTTGCTGAGCTTTTCCAGATTGACACCATTTTAAATAATATCCCAGTGTACCTATAGACAATGTGCATGATTTCAGAAAAAAGCATATTAATAGCAAGCAGGGAAAATGCTCATTTGGTATAATTCAGTCCTCTTTTTTAACTCCAGAATTCTTTTATTGTTATTTGTTTCAAAAAGACTGGAATTTAATTTTTTCAAGCTGGGTTTCCGAGGCTATTTATGAAATTTAATGGCAGCACCTTTAGAAGCTTAAATATTTAGGGTTCACATGGAGGTGTGCATGTGCATGCACTTCAGAGTCCAAGTTACAGGCTTGAGAGTTCTGTCTACATTTTAACTTTTTAAAGTCAGAATCTGCATTTATCTGATATATCTACCAGCTGCAGCATGGACAGTTTGTTATGTAATGCATGAATAAGAGATGGATGCATTTGTGAATAACAAAGCCAAGAGTTAATACTTTAGAGGGGAATATAAAGTACAGCAAGAAAAGCAAATATGCAATTTTTATCAGTCTCCCAATAATATTGGTACTGTCGATCTAGACTATAATGTCTTTGAGGATTAAATAAATGTGTCAGTTCATCTGAATGACTGAGTGAATAATGTATTAATGTGCATTTGATGTGCACATTTACGAATATGTATCTGCCAAGCCCAGTAAAAAAATCTCTTCTACAGAGACTCTCCTTTTTTCAGAAATGATACCTCTTGAGGCATTAGAAACAAACAGGGCTTTTCCCTCAAGCTCTTATAGTCCCTCTTCACCCTCCAAAGTAATCAGATAAATGTTATTGACATGTCAGCGAATTCATCATTAAATAATCTCTAACTCCCATCACTATAATAGCAAGGTGTTTCAGAAAACTTAAATGAAAGAAGCCTGCAGATTAAGGGGAACACTTTGTTCAGTCATGCAAGATGTACATAATGTGGAAGAAAGCATCTGAAAAGGCCCTGAGCCTTTTGAAAAATCTGTAACTTCTGACCAAGAAAAAAGAAGCATATTTTGCATTTTGTCTTATTTATCTGTCATGCCTCTCTGCTCAGTGCTAGTATCTTGTAACTGCTTCTGCAGCAGGAGTCACGGCCAGTTCTACTACAAGTTCTCTGCCACCAGTACACACTCAAATACTCACCATTGTTACCAAATGCCAAGACCCTAGTTGAGATGCAGACAATGTCTCCAGGCTCCCATTATGTTGCTTCAGCCCTGAGCTCTGAAGAGTATCGATAAGGGGCACAAAATAAAACAGGGAAATCAAGAGACGCTGAGTAATAGACCTTTGAATCTTTCTTATTGTTAGATTTACAAATAACACAAACTGGTTTGGGTAGGGATGGGAAATCAGTTTGCAGTTCAGCATTGGCCTTGATACAATATCATTTCTCATATGTGGAAAAAAGCATATTTGAACACTGAGAGTCATCCTGGTACAATGAAAGTGAACAAATCATGGCTGCTGTATTAAAGGGTCAGCCTCTCCATAGCCATGTAAAAGGGTTAGCAGTGTTCATGCTAACGTAAGGCTTATCCACCTGAATGCATAGTGTATTATATGTGCAGTGAAAGAGAATAGTTTTGTGTCCTGAGTATTTTCCATCTTGCAAGATCCTCTTTCCTTTGTATCGGGCGTTTTTCATCCCCCTTTATATTTTCCCTGCAGCCAATAAAATCTTACGCTTTTGAACCCAAATGAAGATTTACATAGAAATTCTGGATTTTGAAATAAAAGGAACTCCAGAAGCTGAAAGCCTGTTTTGTGTGGATGTCAGCTTGTGCACATTTGCATGCAATTGTTCAGCCTTCTAGAAAGAATGTATAGTTACTTGCTCTTAAAAATGTCACCAAACCCAAAACATTTTAAGCAAAGCATACCATGTTTTACTAAAAACCAGAAAGATTTCACCCTAAATGCTCATAATTGAAACCTTTTCCTGGAAGAGATGCCTGGCACTCATCCAGCCGCAGGGCTTGCCAATCTTTATCCCTGGGTACTGTTTGTCTCTGAGGGATGTCTGGGGCTGCTACCCCTTTTCCTAAGTCCTTGCTACATCACTGCCCTTTACCCATTCCAACAAAACTGTGGTGGCATGGTAGTCCCACATCCTTGTCCCACTGGTGCTAGCTGCCGTCGTACCCAGAGCAACAGGCTTCGAAACACAAAACAACTGGAATAATCACAAAGTCAGTATAGGGCAATTGTTTTATACGGGTTGTAGACTCAGATGGACAAAATGGCATTGCTTACTTCAGATCAAATTTTCAGCATCTCTGTACAAAAATGAAAGCTAAAAATAATGTATTCAAGGAAAAAACTGTGCTTTTGCCATCTTTGCATGTCTCTGTAAATACATGGGCTTATTGTGCCACTACTGAACCTGGAACTCAGTCTTCCAAACACATCCTTGGCTTCAGGTAGGGTTGTTATCTGCCTGCTTTCCAATCACACTGCCCAGTTTGGCCCACACATAGACTGATCTGTGCCTGCACAGCAGCCCTTTGTCTGAAGTGACTTGGGTTTTGTATTTCCAAGGTAGCAACCCTAGATGGAACAATAAATACTCTTTTCTGGCAACGTTTTTCTCTTTAAGATGGCAGCTTGCATCCCGTTATTTTTAAGGTAGTCCACTGAAGCAGGCTATTGCTTTGAGGCAAAACCACAAGGAAGCCAGCTTGATATGTGGTTCCTGGGTAAAACACATCATCATTTCCCACCAGACTGGTATTACAGTAGAGATTTAATCCTTTCCCAAAAGATCCATCTTTCTTGAGCCTCAGTTCCAACCAGTAAAGGATGGGTCATCAAGAATTAAAAAAAAAAAAAAAAAGAAAAGAAAACAGACATGGCTTTTTGCAGCTTGGAGTCCTGATATAACAGCCTCCCCAGCCTCTGGGGGATCAGGTAACAATGGGGTTTGATAATACTGCTGGAGTTTATTTGAGGGATGTTGACAAGCCTAATTGCTTGGCAGCTCAGAGCAGCTGTAGGGCCCCTGGCTGGTCTGAGGGGGGGCATTAACTCTTGGCTTGCCTGTGGGGTTCCTCCTCACAGCTGAAACACTGCCTGAGAGAGGGTTACTGCGACACCGAGCTGTGAGAAACACTCCTGGAAAGCATGCTAGTCCAAAACATGGGAAGTGACTAAGAAAGATACTGACAGGATGCAATGGTACTAGAAGAATGAATAATGGATTTTAAATGGATAGCAGGTCTAGAAGTGGGCTTTCTGCATGAGTTCTCTGCACATTTAATGTGCAGCACTGTCAGTTCTTGCCATAGAAGCTTTTTCCTCTGTTATCCACATAGCTAGTTGCCTGAAAAGAAAGACCAACCAAGGCAAAAAAGCCATGACAAATCATTTCTCTAACGGAGACAATGAGTCAACCTCCCTCAGCAGTCTCTCCACCATTTATTTTTACTTTTCACTGAACTTTGATTTTTAAAGCAAATAGCAAGAATATATTTCATATTCTACTGAGAAACAGAAGCAAATGGGGAAACATAACCCAACATCAGCATTGCTGACTGTGATATAAAACATTGCAGATGTTAGAATCTGCATGATTTCCACTTTGTGTTCTACCCTGGTGGAAATGGGTCGTTTGCAAGTCTAGCAGCAGGTATATAGCTGTAACATGGCAGGGTAAAGTTGCTGTGGGAGTTTCAACTGTGTATTTCTGGATTATTTTAGTGAAAGTGAAGTCTCCATTTTGCATTACAGCGATGGTTTTGCAAACAATGTAGTTATCTGATGTGGAAAATAAAACACACAATTGTACGATTGTTTTGGAACACAATAAAACTGCAATTCTCATTATGCAGTGACCATTTAATACAGAAATCCCTGAATTATGTCTTAAAATTTTGGATTAGTACTTGGCATTTCACCATTTCATGGCTTGTGCTAGCAGAAGTCTGAATAGCCAGAATTTTAGCAGAAACCAAGAAACCTGTCTTCACCATCACTGCCAAAAGGTCTGCATGGTGCTAGCCACAATGTCTTGCTTTTCTCAATTCTATGTCAGCTGGGAAACAATCCTTAAAATTTGGCATGCAAGGGCAGCTCTAAGTCAGCCCACTTGGCACAAGTATCCCAGGCCCAAAGGATTTCTAGGTTTACTACCTTTCAGAGACACCCCAGCTGTGGCATAGAGCATCACAACTTCTCCCTGTTGTGCACCTGTGCTGTCCACTTTTGTATCTCGCCTGACATGTGTCATCTCCTAGGAAGTGTCAAAAGGAAAAATATTCCTTCCCTTAATTATGAATCTCTTCTTCTTTTTTATTCTAGCCTTATTTAAGCATTTAGGATAGTGTTTTGAACCGATTCCTGCAACATTTTTTCATGAAATCAGGAGTTTCAAGTCTGTACCATCTGTATGTTCTTTACATAAGAACGATTTAATTCTTTTTACTGATACTGGGCCTTCAGTGCAAGGGTTTCTAACATATGACCTGTAAACCCTAGAGGATCTGTGAGCTATTTCTAAGGAATGCCTAAGAAAAGCAAGTATATTGCAAATAGTTATATTTTGTTTGCAAGCATCTAAACATTCACTAGAAAAAAAAATCAGGGGATACAAATCAGAAAGGGTTGAGAGCTACTGCCTGAGTGTATTATTTCTGGGAATGCAATTCAGATACGCTTGCCGAAAAGATGACTCCCTGAGCTCCGAGAACACTGAAAGCTTCCTTTGCACAACTCATGTGATTTCTTTGTGTTTGTCATTTGGCTTGGATCAGTGAATCCCACACAGTGCATCATTTCTGATAGGAATGGCCAGAAGTGCTTATATATCAATCCACACCGTCTGCTATTCAGGGAATATTTTGGCCACACCTCTCTTTGGTGCAGACCTTTGGATTTTTCCTTTTTTGATTTGCAATGCTGACTTCTTTTTTCTTGGCAATGGTTAAACTCTGAATATGACAGAGCTACTTTTAGCTGTACACCAACACATTAAAAAACAAAGAAATCATTTCCATTACCCACATACAAGCTAATGTATAGGGGGAGACGAGATTTTAGATAGCTAGTAAACTCAGGTTGCTTTTACAGGCTCTCGTGGCTGGCAAGCTAACTGCTTGTTTTGCACTGAGTAAAGTAAAAAATACCTTCCGATCTGTTTTAAACAGTCTCTCCTTTCATCACTTCTATCAGAGAAGAATACTTTGTTTACTAGGTGTCTTGTCCTCTTAAAGTGCTGAGAGGATTGATAAAAGCTAATCAGTTCCAGCATTTAAGATACAGTAAATGACACAATTACCATCTGTGTATTAATGTACATCAAGGTGATTAATTTTGTTTTCTTCCAGCTCAGTGAAAAAGAGCACAGTAAGGTAAAAAGGACACTGGATTCCCAATGAGTATTTTCTCCTGCATCAATATTTTTCTTTCACCTGGGACAGTTTTGGTTTTGATTAATTTTTTTGAATGCAGCTCTTAATTCCAGGCAACCCTACAACATGAGCCACCCAAAATGGCATTTATGCCAAGATAGTGGAGAGCCACAAACCTCAGTCTGCCAGCAGTGTCCATGTGGTTTCTAGTGCATAGTAAAAGCATACAGTGCTATGTAGTGCTCTGAGGACTCGGACACACAGTGCACATTAAAAGTAATGCCTGCTTACTTCTATTACCTTTGCCCATAAACAGTTTTGTTCCTAAGTGGCATGTTAAGGACAAATTGCTGCTTGAAACATTTCCAGGTAAATACTTTGAGGGAGCATTAACTTGAAACACCAGAGATCTGCTCAAAAATAACCTGAACACCTGTATAGAAATCCTACACCTGGCCCTTTCTCCTTATGTGGCTCAGAGTCAGTTATTTGCAATTCTTCATGTCAGTTGACCCATCCAGAAGATGAGGACAGCTATAGGAACTCCTGCAACAGCCAGGGATTACTCTAGCCTGCATTTGCTGGTGCTTACGAAGTACCTTAAAAGCACATTGGTGAAGAACTAGAATTTTATTCTGTCATTAACTCACCCTTTGGCCTTGAGCATATTATTTACATTCCTTGTATCTTGAGTGAAATGGTTGGAAGCGAGGGGCTTCTGAGGGATGCACTGCTCACATTCACCATGTGAAAGCAGGGACTCCTTCCAAAGCAGGGTGGTCCATTACAGTTTCCCACTGCAAATACGGCAAAAAGGACAGCATAAGTGGACATAGCATGGTCAGGCAAACTCCACGATCTGCCTGCAATCCTCCCATTTCCCAGCTCTCCCAAAGCAGCGTGAACAGCTCCTTACATGCTTCGGCAAAAGGAGCTTGCTCCAAATGATACGCCACTGGCCCATGCCTGGCCAATGTTCCCTTGGCAGCCCCACAAGCACCACCACCTGCTCTGACTAAATACACTCAGGCCTGCATATACCACTGAAAGAAGGTCCTTTCCATAAAAAAACCCCAAAACATAATGGGGAATATCACAAAAGAATGGCGCTGGGTCCCCTTGCTCCTCTGGCACACACGGCCATGCCGACCCTGAGGCGAGGCCTGCAACCGCCTGTTCACTGTCGGGCGGTTCCTCCGGGCGGCTCCCGCTGGCTCTGCCCGAGGAAGGCCTCCCCAGGCCAGGCTGGCTCCTCATCCTGTCCCTGCTTGGCGGTCCTCCGAAATAATTCGTGCCATAGCCAGCAGATGTCAGCAAGCGATAATAAAATGCAGGCTGAGCCTCGCAAGAGAGTGTGAATTTGGGGTTGCCCGCACCTGGTGCGCGCAGAGCCCTTGGGGTGTGCCCACACACAAGTAGACCTGGAGAAAGGCGCCCCGCACCCCAAAATCCTCCCTGCGACACCCCGGCCCCACGGCAGGCTGGCAGCCCCAGCACTACTTGGAGGGCCCAGGCCACCCCAGGGCCTGAGGGGTGTCACAGGGCTGCCGGGTGCTAGGTGGGACAGGCAGCCTCTGAGGGCAGCAAGTAGCGGGTGCGCTCCCACTGGTGGCATCGCCTTGCCCACCTGCAGTCACCTTCCAGCTGCTCTCTGTTTGCTTGATCCCCTCCTAAAAACTGCCAGCTGACTTTGAAATGAGGGGACCTGCCCTGATGTCAACATAGGGGCGCCTGGGGAAGGCTCAGTACTGCCCAACAGGATGCAAAAGCATCAGGTGAGCCTGGGCTGGTGAAGACAACATGGCTGCTACATCTCCACTAATAAATGAAATGTGCCCAAAGCACCAGGGCTTGGGAGCATTCGCTGGCACCGCTTGTTTTGCAGTATGCAAATAGCCAATATGTCTCTGGGCCTGCTGACGAACCACTGTTAAGCACAAACAAAAAGCCCCGAACCATAAGGCTCTATCCCAAAACTCTTACTGCATGGATTTAAGAATCACCTCAAGAGGCAAAATAGTGTTGCAGTAATCCCCATATAATGGTGCTTATATCACTGTAGCATACTTTTATATGGGTTTAGATTTTAATATAGCCACAGCCAGAAGTGGGAATGGGAATGCATTCAAATGAATAACGTACTGATCTCCTGCAAAATATCAAATAGATCTGCTGATGCTTTTCAGAAGCACTACTTAACATCAACGGCAAGTTTCATATCAGGACTTTCTATCAGCTGCGGGGTATAAGAGCACTTTAGTTCTTACTGTGGTTTTAGTGACCCAGGTAGTAAATGTGAGCAGGATCCCAGACCAACATACTGCAACTTATTTGCTGACTGCTAGGTCTGCTCTGGCCTCACTAGCAGAAATAAGGGTGAGGTAGCAAATTTTAATACTTTATGCACTTCTTATGCTGGATGAACAACTCATCCCCTCATCAAGGAAACTGAAGCTGTGTGAGCATTGACAAGGCATGTGGAAAATTGCTGTACATTTGCTATGATTTTGAAGCAAAGCCTCACAACTAAGCTTGGAGCAATCTGTGTTTGCGCAGAGCTCCGCAGGCCTTCAGGAAAGCAGAATAAAATCCAACGTCCTGCAGCCTGCAGCTGAAGTTTCAAGTGAATTGCTGAACCCTGGAGGCAGGCAGGTCAGCACACACCAAGATACAGTGGTGGGTTTAAGTCTTCTTTGTGGCTCTTTGGAAAAATACCTACTTTTCTCACTTGGGGCCACACATAATGTTGTTACTCAGATTTTCAGCCTTTACAGAAGGACTGGAAAGCTTTTGATTAAAGCAATCAGATTACAGAAGCATTTGATTAAAAAGCAATGAAGGAAAAATTTTAATAGAAATAAAAGGCATTCAAGTGGCATCATATGAGGGTCTGGCCTTGCACCTTTAAAATTGCCTCACTTGTTTTCTTCATATTGGGCTTTCTTTTCAAGTCTCAACTATCCACAAAGAAATCTTTCTCACATAGCTCAACCCTCTGATTTCGCTGAGCCTGTGTGTGTGAGCTGGATAACTTATATTTTTTGGCCCAGGTTTGAAACTCCTCATTTCAGGTGGTTTGGAATTATCTGAGCCTGAAAATGGATTGGAACTTATGCAGAAAAATGGTATTTTTCATATGAGTATGCCAAAGGCTTTGTCAGTTCCACCCCAGCTGTCCAAATTGTCACCAAGCACAGAAAATACCAGCCCCAAAGGAATCGCTCCTTGACATTTATGGGCTGCTAAAGTGAGGTAAGACCAAATCCTTCTGCCCTGGTCCTCTCAGGGAGTTGTCCGGGCAGGGAGCACTTCATCTATGCTTAAACCAGTGAAGAAGGTGAACGTGGATGAGAATAAGAATGTTGAAATTCATCAGTGCAAATTCTAGATGATGTCAGGAAGTTATAGGAAATTCCCTACCGTAAACTTATGTATGGAGGAATACAGGGAAAATGGGCAATGTGGCCAAAGGGGCTGGAGATCATCTAGCAATACCTGTTGCACTGGATTTAAGTCCATTCGGACAGACAAGAAAGCCTAAAACACAGGCTGGGTTAAAGAAGCTCCAGAAAGATCTGTAATTTCAGGAGTAAAGGACATAAAACCATTGCTGAATAAAATTTATAAAGTCAAAGTTGGAAATCAATAAAATTAGGTTTAAAGACCAGCTCATGGTATTTTACATCTTCTTATTAATTGGGGTAGCTAATTCTTCAGACTCCCACACACCCATGGTGCACTAATAAAAAGTAACCCAAAATCAGAAGATGTCACTAACATTAATATTCACCTCAATAAAACAAGGCAGAGCAGGTTCCCACAGAGGCTGTTACATAACTTGGTATTTTCTTTTATGCTAAATTCCCATTGCTACAGTAACCCCAAGAAAACACCAAACCAAGGATGTTTGCCCAGGTGCAGCTGTGTCTATTGTTGCAGGGTTTCTCCCTGGGGAGCTGGGGGGGGGGGCAATGCTGCAGCGCGGAGCAGTGGCTACAGGTGCTGGGGGCCAGCAGGGCCTGACAGCCGCAATATGGCTCCCTGTCATCCTTGCCCCCTGCCCCTTTACCTTCCTCTGAAAATACCTCTGTGATGTTGGACTATTTATCGAAAAACTTAGGGCGGCTGTAATTTGAGGGGCTTACTGTTGCCAGTGTGAGTTTTTCCGTGGGGTTTCCATAGGGTTCAGACCCAATTCTTAGGTCCTTATTTGCCTGTTCAGCTTATTCACTGTAAACTTAAACATGTACTTGCAGGATTAAAGTAGGTGTTTCGATTGCGTGGCTGAACAGAGAGGCATTTAAACGTGTGCTTAAGTGATTTGTGGAACTGAGGCCTGGAAACCCCCCAATTTCTCCTCAGTGTGAAGGAAGAATCAACAAATGACATGAGAAGTTAGTCATGGAGCTGAGACAATTACCTTCCCCTCCCTGAAAGGAAATTCAGACAAGAGTAAAAAAAAAGAAAGAAAGAAAAAGAAAAACAAACCCAAAACTCTTCTCTAGCACTTCATTTTTACAGAAAATGTCCCTGGTTTCCAGAAGAGTTTAATCTCTTTTCCAGTATCCACCACAATAACAACCTTTCTCAAAACACCAGCACAGATGCAATGTCAGATGCGATGTTCTGACAAAGCAGGAAACAACCTTCGCAGTCCAGCAGGAAGAAGGTCAGATCATCTTGCCCCTCTCTCTGCTTGGAAAACCCAATGCCGCTATAAGAACTCTGCTTGGATGTGAAAATTTTCCTCGTCCTGTGACTGCTCTTCTCTCAGCATGTGGAGATGGACCTACCTCAAAGCTCTGAGCCCAACGAATGTCTGGAATGATACTACAGAATGTCCATTATATTCTTTCTATATATTTCATTCTTAGCAATCTCCCTGTCTTTTGGCTTAAATGTCCTGTTCTTCCTCCTTTAATTACAGATACAACCCCAAACTATGAGTTATTTCTCTAGTCCAGAATGTATCAGATCTTTTAATTTTTCTTAGTGGGAAGGAAGAGCTGCAGTTCTCCAAAGGTACCATTCAGCATTTTACAGTTCTTTTTAACTTACTGTTCTCTAGTCACACTATTTAGGTTTTTCACTACTCTTTTCTTTGTGTTGTCGGATTTCTCTTTTGATGGCTGAATTAACTCTAATGGAAAGTTCTTTCAGTTGGTTTCATTGCTTCTGGTCTATTTTTTTTTTCCAGACAAAACAAGGGTACATCTCAGCTGCTGATGCACAGTTCCCAAAAGCCCATTATGCCCAGAAAAACAGGCATTTTGGCAATATCCCTTCAGCTGTGGAAATGGAGTCACCCAATGGGTTTCTTCATATTTCTCCAAGATTTTCCAGAAGTCTGTTATCACTTCTATCCTTCTCACCTCCCTCTGACCGCACTGGAGTCATCCTGAGCCCAAACCCCAGCTCAGGAAGGATGAACACAGGTCCTTCAGGAATGCCAATGCACTGTTCGAGTGCTGATGTCAAATAACTCGATGTGCCATAAGGCATGAAATATTTTATGACTGAAAGCAGATTTTAGTGAGAATCCTCCCAAAACATGAACGGCAAGGGGCTATCTTGGGTGCAACCCTGTCTTCCATCAGGCACTATATGTTGCTACCAAATGGATGGAGGTATTGGAGTTGCTATTTTGGTCTTGATACTGCACACTCCTCTTAGATTTTGCTTGTGCTAAGCAGCAATGCAACTATCTTTTTGGCTCTATTTTAGGAGGTAGTACAGGTTCAACATATATACTTTTGTGTCTAAAACAGTAAAAAAAATTATTCTTTGCGATACCTGGGATCCCACTGCAAGGGAATGCTTGAGGAATACTGATATTTAATAGGAGGGTGAAATTTCTAAAGAACTGGCAACATGGCCAGACTGAAGCAGGATCAAAGAGGAATGACATCAACTCTCTTTGAGACATTGAGGTTTATATCATAAGCCTGAGATGAACTGGAATTTACCTAAAGGTCTGAAGAAAAAACAAATAACTCCTTAGAGCAAAGCTGTCTGTACTCTCTCTTCATCCCATGTCAAGCCTAGTGAGTTCTGTGATTCCTGAACAGCTATTTTACCTGCATTTAAAAATATATTCTTTATAATGTTTATATAGCAAATTAAAATTTTAAACTTTGAAGAAAAAACTACTTTTCTATGGCTGTGTTGTTTGTACAGTCTCAGACAGCTTTAAAATTATCAAAGTTGTAGTGAAATAGTAGCTATATCAGGCCATTACCATCCAGCTGTCTAAAGATTAGAAATGAGGGTAGAACATATCTATAAAAATAGAAAAAATATGGATTACGGACTCATTCTTGTAGAGGACACTCTCAGCTTCTACAAATTTCATTAAGGGCTAGATTGTGATGCTCTTACCCATATCAAGTGATGTCTTAATGCTTCATTCCAATGGGATAACTCAAAGAATTAGGTATTATTCAACTTGAGAAAGTTATCACAATCTAACCTTAAAAGCTGAGTGCTCTTAAAGCACAAAAACACCAGAATCATTGTAGAGAAAATTAATGTTAGACTTGTGAGGCGAATAATATTCATTGTTTTCCATAAGTGATATTTTCTACCAAAAATCATCTGAGAAATTGCTTAACTTATATGCTAAATCCTCGGGGGGGGGGGGGGAGGGGTAAGAGGAGAATAGCTTCAGTTTCACTGCCTAAGTGTCTGTTCCATTTAAAGGATATTAGCTAGCCAAATGAAAAATGCATGAATCAATCAGCAACAAGGACCTTGATCTCCGAATGAGACAATGCTGAGCTTTGAGATTTACGGTCTTGCTTCCAGAATTCCATTATTTGGAGGAACAACAACAATAACAATGGGAGATGACATCAGAAGAGCGAGTGTTCTTCTTTTCCTTTCTTTTCCTGTTGATCACAAGATGCTGACTTCTGTGCCATTCACCCCTGTCAAACGAGTAAATGTTCAGTGCTTTAAAATGTTACCACATGCATGCTCCGTTCAAAATAAAATGAGAATGTCTTGAATGGAAGAGCACTATTACTGCTTGTATTCTGCACTGCTAATTAGTTTATCCACAGAGCAATGATCTATTGCTTACTTTTCTCCTGTTATTTCTTTTGCAGGCAGAACTCCTTTATATTTTTTCACATAGAAAGCATATTGTTGGGAGTCATACTGCACTGACGTAGAGCAGAAAAGGAATTCATTCAAACCACTCGTGATTCTTGTTTTCCATTTCCCTGGGCAACTGCAGAAAATGTAATTGAGTTGCCCCTTAACTTTATGATATTAACTTTATGATATCTACAGTAGGTGAAGTTCCTTCAGACATTGTCTGCCTGACAAGACCTGCCTAACAGGCTCAAACTCTTCTGCCATAGTGCCAAAAGTGAGAGAAGGTAATGAGGGGATAGATTTACTGGAGGAGGCAAGAGGGACTCACATTAACACTGGCTTGGGGACACTCTACATAGTAATGAAATATGCTTGTGACCATACAGCTGTGGGGTGTCCTTCCCCATTCAGGTTGAAGTTGTGCATCTTACTGCTGAGAAGTAAATCCTATTTCAACCTGATCGCACAAAGTATGTGGAGAACCAGCAGAGCACAGATGGGGCCTTTTCTAGAGTCCAGGTCCAGAGTAACCTCTGGATTAAAAAAAAAAAAACAAAGCTCTTATGCCACCTTCAACATCACCAAAACACTCTGGTTACACATATATAGACAGATGGGTAGAGATAGATAGACTGGATGGAAATACTAAGAGGAAATACTAATACTCTTAAAATTTAAGTTAATTAAAATTAACTGCAAAAGCAACAACCTCATTGGCATAGAATCTCTTCTCAGCAGCTTTATACAACCTCTTGCAAATAAATCTGCACACAGAGAAAACACCTCCAAAGAAATTGGTATATATGCTTGAATTTTCTATATTTGAGTGCCATACCCAGTAACAGGAGCAAAAAATTACACATAAATGTTAGAGCCGAGATGAATGTAGTAACAGACGTATTGATAAATATGTTACTTCTGTGCTACTAGTTGACATGTTGTTGTGAAAAACGTCAAAGCGCTGATTACTAAACTGCAGCAGTGGTGGTGTTTGTAGCCATGAATGTATTGTACTTTCTGCTCGGTGTTCTTCAGAGAACAATCCAGTGTGCTGCAGACAGAACATCATTCAGTTCTCGGTAAGAACTCCACATCTCCTAGCAGGAGCATCATTTAAACCAAGATTGATTTCTCCCACAGATTACTTAAACATCTATTTTAATCCCCTTTCAGTGTGAATATTTATAACATATTACATTTGAATTTACTTTCCTCGAAAAACTTTTGTTTACCATGTCGAGATACATTTTACAGAACTCATGATGAAGACTATGAGGAGAAAGCAACCGTCTTCAATACTTCTGACCTGATGCAAAAGCCACTGGAGTCAATAAAAGGAATTCCTCACTGGTTTTGGTGAGTTTAGGATTAGGCCATTTAAAAACACGCATCATCTGTCTTTTAAATGGAATAATGGAAAATGGATGTGGGAAAAGTCTGAAAACATGACAGCTAAGAAATTGTCTTGCTTGGAAAAATATTAAATTTAATAATAAAAAAAATCGGATGTTGTCCATTTTGTATACTTTGAATAAGTTATTATTATCTATTAGCATTACTGGGGATGCTTGCTTAACAAGAAATTCTTGTTTTCAGAGTTCACTTGCTCCCGCTGTTTATAGGAGCAGTTTGCTGAGACCAGCAGTCCTCCAGCTTTTCAGGTCATTTATTTCAGACAAACCAACCTTTCCCCTTCTGGCTGTCCTGAGTGATGTGGCCATACAGAAGGCACCTCAATGTAGGACATCATGGCATTGTCTGGTGGTGGTTAGTTGATGACTCAGTGCCATTTCTAGGAAAAGCAAGTGACAGACGAACCCACCTGTGTATCTCATACATACCCAGGTGAATCATGGTTTGGAGAGGGAGTTAGGGATAAGGGAATGGACTGCACATGAGCTCAAAATGAAGCTGTAACCTTAAAGAAAAAAATCCCCATGCTGTATGGCCTTGAGGAATTAAAAGGTTTGTACAGCTTCCGGAATTAAAAGACAACTCAGTGTGAGGGGAAACAGTAAAGGTAACCAGGAACTATGGTTTCCATTTTATGGGAAATTCTACCTTTTTGAAAGTGTTTTCCCTATTCTGAAACAGAATAAAATTTCTTCCCAAGTTTTCCTTGAAGTAAAACGCTAACAGAAGAGAAGTATTTAAGATTTACCCAAATGCTTTGCTTTGACTTTGAAATTTTTAAAATATTTGAATTAAAATACATTTTGAAATGAAAATAAAAATGTAACATCTTTATTTCAATCAGGTATGTTTTACTTTTTTTTTTTTTTTTTTTTTTTGTAATCAGCTTTCAAGGAGTTAACATTTTCCATATACAGCTTTCTGTTTATTTCTGAACATTTCCAGACAGGCAGGGAAAATAACTGGGAACAGTTACCACAGAGCTTTTAAAATAGACCCCACTGCAGCAGGTAGCTACACATACAATAAGCCTTTGCCCATGCCGTTCTAACCTGGTCTCAGCACAAAGTTTCTTTACCTGCCTTTGTTGCTCCAGACATTCTTCCAGACAGGTAATCTGAAGGAAGGGTCCATATGGTCCTGTTGATGACAGGCTTTTATTTATCAATAGATTTCTACTGGGGAAAAAAAAAAAAAATGATAAGGTGACTTCAGCAGCTCCCTGCAGATGGAGAAATCTGGAGATCTAAAGTTATGTTTCCCATTTTAGCAACATGTTGTACTAACTTATGATGGCTTTTCTTCTAGCTAAGAGCATCACCCAATTTCCAGCATGGTTACAGCTGCAGGAAAAGACTGGCAGCTAACATAGTAATGAGTCAGTATCTATTGAGATTCACTCATTACTATTAATTTCCCCGTTGCTTCCAGCTGATTCAGGAACTACTTATGGAAATTCTTCTTCTTCTGTCTTACTGAAATCCAGCACTGTTGCTGTCAAACCTGCCAACAGGAGCAGCAATGCTACCGTGATAAAATAAGTCCAATTCTATCCCAATCTTGCTTTCCTAGGGAAGAACAGAACTCATTAAATAATTATCAACTGTGACAAGAAAGTAGCTGGCCAAACACTTGCTGCTAATCTAGGCATGACAGCAGGGCTATACCTTTCAAAGCAGTAATTAGCTAGATGAACAACAACATAAGTACCAGACAATGACATGGAAAGGACTGTCCCTAAAGGACAGATTCATTATATGTGGGGTTTAGTGTTTGTGTGACTTATGAATGCTATTTTGCAGTATACAATTACAGTTCTCTTCTGCTGCCTTTCTCTTTGTTTTCTGCACAGTTTATGGAAGGGGACAGAGAAAATCTGGAGCTGAAGCCGTGAGAGAACAGGTGACGGAAGCTCTGCAAGACCTTCCTTACAGTCATGAAACGAGGGTGGCTGCATGCATCTCACCATAGAACAACACCATCAGCCTGCACCCCCATCTTGTGGGAATGAGAAATCTGGTACTTGCACCCTGCCCTCATTTTATGCTTGGACTGATATTCACCTAGTGTTTGTAGATTAGGTCTAGTAATCCTTATGACTTTTCTTTCTCAACAGGGCAGATTCTCAGTTGGTGTAAGTTGGTGTAACGCTATTGGAGCCAGTGGAATAATATGGATTTATCCATGGCACACACCACAGCGGCAGTCGGCACCAGTGCTCAATGTGTTGTCCTGTCAGCTAAAAGAAATCGCAAGCCCAAACTGCTTCCATTGAATGTAAAAGGCAAGACTATGATCGCACCTAGAGCTGATGCTGGAATTACACCCATCCAAACTTGTTTTCAACTGGACTGTTCAAGTGCTTATAAAGTTAAACATACACATAAGTGTTTGCAGGATTAAAGCCTCCGTTTGGAATGACAGAGTAAATCCAAATGGAGATGGATTAGCTGGCAGGGGACAGGTGAGGTGGTCAAAGGCACATGCAGTTTATCATATGGCTCTGTAATTTACTACATGATTATCACAACTACATATTTGGTGTGGGGATATAGATATACATGCACACATGTATACACAGAGCCAAACTTTTTTGGCACGGGGGCCACACAGTCATTTCAAATTGAGACTCTGGGCTGCACTTGTTCCAGGACTGCTTGTCTGTTGCCAACACACTGAAGCGCCTCAGGCTTCAGTCTGATTCTTTGTTTGCTTGCCCATTAAAGTTCTTATCCCACACTCCCTTTTGGCAGGAAATTTTGTTATTTCTGCTTTATGCTGGCCTAGGCCCTTCTCTTGCCTCTGTTCCTATTAACCTATAGCAGTGACAGCCAGGAGCAAACTGAAGCAGCTGGTTGGAGACGCTACTATCAGACTGCGAAACAGCTGTTGTGCAGAGGGGCCACCCTGAAAAACTTCTATTACAGCACTGCTGGGCCGTATTTTGGCC
This sequence comes from Grus americana, assembly GCF_028858705.1. Lineage (NCBI taxonomy): Eukaryota > Metazoa > Chordata > Aves > Gruiformes > Gruidae > Grus > Grus americana. The sequence continues at coordinate 102,013,396 of NC_072854.1, forward strand.
ATTGCAGACAGGGAATTGGGGAAAGAGAGCACTTTCATTTGCAGATATTTAATTGCTGAAAAATGTAGGGGTGTGTGCGGCATCTTTATTGGATGTCACACAGAAGTAATGCTTTCCAGGTATTTTTTTGGCACGTCCCGTCATTATCCTCTTACTGCCAGCACGCAGTGGCCCCATGTTGCAACTCAGTGTGAAACTGATTTCCAATTTCTCTGTTTAAATTAATATTTACCAGTTGGTTATTTTTGGCAGACTTTTATTGATAGCATTGATTCAAGACGAATAGCCAAATTCAGTTCTTGGTTACAGCAGTATGACATCTGGAGTTAACTCCACTTTCACCAATGTCACCAAGGGCAGACATCAGCCTTTTTCTGTCTTTTTACAGCGTGACATTTGCTCTGTCCTTACTGATAGATGGGAGTTGTGCTGCAGTTTTAACTTTGGGAAAGTTGGGATACAGCATTGAGTATAGCTCTGAAATTTATTGATTGGGCACTTCTCTAAGATACTTAATAGTACCTGCATCTTAACCTTTGGGAACCAGTCACTTCAGAATACCATTAAGTATGTGCAGAAATAGCTTTTATGAAAGCAGTATAAATTGGACCTTTGCTATCAGCCCCCAAAAAATTAATTATTTGAGTACTTTTGTATCCATCATTAATCAGGTGGATTAATCACTTCAGAGTTATTTTAGCTATTTCTAAACTAAAGAGGTAGCAGAATCATTGACCAGGGCATAGGACCGACACTGTAATTTGAATGGACTCGTAGCAAGTGGGGTACTTGATGCAGCTGTGCAGAATTTTCTGCGTGTCCCATGGTGTGGTGGGGGCACATTGCCTCCACATCTCTGTAAGTGAACAACAGCCCACGTTGCCTGGACTGAATCCACTCTGTTAGATATTGGTACAAGTAAATACCTCGGCTATGTCTATAGAAAAGCTGTAAAATTGCATGACAATGCCTATGTGATTTGGCATGCGAGCCTAAGCACTGTTGTGGTCGACTCATATTAAGAGCTGTACTTCGAACCACGTTCCTGTTTGTCATCTTAAGGGTGGGAAATCACTAAAAGAACAAAGTCAGCCATCAAGGCTGCCAAGCTAAGTTTGCTGTGACATTGATAAATATTCAAGCCAATGTCTTTCAAATGTTATTGTGAATCACCTTTCCCTCCTTCCTTCCCCTGCTTCAGTCATCTTGCTGGCTCAGAATATTCACCTTTGTCTCAGGCCTCAGCTGCCTTCACTTTATTGCATATGATCACTATTGTCTTTGTCTCTTTTATCCGCTTCGCTGTGTCTCATTTTCCTAAAGTACCTGGCACCCACTTTTCCATAACACTGTTCCTTTGTTTCAGGAAAACATAATTTCAGGAGGCAGCAGAAATACAGTTCCAAAGGCCACAGGGTGACATCCTCTCTCACCTGATCTTTATTCATATCGGGGTTTAATGGCTTTTTTTTTTTCCATTTCTCAAGCACCCTGCAACTCCCTTCCTCCCTGACAGGAAGGCACATTTTATTTCTCATAAAAATGCTTTCCTACTGATCTTCTGTTCTTCAGAAGTTGCAGAGGCCCTTCTGTTAAAAGTTGGTTTTCTCAGGAGGATGGACCTGTTGACCTGGTTGTGGTTTATTACTGTTTTGACATTTTTTCTCCTTCCTAAATTTGAAGGGAACTTACGCCCTTTTGTCATTTCTAGTCTCTGTTGTATTGGGTTCAGCAGCAATCTTCGCAAAGTCTGTTTTTAATTTTGTGGTAGGAACAATTGAGAAGATTCAATATCTGAACTGGCTGGCTTGCTAAAAGTAGTATTTTTAACATACAGCTAATCTTGTGTTTGTGGTTCATACATAACGTACCTGCCTCCGTATCACTAGCAAAAAAAAAAAAAAAAAAAAAGGGGGCTTCTCTCATTTCTACCAAGTCAGGAAAGGATGCTGTTATGCAGTCCTTTATGTACACTTTCTCAGCTCCCTGATGCACTAAAAAAGGGCCCTCAGTCCATTGAAAGAATACAAAACCTCAGTTGCTGATGGAAGTGGTATGTGATTTTCTGTGTACATTTTACACCAGAAGGCACAGTGCCTATTGTACATCTCCATTTAAAACTCAAACACAATGGCTCATGCAGCTGGATGGTGACCTGCCAATGAAGTTTAAGACAGCATAGACTTCCACATGAATCTGCAGATTAATGAGACAGAGAACTATCTTCTTTTTTACCCATAAAAGGCTACTCGCGCATTCAGAATGTGCTGCAGACTAAAACCAAAGTTCAGCTCGCCACAGGAGTAGAGAAGAAACACGCACAGGATACACCTCAGAAAGAGCCCGGCCCTTATGGAAAACTCCTGTGGAATTTAACACAAAATGATAAGCTTTCTGCAGCTTTTTTTTTTTTTTTGTACCATCCTATAGTTCAGATACCCCTGCTATTAAATTCTATACAATGGCTCAAAAAAGTTCATATAAAAGAGGTAATGCTCCATAGGTTTTAGAGTAATTTCTGCAGCGTTCTGTCACATTTCGATAGGACCCCGTTGTTTCTATTCCAATTATGTTATCTAGAACTTTTCATAAAAGACCTATCTTATAACAGACCCTTTCCCTGTCCCTCCATTTTCCTTTAAGTATAACAAAATCTGTATAGAGATATATATTACAATGTGTACTTCTTACAACTCCATGATTTTAGGTGTACTACCACATGTGGCAAAGGCATGAGTGGTCTTTTGGCTAGTAAGCTAAGTAAACCAGTAGCCAATCTGTCAAAACCAGACAAATATAAATAGCAACTGCCTTCTCATCTTGATTAGGCCAACGAAACAATACTAATGTGGAAAACAGGGAAAAAAGAGCTTTCAAACTTTTTTTTATTTAAATTTTGAAGCGAAGCCCAAATATAAACACTTACAGAAACCTTTATTTGTGAATGTCCGCTCAGGACATTATGTTGCAAGGTGAAGTTGTACAAGTGTTAATTTAGCTCCTCAGATAAATAAAAAAATCTTCAGGAAGAGTTTAGCACATCGTAGTCCTACAATTCTTTTGTAATTCTTACATATCTGTCCTTCTGGAATACAGTTTTAGGTGTTGGTTCAAGCAGTTCCGTGAAAATGGGCTGCTTGATATTTGTCAACAAAGACAGCAGGTACTTTAAGACTGACTAATCAGTTTTTAAGGTATTTTTGTCATCTTTTCTTTTTTCCTCTTCCATCAGTCAAAATTTTCAGAATTTGCTCTTACTGTCTTATGACTGCACCCAGTGAGCTCCATTAGAGTCACTGTTTCTGTGTTCCCACCCCGTTATCTCCTCAGCAGACTCTGGATCCACCTACAGAGCGGTCAGATTTGTGGTGGGAGTTTGGACACTGGAGACAAGGACAAGCTGCTTACACTCTGCCAAGACTCAAAGGAGGTTTTTACCTCAAAGGAGGTTGTAGTGAGATGGGTGTTGGTCTCTTCTCCCAAGTAACTAGCAAAAGGGCAAGAGGAAATGGCCTCAAGTTGTGCCAGGGGAGATTTAGATTAGATATTAGGAAAAATTTCTTCACTGAAGGAGTGGTCAGGCATTGGAACAGGCTGCCCAGAGAGGTAGTGGAGTCACCATCCCTGGAGTTGTTCAAAAAACAGGCAGATGTGGCACTTTGGGACATGGTTTAGTAGACATGGTGGTGTTGGGCTGATGGTTGGACTTGATGATCTTAGAGGTCTTTTCCAACCTTAAGATTCTATGATTCCATGATTCTACAATTCTATGTCTCAGAACAGCACCAGTGGGATGGTGATCCTGTCAGGCAGGTGGTGGTGACAGCCTGATCACAAGTGACCCAAACTCAGAACAAGTTGGGTTAAAAAGGAACATCTCATTTATCTCAACAGAGGCACAGAGAGCAGAACTCTGCACAACCCTTCATCTGCCTCTTCCTCACCCTAGGACTTGACGGGAAGACCTAGAACAGAAGATTAGTATGATCCGATACCTTTATAACCAGAAGGTGATAATCCACCATGGAAAGATAGTTCAGACTATTGTTTGAGCTACTAATTACAGGCCAAATTAATTTAAAATGGACTGGAGAAATGGCAGTAATTGAAATAGAATTTTTCATTTTAAAGGTCACCTAGTTAACTATGTTATAACAACATTGGATTCACTAGTCCCTGATTGTCATGGTCATGGCTTCAAACATGAAATTGTCTTCACGTATGTTGCTCAGAAGGAAGGGGGCTGCAAGAAATTCCATATGACCTTATGATAAGGAATACAAATTATAGTGACTAAAGTAGAGGTTGTCTAAGAAATAGCTTTCATTACTCAGTTTTTGCATTTACAGAGGTAGTGATCGAAATAAGTAATTTGACATCTCTGAAGGCAAATGCTGGGTATAATAAGAAATGTATAGAAGACTAGAAGTTAAAGTAATTGAACCAATGAAGGTGCCATGGTCTATTATTTTTTTCTCTTCTATGAATTTCATAGAGTAACCATGTTTTAATCTTGAAGAGGCAGGAGATGGATGCATAAAGCAAAATGGCAGGCTTTAGCTTATCAGTTTGAGACAAATACTTCTAGTCACTGATTCTTGCCACAAGGATTACCCATTCCAGTTTTTGTGGCTTGAAGAGAAGGGGCCACAGAAAGGTTTGTTGAAGTCAAAATGTCTTTAAAAATGACTCAGAGAAAAAATACAAGTTGCAGCAATCCTTGAGATGACTAACTTGATTTGCTGAGCAACTATTTTGTGTCAGTTTTGACTCATCAAGAGCTTATTTAGCTCATGAGGATGCCTTTGATGGTGTAAAAAGATCTCTGAATACATGAATCACAATTCAATACCATCCAAAGCATCATCAGATGTCATATAAAGGGATAAATTCAAACTCCCAAAGTGTTTATGTGGATAATGTACCCACTTAGTTTTATTATCAAATCTTTATTTCATTCCTGAGACTACAGTATCTTGTCTTGCTGCTTTCATGACTGTTTCAATTCATCTAGTTTCTGCATGTCTTTGAGTATTTACTTTTAATTTTTTACATAACTCCCTTGAGAAGCAGCTTTGCATTGACTCATTTTCTTTCCTTTCTTTAAGAAAGTTTTGTTTCTGTGGATTTTCTCTGAATATGTTTGGAATTGATGAGCTGTGATTTCAACACTGATCCCAGACTCACTTGAGCAGTAGAGTCTCATTAATGTCACAAGTGTGGTTGCTGAAGCTGGTACTATGGGTCCAGCTGAACAGTTTTCAACTGTTAATATTGTAATCCTAATGCATCTTCTGCTCTCTGTCTTTCCTTTGATCATTTAAAATATTTCTTGGAGTATGGGCAAGCCCTACTCCTCTTCAAGCACTGCAGGAAAAGTACCATATTAATCTGTGGGGATGCTGATTTCTGTTTCTAGTTTCCTAGTGTCTGGAGAGATTCTGACCTTCTGTTAACACAGTCATTATCTGGGAGAGAGTTTATGTTTGATATATTTGTCCATGCACTCCTGGTTTTAATTTTATTATTTTGAATGAAACAGATTAAGAGAAATCAAACCAATATATTTTTACTTTCATTTCATATTTGCACCAAATCCTTGGGTGGCTCTAAACCCAGCTGTATTACCAGATCTGTTGCTGAACAGCCTCCTTTTTTCTCTTATATATTGAGATTTTCCAAATTGTTGTCTTAAAGGACATTTGCTTTTCTATCTGGTCAGTCATGTTTTCTATACTGGTCCCTCCACATGCCTGGGCCCTACAGTCCATTTGCCCTGTGCAGTCCAGGTGCCCCAACCACATGTATGGAGTCTGGCAGCTCCCAGTCCCATGTAGGCTTCCTTTCTCACCGCATTCACAGACTTCTCAGTGACATAACCCTGCAGGACAGTCACAGCTGAAGGTAAAAGTTCTCCTAGTTTTACTACTATAATTATTATTGCCATTGTCATTTAACTCTGAAAGCTAATAAGCACTGATAATGGGCAAGGAAGAAGCAAGTATTTATCCAAAACATATTTGTTCTGAATCTAAAATACTTTCACAATGTAAATCTCCACAGTGCTAAATACCTGAAATCCCTGATCAGTTCGCACCGATAGCTTACTCTATGGCACTGTTCTGGACCGCCCTAAGTACATCCCCAAACCAGTGCCTTGGCAGTTTGGCAGATGGTTTCCTCCGTAAAACATTCCCAGAGGCAGTACAGACAAGACGGTACTGTGTGACCTCCCTTACCCATCCCCATCCCCATCCCCATCCTCATCCCCATTCCCATCCCCATCCCCATCCCCATCCCCACGACGTTCAAGCCCTCCAAGTACTCCCCCCGTGCTGTATCCCTGGGCTCGCAGCATTCTGTTCAGTGGATCTAGCACCAAAGGGGCCACCGTCTAGGGCCCATGTCATTTCATATACATCGAACAGACACCACAAATTACGAGTGCTCTCCTCGGGCCAAAGGCTCACCACCCCAGGCCCATAGGCGAGCCCACGTGAAGTGACGGCCCAGGGGACACAGCCGGCCTGCTGCCAAGAGCGTTAGGTGGAGGCAGCACGGACGGGAGCCAGGCCGAGCCCCTTCGCCCTGGAGCCAGCGCTGCGCCCCAGGTCCTCTCCTAGTAGCAGTGTAGACTCCGCCAGCAGCTAACAGCATAGCTCCCAAGCACCTGCTTGGGGTGGAACCTCTTTTTAAATAACTCTTTTGCTAAGTGTAAATGTGACATAGTAGTACCTGGTGTGGTAGCTACCTTCCTATTAACCTAACAGAGGCACAAGCCTACTTTCATTCAAAGCAAAACTCCCAAGCTTTGGCTACATTTTTTTTCTCCCTTGCAAAGTAAAAAGGATCCCAAAACCAAAACTACCTACAAAACAATTCTTGCAAGGAGTGAGAATTCCCCAAGTGATTGATTGCAACAAAAATACTCTACATTTGGCTTCATTTTCAAATGCAGTCTGTACCCTCAGCTCTCGCTGGTAACAAATTCAAAGCTGGGAGAGCACTGCATTTCTGCATAAACACATCTGGAGGCCTTCTAGCTGCTGGTGGTGTGATGCTTCTCAGCGTGGGGTCGCTTACAAATATTTAGCACTCTGCCGGACCAGATTTCATCTTTCAAGAAGTAAAAGTGTGTGTCATCTGATGATGGATGGTGGCTCTTCTCTCAGTAAAAAAGTCTGTGTCTTCTCAGCTTCCATCCATGTAGAAAAGCAGTCAGAGAAGGAAAAGTAGAAGAGGTGGTTGACAGAGAAACCACCAACTACCTGGACGTGAATTAGCCTGCTGAAAGATGCACCCCTCGGTCAATAGGGAACACCAGAAAAGGGACTAAGAGGAAGCTGGTATCACTCCTACTGCTTCTACCTGGAGCATACTTAAAGAAGGCTCTTTGGTTTCCAGAATCCATCCATTCAATGCTTTTTAGAGCACTGGGTGCAGCCAAATCATTCATGAAGTTAAACTGGGATAGTAAGGTAAGAAGGTAAGAACAATATTAGTTATAATTAAAGAGACCTTGAAGATAGCAGAAGAATGAACTCTTTCTTTCCCCTCCTCTCTCTGTCCAGCTATTACTTCATTTTGTAGGAGGCAGAGATTAGAAGGAGGAATAGTGGCCTCCAGCAAAAGCAAGAAAAAGGGAAATTATGACACACAGAAAACTGAAGCTTAAGATATCTGCATATCCAGCAAGGAAAAAAAAAAAAAAAGGACAAAAAAAGAAGAGTATTTGAAGTATATTACACACAGAGGAAATCCCAGCAACGGAATTAGCCAGTTACCAGAAGAAGGTGGTAAAATCATTAATAATGAAGAAAGCCATATTCAATTAACATGTCTCTCCTCGATTTGGAAAAAGTAGGATGACAGCAGTATCATATCGGGCAACCAAAGCCTTTTTCAGTCCATTAGTAACCAAATAGGATGTTAAACATCTACTTGTGATAAAAACGTGTAATTCATCAGGCCCAGATAACTTGCACCTGAGGAGTCTCAAATAGTTGGTGGAAGAGATTCTTCCTTCCACACGTTAATTTTTAATGGGTCTTGAAATAATATAGAAATTCCAGAAGACTGGAAGAAGACTGATGTTTTGCCAGTATTCAGCAAGGACGAACATGATGACCTTGGTAAATATAAGCCAGCTAACCTACCATCAAACTGGAGAGGAGGTGAGGGGAGAGCAAAATAATAGAATATGGGATTCAACTGATAAAGAATGAAAGGACAGGAAGTAATTAATGCCAGTCAGCATGGTTTTATGGAAAATAGGTCTTGTCAGACAAACCTGATTAGATTACAAATTAGGCTGAAAAGGTAACTGCTTCAGTGCGATATACTGAGGCATTTGTAAGGCATTTGATTTAATTTTGCAAAACATTCTGATTAAAAATAATATTGTGCAGTCTCAGTGAAATACCCACTAGCAGAACAGTGGTCTTATTAAGTGGCTAATCTCAAAAATGAGTTATCACTGGGAAGTCATCACTGAATAAAGGTGTTTTTAGCAAGGCTGGAAAGGGTCAGTCTTAGGCCTGGCACTTGAGCATTTTTGTTGCTGAGTTAAAGAGAAATTACTGTTGATTGTACTGTTAATGCAATCCTCGCACATATAAAAGGAAAAGCAACCAATATGTGCGTAGATGTGACATTACATCTTTATACAGCATTGGTGTGGCTACTGAAACTCCACACAGTTTCAGTGATTATGTTTAACGAAGCTGAAAAAAATCAGAGGCTTGGAAAATAGCTGCCAAAATCATTGTTAGAACTGAAGAAAATGCCTTACCATGAGAACTTTAGAGAATATGGAGAGATTGCTTGATTATAGTGTGTAAATACCTCCACCGGCAGAAAAGCAGCTCACCCACTTTTCTTTTCCAGCACCCCCAGTGAGCTGGGACAAAAGAAGTAGGCAGTGGTAGGGCCCAGGTCACCCTGAAGGGTTCCTCTTTCCACATCAGTAGCAGGATAGGTTAAGCCCAGCCCAGTGGCAATGGGGTGTCCCTCATGTCAGGAGGGGTGCCTGACCTACTACGCATGGCAGCACTCATGCAGGTCGTCTGCATCTGTGAGGGCTCCAAGACTTTTCTCTTGCTTGTGATCCCTCTCCAAGTAAAAGGGCAGATAAAATGACCCTGGATAACTCGGGAAATGTCCTGGCCAATTATCTTAGGGAGCCTCAAGGAGTTATCAGAGGATCAAAGATCCTTCTCTGGTCTTCAACACAGAAAAGTTGCAGCTAGACGACAAAAGGAGAGGCAGGGGAAGAATGTGACAACTTAATGATGCTACAGTAGCACCGGGTAAGATCCTCAGCTTGAGCGAGCAGGTGCCATTCCTTCAAAGTCGGTGGAGAGATGCTGATTTACACCAGTGGAGAATCTGACATACTCTATTTTTTTATTTGCTTGAGTCCTGCCGTGGCTCCATAAGCAAAGGTTAATGCAGGTCTGCCAGGGGCAGGCTGGAGTTAACACAGAATGGCAGTTGTGAGGTTGCTGATTCTGATAAAAGCAAATTGTGAACTGCAAGCATCTGAGTGTTGAGTGTCACATTCACACCTAACAGCTGCCCTTGCCTGTTCCCCACAGTCATCCAGTTCTGTCATCATGATATGTTCCTGAAATCACATTTGTGCTGCTGTCACTTTTTGTCTTTGGAAATTTGTGTACAGGCTTTCTGTAATGACATACTAAAAATGCTTGTAAACTTCAAATGAGTGGATTAAAATATATTTAACCCAGGCAAATTACGTCCATATACTAGGCAGAAACTTGAGTCTTTGCTTCTTCTAGGTCCACATTCTCCCCTGTAAAGACTTGCAGTAGGGTTGTTAATATTTATAAAGTTGTAGGAGGTAACTGATGAGTGAGGGCGGCAAAGAGTTTGTTCCTTTCATGAAAAAAAAAAAAGAGGAACCTCTTTCAAAATCTCTGGGTCTTTCACTATCACAAATGTCTCTAAAGAGAAGAGACAGACATCTCTATGGGTTGCCCGGCTTCTCCAGTTTTCACCAGTCGTCTTTAGCTGGGAACAGCCTGACTATCAACGGAGCCAGGGCATCTCTAGAGCATTTTTGTCTGTGTATCAGTACTGGGCAATGTCAATACTGTCAACATGTCAACAATCCGTGGCATAGATGTGGAAGATAACACGAGGACAGATTTTGAATGTCAAGCCCAGGCCCCTCCGGGGCTGGGAGCTGGGAGCACACCAGCCTGAGAGACACACTGGTGACACGCCATGCTTGTAGCCCCTACTGAATTCTGAACTTGTTGTCATCCCTGAACTCCCACCTTGCAGGTTATTTCCTAAAATTGATTAACTGCACTTTTCCCCTCTGAAAGGCAGCATTTCCCAGCTCCTGCTGAGTTTTTACCTTCACACTTAATCTCTGGTTCACAAAGAATAACATAGACTTGCACTCACCTGCTGAAAAGGTGCAAATCTCTGAACCCAAACTACCCATAAATTGCCAAGTTACCAGAAGCAGCTGCCTAGCTACAGCAGGACAGTTTAGGGTGAGCCGGGAAATCTGCCCACAAAGCCTATTAAACCAGCTTACGCTGAGTTTTTTGTTACTCGGACTGCAGCGTGCGACGTGCTTCCAGCTGCCCTAGCTATGCTGTTGTCAGTACCTGCACTGGCCAGCTGAAAGCAGCCGATGGTACCAACAGTTGGGGGGGCGGGGAAGACAAAGAAGACAAGGTTAGTAAACCAGATCTGTCTGGAAATAATTGCATTAAATATAGAAAAGGTTATATACGGTTTCCTTTGTCCTCTCTCTCCCCATAGGCTGCTGGCCTGTTCTTTGTACCCACCCTGTAGCTGATTTTATTGTTTATTCCTAGCTCACCCACCAGTTTGCTCAGGGCCCTGTGTCTTTGCGAGTGACTCTCCGCTCCCTTTCCAAGTTCAGAACCTTTCTGGCTAAAGTCTGCGGTGACACGTAACACAAAAAGACAGCTTTGGGCACAGGGCGTGCAGCCATTCCTGGAGAATAGAGTCTGCGGTTCAGCGGTACCGTTTCTGGAAGACTAAGTGATGAAGCCTAACTAAAAGTGACTAACAGGGATGGATCTTTTCCTGTCAAATGGGCACGGTTTTCCATAGAGCGGCTCCAAGGTTGTGAGTGAAGGTGAACAGCTCTGCTTCTAAAGACTCCTTAATTTCAAGAAATTCAAAGAGCAGGCACGACGCTTTGTTCTGTGACTTTCTTAAAACTATACCCTACTTCACATCCTTTCATGAGCCATCATCTTTCATATTTAAAACAGACGTAACGGAAGTTAAAAAAAGACAGAAGAGATGAGAAGTACAAGTCTCTGCAGATGGAAGGTATAATTTAGCAAACTATCATTTTATCACCCGATGCTGCCAGGTCTTCAACACATCCTGTGGGGTACAGACTCCTCCACTCATCTTGTGAGCAGTGGGGAGTGAGAGCACTCCAGTCTTCCTCTGGTTGCTTCAAACTCCCTGGTGTTGGCTATTTATTCAGCAGTTGCATGCATATTTATATGGCTAAAGCCTTGAGAATCTTCATAAAGTGATTAACAAGTCTGTGTTTTGCAATAAACGATATTTATTTAGGCATTCAAACTGATTCATAAAAACCCCGTGTTCAGATTATCTGATGAACATGGTATGAAAACACAGATAAAATAGGGAGAGCCAAAATACTATGTTTTATTTACAGGTTTTGTATAAATATAGAAAAAGGGGGACAGGATAAATACACTAACAAAGTAGTTACAAAACTGTTTTCATTAATAACTTATCAAACCAGTTTTATTTCTTGAAAATATCCAAAGTAAGCTAAAAGCTATGCAGGCAGCTGGTTGAATTTCTCCTGGAGGGTTTGAATGGGGCTGCAGGCCGGTGCTGAATTTCACTCTTGTGAATAAATTCATGCATTATCTCTTGGAATGCAACGTTTTTCAGGGTGGAATAAAGCCTATTTAGTAAATTATTATTTTTGTTTTTAAAACTAAATGACTGTTTATTAAAAAAGAGAGCTACTGAAATTCAAATTTTTCCTCATTACCTGAGGCATAATCAAATTGTCAGCTGTTCAACAAGGGTGATAATGTGGAACAGAAGTGTGATAACGTTTGCCATCATCCCAGCTGGTTCCCCCAAAAAGAAACCTCCTCACAAGCTTCTCACCAGTGAACCTACACAATCTTAGAGAAACCTATGACCCAGCACAAGGTGTCGTTTAGAAGTGATCTGATAATGCCTATGAGTTGCTAGACCTTTTTTATTTGGACACAGCATTATTTGAAACAAATATTAAATCCTGACTTCATTAAAGAATGTAAGAATTTGTAATTGACTTCAGTGTGACCTGGATTTCACTACTGGAGTATATAATGCTATGTTTTCAGATTTCAGAAACAAATGCTGAATCATTTCATTTTACCAATGCCTACAAGTACTAATGTAGAGAGAAAAAAGCTGAGAACTTTTCAAAATAGTTTAGAATGTTATAACAAGATCCAGAAGCTGAAAAGACAACTGGGCATATTAAGGGTACAAATAAAGCATATATGTTTAGTAGGGGTTTTTATTTGTAAAACCACTCATTAAGGACATTTGAAAATCAAGACTGGCTGTTTCCTAAAAGTTTTGCTCTACTTTCAGCAGGAATTAGTTCAAGGAATTCAATAGCCTGGGCAGTATAAGAAGTCAGAGTAGATGGTTTTAGGAGCTGTGACTCTATTCGTCTATCTATAATTGACCCATCAATTAATCAAACTGGATTGAACATAAGGGCAGTTTCCCATTTAATGCTAATTCATTCATAAAGTGAATACATTATCAATTACTATTTTTAAATATACTTAGTTGTAGAAATGCCTATAATTAAGAGTCCAGACCTTTGAGCTAGATATCCACAATCTACACTGAACTGGGATACAGAGTAAAGGGCAGTCCTTGTACTTGGTTAGTCAATTAGATACTGCTTTTAGTATTCTAACTGGATACACTAATTCCATCCCTGCTGTCCATAGATCTGCAGTGGATCAGGATTAACATTTAGCTTAGTGGTAGAGGGTGACAGCATATTTTTCAATGACTGAACCTATTTTCATTGCTCACTCTTTCCTTGTAAAAAGTGACGTTTTAACTAATTCAAACAATGCAAAATATTTTTGCAGTGGCTCCAATAGTTTCATCATGTTACGATGGATGAGAACATCAAAGATGTTAAAGATATGCAAACAGATATAAAATACTTTAGTTATATGGAATATTTTATTGTTAGGGTACTAGAGTACTTCCAAATTCTGATTCTTGGGGTGGCTCCACAAAGAGTTGAGATTACGCAGCTGGGGAGGTGCTTCACAGCTGAAAATGTGATGGGGTTGGGGCAGATACAGACACAGCTACACTGCAGCTCAGGTGGCATGCTGAGTTAGCTCTGACGTGGCTCATTCGGGTGCTGGCAGCAGAGGAGGATGAGCAGCACCCAGCCTGATGGACATCTGTGATGCTGGGGAAAGTGCCTCGCACCTCAGCATTGTCATCCCCGCTGTGGCTGTCACCCCGTGTCTGCAATGGGGCAGTACAGCACGTGTTACATGTTTTGCAGATTGAATTTTGCATGCTTATTTTCTCTGCTGTTGTTTTAGTGTTTCTACTTCTACTTAGCTGAAATTACAGACTGGGTTGGAATATTAATATTGAATAGCTACAGACTACTTCTGCTCTTTTAATTTTAAGACTAGGTTTTCAGCTCAGCGACGCAAGAGTAGCTTTAGAAAACGAATAGCTCTGTCACATACTGCACTGTTAATATGATTAAAATCTAGTCTTTTCATCTAGATCCTACTGGACTGATTTTTATTTTTATTTAGCGACATTCTCAAAGCACTTTTGCAAGCTAATTTCTTATTTCGAGTTTGCTTCTTCAGCATACTACTTTACTTTCCACTTTATTGATTTACTTCCTCGTGGAAATTTTGAGCCTCAAGTTTCAACTGGTATGTTTAGTCAAAAAGGAGCTTACCAATGATTTACTGTACAAATATGTTAGCGCAAAACTAAATACGCAGATACTAATAGCAGAGATTACAACCTTTGGATGCTTACATCAATCTACACTGTTCCCGAACTACAAGCGGCACCCAAAATATATTCATTCACGTCAATGCTTTACTCGTATTTCTGAAAGAAATTTTCTCTTAGTGCTGTATCAGTGTGTTGTACAACCGATAATTATATGCAAAATACTTGGGCACAAAGCTGTAGCACTTTTCTTCATAGAGAGAGCTTTATTGGTTTCCCTTGGGTTGCATTTGAATTTCAGTAATAGATTTATTCTTAATAATTCTATGATAGGAATTCTTACTTTGCATAAATTCAGTATTTTCTTGCTGTTGGAGGTTTTGTTGTATTTACAACATGGCTGTTGCTGTCATATTCAGACTTTTTGTTGTTTCTTTGCCGATTGACTGATTCATTATAAAGAAAAGTCCATCCCTTATGACAGGTTTTCATTAATTCTGTGGGATTTTTTTGGCTTAGACTACAGAACATTATCCTAAAATACTAGGAGAGAATGGTCAGCTTTCCAGCCTCTGAGCCGTAACCTAAATCTGGTATCCACAAGCCATGCACGGCAGCGCTGGGCTGGCCAAGGCCCTGGCTGGACTCTTGGAGCTGTCCCAGCTGCACTGGGACACTGCCGGCCACCTCCAGAGGCCCCTTCCCGTCATGTTTTGTCATCTCCTGCCCACCCCACCACGTTCAGTGGCCTTGCTTCCTCACACCACCGGAGAAATGGGTCACACAGGGGTCCCTCTGCCACTACAGCCCTACAGCACGTGGTGTAAACCAGGACAGGCGGTGGGGAAACCTGCACGGCACCGGACTTGTGTGAGCCGAGTCCTGCCCTAGTTATCAAGCAGGCCATGGCACCTGAAGCCCCCCATGACCTGAACAGCAAAACTGCTCATGGCTGAAGTGCTTTGTCTTGGGAGGCCATGTTGTTACTCTAGATAGGGGCTATGAGGTTGGTGGGGCGAGCCCCTTCCCTGGGGCACTCGCTGCTTGACGTACTTGTCGAGGCCAGGTCTCGGGGAGACTTCCACCGCGTCTGAGTGGAGGTACGGGCGGGCAGCCCCACGGCGGGTGGGCTGAGGGGAGCGTGGGCCGAGCGGCTCTCCCAGCACGCCTGCCGGCCGGGGGTTCGACGCCCAGCGGACCGAAGCTGCGGGCGCGGCCGCGGCCGCAGCGGGAAGACGACTTCCTGGGTGCGCAGCCGCCGGTCGCCCTCCCTTGGTCACCGCCGGCTAATCCCCCGCCGCCCGGAGGAGGCGCTCCCCGCGCTGCACGGCGGGCAGGGGCAGGCGGCAGCGGTCCTCCGGAGCCCCGCAGCGCGCTAGGACCCGGTGGGCCCCGGCCGCGGCCTCCCCGGGATCCTGCTGCCAGAGTACGCGGGCCGGGAGGGGAGCCCGGCGGAAGGCCTGCCCCGGCGCCCCTTCTCTTCCCCGTGGCGGGATGCTCTCGGAGGCGGCACCGCAGCCGGGCGGCCTGGAGAGGTTCATCAGCGCCGGCAAGGGCAGGGGGCTGCGGGCGCGGCGGCGCTACGCCATCGGGGAGCTGCTCTTCAGCTGCCCGGCCTACGCCGCCGTGCTGACTGTCAGCGAGCGCGGCAGCCACTGCGACGGCTGCTTCGCCAGGTAGGGCCGGGAGAGGCCTGGGGCGGGCCCGGGGGGCGGTGGCGGCTCGGCGGGTGGTGACGGGGCCCGGCCCCGGGGCGGCTTCTCGCGGTTCGGCCGGCGGCGGCCCGCCCCGAGCCAGCGGCGGCCCGGCCACCCGCGTTCCCCGGCCGTGGCCGTGTCAGTCAGCGGCGTGCGGGCCGCTGCTCCACGAGTGCTCATCGTGGCAGTCGTGCCCCGCAGAGCGTTTGCCAGGGGGGCTCCGCGGGCCTTTCTTGGCAAAACTTCCCTCCCTGGTTCTCTGCCGGCAGGGCCGTGACGAAACTTGTAGCTCAAAACTGGTTTTCCTTGCTTAACAGTGAAGTTTTGCTCTTCACGTGCTCTGGTGGTTATGTTGACACCTCGCTCTCACGGGAAGTTTCATCAGGTTTTGTAGTAATGTAATTTTCACTGAATGTAATGGGAGAGAGGGTCTGCAGTTGCCTAATTCATGCTTTGCATGCAGATGGAATATATATGAACGGAATATATATATCTCTGTAATTATATATACAGAAATACCTCTATGTTTCTGCTTCTCTGTTCGAAAACTTAGTTTTTGGCAAATTACTGTTACTAGGGCAAAGCACAGGCAGCGCGAGAGGTTCGTTACGGAGTGGCTGCGAGCGTTGAAGCTGGAGTGCTGCGCACGCTGACGGCAGGCCCGCGTCCTGGCCGCGCCTGGCCTGGCTCCCAGCTCTGTGAGGCTGTGGGGTGCTCAAGTTTTCTGGGGGCGCAGCAGCCGCCCTCCTCACCTGTGCGGAGGAGCGGTTTGACCTGCTGCGAGTATTCCAGTGGTTGCCGTAAACCTCTCAATGTCAGCCGCTGCAGGGGGAAAAAAAAATTTAAAAAAATGCATTTTAGGGTTTTCGTTAGAAAATTAGATGTGATGCAGTGGCGTCATACCACATCACGTTTTTAAAAGGTATAGTACTTGCCTGACTTCTGACAGCTTACTGAAGAATCACAGTGCTTACCTGGTTGTAACTTGGAACAAATGTTAGTGTTTGCCTCAGTAAAACAAAACAGCTGTTGTACTTTTGCTATTTTAGTCAATACGTAAGTATTGCGTGCATATGTAGACCGAGAGGCAGACTGAAGAATATAATTATCACACTCTAGTAGGTCTTTTCATCTCTTGTCCTGTCATCTTAACTCACTTAAAGCTTTTCATTTTCTTCTCTTTTCGCTTGACCTTGTCCTTTTTCTTTCCTCATTACGTTATCTACTTTATGACTTACTCACTTTATTCACCCCTCTCTTTGCTTATGAGCACCTAATACAGTTCCTAGTGAAGTCAGTGAAGCGAGTCCCATTAATATGAAGAACTGTAGAACTGAGGTGATTCTCGTCTCCTTTGCACCAGTGGCTTTTCGTAGCCCCTAAATTTTGTTTTTTCTTTTCTCTTGTGCCTAACCACAAATCCCCTTGTGTCAAAGAAACTGGCTGGTTTTGTTTATCACATCCAGAAGATTTCTCTCTGTAAAAAGACCAAGGAATACTTTCCATGCTCCATTGATATGAAGTAATATTGTAGAGATAATAGTAATCTCATGGAATAGCTTTTAAAGATCATCTCCAGGAGCAGTCTGTTTAAACACTGCTTGTTCTCCATGCAGGCTTCTCCAGTGGAGCTCTGGAGGAGCACGGTGATCATGGAATATACCAAATGCAATACCACAGCAGTTACAGTGGGGTAGTCTGAACCTATTTTACACCAGGATGATGAGGTTCCACTAAGAGGAAACATATCTCAGGGATGTAACTTTATCTGCCAATGCTCAGAAATGTGTTTTGTGTTTGGGCCCTGTTGCATTAGCGCTGGACTAGCATGTGTTAGATTCGGAACTGTGCTGCGTGAACTTGAGAAGAGTGTTAGGAGGAAGGTTGTGGGCTCAGCACTAGAGAAATTTTGCGAAGTGGCCATAAAACTGTTGTAGTAAAATGGGCAGAAAGAGACTAGAATGTTGTATTTGCATCTGATAGTATTTACTTTAAATACACAGCTGTGGTTGAGGTGCATACTGTCAGCAAGCAGAGTCCCGATGTTAGCCTGACGCACTCGTGTTGCATCTTCTACTTTGCAAGAACAATCAGAGGATGTCAAGACTTGCTATGCTTTATGGACTCCAAATGCCAGTGACCTCTGAAGTGTTGTACGCTATTATGTTCCATGAGGACACTCACCCTTGTTTTACTCCAGTGAGCTTACCTCAGTTTAAGACTTTTTTGTCAACTTATACTGGGGAGGGTGTGTAGACATTTTAAAGTATTCAATACTGCTGAGAGATCCCTATTGCTGTCACACCAAAATGTCGTGTGTTGGGTAACACTTGCTCTATTTTTGATGGGATCTGCTACAACACATACACCTTGAAGCAGAAAAGGACCTTCCTTTTGGCAGTTCCCTGTGTTGGGATATATACAAATATAAAAAAAAAGAGAGCGTGAGGCTTAGGTCACCTTAGAATACACAGATAGTGGAGCAGATGTTAGTGGGACAGTGGGCTATGTGGTGGCTGGAGATCAAACAGTGTATTTAGTAATGCAACGTGTTTTATTGGTGTTGGGAGGCAGTTACTCACAAAACAATGGTCATGCTTTCTGTAACTATACAGAGAAGCAATGGAACTGGCAGCACAGGTGCAAAGGGTTAATGTTGATGAGCATGTATACGGAGCAGTTGGGAAGTTTGAAAAACAAGGAAAAGTTACCTATCAGTATGCATCATATAGTGGCAAAAAAGGATGCTGTCTGTCAAACAGCAGAGAATAACATGTTTCCAAACCCAGCAGTTTATCAGGACAGCAGAGCACTTTTGCATAATAACAGTTGTTAGGAAAAACTGGTTTTGACACTCTAAACAATTAAAAATGGTGTCTGCTATTGGAAGATGGGATTCAAGCTGTAGTTGTAGTGTTCTGAAGAAAATACAGTTTTCATTGTGAAATGCAAAATATTGTGCAAAAAGTGATGCAGGATACATTTGTATTTCATTCAGATTTATAGAATAAAATAACTTCTGTTTTCTTTTTAAGGAAAGAAGGATTGTCCAAGTGTGGAAGATGCAAGCAGGCCTTTTACTGCAATGTGGAATGTCAGGTATGGTAATGCAATTTGTGAGGATGCGGGAGGAAGGAGGGCAGGGGCTGCTGAACTCCATTTTTTTGTTTGTGTGGCATCGAAAGTCTCTAATCGTAGCTATGGTTAATAGTAGTCCAGTCAGTTTCAGAATCCCACAGATGCTGACCATGGAGTTGTGCATTGGACAATTACAGGATTTGGACATGGTCTGCATGAGTCTTTCAAGATCAGTAGCTCCAGGGCATGGTACCACTGAGACTTTGATTAGAGCTGCCTGTCAGCCCGCTAATTATGTCTGTATTACTTCTTTCTTTAAGCACAAACCAGATAATTTAACATTAGCTCGCTAAACTGGTAGGAGAGTCTGTGTCTAATGGAAAAATTAAATCACTAAATAGCTATCTTAAGGGGGTTTTGTTGGGGTTTTTTTTAGAATCTCTGCAAATATTTTGGGTGGCCACAGCTGACAGTAGCCATAACCATTTGAAACGTACCATGCTTTCTCACTACCTCACTCATTCTGGCAACTTTTATTCTTTCTGTATACTTTGTATTTTAAAAGCCCCTGAAAAGAGTATATAAGCGTACACTAGAGTAGAGCAATATGAAGACATCCAAAACATTTGCATGCAGTTTTAAGTCCATTTTCACTTCAAACTAGAATAAATACCTTAAAAAAAAATTTTTGCCACAACTAGTATCTAACCTTTGTGGGGTTTCAACTTGATATGGAAGAATTATCCAGTTTATGTGTGAAAAACTCAACTGGATTGCTAGCTAAATAATGTAAGTGATGTAAGATCCGTGGTGCTGGGCACAGAGTATGGAATAGTGCTCGTGAAGGATTTGAGTCACCAAAGGTCTGGCATGCAACTATGTGTTAGCTATAAATAATCTGAACCTTCTCCTGCATGCTAGTGTGCTGCTATTCTCCATTGTCGTTATCTGGTCGGAGATGTTGCGATTTGTGCTGTTCAGTTCCTAGGCACTCTAGAGATGGCTACTGCTTTTATTTCAAGGATGTATCTTATTCGCCCATTGCGCAAGTTGTGAAGCCAACCTTGCCTTCCCAGTGAATCTTAGTGAATTGTGGGTGAATCAAAAGGCCTTTTGGTTTTGAAGCACCAGGAGGACTCAAAATGCTTAAATAAGTTTTTTACAAAATTTTGAATAGTTCACAGAATATTGAAAGATTGACAGCTGGCAGTTGCTGGGAAATAAGAGAATGCTTACTATATGAGCATCCTTAAGGCTCTTGAGAGAAATCTGGATGAGTTTTAAAGACTGTAGAGAAAACCCATTATTCATTCATGAGAAATGCTTATTTGTAAAAGATGTTTTCATATGACATTTTTTCTTAGGAAGCTTTTAACTAGTTGAGAGAAGGAAATAGTTGAAAAAAGCAATTTATTGGCTGTTTAGCCTTTTTATCTGAGATCGTGAGTTTCTTCTCTTACCATATAAATTTCACAATGGTTTATGAAGTAGGTAAGCAAGATTTACTGAAGAAAGAAAGCTCAGTGATTTGTGCCAGAAAAATTAACAAGTAGATATCATGGTGGAAGTAGTGGAACTTATTTCTGCTGATCCATGGTCCTTTGCTTTTACCTCCAAGTCCCTTCTTCAGTCCCTCCCTCAGTGTCCTGACTTCTAGCCTTGTCAAAGCTTATACTTTTATGTTAAAGAACAAGGAGGGTTTTTTCTCTCTTTCCCCTGGGTAGTGTCTTGTACATGTATTGCTTTCTTAATTTGATTTTTTTTTTTGTGGTCAGAATATTCTTTCTCTAGTGGGGCATATTGCAAGAATAAAAAACTGAACTGCTCAAACTGAGTGTCCTTAAGACTGCAGGAGATAATGCTCAGCAAAAGCCTGTCTGTCTGATAAATTAATGAATTAAAGTATTTTCTACCTGGTGGTGTGTAGTATGATGCTTTAGATATAAAGCCATTTTTTAGGTGTTGTGATGTCTAGACAATAGTATGACAAGCAGAGGTATTAGCACTTCACTCTTACTGGTGATATGCATATGGCTTTTGACTCCCTAGTTGATACAACATTATCTTCCATGTTTTGGGCCCTTCTGAGTCAGTCTGATGAAATTTATGAATGTTGCTGAGACTGAATTCTTTGACATCCTGTCAAAGTTACCTTCAAGCATAATATTCTCTAGAAACCAGTCTCCACTGACTGTACGTGCCGCACAGACAATCTGCGCTGCATCTTCATCCCTGTCTTGTTCAAAGGCACTTTTCAGCAGTTCAGCAATTCTTTGTCAAAGCCAAAAAAGGACATCTGTGCCTTGATACTGAACTTGTAACACTGATATGTACAGTAAATGTGTCCCTCTTGCCTCCATGGATGTGAGACTTCTTCATGCAACGCTGATAAAAGGACAGGGCTGTACCTGAGAATTGTGATGGCATTGTTCATTTGATTTTTATTTTTTTAAGTTAATTTTTTTTCCTCTTTCAGAATAACGTGGCTATTAAAAGCAAAGTTAGTGACACTGCATGTATTTCGCACTCTGTTGAGCCATATAGTATCTGTGTTTTGCGGTTCTTAAAATACTGTCCAGGCATTTAATGAATGAAGCTTCCCAGCAGTCTTTGTGGCATTTCTGTTTTTGCAAATGGAGTATAGGTACACAAAGATACATTGACTTGCTGAAGATCCCCCAAGTGGTAAGAGAATACATCTGGCCAGGTGTGTGATGTGTTGACCAAGTCCTGCTTTGCAGTGTATTTCCTTTGCCCTGGTCGCTGGGAAAGGTGGTGTCATGCTGTAGTCTGAGGGGCCGAACCTAGGGGAAGACAGTCTTGCAGCGTTACGGTGGCTGATTGGTTTAGGGCACACTCTATACACACACACGTACGCATGCACGCTGGCCCTGGCACAGTCGCCTTAGTGCTAACACATGTCTTTTGCCTGTTTTGGTCTACTATTTTGCTTTTAAGATAGATAATCTTATGTTTGATCTATATTAAGCTTGATGTTTGCATAGGCGTAGGTTCAGTCTCAGATGCAGGGCACATGAGAGGGGAAGATGTCTTCACTGCCCGTCCTTGCTGCCTTGAATGTTTTGTGAATTGGTAGGATCTAGCCAGGGTTTGCTGCATCTTTATTTTCCCAGCCCCTAATCCAGTTCTCCTTTTAAAAGGGTTTGTGATTTCTAGCTGATTCATACCGTTCTGCTCTCCACTATTGCCTCCTCGAAGCGCAGGCCTGTTATTATAGCGGTGGCTTTCAGACCCCATCTGCAGCTGTTCGGGTCTTGACTTCTTAAATTATAATAATTTTAGTCAAACAGCAGGAGACCTGTGCTCATTTTTTCTCCTCAGAAATTAGCTGCTGAAACACTCTGAAGAGAAATGTTTTAAGAGGGTTACATGGTTGCAATTGTGGAACTGGTGAACTTGAACCAGCTACTGGAGCTCCTCTTTCTGTTATTACACATAGCTATTATTTTTCCCAGAGTGGAGATCAGCTAGCCAAAGTGCAGAAAGAGATGTTTTTGTCATGACTTTCCATATTTGCAATATATTTTGAACAAAATATTTGCAGGTTTTTCTTAACGTGTCATGTTAAAGAGTGCTGTAGTTGATATTTCTGGAGTAAGGGAAACGTATTGCTAACCAGCTAGTAAGCCTCCAAATGTAGTTGTAGACCTGGGATTAGCATCAAGCAGATGTGTTTTAAATGGGACCTTGTAGAAATTGCCCACTCCTCTTTAGTGAGCTGTAGAAAAAATATGAAATTCTTGCTGTAATGATTCTGCACAAGAGGAATGTAACACTGCAAGACCCTGCTTAAGATTGCCTTGGCAAAGAGTCTGTCCCCCTATCCAGAAACTTTCTCTATGTAATTTTCTTTGGTAAATGTCTCCTGTGAACCTTTTGAACCTTAACCCATGGAAGTCAAATACCCTCTACGGCCCAGCGTTCGGTAAATGATGTTAGGGAAGGATGTCTGTGAAGACATGTGAAACTCTTCCCTTCATTTCTTGGTGAAGGACTGTATTAGAGAACTTCACCGGATAATATCAGACATCAGAAGTTGCCTTACTGAAATTTAATTAAAGAGTTGGATGCCATTTGAGCGTAAGTGGGCCTTCAGCTTTTGAAGAAGTGGGCTTAACCCCTATACTGGCTTGCCCAGCATTTCTGTCTGGTATTTGTATGTGTTTCTTTTCAATGAAGTGAAATACAACAGAAATTAATGCTATTGAAAAGGTCCATGTGAGGAAGGAGGTATGAGGACATTTGTTTGGACTCGAGTCTTATTTTTTTGAGTCTTATGTATTGTCGTTTGGGTGTTTTGGTTTTTTGTTTTATGCTGAGCTATATGGCAGTGTTCTGGGAATTAATCCAGTAGTCCTGCATGGTAGAATCTTTTTAAAGAACTTGGTGGAGAAGATTGTTTCCATGCTTTGATGTGAAAAGCATAATCTTTAAAGAACTTCCCTTCCAAAAATGTTGTCACTCACTCCTACATGAAGGGAAAAATACTGCAGATGTGATGAAAATAGGAAGAAAATATCATTAATGCAGCATTAGGGATTCAACTAGAACAATGCTACCTGTTATAATTCAAACTACTTAGAGAAAAACGTGGAAAAGAATGAAAAATGCAGTCCTGCTGTGATTGCAGGGAAAGCTGCTGTCACAGTATTTCCATCCCAGGTATTACTCAGTCATCAGTACTCTCTCTTCTTGTGGTGTTTCAGGCTTTTATCTCATTTTGCACAATTCAGCCGTATCTTGTCCCTTTAACCTCCCTACTAGTTCATATAACTCAGTATGAATCTGCCTGGGGAAAGATTTTAATTAACAATGTGTAAAGAATAAAGGGAACAAACGGATTTTTAAAAACACTGCTTTGAGACAGGCACGTGATTTTGCATTTTGATTTTTTGTTTTATCAGGTAGTCTCTCCTGTTTATTTAACTGGTGTGCGTGGATGCGGGTCCTACAAAACTTTGGGTTCTGTGCTGTTGCTTCTTGCACATCCAGCAATCACGCTGAAGTTGGTGGATGTTGTGGGTGTGCAAGAAGGGGTGAGACATGAGGTCTTCCTTTGTGTCTCTTCTTAGCCTTTAGCTTGTGGATTATTAAGCAAAGGCTATGGGGAATTTTCCAGAAGAAGGTCTTGGGGCATACATAGGAAACAGACCCCTCAGGGGATGCATTTTGTAGTGTGACAGCTGTAGGAGAGCTGAGAGTGTAATTTCACATGACATGATTATGGTATAATATACTGTTTTGGTTCTCCTGGTCTGTATTGCTGCATCCTTTTAGAACATTTACACTGAAGCTTAATTCAAGCAGCCTGTACATGTTTTTTTTTTTTGGAAGTACCATACTGAGATATCAAGGACAATGAAGTTGATATTGTGAGGGGCTCAATACCCTTGCAGCATACGTGAGGCTGGGGTGGGTGTTCACCTTTCTTTTCCTAATAAAATAAACTCCCAAAGCTGTCCATACCCAGGGCAATTAAAATGGCCATTTTCAGTGGAAGAACTTTTGGTGTACTAACTCTGAAATTGGTGATCTCAGCTTTTGTTTTATCTGCAAAACCTGTAAATAAGTGGACCAGCCAAGGCAGGAGACACTGGGGGTCCTGATTGAGCTGGCTGTTTGAAGTGCCTTGCGTTGTCCTGTGTGACCTCCCACAAGAATGCATCTCCCAGTAGACCTGTATTGTATCTACTGGTCCTACACAGATGTTTTGGATAGCCTAGGGTGTCTCAAATGGCTCCTGCCATCAGTGAGTTGGCAGCTGGGGGAAACTGTGTTTTTTCTGTTCCTGCCACTCAGTCACTCTGGCTATATTGATTATTTTTTTTTAATTATTTTTAAATTTTTTTTGAGTAGGCTGACTAGGTCTGTGATACTGGGTGAGTCACAGTAAGCGGAATTAAGAACTTTCTGGAGGCTGCAAAAAATTTTTCAAGTTTTTGCTTTCAATCACTTATAAATTTGTGGGATCTGTTGTGATTTCTTTCCTCTGCTACCGTTTTCCACCAGTTTAAAACTGGTGTGAAAATAAAACTCAATGCTCCCTATACAGGCAGAATGCTATAAGTCTGTTCTAACACAGTGCTGTAAATGTGTGTCTGGGATGAGACATAGAAATAAATAACTGCATTGCTTGAATATAGAAATAAGAATATTTCCATGTTTGAACAAATACATAAAATGAAATTTGATGCAGTCTGAGAATATGCCATGCCAGGCTCTGTGTGCCAGTGCAGAGTGTTAATCTGGGATTCTGTGCTCATCTTTGAAAGATTCTGTTGCTTTGGAGGAAATCCATAGAGTGCCAAAAGCCAGTGACTTGTGCCATCACTCCAAGTGTTATTGTATGTTGAGCTAGGAATATGCTACACATTCTTAACTAAAATGTGTTTGCCTTTATTAGTGTGTTTTCGTTGCCTAGCCGTACTGTTATTGTACAACATTTAAGGAAAAAATCTGATAATTCTATCCAGTAGGTCTGGTTTTGACCTTACATATACCGATTCTTAGAGTGATTGTGAATCCATTGACTTCAGACACATTACTCCTGATTACACCAGGGTCGTCTCATAATGAGGGGCCAAGGTATTAAATGGAAATGAACCCAATAAAGCCATCAAGCTCAGACCTACTCTGTCCTCACGTGCTTGATCTGAACAATAAGAACTGGTGATTTATAAATCATGTTGTCTGTTTGCTTCTTCGTCATTTAATTCTTTTTTTCCGTTGAATAAATGAAGATGTTCTGACCTTAGCTCATCCCTTGTGAATTTGTTTGAAAAAAGCAGGATAGCTGTACCCCTTAAATGTGACTCAAGCTTTTGTTCAGATTTAGTGAGCGTCATCTTATTTTTTTAAAGGAAACACATTTCACTTGACCTCTAGGATCTGGCAGGACTTGCTGCATCCTCGTTTTCATCACTTTATCTTCATGGCTTATTTTTTTAAAATATTTTTCTGCATTTTCAGAAGGAAGACTGGCCAATGCACAAGCTGGAGTGTTCCGCCATGTGTGCTTTTGGGCGGAACTGGAATCCCTCGGAGACTGTGAGGCTAACAGCGAGGGTCCTTGCCAAACAGGTGAGCAGGAGGCTAGACTTGGGAGGTACGTTCCTACTCTGGGTGCCAGGGAAGGCAGGAAAATGAAAATTGACCGACAGTAACTGTCCCTGCAAAGCAGATACATACTAGCTTCCTGTGTACAGACGGGTGTAATACGGAGCATGAACAGCTGGACGAACTGACCATCAGACCACAGTGTCAGGGCCACCATAGTCCAGCTGGAGAGTTTTGGGGGCAGATGGTGAAAGGCTAGTGAGGTTTTAGGCTGTGTAGCTGTAATTTATGGCCAAGGTATTGTTGAACAGAGTCTGGAAAAGTTTACTGATAGTTTCACAATGTGCATGGTGTTTTGGCCTCCATTCTGGTAGACAGGAGCTCTTGGTTACATGTGTGGCACCAAGGCCGTGTTGGTGAAGAGAAAGAAGAACGAGACTTGGTACGTGTGGTTACATTCTAAGGAGTGCTCCTAGTGTTACCTGTCTGCAGGCACTGACGTCTTTATGAAGCAATTTGCTGTTGTACTATTTTTCAGCTGTATCTGCGTAGCATTGTGTAGTGTGTACGTCCTGGTACATTTGTGAGCCAAGGACACCTCTGAGAGATTCAGGTATAAGTGTTTACGATTACTCGAGTTAACCGATGAAAAACAGAGTTTGAGAGGGAAATCTCAGGGCCTTGGTCTTTGGAGAACAAGAACATTATTAGTAAGGAAATAAGATTGCAATGTCAACTTCCATTTCAGTGTCCCCTAACTGTATGGATACTGAGGATAATACAAGCGCTTACAGGGAGGGGATGGGATTCATGAGTTTCAAGGTTATTATGCTGTGTATCTTTGTGGAGCTCTAAACTCTCTCCACAAAAACAAATCCTCTTTGAAGCGTATTTGTGTGATTGAGGTCTGCTTATGTGACAAGGGCAACCTGGATACTGTATGTAGTGAGGATTTTGGTGGCCTGCTGGGAAGGTAGCTGCATACTTGCTGTGTGTGTAGATATGTGTGTGTGCACGTATGTGTGTGTGACTTAATTAAAGTTTGGTTTAGTGGTGATCCACAAACAAAATCGAATGTTTAATGACAAAAAGTCATTGGAATAAATTTGTGCTTTTATCACTTACAGGGAGGGGGGAGAACCCTACATGTCATATGAAAGCTAAATATGCAAACCATAGTCCCTGAACCTCAGCTGCTGGGCCACCTGCAAAGCCATATTTAATGGCCAAGATTACAAAGAAGTGGCCTTAGGCCAACAATGGAGCATTGCTTTTGAACTCTGTCAACAGTCAGTTTATTCACTTTCCTCAAAGCAAAGCCTGTCTCCTGCCTGCTTGCTATTGTTAGCAGCTTTCTGGGTGTCTAGAACAAAGCAAATGACATATTTAAAATACTGTATATAAATTTGATAGGAGTTAATCTTTGGCTGCCTAATTTGGTGCAGAGAGAATATTTCTATGGCTTTACTAAGGGCAGTTGATTTAACTCATTGCTGTTCATCAACTTCTATAAATTCCATACAGCGTGGATTTGGGTTTGTTTTACAGGTAGGAGTTCCCAGCTTATGAATGAGTAGACAAAACTGCCAACTTAAAACATTAAAATATTTTCTTGTTGTTTTTTTCTTCCCCTTATTGCTAGAAAATTCACCCTGAAAGAACACAGTCGGAGAAGCTGCTTGCTGTAAAAGAGTTTGAATCGCGTAAGTAAAAAAGGTTTGCAGGTAAACAGAGGTAGTTATCTATATTCACGATTTGCTTCCCCCTGGTCCCCCTCCATCAAAACCTTTCAGAGCATCCAACTCCTGTTGAAGGAAGGGAGTAAACAAAGAGAATCATGGTTCCTCTTTTTTTGAAAGTGCAGTGTTGTTTGTTTGTTTGTTTCTTTCTTTCTTTCTTTCCTTCCTTGGTTGCTTGTGGGGGCTGTGAAACAAGGGTGAAAACCTAGACAGAATTAATTATGTAGCATACATCCATCTCATGGCTTTTCTGGTACTCTAGTGTCTTTTGAGAATTGTAATGTTGTAAAATTAAAATAGCTGGTATTTGTTACCAGGAGGCATAAAATCAGAGACAGCACAGTTGCTTGATGGTGACAGTGACTAAGGGGCTAATTGCAGAACCCTCTGGACTGTGCTTCAGTATCTGTCACTGCCAGTCAAATTTGACATGTTATATATGATTGTGTTGAAATTCCATGTCCTAAATGCTCCAAAATAATCCAAGGAAGGAGATGAGGCAATGGCTTTCTTTTAACTGGAAGGCTACTGTTTACATCCGGTGAGGCAGAGTTAGAAATTGAGCAGGTAGGGAACTAGTAACCATCCTGGCATAGTTTTCACTGGTCTGTCGTTTCTCTTTCTTAGTGCTGGGGGTAACGTACGAGGAGACAATAGGTTTGTATATTCACATTTCTCACTCTGATGGCTTCCAAAACCTGTTATAAAATGCTGAATAAATGCAGTCATTGCTAGACTTGAGGTAGCAGAGTAACCAAGCACAGCAAGATTACATTCTTACTTGCTTCCTGAATAAAAGCTGCTGTCACAGCTGTTGGGACAACTGGGGAAATAAGGGGGAAAAATGCCAACATTTGACTTTGCCTAAGGCGAGGATAATTTTTACAGGTAGGTTAGCAGGACTGAGGTTGAGGAGGATGGGTAAGTGCTGAAGTAATTTCTGTATATTCTTCTGCATTGCAGCTTGTCTTCAATAATTTATTAATTCAGGAGCTAAAAGGCGAAAATGTTTTTTCTGTTGCAATGTGCCCCTTGTCCTCTAGGAGCCCTTGTTTTGTTTCTGGTTTTGTTAGTAAGAACTCCTGTTCCTTCTGCCTTGCTGACTCTCCTCATCTCTCAGCACACCTTTGCCATGTTCAGCAGTTGTTTTACGCTATGCAACATCCTGCACAGGAGAGGAAAAGGCACCTGGCTGTCAGTTGGAAGCTCAAAGTTTCTTATTTCTGATTTGTCCTAATTCTCATCAAATTGTGCCATTTCATTTTCCTCAGTATTTTTTGTGACTCTCCTGTCACTCACATCTGCTCTTACAAATAATTTCCCCTTTCTTCCACCATTGTGCAGCCTGTTCTCTTTCTGCATGGTTTTCTCTCCACTATTATTTTGAGTTGGAGAGGAGAGACTGATGACTTGCTGGCTTTTTAGAGCAGGAGTGAGCTGGTGACACTGCCACTGTGAGAGGATTAGGAAAAAACATTCCAACACTCTGCTTTTCAGGAGAGAAGAGGGGACTGAGAGTGTATGGTCGATCATCTAACTTGCTCTGCACGGACCAGGCAGGAAAAGGTTCAGTGGCCACAGCTTTGGTTGGAACCTGTCATGGGCCTGAGGGTAAATCTCTGAACAAACCCATAAGGGAATACACTTGGCAGGTGTGCCGGGACATTTCCACTGATGTTCCTGCTGTCTCCTGTTATCCTCAGATATCTGCAGGTTAAACACACCTCTGTTGATGGTCACCCCCCAGCGCATGGAGACACGGGCATTCTCAGGCACTGTTACCTCCTGAAGCAGGTGCCTGCAATAGGTCAGGTGGATTGCACTCCTGGGCACCCTTGTGTTATCCTCCTCTTGCTGCGAAGGGAAGCCCTGGTGACTAGCCCCAGCGTTATTGCCAGCTTTTGTTAGGTCTCTGTCGCACGTGGCCACAAATAGTTAGGGCCTCTGTGCTGGGAAAGACCACATCTTTTTAAAAGCAGGCATAAGCAGCCTTCCTTAGCAGGAGTCTGGGCTGGTTTGTACTGGTAAGGATTAGGTCTGTATGAGGAAGTTTCACTATGTAAAG
Organism: Grus americana; assembly: GCF_028858705.1. Lineage (NCBI taxonomy): Eukaryota > Metazoa > Chordata > Aves > Gruiformes > Gruidae > Grus > Grus americana. Next base: position 102,043,071 of record NC_072854.1, read on the forward strand.
TATGTTGTAAGAAGTGTGATGTTGAGTGTGACTTCATACCACAGTAGATGGGACCAGGTAGCTCATAAAGTTGTGTTACACAGCTGAGGACAGCTACCCATAGTTGATAGGCTTCTAGAAGGCCAGCGCTGGCTGGTCTGTTTGCTGGGTTAACAAATGCACTTTAAAGACTCTAACCCTTCTCCCAAGAAAGGGAAATTTGTGTCCAGTTACCTGCTAATGTAAAGATGTTAGAAAATGCCTTCTAATCCTGCATGTTCTTGTAGCACACGTGCGGCTTTGGCAGAAGCAGCATTACGTTTATGGAAGAACAGACGCTTCTTGCAGTACTTCCAAGTAGCTGTTCTTCGAGGGGTTTCTGTTTAAGTCTGGGCCTGTTCTAACCTAAGTCTAGCTGCAGTTTCCTGTTACTGAAATGGAATGTATTCTTTGTCCACAGACCTTGACAAACTAGACAATGAAAAGAGAGAGCTGATTCAGAACGACATTGCTGCTCTTCATCACTTTTACTCAAAGCACTTGGAGTACCCTGACAATGCTGCCCTTGTAGTTCTCTTTGCACAAGTAAGTTGGCTAGAACACAGCCTGCTTAGGTGGATGGTGCTATAGGAGTTTAGCCTTTGTGAAAGGGGAAAAATGTTAATGGCAATGGAAATGGGACTCTCTGCTTATCTTAGGGAGAGGTGAGTGTACTTGATGGAGAAGATCCCCTTCCTTGAGCAGAAGTGACTGGCCATGCCCCATTTCAGCAGTGAGGGGAAGAGACTCTTGTCTGCCGACTTTCTATGAGATGCTTCTCAAACACAAGAAAAGGGGAAGCAGCCTGTATTAGACCCTGTCAAAGTTAGGCTTCTTGTTGGCCAAGCATAGTGCAGCTGTTGTTGGATTTACATGGAAGGCTGCTGGTCTGAGACCCTGCAGAGGCAAAATCCTTCTTTCAGGCTTCAAACTTGTGGAAATCCTTGCTGGTCAGGTCATCATTGTGTTTGACCTTCACAGGGAGTAAACTTCAGAGAAGTAGAAAGAGCAGGCTGAAACTTTTATCTGGTGTGTGGCTTTTAAATGCAGTCAGGTAGTTTGGTCATCTGGAGAGATAAAGGAAGGGCAGGATGTCGTGTTAGATAACTTCTGAAATGTGTCACCTCTTTTTTTCTCACCTGTTTTTCTAAATTGAATGTATTGTAGTGGATGGAATAACACACCAGTGGAATACTGAAAGATCCATTTTCTTCTTTTTCCTCCTGTACTTCAAAATAAGCCAGTTTTAAACATCTGAGTAAAAAAGTTTAATATTTTGAGATAAGGGCAAATGTTGACTGCTGCGGTGAAAGCTGAGATGGCCATACCCTGGTTGGTAGAGCTGGGCATCTACCAACAAGGAGGTACAGTTACTATTTCCTTAATACAGAGGTACTGTTATTCTGTAGGGGAATGATTCTTTAGCATGTTTAGCATCTGGTCATCATCCATTGTGTTGTTTCTAATTATACATTTCAATGAAAAGTTTTTTTTCTGTTTTGAAGACTTTACAATTTAGATTTGTCAGAAAGATACTTCAAAGACATCACTACATCCAGTTTCTTGTGATGTTTCTGAATTTTTTTGTTAGAATGTAATCCCCAAAGATTACCTTGTTTTGGCTATAATGATGTCCACTTCCTGTCCTGGACCAGCTCCACCTGATCATGGTACTTAGTTAGACTTCTGTGAACTGCTGACTACCAGATCTGATACTCCATTTGGTTTTCTCTGGTGACACCCAAGGGTGTCATCTTAAGCTCATCCTGATCATTAGGCAACTATCTGCCACTGTGGACATTGCAACTTTTTGAACTAAAATCTCCAAAGGTCATCTGGATGCTCCTCGGAAGTGTTTTATAGGACACAACCTTTTGAGGTTTTAGCCCCAGCATAAACCTTTCTAGAAGAAGGGGAGGCATGTCTGTACTTGATATGTACAAACATACTTTCTAATAATTAGTTAACTTGATCTAAAAGTAATAGTATGGATATCTCTGGCCTCATGATGTCTAATTTGGTCCTCCATTTGGCGTTTTTCCTCGCTGTGGCTCAGGGCAGGCATTTGGGACTTGGATACCTCTGACTCCTTGCTCACTGCTTTTTGTGGGCTTTGTCTGATGTTGTTTCTTACTCAACAAGTTCAACAAGGCCAAGTGCAAGGTCCTGCATGTGGGTCGGCACAATCCCAAGCACGACTATAGGCTGGGCGAGGACTGGATTGAAAGCAGCCCCGAGGAGAAGGACTTGGGGGTATTGATTGATGAGAAGCTCAACATGAGCCGGCAGCGTGCGCTTGCAGCCCAGAAAGCCAACCGTGTCCTGGGCTGCATCGAGAGGTGTGACCAGCAGGTCAAGGGAGGTGATCCTGCCCCTCTACTCTGCTCTGGTGAGACCCCACCTGCAGTACTGCGTCCAGCTCTGGGGGCCCCAGTACAGGAGAGACGTGGAGCTGTTGGAGCGAGTCCAGAGGAGGGCCATGAAGCTGATGGGAGGGCTGGAGCACCTCTCCTATGAGGACAGGCTGAGAGAGCTGGGGTTGTTCAGCCTGGAGAAAAGGCGGCTCCGGGGAGATCTAATTGCGGTTTACCAGTACCTGAAGGGGGCCTACAGGAAAGATGGTGAGGGACTGTTTATCAGGGAGTGTAGTGACAGGACAAGGGGTAATGGGTTTAAGCTGAAGGAGGGTCAATTTAGGTTAGATGTTAGAAAGAAATTCTTCACTATGAGGGTGGTGAGGCACTGGAACAGGTTGCCTAGAGAGGTTGTGGATGCCCCCTCCCTGGAAGTGTTTAAGACCAGGTTGGATGGGGCTTTGGGCAACGTGGTCTAGTGGAGGGTGTCCCTGCCTGCAGCAGGGGGGTTGGAACTAGATGATCTTTGAGGTCCCTTCCAACCCAAACCATTCTATGATTCTATGATTCAACACAGCTAAGGTGTAATTTGTCCTTTTGAGTGGAGCAAAGATTTTTGTCCAAAGCATCCTTGCCATTCACTGCTCTCTTCCTCAGCTGTTGGTATCATGCCACTCACTTTTGTCCATGTGGAACATAGCTCTCGAGGCTAGTGCTCTTCCTCCTCAGTCTCACCTTGTCATAATCTTCAAAGAATTGCTCTCTTGTCTCAAGTTCCAACACCTCTTCCTTTCCTTGAAGACCTTGCATAATTTCGTGCCTCCCTCTGTGCATTCTCTTCTCCACCATTGGGAACGATCTCGAGCTCTGTTTTTCTTCACTGTTGTCTCTTTACTCCCTCCACCTTGCCTTTTTTAGTCATGCATTTATCTGGTGAAAACAGTGGTATCTCATCCCTTCTAATTCTTCCTCTTGTGTCATTTCTGGTGTGATGCATTGGAGAAGTGAGTTGTCCCTGGCTTAGTGGAGGGGAGTTGATGATAACTCACTACATATTTTTAAATATTTCCCTGTGATTCAGAATCATCAAGCTGTTCTTCATGTCAGCCTTTGTAGCCTTATGTTCTTGCTGTTGATATAATCTTCCCTTCTATTGTTTTTGTATTCAGCAATTACATTTTGGTTTTGGTTCAGGTATGTTCATATATTGGCTAGTGCAGTAGCATGCTCATCTTGAGAGACAGGGAGCCTTTGGACGGTACCTTGCTAAAAATAGCAGGATAAAGATCAAGCAAAGATACTGGTGAGTGAATCAGAGAAACAGGACACTTTCCTTAATTGTGAACTCATCATGAACAGTTCATACCTGAGGAGTGGCTTTGGGAAGTATTTGTGTATTTCTAAAATCCAATCTGAGCTGCGTTCCAGCTTGTGGGGCGTATCATTGTTGGTCGCGTTTGTTGTCAGCTCTTACCCTTCCAAAACAAATACTTACACTGTACTTGATAGACTGCTCCTGTGCCCATTGGAGCTTCAGCTGGACTTGGCCATGTGACAGTAGTTGTTTTAGTGCTTTTCTGGCGCTTCTGTGAACAATTTGATGATGTAGGGAGATGTCGATGAATATGGAGAGAGTTCTCTTTGTGTTGGCATGTACGTGACTTGCAGTGAAAGTGGAATAAAGTACTTGATTAAGGTGCATTTTGGTCACTTAAAGTCACACAAACCACATGAAACAAAGCTGAAACTCCTGTAAGATTCCCTTGAGTTTAGTGAGAATAAAAGAGGGAGAAGGTTTTAAAACCTGCTTGAATCTATTCTATAAGAAACATTTGTGAGCAAGCTCTTTTGATCCTGTGTCTGTTTAAATTAGGAATACACTTCCTTTCATACGCTGTCCTTTTTCTGTCCCCTCCTATTCTATGTCTTTATTAGGTTCAAGTCTTTCTCACTGCCTTTGTTGTTCTTCATATGTGCCTTAGCTGTAGCTGATGTGCGCTGCCCTTGATGACAGATGTCATTGTGGCAAGTCTCTGTAACACATGCTGCCTTAAAGCGCTGTACTGCCCCAGCCCGGCTGAGTTTGCTGCTGTTTATCCCTACATGGCTCCTTGTGTGTGTAGTTCTGCTTCGGCCCTTTACTTGTCATGGCTAAATGAAGTCTCTTTGCCCTGTCAGTGTCAGTCTTCATTTCGTGCTTGCAATGGTCTTGCTTCGTCTGACACTTTATAGCGCTCTTTTCAAGCCCTACCTCTCGTGGTTGGCCTTCCAAGGAGCAATCCCCTAAATGTTGTGTACTGAGCAGGCTCGAGTATTGGACTGTCAGTTCTTTAGTGTCCCGCACGTTCCTTTGGATAGGGACTTTGTCCTCACTTCGCTTTTTGAGATGTCATGTAGCTCCTTGTGAGTACTGGTGAGGTGGAAAGAAAATTGTAAGCAAATTACTGCAATTGACTTTGCAGTATGAGAATGTGAGGTGCGAGTGTGGAGTACTTAGCTGACCGGAAGCCGATCTAGTCTCTTTGTGTTTTTCCTTAGGTTAACTGCAATGGCTTCACAATTGAGGATGAAGAACTCTCTCATCTGGGATCAGCCATATTTCCTGAGTAGGTTGATTTTAATATTTTTAAAAATAAAATTAACTTGTTTAAAAACAAAGGTTCTTGCACAGGTATGGGAGTAGATCTCTACTGAAAGAAATTTAATTAAACACTTAATTTGTCTTCTTTTAAATATCTTTTGCTAATAAAATGTGGTCAATGATTTGCTGCAGTTTTCGGGTTTTTTTACATCTGGTAATTTTGGTAAAACTGTACTTGTAATTTGGAAGCTTAGATTGTGAACTGTATGCAGGTTGGTAGGAAACAATTACTTATTTGGCTAGCAGGTTCTGGACAGGGACATCACGTAGCGATCAAAGCAAAATGAAAAGAATTGCAGGTGACTTGCTCTATTCACAACTCTCTGTTTTGGCTGAGTTTAATCCTTCACCTGGTGTTCTCTGAACAACATCCCTTCTACCTTTGTTCCTTGGCAAACAGTAAATCCCTTTCATACCTTCTTTCAGCCTCCTCAGATGTTTTAAAAACTGCAATGCTTTATGTTGCTATGACAGTGGAAAAATATGTACAAGCTGCTTAGCTTTACAAATAAACTGCAGATGTTAAGTGCTAACTGCAGTTTGTGAACGGGGGAGCACAGCTCTCTTTAAGGCTGAGGAACATTTCTTCCATTTAAGTCTGTCCTTCCCACTTAATGTTGTGCCCCTGTTCTTTGCAAACCCCGTACTGAAAGTATTATCACTGTCTGCTAAGGCTGACTTCCTTGTGAGGCATAGATTACTAGCAGTTTATCTATGTCAAAGTAATCTGAAACTCACAGATGCCGAATTAAAGCAGGACCTGATTTTCCTAAGTGCTGCATACAGACAGTAGTAGATAGTACTTGCTTCACAGATTCTCCTTCTTCAGGCGGGTCTGTTTGAAGTCCATAGCCCTGATCTACAGATTGGAAATTAAGGCCTTGAAATGCCTAGGATCAGAGGCATGGTGGGGAGAGGAGAGTATTAAACCAGGATGTTCTGGAAACACGTCCAATGCCATCCCTTGTCTGTAAGTGCTCAGCATGTAAGAGCCAGATCTTTCCTACTTAACAGTTATGCCTGTGAGCTAAAAGGACTGAAGAGACTATTATTATTTTGGTAGATTGGAAGAGAAAGAATTAAAATTATACAATATTTACCTCATATAAGCAGCAAATTGCACTTTCTCCAAGCTTGGTAGTAAGGGGGAGTGCTTTTTGCTAGCGGTCCAACTTTTTGCATAAGTTGTGTGCTTGTGTAACAGGCAGAGATCACTTCCCTCCCACTTCAAACACGGATTCGGTTTATGTTTGCACAGAAGCCAGCTAAAATTTTAACGCCTATCTTAAGTTGCAATGCAGCAAATGACTTTTGCTTTCCTGTATTTGCTTGTTTCCTTTAGGTTAGATGACTTTTTCTCCTCTGAGGAAAATTGTCTATCATACGTACCTAAATAGGATGTTGATAGTTAAGCTATATGAACACCCCTGTCAGCTGTCCTGTAGCGCTGTAAGAATGGGAGAATAATAACTTGCCTAGTCCTGCGATAATAGGATTTAAAAATTGTAATGATTCATTAGCACAGCCATTCTCCGTATCATTAGAATAAATAACAGTACAACAGATTTTGCCAAGGTTACCTTTGTGTTAAGCCTCAGAATAAGAACAGCTTGCAGAGAGAGACTGATTCAGTCTTTCAGACTTTTTTTTTTTTTTTTGTGAAGTGGCGCTTAACTTTTTGCCTGTTGCTTTTGGGGGTGGTGAGGGAAAAGGTTTACTTTTCTACTTTTACAGTGTTGCATTGATGAACCATAGCTGTTGCCCAAATGTGATTGTAACTTACAAGGGGACGTTGGCCGAAGTCAGAGCTGTTAAAGAGATTGAGCCTGGAGAAGAGGTAAACGCACCGTGTTTGAATGTATTCTGTACGCATGCATCCTAAAAGTAGGATTCATCCTGCTTTTCAGGCTTCATTCCAATTCGATGACAATTTAATAATAGGGAGCAAGGATATCTTGTTTCTCAGAGAACTGTAAGATGTTACTCTGGAAAAGTTGGGGTGGCTTTAGAGGACTGAAGTGATTCTTAGAGATAGTATCCTATTTTGTGCTAAAACACGGGAAGGCACCTGCAGCAGTCACTGTGTATCTGCCAGCCTCTGTCTCAGTTTACCCAGCTGTAAAATGAGGCTGAGTTTACTGATGTTTGGCTGGTGCTTTGAAATTACAAGATCAAAGCAAATTATTACTGCTGTAATAGTTCCCAGTATAATAGTAATGTATTGAAATTGAAGCCAGAATAAACAAGGTAAACGGGTACAGATAAGTCCTCTGACTTCTGTTTGGACAGAGTATCCGCAAAACATGGGACTCAGTCATATCACCTCAGTGGCATTTGCTGGGAAGTCGCAGAAGAACAAGAGTGTGTTTTTAGGTGGAGTGAAGCTGAATGGTGATGGATAGAATTCTGTGAATTTCATTAAGGCTCTGGGTTTACCTTGAAACTTTCTCAACCAAATAATGAACTTGGCAGGGAGTCTTCAGGGGCAGAGCTGCTTTTTACTTGAGAAAAAAAGATGTTAAGCAGAGTTGAGGAGGATGTTCAAATATCTGAAGGGGATGAAGATATGGAACATTCTCTCTGGGGATGGAGTTTGCATAGAGTTTCAGTGGCTTATTTGTTAATTTAGTGGGCAAGGTTAATGCTGATCAAAATAAGTTCAGATTTGATTTTAGTAACTCCTGCCGCTTTCTGAAGTATGTGATACCAGTTTTGAAGAAGGGGAGAGAGGTTATTTTTGTGGATTGTAGCTGTTCACCATTGTGAACAAAGCGAGTGTAGTTGCTGGAGCCGAGGGTGAATGACTCAGGTGAGCAACTTCTTTTTATGCCATTTACTAACAATGATTTGTCTGTGATGTTGGCAGTCACTGCAAATGCATGGTGGTAATGGACAAGGACTGATCTTGGTTTCGGAATTTTACTGTGGAATCCCGGACATTTTCAGCATTTTTGGGGAGGGCTTACTGTGAGAGGTAGAGATGTGGAGTATTTACCTTGCTTGGCATCTTTTTTTGATTGATTTTCGTCTTAGAAGCTGCATCAGTTCTCCAGGACCTCATGGCTTTTGTGCATTTGCTTTTCTGACACTTAAGAATTTTATAAATGTGAGCTCGTGGGTTTGCTTGGGCTCTGTGTGGTCTTGCGGCCTGTGTCTCCATCTTCAGGTTCAATGTAGCCATTGCATCACAACATTTTTAAAGTTTTTGCTGTAAATGGAGCTGCTGCATTTTGCATGCTTTGAAAATAGGGAAGGGAGGAGAGGAGTGTGAGGGAAAGTGTAAGATCACACAGAGTAAGAAGGAGAATATGTACTGTATGAAATAATTACATGTACACTTTAAAGAAGAAAGAAACCTTCAGCATAAAGACTGAGCAAAACATTTGAAATAACTATGAGGGAATGGAACTAAAGCTGTTCCTTGGTCTGCAAAATGATCAACTGCGCTGTGCATATGACATGTTTCTTGGGGGAGATCTCATTTTAAAAACAGAGCATTAAAGCTAGTTGCGGGGGTTCTTTTCTGAAGACCATTGAAGTAGAGACAAACTTAAGAATAGTGTATGTGAAGGGCCTTTAAACTGTTCAGAAGCAGATTTTCTTTGCTTTAAAATATTGCTGCTGAAGTAAATCTGATATTCATTCTCCTAGAACTGGAGCACCAGGCCTCTCTTCTTTTCAGAGATCTAAAGGTCTTGTTCTAAGTTTCTAAAGCTGCTAGTGACTGCTGTTGCCCCAATTTTTGTAGGTTTTCAGAAAGAAAAATTTGAGATTCCAGCCTCCAAAAAACCAGGCCACTGTAATTTATCCTAGGCTGGATACCTGAAATCATTATTTTACTTCTGAAAAGTAGGCATCTCTTTGTAGTCTGACAGGAGCCTGAGATTTATGCTGTGATAGTTTCCTTATCCACACCTGAATCTTGCTGTCCTGGGTTTAAGCCAGGGTAATATTTGAGGGAAATTCCATAACGAATAGGAAAGGAAACACTTCTCTGTCAGATTGCATTCACAAATGGCAACTCCTGATGCTGCCGAGAGGCTTGGAATGTGAGGGAACAGGCAGGTGATGTGGCTGCAGGGATTCACAAATTGCATGAATATGTACTCGTCATACTACATATACCAGAACTAGTAGTGATAAATTTGGATAGTTGCACTGCTTTTCACTGACTGCTGTGTTTTTACCATGTAGGTTTTTACCAGCTATATTGACTTGTTGTATCCCACAGAAGACAGAAATGACCGGTTAAGAGACTCGTATTTCTTTGATTGTGATTGCAGGGAGTGCATTACGAAAGAAAAGGTAATAAAATTAGTGTGAAATATGCTTCTGACTGTGAAGGCACCTACCCAGGTCCTTAGATGTAATATTCTATCTGTTTTAATTAGAGTTTGGAAAGTAGGATAATAGGGAAGGGGGTGATTTCGTTTTTCTGTCTAGAAGACTTTCTGATGCTTGTTCTTTCCACTAATTGTGACACATCAGGAAATTTCCTGGTACAGGCCTATTTAAAGTTGAGCTACAAAGAAAAGATGAAAAGTTTGTGAAAAGTAGGTAATTATCCTGTGTCTATGCTACCTGGTCAAAAGAATTTAGCTCAGAACTCGTTTTTCTTTGGTTTTTTTTTTCCCCGCAACTGCATGTTTTCTACCAGCTCCCAGTGAGTGAATCTAGCGAGCGAATCTGGCTTGGGGCAGTGGTTCCTGTTCTGGGATAGAGTCCTGCTGCAGTTCCCAGTTGGGACATCTCAGTCAATTCTAGGTGATGTCATATGACCTTGCTGGATGGTTTGGAGACGCCTGCAATGGCATCATACCGGTCTTCTCACAGACTGGGTGGTCCTGGTCGCAGCCCCTTGTGATGTGCAGGCCGTGTTTATGTTCATTAGACATCACCTGGTGCCCTTCAAAGGACAAAGGCAGACATCCAGACAGTGTTCCATAAAACAAGGTGTTAGTTATTTTGAAGAAAAGCACTTATGGGGGAGAAAAAAGATACCCAAACCCAACAGATACTGAAACAACTGTACCTGTGCAACCATTTGGACCTCTGTCACTGGAGGTCCTAGGAGAATTGAGCTTTGTGTGGCTTATCTGCCGTTCCAGCCAAGATCAGTCTGCGTGGCTTAATCTGATCCTGAAGTTCCAGATCATTTTCCCTCCCATTTTCACAAAGGTGTCCTTTTAAGAGCTGCTTTCAAAACTGACCAAACAACCACCATCTTTCTCTAAATGGTGTCATCTTTTGTAACTTTTTCTCCAGATAGTACTGAATATTCTTGATTGAGGCCATTCTGTTCATACCGTAATGTTTTTTCCCACATTTACCTTGACAATTTTGCCACTGAGTTTACTGAAGCCAGGATTTCATCTGTGATTTCCAGTAACATGCTACTCTTGGAATCAACTGTCATTCAGCCTCCTTCAGCTCTGGAAGGAGTTCCCTATAGCCCTCTCAGCTGGCAGATTACATAAGAAAGGAAAAAGAAATCTAGCAACAATATGAGGCTTAAACAGTAAAAGATTGTCTCCAGATTGCAGCTGACTCTTCATGAAGTAGTAGGTTAGACAGAGTAAGTGGAGCTGTCCAGCAGAAATAGCAAAATATGGAGAAATGTGGTTTTGTCTGTAGATATGAAGGATCCTTTTCTCTATTTAATATCATCTTGTTTTCTGCTGAGCTATCACTTGGTATTTGGGCTTTTTTAGCCTTAAAACTAAACCTGTTTTAATCCCTAATCTCTTGGAAGCAGTGAAATTTCCTATGTAAAACTGCTTTCATCACAAAATTGAAAAGCTCTTGGATCTTTCAAAAGAAAGGGACTTCCTGGAAGTAAAGAATGGCAGGTGAACTGCAAGGCGCAGAGGATTCTAGGATTCCTGGCCAAGGCTTTAGAGAAAACTTGCAGGTGCACATTCTACCTTTGTTTTTACACCCTTTGAAGAGCTTAAGTTCCCATCTGTCTCTTAGAGTAATTTTGTGTAGCAGGTGCACCTTTATTTGTAGGGCTTGGAACCTGCATTTATAATGTCCATTGTGTTTCCTTCAGGACAAAGAGAAACTGGAAATCCGCAAGCTGAGTGATCCTCCATCAGCAGAGACAGTACGGGACATGATCAAATACGCCAGGAACGTGATTGAGGAATTCAGGCGAGCCAAACACTACAAATATATCCTTTGTCTCACCTTGACTCTACTTGCTTGGTGTGTGACCTAAGAATCTTACCTGCTGGATTGCTTCGGAAGTACCTGCAGGAGAAATACTGTGACCCTTAGAAGTTAAACTTACCTCTGTCCTCTTTGTGTCTGAAGAGTTGTCCCTGGAGACAAGGGGCAGTTTAACACTGCAGGTGATGTGGGATTGTGAGACCTCGCGTTTGTTCCTTCCTGTGCGGTTCTCAGTTTCTAACAGTGCAGCATACGGCTGCCTCCACGCAACACGCCAGAGACTAGAGTGAGCATAGGCGTGTGCTTGTGTTCGTCTGCTGTACTACTGTCTGGTTTTGAGAGGCTGTGCGTGAGGCTGCAGCTATTGCTGATGGTTACAAGCCTACCTGTTGTAACAGCGGTGCAATGCAGACGAAACCGCAAGATTTGTTGGGCCAGAAGCAGACCAAGCTATCTCATGCCTGATTCAGTACCCACCACGTGGGGAATTTCACTCCCCCTTCTTCTGACACATAGCTAGTGTGGTGGTGATTCACGAAAACTGCTTCTGAAAGCTAGTTTTGTAGAATATCCCAGTAGGAGGGGGAATAATCTCACAAGCAGAATATCTCTGAGTATAGACTACCTCTCAGAGTAGCTCTGGGGTTGTAGCGTAGATGCTTTGATGCTGTTTGAGAGAAAAGAGGACTTCTCAGAGCCATTCTGAACAAGTTTAAGTCAATTCTTCTTTGGCATTACCAGGTAGTTCTCTAATGAGAGGCCATCTATGTATTTGGTTCCTTGACTTTTTCATACCTCCTAGTGAATTACTGGAGATCTGTGAGCTCAGCCTGGACAAGATGGGTGCAGTGTTTGAAGACAGTAATGTTTATATGTTACATATGATGTACCAGGCCATGGGTGTCTGTCTCTACGTGCAGGACTGGGAAGGTGCACTGCGTTATGGGCAAAAAATTATCAGACCGTACAGGTAAATATGAGACTATTTTTTAATTTTTTTATAGTGCTCTAATTCAGTAATCTGAATAATTAAGACAAGTTTGGGCAGAGATCACTTCTCTCAGTACATATTGTATAAACATGCTACCCATGACATCACTACTCAAAAAGGAATGTTTAAATGCTGGGACAGATTTTGTTACTGTCGAAATGTAGTCTGCAATACATGGCAGAAGGTGACTCTGAAATCCTTGCTTTGAGTTCTCAAAATAATTTTGTACCACCTTGGCTACTGTGCTAGTTCTGCTTAGCTGGATAAATACTGTTGTTACAGTACCCTAATACTTTACTAAAGCAGAGCTTCAAATTGCATCTGCAGTCAATATTTTGTGTAAGGTAACGGAACAAAGCCCGCTGTTGCTGCCCTCTCCCAGTCCTCTCTGCAGCAGCACGGTGGTGGTGGTTGCGGGCGAGCAGAGCCCTGTCCCAGGCTGGGGCTGAGCAGCAGAGGGAGCTGGAGCCGAGCTCAGCTCCTGCGCTCTGGGCTATGGGTGCCCTGACGTCCCTCCCTGGTCTCCACTGCCCTGGAGCTGGGGAGAATGTGCAGGCTGGAGCCCCGCGCAGGGCAAGGCAGCATGCAGCCTCTGCCGGAAAAAATGAATGCTCTCTCCGATAAATTTTTCTGTGTTTTTACAGTAGTGATCTCGTTCATTAGAGCCAGCCAGTTACACACTGTTTCTGATCCTGCCATGAATTTCCCAAGCAGATTCTCATCTTGAGACGTGACTTTCTTGCCAGCTGGGGGGAGCGTAAGTAAAGCTCTCCCTTTGGAGCAGATGCCAACGTAAAGTCACAGATCACTTGGCAGAGAGCAGCAATACAAAAAAGGAGCCAACATCCCCCCCCCCGGGGGCTCAGTACTATTTATCTTCCCTGGGACTTGCCCAGCTCCTCTGGCTCTGAGCCTGGCATTCCAGGTCAGCTCTGCTGAACCGGACTCTGCTCGCTCAGTATGTGCGAGTACAGAATGGCACGGGTGCTGTACGTGCTGCCGAGGGCCCCTCACTTTCCGTCAAAGACCAACTATTGTGGAAAAGGCAGAGTTACTTCTGTGGGCATAGGGTGGCTCCAAAAACTCGTAACAATGCAGTGTCTGTAGCTGGCTAGATTAAAACTAGTGGCAGAAAGTCATTGCCATCTGACAGCTGTTCAGAGGCATATGGTGGTTTCAGTTCAATTCCCAATTGACAGGCGTCCCCATCCCAGACACAATTGGCACTGACTCTTGGCAGTCATGGCAGAGGGGATGAGCAGTGAATGGGCAGGGGCAACGAGAGGCAGCTTCCTGCCCCTTGAGAGGGGGCTGGGGGGGTGCTGGGAAAATGCTATGAAACTGCCAGGTTTGATAAAGCTGAATTCCTTTCTCTGTCACAGTAAACATTATCCCTCCTACTCGCTGAACGTTGCCTCCATGTGGCTGAAATTAGGGAGACTCTACATGGCACTGGAGAACAGGACGGCTGGAGTTAATGCCCTGAAGAAGGTATTTATTTCCTGGTTTCTTCATTAATAATACCAGTTGCAGCATGGGATCATTGAAACACTACGTGCTTCTCTGTCAGTAAGCCTGGCTTGGTAGGAAATGCACCATGTGTTCATGTATTTGGTTACTGGATTTTTTTGGCTCAGTTCTGATTTTTCCAAAGATGCAGTATAGGTCTGTTCTCGCATACAAGGGGGTCTTGCCTTTTCACAGTGACTTCTACTGCAGCAGCTGCAGTGAGCATTATGCTTAAACATTTGCTGTATGTTCTTCAGTGAGCTAGAGCTGTGCTAGTGTAATGAAGCAGAACTCTAGCTTCTCCTCACTTACTTGCTAGGTAAGGACAGAAAAAATGCTTGGCTCTTACAAAAGGCACATAGTGTTTCATTGAAGTCTCCGATTTCTATGGCCAAGTTAAACTAGGCATGCTTTTGGTGGTTATTTGTTCTGGAACCAATTGGTTTTTAAATAGCTGAAGGGAATTCAATGCATCTGGTAACGCTGAAATTGGCAAATACGGCATTTGGGTTTACATTTTTGTTCACCCCTTTTTCTAAGTCTGTTCCTTATTCTATAGGTTTTTATTCTTTTATGTTTATTAGTCTGTACCATCTTTCTTGACTTTCTTCCCCTATTGTTGTTGGACAGAAGTTTATTTTAGTTTCTTAAGCATCAGTGACTACTGTAGCATATAATGACTTGGTGTGGAATGTCACGTGGGTGGTTTTTTTTTTTTTTTTTTTTTTTTCCATTTTTAGATGCTGGCAAGTTTTTAGCCAGCAATACCAGAGCCATCCAGCCATGATGAAAGATACTGCAAGAATATATGTTCTGAAATCTAGCTGTTACCTAGTTTAAAATTAGCGTAGGTTTTCCTTCGCTGTGGTGTTAAAGCTTTGACTAAAACTGGGATTTGTGCCAGTAGGAGCATTGGGGGGGGGGGGGCTGGGAGCTGTAGGTAGATTTGTTGGCATAGTTAGCTTCCTAACACAAACATTTTCTAATGACTCACTTCCAAAAACTGCCTGCAGGAGCTGCCCAAAGTTATCCCAGCCCCTGGTGTTTGGGATTTAGTGGAAAAACAAAGCCATTGTTCTCTGTCAGGTTGCAAGTGGCTGGTGCAGAAGGCCCTCCTCTCTTCTCTTGGGCAGGAGGGGGAATGAGTCATTTCTCACTGCTGCCGAGGTGGAACCAAAGCCTCTTGTTGTACTGACTTAACAAATAGAAGAGCATAACTCCATAGAAGTTTCCCCGAGGAGAAAATGACTAAATGCTCTGAGGGCTAGGATGCTGCAATTCCTTGCTTTATCTTAGCACTGTGGTCTTTAAATAGGCTTACTCTGAACTTGCTTCTTTCAGTCCTACCTACTGCTGCCTTTGATTGTATCTGTTTGGGGCCACTGCTGTCCTTTTCTCAAGCGGAAATCTTGCCTCTACACCCACTCTGCAGCACAGTGTGGATAGTGGCAGGAAAGCACAAGTCAGTGGGTTTGGCTGCCTGAAACATTCACCTTTGGGACCAGCGCAGGCCGTAGGTGAAACGGCAGGCAGTCGGGCACAGCAGTGTCTGGCCGAAGCTGACAGGATCTCGCTTTTGCCTCGGTGGTTGCCTAAGCAATTGCTTCCTTCGTAAAGCAGTGGTTGCCCCTGGAACTGGTGGAGGGTTTACAGAATCGAGTCTGAAATGCTTTAAGGTAACTTCTGCAGTAGGCCTGTGCCTCAGTCTGACAGCTGAAGGATAAATTGGTAGGAACAGAGCTCCATCTGATACTGGTTAAGTCCTCTGCCAGAATATTACCCACCCCAGGTGCAGTTTTCTGTCCTGGAGCTGGTTGCATTCAAAGTAGTTTTGTCAGGAATATCATTTTTGAAAGGTGCTTTGGGATCCTTTAAGATGAAAGATGTATTCTCTGAATGTAAAACCTTTATTACTTAGTTTTGAATTTCATTTTATTTCCTACTGGGTTTATGACTACAAGGGGACAAAAAGTAGCTAGAGGTGTCAGACTGTTTCAAACCTCTAAAGAGAGTATTTATAGCCTGGTGTTATATGTGAATCAATTGTGTGAATATTTTTTTCTTTTCATAGGCAATTGCTATCATGGAAGTAGCACACGGGAAAGATCATCCATACATTTCAGAGATCAAAAAGGAATTAGAGGACCACTGAGCCTTTGAATCTATGCAATCCTTCAAACCTTTATTTAAAAAGCCTTGTTATGGAAACCTTCAGGAGTGCTTTGATAAGCGGTAGAGTATGAACACAGTTCTGTCCTATAATTGGAATGACAAACACACTTAGGCCTTGCAAAATGTTCCTACCTTCCACACAGCTACAATTGCCTTTTTTTTTAAGGAAGCATCCATGGTTTCTTAAAGGTTATGCCTTTTGACAGCTCATGTGCAAAAATGGCCATTTTTTTCTTCATGGATTTTAATGTTTATCTTATTTGTGTAAAGTAAATAAAGTGGTCTTGACCTCTCTTGATTCTACTTGTACACTTACATGAGCGCAGTAGTTTTATGACATCTACTTTTGCCTAAGTAATTTCATTTAATCTGACAAATTAATCAGCAAAAGCCACGTGGGTTTTTTTGTTTGCGTTAGTATCCTGTTCCTCTTGTCACAAATCATTGTTGTTTGCAGTGGCTTACCTGAAGGTAAGGGGAAACAGGGGTGATGCAGTCTGTGGAGGAAAGCCACCAACGTTCCCCCAGCCAGGTCATCTGCAGAGATTCATCCCTTGGACGCCCCATCCCTGGAAGTGTTTAAGACCAGGTTGGATGAGGCTTTGGGCAACGTGGTCTAGTGGAGGGTGTCCCTGCCCATGGCAGGGGGTTGGAACTAGATGATCTTTGAGGTCCCTTCCAACCCCAACCATTCTATGATTCTAAGGACCTAGAGCTCAGCCTGCCCGGTGCAGAGAATGCTGGTGCCTGCCTGGGAGCTCGAAGGCTTGCACAAGACAAACTGTGCAACTGCCACCTTTGTAATCCCCTTTACAAGTTAAAGTGGATTCATTGCAGAGGAGAGCTTGTATTTCCTTATTGTCATACCTTCTAATCCACTGGAGGCAAACTATTAATACGTTAGCAATTACTTCTAATAGAGGAACATTTTCTGAGGAAAAAACCCAGGACGTTGCTTTCTCTGCCCATATATAAGACCAGAGGGGTTTTTTCCTCCATTTAGATCAATGGCAGGAGATTGCTTTTAAGGCTGGGGAAGGAAGAGGAAGGAGAGTGTGGCTGTGTACTTCCAGCACCTAAGTTGAAATATGTTGCACAATAAAACTACATGACCGTTCCTTACTGCTTTCACAGCTTATAAAGTATGATAAGAAGAATGCATCACTCACCATTAAGAACTTCATCATATTTTCTTTCTTGTAAGTGCTGCTCTGAAAGCGAAACTGCTAGAAAGCAAGGGTTTGTCAGCTCATTTTGCTGAAAGCTTTCATTGCTCTCTAGCCAGCAATTGTTGCTGGAATACATGAAACTGCACCAGATCTTATGCTTCCAAAAAGCCAGGGCCACTTAGCTACAGGCAAGCCTAGCAAGAGGCCACCAGCTAGCTGACTTTTTTTATCCAAACTTTATCTTGTCAAGCAATGCCTTGTCCAGGGAAATAGCACCCTCCCTTCAGAACGTCTGTCAAGAGCCCAGACTATCAACGCCAAAGGATGGGGTTAGCCTAGCATGCGCACCAGGAGGAGCCTCGCCCCTGTGAAATCTGCATTACTCTATATAGAAGGTCCTTCAAAACTCACTGCGGCCCTGGCCGTGCCCAGCAGTTCAACAGGGGAAACCAACCCAAGCACAACAGGTGCAAATACAGAACCTTAAGCTGGTACAGGAAACAACACAAGCAGAGTTTTCCTTGAAAAAAATGGTTTATTGTATACTGTGAATATGAAGGACAGCCTTACCAAAAAAAACTTAGTGACTGAAGACGTTCTCATATTTGCAAAAGCATGTAAGAAACTATTTACACAAAGGCAGTGAAAGGGGTAAGAAAATTATTGCAGTCAATTAATGCTGAATAGAACTTTATAAAAAGAGAAAGAAAAGAAACAGTGCAAAAATACTGTCAAAAGTAATCAGTTCTATACACAAGATAAAACTGACAAGCATAAGCTTATGGACTGATATGAATAATACATTAGAATATAAAATAGCATGCATAGATTTTTTTTTTTTAAAGGCTTTCCATGGCATAGAATAGTTCTGCCATTCAGCCCTAAGAGGAGGGAGCAGGGGCCAGGAAGGGCATATAACTGGTGTCTCATTTCTCTACAAAATGTGTACATACAATGAGGCCGTGAGATTCAGATCACTGTTTTGTCCTAAACTGTAATGTACGGAATTACAGAACAAAAAAACTAGGAAGCATCAAAATACTGAAGTAAAACAGGACAGTAAAATTCAGTGACATAAAACTTAAACATGTTATTTCATGTAACACATGTCCCACACAATTATATAGGGGAATATTAGAGTCATCTGCATGTGTAAACTTTTTTCCTTTGTAAAATAGCCAAAGAAAGGTACTTTACTAATGTGGAAAACATATTTTCCATATGGAGCAATCTCAACAGGATAAACATCCTATTAACAGTGTTTCTGGCACCGAAGATTTGTTTTCTTTTAAAGACGGAGTAGCAGCAAGAAAATACTTTCATTTAACATACACAAAACCGAAGATATTATAGGCATAATATATAATGAAGTTGTGGAACTCACCAACCCAGGACATTGTGAAGGCCAGAGGAACAAATGGGTTCTACAGCAAAGGTAATGCGATTCGTGGAAGATGGATCCATCAGCAGTTATGAAACATAGTGAGCAGGATGCAACATCTGCCTGAGGAAGCCCCTGAAGGACTGGTGTCAGCTGTGCTGGAGGGGCTGAGCACCCTCTCCTAGATGCATTCCTATTTCTTCCTTAAGTGTTAACTAACTCCCTGTCTGGGATGGTGGCTGGGCCCTCCAACCTGCCACGGAAGTAGTTTGTGGGAAGCCTTCCTCTTCTTCCTGCCTGCCTCGTCAGGGAATGCTGCCCCTGAAATATCTGGGGCTGGGTGTCCAAAACACCAAGTCCTGACCCAGGTGATTTGGAAGAGTAAAACTCTTAAGCACTGTATTCATTTCAGGGGTGAGCTGAAGTATTTGTCTTTCCCTTACTGTTAAATACTGCTGGGATTCTTCAGTGAAAGGTGCATTTTTAGCCCTGACTTGCAGTTCACCCTCCAAAGGCAAAATCCTGCTGTTGTAGCACATGAGAAGCTCTCGGTGAGGGTGCACAAAGCACAAGGCAACAAAACCTCAGAGAAATGCCAGCTGAAAAACAGCTGAGAGGAACCAAGGGAAGTGTAGTCCAATACTCTAAAAACACTGACAACATTTATTTACTTTAAATATTTATACTAACACTGCTATTTCTGACCTGTGCACTAAATGGTTTCTTTCACAATCTAACAATACTTTCTCCATGGTTAAGATCTCCATCTTCTGTTGTTTGCCCAACAGCCAGCTGTTCCCTTCCTCAGATCACAAGCCCTGCAAGCCATGGCTGCGTGCAGCTGTGTGCCCAACATCCTCCTCTCCAAAGTCTCGGATGGCACCTGTAGTTCCCATAGCACCAGGTTCTATAAGAAAACCTCTCTACAAGGCTGTGACTGAACTGGGGACAATTGCCTTTGCGGCTTTGGACTTGCAGCCTTTCCCTTGTTGGCATCAAAATCTATCTCCAAACTCCCTCTGACTTGGATATACATCCGCAGATGTATAGTCTATTTTTATAGAGGGGTGGACAAATCATGTTTGCACGCAGCGCTTCCCTTTCACGCTCAATTCTGGGTATTTGCTCCTTCGATATGATGCATCCTTTATTTGATGCAGCGGGTGCCACCCTGGCTCTCTGGCTGTAAAGCGTTCTTTTTCACAAAGACGAGCAGCAGCATTTGACTCTGACCTCTCCTGGTGATGCACGAGAGCAGCTACAGCAGGCGTCAGCCGTACTGACGGTTCCGTTTCCTGAGCACACAGTTCACAAACTGCTAGAGAGACTGACAGCAGCTAATACAGTGGTCATCTCCTCCGAGGAGACCAGCGGGGAGTGAGCTGTTGAGAACGCAGCACAGGCAGTAGCTGCTGAATTTTCCCCATAGGTTTGTGTGCTATATCCAAGTATGAGATTGCCCATCAGCTTGGAGTCGCTCGTGGGCTACGCAGACATAGCAGGTATTGGATCAAAACCTAACGTATTAGCTTAAAATGACCATCTCCATTGAAGCACTGAGACTTACTCACTCTTTTCCAACCTATGTTTTGCCATTTGCATTTCTGTCTGTTTACAAGAAAGTAATTAAATAAAAAGCTCTTGAAATCATGCAAATATTTAATAATATTTGTAGCTGTGACAACTTATTTAAATAAGTGGAACAGAAATGTCCTTCAATATAGTTTATATAAAGGACTGCATTAGCAATAGGTTGAATAAGTTCTCGCAGATGTGTCTCCTGCCAGCTGAAACTAGTTTAGGGAAAAGGTATTGCCGATAAGGCTGAGCATTTTAGGGTCCCTGTGTACCTATACAGGAGAAAGTTTGCGTGATCAAGCTTCATCTTTCCTCGGGTAATGAAGGCCAGGAGGTGGAGGGCAGGCCTGCGGAGGAGCTGGAACAAGCAGGACCTGAGCAGCTGATGTCCGCCATCCTCCGGCGCAGCCTGTGGAGGAGGGAAACAGGACGCCCACAGCACTGAGTTGTCCTCTTCCCCATCCCTGATCAGACAACATTGGGCATGAAATGCTCAGACCATAAGTTTGACCAAAAATTTGATGCCAGCAACCTCAATACTATCATTGGTAAGAGTTTAAAGACAAAAAGAAAGGTGTTAAATTGCAAAATTAAATGCAGATTAAGAGTGGACAGAAAGGAAACCGTACACAATGGATTCTCAAGCCCGACTTGCTTATCCACTCCAAGTTCTCTCTCAGAAAGAATTGGGGAGTGTAGGCTAAATGTGCCAGGCTGCAACGTGGGCGCCTGGGGAGAAGGCTGCTTCTGTCAAACTTTTTTAGGTGCACCTCCATTCATTGGCGATGCATCTTTGTGGGATGTTCAATCCAGACTTTACTCCAAATGGATGAAACTGGTCTCCTGGAACCTACCCACTGCCATGCTTTGATGTTAAAATAACCCATGCAACGCAACAGAGAACAACGCCAAACTGTCCTTTCCTACTTAAGGACTCTGCTCTTAAAGCCTGCAGGACACAAACTAAACAGCACTGTTGCTTTTAGTCTCACGCGTTCATTCCTGCTATGACTAATGAAATTGGATGCAAAATGCGTTTTCCTGTCACTCCCTAAAGGTTAGGAAATACTGCCCAAGCAATTTAGGCCTGATAAAATGACAACAGGTTCAAAGTCAGAAGGTTCAGTTTTTCCCCTACAAAACTATCACGTTTCAATCATAAAACACCGGTGCGCCGAGGTTTGGTTGCAAGCTGGGGAGGAAAGGAACCTCTGAAGACACGCACCAGCCCAATTCACTGAGGATATTAGCAGATCTAGTCAAGATAAAATCTAGCAGGAAAAAATATGTTGAAGTCAGATGAAAGGAAAAGTTTAAAATTACCGTTCTTTGACAATGAAAGGGGAAAAAGTGAGTCACATTGGCCTCTATCTACCATACCAGCCACGTTAAGAGTTAATTGGAAATGACTGTTTACTATGTGGCCACTTATTTAGCTCATTAATAGGCACTGACTTAATTTGGAAAGGATGTTTGGTGCCATTTTGTAATTAATATTTTTCTAAGACACCTATGATGCATCTTTGCATAAAAAACATTTGCTTAATTTTCTTCCTTTTAAACACAGCTCTCTACATTCTCTTCTGCAATAGCTTTCCCGTGCTCACTGTAGAAACAGAAGTACACATTTCAGCCAAGAAGAGCCAAATAATAAGACATAGGAACAGATTCTTTTCCCTCCTGATTTTCTACTTCTCACATCCAAGTGGAGCAATGGGACTTGACAGCTCTGAGTTCAAACTTAATTCATCATTAGGAAATTATTCAAAAAGCTATAACGAGATAACTAATTTAATACACTTTGCTTCAAGGTTTATTCCTTGGCTTGCTTCCCAGATATAAAGCATCTCTGTGCAATTATCATGCAGATGCTGCTGAAAAGACTTTAAATGGTTGCTGCTAATTTAACAAGAGATATGTTGGCATTGGCAGAAGAAATTAGAGGAAAACTGAAGTTGATTGAAAACTCAACTGATGCCTAAAAGGAACACGGTCAAGATATTACAGCTAAATAACCCCTCACCATTCGCTGGTAGCTAGAGGTCTCCACCAGAACCCTTGCCACCTTGTTAGGCCTGTATTGCAGGGCACCACATCAGCACAGCGCAGTTTTAAATACACGTCAGAAACATTCTGGTACAGAGCCTTAGCTTAAGCTCCCACTGGTTTTAGGGAAAGGTAGGTGTGAAGGTCCCTTCAGCGCTGAAGCTGAGAGTGCTTGTAGCCTTAGGCCTTTCTACGCTGACGAGGGCTTTGGAGGTGGGGATGCAACAGAAAAGCAGCGATGGGACTCAAAGATTACATTTATCTGGGAAAGGGATATCAAGACGGATAATTTCACGGTTACAGAGTAACTGCAGTGCATCACGTGCCCTGAGAGGCTGGGAAATCTCCACCGTTGGAGATTTCTGAAACTGGACGTGACCCTGGGCAAAGCTATCCTACTTTAATACAGCCCTGGGGTGAGCAGGGCTGGGACCAGAGACCTGCAGGGCTCCTCTCCAGCCTGCTCCACGCTCCTGCGATCCGACAGCACTGCCGAGTTGAAGCAGGGCCGGACTGCCCACAGGAGGGTGGCAGCGTACAGAGCTGGGAAAAAGGAGTCGGTGTGAGGAGGTGCAGTGCGGGAACCAGAAATAACAGAGTGGGAGTCCCACCACAACTTGCTAAACCTTTTTTTTTTTTTCTTCCTTTAAATTTTAAATCACAGTTTTATCACTTCTACATAACTGTAAGTAAACCCTACTGTGCACACACTGCAGTGTAATTCATAAGGTGATTTACTCCAGTGATATAAACAGTTTGGAGAAAAGAATATACACTAAGTTGTACAAAACAGCTAGCCAATGCTGAGGGACAGAGGCCGAGGAGGAGAGAGGAGGACAGGTCTCACTGCCAAGATACTTCCAGGACACATGGATTTTTATTTTTTTTTTTTTTTTTTTTAGCTCTGTCAGATTTGATTGTTGGCCTGGGACAAGCCAGTTAAGAATCTGCGCACTGGTTATGCAGTGGAGGAGGTTTGTTTCCCTTTTTCTGTTCTGATTGTAAACTTCAGGCAAGGACTATTTCTCCTTTATGTATTTATACAAAATCCTCCTAATCCTAACTGCAATCCCTGAACACCACACCAGGATAAAACAGAAATAATAAATAGGAAGAAGAATCCAAAGTGACCAAACAGAAGACGGATGATCTGTGCAATTTAATACAAAACCCAGCCTATCAAAGTGAGGTTTGCCAATAGCGAAGACTGCTCCACATGTTCATAAACTTCAAGACAGTGATGGGGGAAGAATCAAAGCAGAATCTGAGCTAATGGTCTCAAGGGTCACTATTTGAAGAACTCTGATATGGAGGAAAGACCATATGGATCATTTTGACAAAGTTCAAGGGAGTAGAAAATAGAATGATTACAGTGCTGAAGACAACAGTTCACATGTGAAACTAAGGCAACCAGAGATGCCTAACTTAAATGAGATTCCTTTTCTACAGGAGGGGAGCCTCAAGGCAATAAAATTTGCAGGGTAATTCATGAGAAGGTGTTTGATTTGAGGGGGTTTTTCCACCTGCATTTAGTTGCATTTCCTCTGCTGTTCAACCCGCAGCCCACCGGAGTTACCAGAAAGACTCATTCACTGACTTCAGCTTGCTCTGGAGCACTGCACTTCCCCCTGCACTGCTTCAACTCTTGTGAATCCCTTTGAGGATTGCAGGCAGTAGCAAAGGACTCATTTAAAAGATCCAATATTGCTTTTTTCAAGGACTAATCTAAAACCATAATTCTTGTGGAATTTGAACAGTTTAGCACCCAAAACTCTCTGCCCTCACAATGGCCTGTCCCTGCCCAGGACCGTGTCTGCGCAGCTTCCGCTCGTACAGAGCCGTAGCTGACATCTAGCAGCTCTTGTTTTTATCCTGGAAGCCACGTATCTCGGCCCAAAACGTTCTTGCATGAGAAAATGCCCACTGCCAAGTAACTGTTCATTTCAGAAGCTGTGTAGCAAAATAAAAGCCAGTAAACTACTTTTACAAAGGATTGCTTTCCCTATGGACATGTTACAATGCAGACCAGTCATGTCAAATGTGGTTCAATTTGAAGGTCACTGTAAGTTTTACAAGTTATTAAAGTAATTCACAAGTTATTACAAGAAAAATAAATTATATCTTGTATAAAATAATCAACGGGAGACTCTAGTAAAGAACAATCATTCCTTACTTTCAAGACAACTTTAAAAAGTGCAATATATGCACACAGTGTTGTCAAGGCAGTTCCCCCCGTTCATCACGTAAGGTTCAGTCAGATCCACAAAGCTGGGTCTGGGATGTTGGAAAAGATTAAATAAGTCTGGAGTTCTGCAGGAACTGGATGAGCACTTGATAGACAAACTTGTACTGGGCTATGGTCTGGATCATAAACATTCTCTGCTCCCGCAGGTGTCTCAGCATCACGGGAACGTCCACTTTCTGCAAAGCAAAGAAATAAAAGCATAAGGATGTAGGTTCATTAAATCAAACAATCATTGTCTCAAGTATCAGTTATATGACACAGGAAACTGTATTGTAGTTATATAATGTAATGAATTATAATCAACTGTAGTGAAATACAACAATTCCCCCCCCCCCAACCTTTCATTTCAAGGAATATTACAGTAGTATATACAGGTTACTGCGCATCCAATGCTTTCCCCACTAAAGCTCACGGGAATTTCTGGACTGATGTAAGGGGACAGATGACCAAAGACTTGTCTTCCAGTTGTGTACTACTGATTACCTCTCAGCAGATCATCAGCTGAACACCTAAAGGGCTGCTTCTCTTTGGAGTTTTTTTTCTGCTTCAACATACCTATTTTCAACTCAGTAAAATAAACCCAATATATCGTATTTTCTCAGGTTAAAGGCTAAATATATCAGGAAGGTCTAGTACAAAACTTAAAACAGCCAAGATTATATAGCTCAGTTCAGACTCTACCACCGAGCGCATCCACAGGCCCCGTGACCACTTGCATACTGTGCTCTGATCCATGCTCAAACTTACTCAGAGGGAGGAGCTGAGAGATTGTTCAAATGGCAAACAGGCATCAGGATCACAAGAACAAAGGTTGCCTGGACAAAATTAAAAGTGCAGGCAAATATAGTGACCCTTCCACTAAAAGAGAAGGGAACTCACTGTCACCAAAAGATCCAGAAACACAGACACCTGATCTCCCACAGCCAAGTCTCTGCTAGACAAGTAATGCTCCAGAAGAAACACCTCTGTGAAGTGAAACGAGGACCCCAATACACATTGTGCAGACTTCAGGCCAGCACTGGTCTGCTGCCATATACTGAATGACCACTAGCAGCTGGGACACGTGAGGTGCTCTCCAAGAGAGCGTCTTCTGGCTTAGTTTCATCCCAAAGAAATTCCCTCACATGCCCTGAAAATGCTCTGCAACAGGAACTAAAGCACAGTAAGTGGGGCAGATAAGGAAGATCCCCTGTGAAAAAACATCCCAAACCCCATCGAGCGCACTGGGGCACGTGCACCCTATAACGTTCCGAATCAAAAAAACAAGCGAGTTGTGTGAAACAGAGGCCCAGGAGGTAAAGTGCTAGAAATCACTGCAAATTTCATTAGGTGTTACCATTGTATCTCCAGCATTTAGAGAGCAAACAACCTACAATGTTGTTACGTTTTATCTGTTACAACAGGTACAGGAGGAGCTATTCAGAAGTCAGTGAGCCATGAAGCTCAGCCTGCCAGGCTCAAATTCAAAGGGCATGTCATATGACCCAAGATTTGGGATACAAACTTTCTATGGCAGCAGTAAATACAAGCACTAAGATATGAGGAAGCTCTTAAGCAGTTCAAGATGCAGAACTGAGTAACAGCTACTCTATCAGACCACACAAACTGCAGTTTGTACTGCCAGTTTGCCATCCCGTAAACAAAAATGAACTTAGCAAGTTTTTTGGCTGGGATGAGAAATGTTACAAGCACAATGCCTGGAAAAATGGACAGAGAAATTAAGATTGCTGCTAACCCTTGGAAGCACAGCTGAGCATGGAGTCTGCTTCCATGCACGCTGGAAGTTTTCTGGAAAGTTTAAAATAAAATCACGCTGCATATCGATTTCTGTCCATATATATAAAACTCAGACTCTCCAGTCTGTGTAAACGAGCCCTAACTCATAGGCTATCATTTTCTGAAAACAAGTCGAAATGTTCTGCCACATACTCCAACCAGTTGTTCTAAAAGGACACCTCTAGAGTCAACAACCGTAAAGATTTGTTATGAGTAATGTCATATTATCTTCAAATGGGTGCAAAGGAAAATGTAAGCTCTTTCCAGTTAACTCGGCTAACTGGGAGAAAGCCTCCCCGTGGACTCGGATGCCTACGAAAGCCACGCGGTCCTTGCTGGGCAGAGTCACACGGAACCTGATCTCACCTGAACAGCTGCAACAAAAATGCAGACCAGCTTCGACCTGCACACCGCCTTCCCCTCTCAGCAGTTTGGTGCTTGACAGCTCGCTGAGTTTTACTGGGCACACAGTGATCTGCGCACCTCCGCAAAATGGATTAGGCTTCGACTTACCTCAGAAACGAAAGAAAAACCTGTCTTGCCTCTTCACCCTTGCTATTTTGTAGTCAACTTAGCATTTTACTTCAGGTAAGCAGAATCTTCAAACTCACCTTCATCACAATGTACATGTCCAAAAAAGGCACGTAATGCCTTGCTAAGGTGGCATTTGCAAAAAGAACAAACAAAAATGCTACTCAATTCTGACTCCCAAACTAAAAGATCTCCCCTATAAAAACGCACTGCAGTTGCTATCATGAGTTAATGATGTCCCCGTGCCAAGTCTGAACTAGAAGCTGGTAGAGCAGGATCTCAATTACTTTCTTGTTCTACGTGTCTACAGCAGTAAAGATATAATGATGTGACATATTACTATACAGCAAGTTACTGAAACTATATCCGTGCAACGAGATACACAGCTTTAGACTCAGCCAGCAATTGCCCAGAAGCCACAGTGACCGAAGCTGTATAGAATTTGATTAAACATGGCTTTTTACCTAAACCTGAAACCTCAACACCAAGAGTTCTGGTTTTAGTTCCAGCACTGCTGCAGACTTTCCAAAATGGTCTGGATCAGGATGTTCAACCTCCCTCCCCTTTTTTCCTTCACCACTAAAATGTTAATGCTAATAAATCTACTTACTAGGACACGTCTGAGGAAATCAACCAATTCATAAGACTAAAGCATTTTAAGTAATAAGTCATTTTATTTCAGAAAAAAACCCCAATTAATCCTGCTTCAAAATAAACTAGTAAAACTGTTGCATGAAAAGGAACCCTCTCTGTACAGAATGCAGTATCTGTCACAAACTGAAAACATACTGCTTTACTAATAACAAAATGTTATGATTTGTAACCTTTTTTTTAATTAGGTTTTAACAAACCAAAAATATTAACTTAGCACTATCTAGAGCAACAAAGCCCTTAAGGAAAATTGTCTTTAATATTAATGATGATTTCCACCATTAATCAAGACAAAAGAATGCTTTAATTAAGGGACATCAGAGAAATCCCTTATTATTGGGCACTACCATCAGCTCCTAGTGAAGTTGTTGAGAATTCTTTTGAATGTCAAGGGTTGTGGTACCGCCTTTGTCTTCACTCGCTACTCAGCTACTCTTTGCCAAATAGGTGACTTATGTAAACCGCAGACAAACTGAGGTGGCCAACAACAACAGTTGTGCGTTGCACAACTGTTAGCGTTTGTTCCTGGTGCGCCACTGACATACAGAGGTTACTGCAAAGCAGACACAGCTACACAACGCTCACAAGCCGTTTAGGTATGGCTCTTGTAACCATACGGACTTCCTCTGGCATGCAGACCTTTCATGGCTGCCGTGTGAACAGAAGCAGTCGCTTCCAGATGCCCGTGCGTTAGGAAAGAAGTCAAGCAGGCTCAAGAGCCAGAGCTGTTGCCCCACAGAGGAGCAGTTACTGAAGAGCAGCCAGCACAGAAAGGCTGCAGGATTCCCAAAGCACATACTTGTGGGTCCCCTCTGTCCAGGCCAGCTCCTTCTTCCCCTTCCCCCCCCCCGCCCCTTACCCTACCCCTCAAATGAAAAGAAAAAGCGTAAATTGTGACATAGATCTACAGGACAGCTTCACCTCTAGTGAGGCCCAACCCGAGTTGGAGGAGGTTCATCACAGCTGAACCCAGCCCAGGATCTCCAGATGACCTTATAACTACAGCACGACAAGCTGCTGGACAGGGATGACAGAGTAGAGAACAAAAAAATGACTTCTTGCATCACCTTTTTTAAAAATAGTGATGAAGAGGAATTTGCACTGGTACTTGCCTACTTTAGGACTTGTGTTTCTGAATGAGCCAGAAAGTTGCACTTTGCACAGTGTCTTGCGCAGAAAGGCTCCAATCTATAACTCTATGGCAACACAGAAAGTAGGTAAGCATTTCAGGTGTGTACGTCTGGTTGCATTTCAAGCAACTCACCCAGTGGATAATTAACGGGAGGGCAGATGATATATGTCTATTTGTCACTCTTGCTGCATTCTTATCTCTACAAGAGGTTTTGGTCTTTGAGCAGTTTCTTTGGCAACAGAAATCCCCAGTTTCAATAGCTGTCGTGTCAAAACTGTGTGGCACATTGTTACTCAAGATGTGATGCACTTTCTGGACAGTTCCTCAGGGATGCAGGACACAGACAAAAAAGCAAGTTGCTACACATGGTTGCTCTGCTGGTGCTCTTAGTCTTGAATTCAGACTGTATTACTAATCTTGTAATAATGGTTGCAGTTCCTAAAGTCCTATTCCCCAACATACACACACCTTTTTCTTAAGACACAGATGAGATTAGAGACAATACAAGAGAGAGGAGGGAGTCCAAGGAGTGAATTTAGAGAGCAGAAAACTTTAGTTAAAAGAGCAAGGAAGCTGACATTATTCTCTAGCCTCCCTCAGGTAGTCCTTCAAACACACTGTCTCTAGACTGTTAAATACAGGTATGAATTAGACTAAATTCTTAAGACAGAGAAAAAAGCCCTAATTTTGAATGTATTAAAAGAATACTAATAAAAATGCATAATATCAACTCAACAGAACACTACAACAAGTAACCTGCCATGGGAAATCTCTGCCTGCTGCATTCAAGGCCCTCGTCTCACAAAGGTAATCAGAAGAAAGCACTTCAATGCCTTTTAATTTTAATCTCAGAAATGTAGCTAGTTAGTCAAGGAATGAGCTCAGGGTTTGTCCTGAGAAAGAAGCTGACTTACTTCGTTATGCTCCAAGCACCCAATCATCAGTTCTGTGAGGATAACCACTCCGGTCCTTCCTACCCCTGCGCTGCAGTGAACCACGATAGGAGGGTTGCAGTTGTTGCTGCTGTCCAACACACTGTTGGTGTGGCGACGCACTGACTGTATCTCCTCCAAGTAAGCTGCAAGAGAAAATGCAGACGAGGTTGCAAACATCTATATGTCTAAATGTAAAAAACTGGGAGAAAAAAAAAAGAATACGGAGAAGTCATTCTTTGTCAAAGTGGCAATAATTTACGTTTTTTACAACATACTAATTACTTTGGCCAGGGCGCACCGAACAGCACTGAATCCAGCAAGTACCAGCTGGGTGTCAATTATTACTTGGGAGTCTGCTCCTTTAAATTAAATAGTTCTTTTAAAAAATTAAATTCTGTTTTCCCCTCTGCAAATCTCCAGGTCCCCTAAGCAGATGATTCTAGACATTACTTACAGTGATTCCTGCTATTAACAGGCTGGGATCAAAACAACAGCTAAGTCCCATTGAAACTACTGCCTGTCAAAGCCAATATCAGATGGGAAGCGAGCATCCATCTGCCCTGTTTCCTCCCTTCCACAGTGAGGCAGAACGTCACCCACCTCTCCGCTCAGGGTTTGTTTCTCAATGGCTACAAGGCCTTCTGGGAGCTCACTGTCTTTGTTTTCCCTGAAGCCATTTCTAGAAAGTGCATGAATCAAGAACAGTTGTGTCGTGTGACTCTCCCAGTGCTCAATGCATTCTACTGTCAGACTGCACAGAGAACCTTACATACTGGAAGCTCACCTGGTTAAATAAACACACTATAAACTACAACTCTGACTCCTATCTCTAAACATCACTCCAGCATAGTCCAGATGCATGACAAAGACGATGGACCTCACCGAGAAAGATACATCCAAATGCATAACTCTTAGACACTTAGCTTCCCACCAGAGTGGAAAGCGAGATCCAAGCCAAACTCTCCTGCCCTGACTCTTGGCGTCACGGCACTGCAGCCTGAGCAGCCCTTTCCACGCAGGCAGGCTGTGGCTGGAGGCCTACCAGCATCAGAAAAGCTGCATTTTAACGCACACAGCGCAACGGGACTGTACATGGTGGCAAACAATGGGACAGAGGAAACGGGGACAATCAGGTTCCACTTAGTGCCATGCCCAACCACAGCTATGTGGGTCGGCAGGAGAAGCAAAGTATGAAACAAACTAGGAACTGGGCAATAGCTTTGCCTTAAAGACAGATCCCATGGCGCTCCTTTGCCAAAGCTGAAATGTCATTTTTATTTTCTGCCCTGATGACAGAACTGAGAAAGGAAGAACATGTTATTTACACCAAGCTAATATCACGCAAAAGAGAGTGGATCACTAAAGGACTGTAGCTGTGTCAAGACTGACGTGGTACTGAGGGGCCTTGCTGAAAGAGGACTTAGCTGCAGCTGCAAAGCTTTCAGGAATTAAGAGGGCAGGTATCTCCAACGCATCAGTACACCATGTACACACTCCTTCAGTGGTAACAAAGATCTCTGCATCACATTTTACTGTAGTGCCAGAGATGTGGCTTTAGTTAAATAACGGTTGAATTCCTATTACTTAATATGGTAGTGTTTATTACTTGGTAAGAAGTAGGAAGCACTATTAACTCATTACAGATGAATATAAGGGCTGTATTTTCAGCAATGCACAAACCAGGACCATATTTAATTGGGAAGGCCCTTACCACTGCCTAGGTATACGTGGTTAGAAGAGCGGCAGTGAGTCCAGACTTACTGCCTACGTGATGGAGCCTTCTGCTCTTTTGCAACGAGTCCAGTGCCTCTGGACTACTAGATGTTGGCTGTCAGCAACAGGGGCCTCCTGTGAAACTGGGCTTGTGCCGTATTTCACTAACATCTGAACCTCTCTCACCCAGGCCTCTCTAATCACATTTGTGTGCAGCCTAGGATCAACTACACTCATTAGGTAGCTGCGAAGTAGCAATAACTTACACTGACAGATCACCCAGCAGAGGTATCCTATTATTTAAAGTTTCCTGAGTCTTTAGCACTGCTGCTGCCTCTGATTTTTCCTCCTGTTATGTCAGGTCTTTCAGGACCAAAATCCCCAATCACCTTAGCTCCTACCTCTTGAACCTCACTTTTTTACCTCCAAATCACAACAAAGTACAACCTAGTCAAGGCCTTCATATGCCACGGCAATGACCATTTAATACCAATCCCAGCTCTAACTAGGTGCAGTGAGCTGAATCCAGTGTAAGAAACCTTTTCCTTGATGTATTTTATCATGCAAGTTAAAGAAATCTTACATAAAAAGCCTTGGACTTCTTCTGGGCACCCATGGTCTGGCC
The DNA here is from genome assembly GCF_028858705.1 of Grus americana. Classification (NCBI taxonomy): domain Eukaryota; kingdom Metazoa; phylum Chordata; class Aves; order Gruiformes; family Gruidae; genus Grus; species Grus americana. The sequence goes on from NC_072854.1 coordinate 102,074,709, forward strand.
AGTCAGTATACTGCAAATGCCACACTGTCCTCTCTTGTCCAGAGAGGAGATGTTTGACCTTCAGACCAGTAGTTGCATAGCAGCCGGAGTCTGTGCGGAACTTAGTTGTCACCTTGAACTTCCCGTAAGTGGCTGAGCTGTGCTTAGAGCCCAGTTTAGGCCAATAACGATGACTCTTACTTCTTCCTCCCTCCTTAATAACCAAAAAACAAACAAACAATAGCCATTAGTTCCTGCAATTTTAATTCTCTACAAAGGGTATAAAACTCTGCAGATAAGCCAAGTATTCTTATTTCAAACTGCGGAAAGAGCATGGGGCATCCCACAAAGTAAAGAAAATATCCACTAAAACTCTCAGCCATATAATATTTCTAAGTGTAAAAATGCTTTAAGAACTAACTCTTGTCTCGTGGCAAAAGCCAGTTACTGCCTACAACACCTCGGTAAATATTCTCCTCCTGGGGAAGCCTCTCCTTTAAATGGAAGGGGATTCTCTTCAGCACCTTCTAAGTATCTGTTGTTGATCAGCCTTGGGAACTGGACAGTGACTTGACGCGCTATGGCACTCCCTGTGTTTGCTAAAAGCAACCAAGCAGAAAGCAGAATGCAGTGTTAGTTAGCAATGTGTGCCAATTTTTTTAACATAGCACATAGTTCTTGGATTACAGTAGAAGTAACTGTTTTGCTTGGCATAAGAATAAAAAGGTTTGGGGGTTTTTGTTGTTTTTTTTTTTTTTTTTTTTTTTTTTTTTACATGGACACTTCTACAGAAACAGCAGCTTCTGGTCTCTTTTCAGCTGATAAGAGTGACGGTATGCAGAACTGGCCTTGGATAGGGTGGAAGTCTGTGTCATTTTAACCAGGAGCAGTTCAGCTCTCGCATTCCAATGGAAACACCTTTGTTTGGTTTGGCCAAACTGAAGTGAAGCAAGGGGGAAGGGGGTTCTGCTTGTTTTGCTTTAGTACTTGCCAAACTGAGTACCAGAAAGCTACAAAGTATAGTATTATAGCAGTACAAGTGTATGTTCAAACAGGGTAAGAGGAAAAAGGGTTGTTGATAGAAAAAACAGGTTATGGAGTGAGAAGCGATAACAGGAGATTTGCTCACATCAGAAAGAACTGTATTCTGTAACTTTACATACCTCTTCAGCTGTGACCATGGCTATAACATTCACCCCCTGTTCCCACACCATCTGCCAGAAGTCATGGCATGTGTGTGGCAGAGGCCCTTGGGTAGCAATGTAGTGCCACTCCTCTCCACCTACAGTCACCTGGGAATAAAGAAAAAAAATAAAATAAAGTCAGTGCCCAAATTCTCGGCAGTGTCTGTGCCAGAACTGCCCTTTAAACAAAAGAGACCATAACGAAACCTTTACTACTCTGTTCTTCCACTTTTGTTCAAAATTTTGAACAAGAATCATCCTTTTGATAAGAGCAAATCTGACAAAACACAGTTCTTTGGTGCTTCCAAGTCCTTTCTTGATGCCCATAAACATAAAGCTTTGAGCAAAATGTCATCTATTTTTCTTGCCATTGCATCTGGATCATACAGCTGAAAAAAGCGGGGGTTTTTTTGAGGCCCTGTTTCTGATATGGCTCAAGTACAAATATGCAGCTGACTGACTTCCCTGGGCTTGGTGACAGACACATGATGAAAGAAAAACTGAGCACCAGACGAAGTGTCTATATGCATTAAAAAAGCATCACGTTGCTCCAAATTAACACACAGTGGTGAGGGAAGCCTGGATGCAAATTACAGTTTGCGCAAGGAAAGCTAAAGGCCTCTGCTGTTTAGGACCTCCCTCAATTTTTTCCCACTCAGGCAAAAAATAATTTCTTAAACAAATTCTTACTACACTGATCACTGTTGAAGATGTGGCCAAGCTGTCCCCAGAGGGGGCAGTTTTGCCCCCACACTGTACATAACGCAGAGCACAGATAGGCCTGTTGCCAGCTAGTGATGAGATCAAGATGGGCTTCATTTCAACTTACTCTTCCTCACTCATCTTGGGTTTTTTCAGTTCAGAAGCTGCAAACTACTATAAAGTAAATCCAGCACATTAAATGGTTTTCAAATGCCACATGAAATTTAAAATTATCTAAAGCTGTAGTCATGTAAGTCTATTTCCCAATACATAACTGGATTACCAACCACATCTTAGAAAAATATTTGTGTATGTGCATGACAACACATAACGAAATTATTTTTAAAGCACTAACACAGATTTACACACTATAGACCGAGCAGTACCTCTGAGTTAACCAGTATAAAACACTGCATCATTTACCTGAGGTAGATCTTAATACTTAGGCAGTTAAAAAAAAAAAAATCAGTTCTGCGTAAAAAATTATTACTTTACAACAGATTATTTGCAAAACATCAGGAAAGGTTTATAAAAACCAAACCAACCTTTTTTCAAGATTTTAGGTAAAAAGCCAAACCACTTCTAGAGCTACTAGATATTATTGAAAAATGTGCTTACTAGCAAAAAGCAAACCCAGATGAACTAATTATTTTGGAAAGTTAAAATATTTTTCCTTCTCAGGCTAAGACCTCTTAATTCCACATGTTAGCCCAGAGCCACTTCTCACAACAAAGTTATAAATCCCGGAGAAGATGATTTACAACAGAAATGCTGACACATCCATAAATATCAAGGTGCTGGCGGACAACGTTACAAGGAGCCATCAATTACTCTGACAAGTTTAAGCGTATACTACGTTTGAGGTACAGGCCTTTGAATACATTTTCAGAAATAGAATCGATTTATTTGTTATTCAAACAGCTGTTCATTAAGCTGAGTTACTTGGGGTTTTACACCTGTAACTAGCATAGCATTTGTATGATCACAAATTTTTCACTGCACTGAAAATGTTTTTTTAACCCCGTACAGCAGCTCATTTTCTTATTTCCTAGTATGCAGCATTCTCCTCTGCAAACGATGCTTAAAATCTGCAAGAGCAATGCAGGTAAACTCCTCAAGTTCTTGTACTAGGTGGGAATGAATATAAACTGCACAGCACTAACCAGCATCTTCCACTTGGACTGGTCTTGCGCTTGCATGCTCATCTGCAGCCGTGAGTGCTGGTGTAGTATTACTGAGACTTTTAAGTTAATACTGGCCTGACCCAAATAGTCACATAACATGGTCTTAACTTTTTTGCTTAATCCATAAATTTAATTACAATTTGTCTCTTTGGTATAGATGATGATCTTAGTATCTTAACAGTGAAGGTCAACGGTAAATAAGCAGAGAAATGCTGTAAAACTGTGAGGCTCGCAGACTGAGCTGGAATCCTCCAGGCATGGATGTTATCAGGATGATATAGGAGTTTTCTTTGTCTACTGACTTCTGGTCCAAATATCCAGCCTCCTGGCACATGATATGAAAGGACCATAAATAGTCTGGAGGGAATGGGATGCCTGGAATGTTTACTGCATTCTAATGTCCTGACTGCAGGATATTAAAAATTGAATATTGGGCTGCAAACACGCACACACACACTGTGCTACTGAGGTAAATTTCACAGATGCGATTTCACCTTCTAAGCAAAAGCACATCTGCTTGGCTTCCGTACGTGCCACTACGAGTGCAAGAGGAAAATACTGGCAAGGACCACTGTCATGCACTAAAACATTTTTCTGTGTTCCTGGGTGCTCTATGAATGCGAGATGCGTGCGTGTCCAACACTGACACAAAAGGTAAAATGTGGCCTCAAAACTGGCCAGGGAAAATTCTTTTCTGGGTAGTATGGCTTTGTGGGCATAATTTATGGTAGGAATCTCTTTTTTTTGGCCTCCTAACAAAGTAGATGAAAAATTTTGGGCTCAGAAATCCGTCATCATAGCAATGTCTGATTATGCAAAAACTCTGTATCTGCTACCTACCAGGCTATGGAGAAAAGTGATAGCCTGCCAGGATCCTCGTTCAGAAATTGTTTTCAATCAACAGGATTTAACACTGTAAATGACAACCAAGGAGGCCAGCAAGTCCCCTTAAACTTTTAAAAGACTTTTAGTCCAGGAAAATATTAATTTAACAGGACCTGTTATTTTTTTTTTAATTATTTCTTTTTAATTTGGATTTTGACAATGAGAAAAAGCAGACAGCCCTCTCTGACAGCAAGAGAATCTGTCATCTGAGGGAGAGGACCGCTGTTACTTCTCTCAGGATAGAGTAAAAGCCAACGAAGGACTTTGCTACTGGAAGCTTACAGAAAAAACAGTATCTGCAGCCACTGCAGGATAGTTCACTGTTAAGACTGGCCGTGTTTGTAAGTAATAGAGTCAGACCATATCTTAAATTATTTCTACATTCAATTAACAAGAAGAAATCTGATGTATCTTGATGAAAACCTATTTTGAAGCACAGAAGTCTAAGGCAGTATCCGAGCAGAGACACAGGGATCTCATTAGTAAGGTGTTCTCTTTATCAATGCATACTTAAAAAGTGTTTTTTTTTAAAAAATCACTCAACTTTCATGATAAAGGAAGAGATATGTTATTTATATATATAATTGCAGTACCTATCTGAGCATGCATTACTCATAACTACATATGTTTTCTTTGGGCATGGCACTGCATACATGGAGCTACATTTTTGATTTTTAAAAATCATATCCTATGTGCTAGTAAATGGAAAAAATATTTCAGTCAAATCTTGTGCAGTATTTCTTTCACACTGCACCATTCAGCTGCAGGGACTCATTCTGTATGGGTTGTTTATAGTCCCCCAGTGGCCCGCATGGCTATCGGGTCTGATAAATCAGAACACGTACTGAGTGAGTAGAGGAAGTTTACCTGCAGCTGTCTCACTTGAAAACTTCCACTGGTGAAAACTCTGAATATATTCCTCTCTAGGAGTAACATCTCCTCGCCCTGCACTTAGTTGCTCGCTCTTTCAGGTACAGGGTCATGACAACCATATTACATTGGAGGTATTGGGGCTGATCTAACACATTTTCATGAGGTTTATGAAACATGGTATCTCTTCCAACATTAAGCAATAGAGACATTCCCCAACCAGCTGGCAGAGCTGGGCATAAAAAAGTAAAGATTCCTTTCTAAAATGACTTCCCAGTCTCTAGCAAATAAATCAACTCATGCATGTTAGTTGACAGGGGACTTTAGAGATGCCCATGCTGACACAAAGGTACAATGATGCATTCTGACCAAGCTACCTTTTCAGAATTTCCAGAGTTACAGAAAATGCTGCTGTGCATCCAGAAACGCAAACAAAGCTTTCACATACCTTCACTTGCAAAGCAAGGTTCAAGAAAGCTTTTACCTTTATGTGTGAAGCATTGATGTAGCCTGTATTATTTTCTTTGGTCGGCACCAGCTCTACTCGGTTCTCCTCATAAGGAACGACCTCCCTGATGCGGTTGCGCTCAGTGTTTTCAGGCAAGGCAGCAGTGGTGAAGATCCCATCTGCCTTTTTCTTTGGAATCTGCTCATATTCTGTAAACACCATCCCCTCTTCCAACTTCCTCTTCAAGATTTTGCACTGAGATTTAACAAAAAGAAACACCAATCCATTAATTCTTCCTGGAAGAACATTTACCACTAGACTCATCCATCAGTTCTTTGAATTTCAATATATAGCCATAGCATTCTCTTGCTCGCTTCTTTTGTCACTTGCAGTTATCTGAGGATACGACCCAATCTTATTTCTACTGAATGAAGCCACAAGCAAATTTTACATCTTAACATTCCACCTCCACTTTTTTTAAGACTGATACCATAAAAAGCAAAACCATGCTAAATACAATCCTGGTTCAGTATGAATTTCTATGTAATTTCTCCACAACAGATAAATTTAAAATATTTGTACAAGTATCTTTTCAGGATGAAGATCACACTGTGAGAAGTGTGATGTGGTCCACATTTTCCAAATACTCCCTAACTTGCATGCATGCAATTTCTGTGGTTGAACAAAACCCCACATACATACAGGCAGAGGTTAAGCTCTTGTCGTCTGCATACCAGACAACACAAGGCTGCAAATTTCTATCCTGAAAGCCAGAAAGAGTCTTTGCAAACGTGACTCTCAAATCTTAATGGCAGCAACTGGTTTTAATATCTGAAATTCCATATATATGCACACACCCACATGCACTAACATCAGGAGGCAAACAATTCTTCTTTTTTAATTTAATCCCATTAGAGACATTAACTGAACTCCTTAGTTGTATCAGAACACAAAAGGAGGTATCTATGGACGATCACTGTAAAAAGGACTGCCTGATCAAGTGAAAAATGTGCAGACTGTTAGATTTACAGCTTGATGTTGTATGACATTGTATGGTCACGTGAAACAGCGAACAGCCTCAATTTTCACCAGCTTCAATAAATATTCAAGACATTTAACACTTTGTCAGCATCCAAAGACACACCAGTATTAACCACAGACCTTTTCCATTAATGGCTCTGAAAGCTTTCAAGAGACATTTTTTCACATTTTAAATCAAATTTTAATATTTTAGAACCGTCATGCTGCTGGGAACAAAGGGAACGAGCAACATTTCATGAGCCTCCATCTTACCCTCTCATCCATCGGCACCTTGGCGACTTCATCCTGGCTGTCCTCCGGCACTGGAACCCTAGCAACTGAGAGTCCGTTCAGTGCTGCCAACATCAAGGGCCTCTTCTGGGCCTCCAGGCCTGCCATCTTCTGCTTTTCTAGATTCTTTTGGCAAGAAAAGGCACGTTTTCATCTCTGTGTGATTATTTATAATGCCAGTAAAATGCTGGAATGTTTTTTTAATCTCCAAAATCTGCAACTCTCTGGCCAAGGAATGCAGATGATCACCATTAGCATCATAAATTCAAATACAACCTCTATTCTTCCTGTTATTCCTCAAAGGCCTGCTCCTACATGAGCACAGAATTTTAATTTCAAAGAAGCAATCCCAGCGTATAATACAGTTTATATGCCATCAAAAGACATACAAATACAATCTCAAGCATTTTTCTGCAAACACTGTTCTGAATGTAGGACACACAAAGCATCACCCTGTTACGTTAAAGCAGCACTACCGTAGCCAAGATACCTGGGGCATCTTTTAAAAAGCAATAATTTCAATCTATTACAACAAACAGTAAAACACAGGAGAGTTGTTTCTCTTCAATGATGGTAATACTTAAATTGAGAAGTCTTCTGATGCACTCAGCTATTATGGTGATTCAAATAGCACCCATGATATATTCTGCACTAAAAACTGAGCTCACAAATTCCAGAAACCGAACATAACAGCAGCCAGGGAGGGATATCGCTTATCGTATTCATGCATCATATTATGCTGTGACGCAGAGAACCCGAGTATAAATTTTAAATTCATCCTGCTGCCCTCCTTAAGCCACTGGGAGCTGAAAGATTAAGCAAGACGACAGACTATCTCTAGAAGGAGACAAATTATGGATCTTTTATTCCATTGCCTTCTGCCGTTGTTCTTTCTGCCGGATTTGGAAGGAGAGATGAGCACAAAGGAAGCCTGGTTCTCAGCATGCATATGGAAGCTGTGGTCACCACGCAGGCCAAGCTCAGCGCCTGGAAACACACTACTGAACCTGAATGCCCTCAGACATATGTAAATGCCTTGATTTTTCAAAAGGCTGTGAGCTTTTTTCCTCACCACTGGGTTCCTCCAGAGTACTAAGTAAAAAAAAACAAACAAAAAAGCAAAAGAAGAATCTAAACCCACTCTTTCTTTTCTTAATTCCAGAAAGCAGGAAAATGCAAGGTTTTTTCCTTCGTTTGGGGATTTTATTATTATTACTAATTGCAAGGTAAAATAGAAAAGTCTCTGTTTAAAAGATCAAGGCCATCAAATTACCATTAATATAACATGTGATTCCTGTGACAAAAGGAAGGTCTGCATGTGTTAAGACTGCTGATCTAGGCTGAAACCACCTTAAAAGCTTAATGCTAAGACCACTCCTTTACTTTCAAAACAACAGCAGCACCTTTCGACCAAAGGCTGTTCTGAATGATTATTCAGAGGAAGACTACTCAAACAACATCTCTAAGCTCTCTTCTTACCTTCATTTCCATCCTAAAATCCTTTGGGTTCTTCTTCTCAATATGTTTTCCTTCCTCAGAAGATCAAAAGAGCATATTGATGCTTGTTGTTACACCAATGTTTACAGTAATTGTTCATGAAAGATTACATTTTATAGTCAAGTATCTACTTTACATTTAAAGTTTAAGATTGTGCAAAGAGTAAGTTCAGTCTCCACGATCCAACTTGGTGGCCCAAGTTTGATTCCTAACCATTACATCAGTGTATGGATCACCAACAAACAAGCAGCACTATACATATGTTTAGAAAATTCTTTTGAATATACAGTAGTATTTAAATCTAACTAGTTACTGATCTAGCACATTACAAACTCTGTTCTGCTCTGAACCATTTAGATGCTGCATTAATTTGTTTCAGATCTCAACTCTGAAAAAAAGACCCATGGCACACACTTTGCTTTCTGGAACTGCAGTTGCACTTCCCAGAGTGTTACACCAAGCACGTAGGTAGGGTACACTGAAGGGTAAGCACCCCTCAGATTTCTGCCATGCTTGCAGCGGCACTGAAGCTTTTAAATAGTTTTTTTTCTAAATTCACTGCAAGTTTAAAAGGACCCTATTTCTCATACTTGAGTCCATTTTTTAAAAAAATAAACAATCCAGATCCTCAACCACCCAGCCTCTACATCTGCCACGTCTATAATTAGATATTCGGTCTTTCCTTTAGTTATTAGCAAAACTGGCAATCCATATTCTACAACTACTAGTGTTTTATTCAGGTAACTATGTTATATAAAGTATCAGAAAAGGCAATCAAAGAGAGCATTTAAAAAAATCGAGAGTTTCCATTATGTTATATGTGATACTTAACATCCCTGCAAACAAGGAAGAAAATGCTCCCGCCAAAACACAATCTGCCGCCCATCTCAGCAAACACATTTCAGACTCATCCTGCCCTCAAATCTGCGGGGGCTAGAGTGCCGCGCAGACAGAAGGGGAGCGGCACTGGCGGGGGCTTCGCAGTCAGCCACCTGGTCACCCCACCTTGGGCTGACGCTGCTGCCAGGATGGTGGCATCGTCACCTGGATCAGAGATGGATCTGGCCAGCAGCCGAGTGACCCCAGCGGAGGAAGCAGACAAGCCCGACAGCAGTGCCTCTTCGGTGGTCATACAGACGCACGAAACCAAATTGCGCGTGGCACTTAGTATCGCATTTCCTAACTTTAAACAAATAACATCTTCCCAGATTTCTGGTATGGAGACTGACCTAGACGATTACTAACTTCCAAGAGGTCACTGCAACAGAGGAAGGCACTTACCCTCATCATGATTTCTCTTTCTATAATGCTGTCCTCAATAGAAAACATTTCAGACACAGGCCTTTCCTTGACAGGTTCTTTCTTGACCCTCTCCTTCACACTTGTGAGATCAGGCTCCGAGATAGAGGGCCCGAGCGAAGACCCATTTATTGCCATTTGATCAGTTCGAGAAACACTAATGGCTTTGGAAGGCCCCGGCCTCATGGCCTTGGCTCTGGCTACAGCCACAGAAATGCTAACATGGTCCTGCCTCAGGGCTCCATTGCTGACGCTTTTACGAGGCCCAGGATACTCTGGAGGAGGTTTATTTGGTATTCTAGCCAAGGCAGCTTGCAGCTGAGCACTATACTCCATGTTCTCATGGAGGGCTGTTATCCGTGACACAGACTCTGGGGTTTCTTCTTCCTCTTCGCTTTCACTGCTGTGTATCAGCATCGTGGCATCAGAGAATGTCTTTTTGTGATGATAATGAGGAACCTGCTGAACTTCATGCCCCATCTGAACCGACTCTTCTGGCTGCACCTGCTCCCGCAAAGTGTTCCTGCGCGGCAGAGGGGCATTTAAAGTTTTTAATGCCATGGCTTCTATACCACGTACCATATTGCTGATGACCTCCAAACTATGGCGCTTGTTCACAGCTGCATGATGCTTCACTGCCATGAGGGGCTCACTGACCTCCTGCAGCGACTGACGGACGACTGGCGAGCTGTCCTCTTGGAAGGTCTTTACCGAGAGCTGGACTTTGCGAGTGACCAAGTCAGGACTGCTCCCGCTGACGTACTTGTGCCGGTGGCTCGCCAGGTCCGGCGTGCTAGTGGCAGGACGTGGGCGTGGGTACGGAGGTGGGGGCCTGAAGAGATAGTTCTTTAACATGTGAGCGGTGTTGTAACTCTGGCTGCTCTGCAGCTGCATGTTAGCCAGCTCCGGTGTGCTGACAGTGTGGGATATGGCACTGGCTGCTGTCTTACTTTGTGCAGCATTATTAGGGTTCATTTGGTCAGACGGGGTGACAGGCTTGTTATAGCCACCACCCTGGGGCCCGTACGTAATTGTGTAAGGGTGTCTCTCTCTAATCTCAGGCTGACTGTAAACTAGGTCTTCCGGCTGGTTATAAGCATATGTGTTTCCAATATTGAGATTCCTCAAAGACTGACTCTGGCTATCCATCTGGATCACCCCTCTCTTCATTTGCCTCATGACAGTTTCATAGTCTGGCGTTGGCCTGTAAGATGGTACTATGATTGCACTATGTCTGTGGCTAGGGATGTAATCTGCTCTCATGATGTCGCTTCCAGGGATGCTCAGATTTGAGGACATTGGAGATGCCTGGATGAAGTTCTGTGAGCGATTGAGGGAGTTCATGCTGTGGGCGCTGCATACGCTCCCATTGGGTCCGTTACCGTTCAAGTAGCTGAAGTCCATTGGACACCTGTCCAAACTGGTTTGAGACCTACAGTAGAAAGTTTCTTCATTTCCATGGAAAATGCTATCTGTGTAGAGCAGAGATAAAGATGTTGACAATTTTAACATACAAGGACTCATTCAATGTTAACAAAACTTCAAATGCAGTCTGCACCAATGATTACAGAAACAGCTTAGTGTACAACTGCAGAGAATGTTTGGTCTTGGGAGCATCCTTGGGTCACTGAAATAGAACTAAAACAAAGCTACTCCTGTAAACACTCCCAGCAGTTAGCAAAATATGGTAGCTCAGATCCTTGGGGGAGACATGAAAGGGGAAAGAGAGGAAGTGTTTCTGCCTGGGGTGGCAAGGAAGAATAAAGGGGCATCTCCTCCCTCAGCATCCTGGAAGGATAAATTACTGCTGCTGCCACCTTAAAAACCCAGTGCTGCTAGTGTATGGTAATCCTAAAAAATCTCCTGTCTTCTGTTGATGCACTGTCTGTGATTTGAAGTAGGAGAGGACTATGGAATTGGAAATCTTACTTCAGACCAACCAACAGCTTTGAGGATCTGAATTATAACACAGCAGGGTGATCAAGACTGAGGAAAAAAACAAAAAGAAAGAAAAAAAAAAGAAAGAAAAGAGAAGGAATCAAGACAGTAAAGATTATGTCCTGGATCACAACTTTACTGCAAGACTGTGTTGCAAATCTCATAAGAAGATAGTAGTGGCTCCCAAAACTCTGAAATCAGCTAGTTCTTCAACAATACAGAGAAGTCCGTGGTAAAACTAAGGGAACTTTACAATTCTTCTAAAATTGAGACTATCCCCCTTCAGAGCCTCTGCTTCACAGTAAAACAGTAGTAGCCACTAAGTCAAATCTTCTACCGTATGCAAAGAACTATACTGAATGGCTCCTTTCAAAACTTATTAAGTTCTTCCTGAAAGTTAGTCAGACCACCACAACTCTAAAAGGCTATCAGGCATGACTAAGAGCTGTACCTCTCATGAACTGGAAAGAACACAGCCTAACAGACCTGGCTATGTGTATTCCGAAAGGTGGTGTGGTTAAGGCTGTGAAACAAGATGTTTAGGGGTTGGGCTCCATTCCCAGCCTTCATCAAAGTAAGCTGGTACAACCTCTTAGAAGATTTATTTGTAAAATGCAGGGTAAAAAAATAGTTAACCTTCCTTAAGTCCATAAGGCTAAAAATGCAGGCAGATGTTGGTGAAAAATAAGCAGAAAAAAGATTACCTAAATATACAGTTTCGTGACCAGGACACTATGATTGCTCCTACAGTAAAAGATGTTTGCTGTCTCATTTCCCCTCACTCCATTTCTCTTTCTGGCCCCAGCTGGCACTGCCTTTGAGTAAAGCCATCATACTTCCTTTAGAAATCATTTTTTCAGCTCACTGAACTGCAATACCAAGTTTAAGGTCCATATAATCATGCACAAACATTTTAGAGAAATTTGAAAACTGAAATTGGACTTTAAACAGAAGACTTACTGCAACATTAACTATAAAACTGCTAGCTCTCCTCCAGCAGCAACTCCCATTTCACCACAACAGCATTAGAAATCTAGACATAAGGGTAGGAGCCTGTTTGCATACACATAAAATTTAAGTCCGTTAAAGGAAAAATATATGCTCTAAGTACCTTGTGAATTATGTGTTTCAGTGTAGTGTTCTCCACACTGGACATGCATAGGAGGCAGTATAAATGGATGTTGTCTTGGCTGAAATAAAAGCACAAGGAAAAAAAAAAGCATTAGGAACTTTGTTTGCTACAATTTTTGCAGCTGAAACAGGAAAAAGGGTTCTATGCCCTTTCCACTGAATACTGCTCTCTCTTACCCAGCCAAAGACACATGCCTTGGCATTTCTTTATAGAACAGAGAGTAACATTTTGTAAATTATTTGCTAAATTTTGTTACGGAGCCCAAAGCTGTGCAGTTAAGACTCCTTTAAGCTCAACCACTTCAGAAAACAACATCCAGACTCCCAGCTCACTTCGAACTTTTCAAAAGTTTATTAAAAGCTCCTTGCCCTTGAAGAATTCAAACAAACCAAACCAAACACCTAATCAGGACAGAAGTAGGAGATGGAACAAATTCAAGGACCTAGAACACTGTTATACAAGCAATAGGAGCACATACAGACTTAAGATAACTGCAAATTACGTGAATATTGGATTCCCCAGATAATGAATTGGAGCCTTCACCCAACAATCTGCACTGCAACAAGCTTTTTAACACAACAAGTATCACAGGGGGCAATTCATTAAATCAGCAAGATCATTTACAGCAAAATAAATCACAGCTGACATATTCACCAGCTTTGTCCATTTGTAAACTGATGTGTTTTGCAACCGCACTTTACCACCTGCACTGTAATGTCCTGTCTGGTGTCACTGAGCAAAGTTTATGAAAACATACTTTGATATACAAAGTGAGCAGGAAGAGAAGGAAGACACTCTTATCTCATGAATAGGTCTTCCTTAACAGTGGAATAGGGGCTTTTCATCTAGGCTGATTCAAATAGTTCAAACTATTAAGGAATACTGTGGGTGCCCAAGGCAAAAAAGAAACACCAAATAATTTATCTTTGCATGCACATGCACAGAATGAGCACCACACAAGCTAGGTACTGAAGAAGGGGTGGGGAAGGGGTTAAATTTACATTTTCTATGTAAATGGAGACAAGGAATGAGAATCAAAGAAACTGAGCACAGATATGAATTCTTGCATACAAAATGGCTGTGTTAAGCCAGAGCTGCAAGATGACAGGAAATATTTCTGCTACAGCAATTACTTCCAAGGCTACAAAACCCTACTCTCACTGAACAATCTGGGCAAAGGATCCTGCTGCTGACAACCCGAGCAGTGGAGCTTAGCTTGGAACAAACCAAGATACTGGAAAGCCTAACAATTGGGGGTGGGAGTGGGCAGATGAAAAGTGCAAGGAAGAAGTAACTTCTGTGGGGAACGTATAGATCCAGAGCAGACAGTTTGCTTTGTGATAGATGTTATGGAAGGTATCTGCAAGAAGTTAGGGATTATTCTGTTGTGGGATTTTTGCTTTGCTTTGTTTTATTTTGAAGGCCCACCTGCCTCTTCTGACAAAACAGGAGAAGCTTGAGGTCTGCAGAACATCAATATCCAACTTAAGGATCACTTGGATTTTATTATTTTTTTCTTAAATCAGCTAATTAAACATATCATAATATTAAGATCTCCTACACTCAGGAGGTTTTGCTGGAAAACCAGCATCATTGAGTGGCCCAACAGGAAAAAGAAACAGCATAAAATGGTTTTATAGTTAATAAAATACAGGTTCACTATGATGCCAAAACCATATAAAGGGTGTTAATCTGAAAGTAATGAACATGACCCTCAGTGAAGTGGCAAAGCCTCATCCCAAAGATCCCACTTCACTTCCCACTTACGCCTACTGATTTATTACCATACAAGACAAATGAATAGGTAGGTGTATAAAGGTATGTACAGTGCAGACAACAGTCAAGAGGGCTTTTTTTTTTAATCCCCAAAGAGAACTGTTCCAACAAGTTAACAAAACAATTATGAAAAAAGCAGCTGAAAGTTCAACGTGAACAGTTAGCAGCCCAGTTCACTTTTTAATTGATGAGCACACATTCCTCCTCTTGATCTTCCTGAGACTTCGTTGTTTTGTTTTTTTTTTTAAACTTGTTGCATGCTTATGTTCAAAACAAAGAGGCAGCAGGATTTTTTTGTCCTTTCAAAAAGTAGATTTTCATTTTTCATACATAATATAGAAGGCAGCTCTTCTTCCTCTTGTGATATATCTGAGGCCATAGCATAAGAATGCAAAACACATTTCATTTCTTCACCTTCGGTTTTTCATAGTCATCTCCAGGGACCAAATTAGTAGATACCAAAAATACTGTAAATATGTCTCAGGGAACATAATACATGGCCTGTGTATTGCATCGTGACACCTTAGAAACATGATAAGAATGAAAGGACAAAGAAATCCAGAGCCAGCTACAACAGCTCTCCTGCCAATGGCTGGGAAACACAGAATGCAACTTTTAGATCTAATGGACCATATATATGCACGCAGGAAAACAGCCCGTGCTGAAATCTACAAAGATAAAGCTATCCTAATGTTAGTACCTGCTTAAGCTTAGTTTTGGAACATTTTCACAAGCTGTAACCACACTGTAGGGATGTGTCAAGAAAACATTCCTGCCCACATTAACTTTCCACCTCGCAGCAACAGGCTAATGGAGTTATCACTCTGGGAAGGTCTACAAAGCAAGTATAACCCATAGCACCAATGAAAACTGGCAACCTGCATACAGATAATATTGCCCTCTGTCTAAGGGACCAGCAAAGTGCTGTTGCTACTCTTATTTAAAGGGTTCTGAATTACTGTAATAAATACTGACACACTAGAAGTTAAACTTGGATCCAAAAATGCGTCCTTAGAGCTGACTGGGAAAAAAGATTCCCACTGATGTTTTTAGTAAAGATTTCAGGAAACAGTTATCCAGTTTTGTCAGATTTACAGTATTTATGGAGATAAGTTAAATGGAAACAAACACAGTTTAAGAAAAACTCTGAATCACAATCCTGTACTGATTATAATAGCTTTACTTAAAATCACAGTAGATAGGCTCTTAACCCAAGAAGTTGATAAATTCTAAGTAGACTTTATACAAAAACATGAGGAATGGAAGAAATGCGAAAGGAAAAGCTGTAAAATTATGTAATGACTAGGTTTGTATACAGCATAAGAAGCTTGAAATTCTTTCTAGAGGATTTTCTTTACATATGGAATATAAATTCAATCCAGTAGAAAAGATGCTCAGTTTCTGCAGGGCAAATAAAAATATAATGCCTTGAAGACCGTATTTTTTTAATACTCAGAATATTATCCAGTTAAATTAATCAACCTGGGCAACCAGCACCCTTGAAACTCACTCCGATCATATTGCCTACAACAAATGAGTTAATGTGCTTATTTGAAATTTCAAAAGTATTCCATCTTACACAATGCCCCATCCCATTAGCAATGGTATAGACATTCTTAAAGACCCCACCGTGACACATACCAAGGATGACCTACTCCAAGTGGGCCGTCGTCGGATAGGAGGAGGAGAACTTGATTGTCTGTGGAAGAAAAAGAGAAATACTAGAAACTACAATATTCCAATTCTGATTCAAGAATGAATGGGGAAAAACAAGAGGTGAACAATCTGCAAGTATTTCTCATTAATGAGATTTTTAAAAAATATGAATAAATGAAAATAATTTAGGTCTTGCTCTAAATAAAGTATTCCAGTGCCAAAATATACATGCCTTGTGTTCATTATCCTATTTGGCTTACTTGGAAACACAAGAAAGAAAAACTCTGGTTTAAAAATGAATCAAACAAGTCTCTTAAGCAATAAAATCTGAACATCACACACAGGCACGGTCTCAGATGACTTAAGGTGAACATTAAAACAATGACAATTTTATGAAATTAATAGCAATCACTTCAAAGCAATGCACACAGATCAGGAGGGGGAAAAAAACAACTGGTTAGATAATGCTAGCAGAGCCACATACAATGTTAGAGTAGCCAGGTGCAGTGGAAGGAACAAGGAGTGTAGGAGGGGAAAAGAAATGGGGAAGGGAAAGAAACAAGTTGAAGGAGGCAGAAATATAGTGCTTACGTGAAGAGAGGAAAGGTGGAATTTGTCCTCTTACAGTTTCTGATCTGGTGAATGATGTTATGTGCGATTAGAGGAAACGCACACAGGAAAACAAACAGCTATCATTTTAACAGAGGGCAGGAAAATTATTTGGCTAGAAAACACACACTGATTGGCATATGCTGTCATCAATATCTGTGGCCCTAACACAGAAGCTGATACAACATTAGACTGTGGTAAGGAGAGTTGTCCTAATGGCAAAAATACATTTAAATTCCAGGTATTTCGTTCAGTGACCTCATGACGTTCCCTATCTTTATTAGTCCAAAGATTTGTAAGTTGTATACAAAGTCACTACATACATCCAGTTCATGGTACCCAAACACTTATGGCTCAGTGTTTAGAAATAACCACGATCAAAAGCTATTGCTTCTGCAGTCGGGATTATGAATGGTAACAGAACAGTCCCCTCTGTTGACCCCAATATACAGCTTCAATGGGAAAATACTCCAAGGTGACAGACTATGGTATTTTGTTTTCTTTCTTGACTGTCACAGGGGAGACAACCAGGAGCTTCCTTTGAACTCAATTCTTCTGAAACCATTAAAATTAAATTTAGTATTGGACTACTGAAATGCATTATATGCTGCTAAGAAATGTCTTTTCTGGTCTTCTGCTCACCTCCTAAGAACTGTAAATGCCATCTGAAATCTAATCAGATGCTCTTTTCTGTAAGTTAAGAGAGCACACTCTGCAGTTCACTTCATTGGTCTTCCCAATACTCTAAACTCACCGTATGTTAATATATTGTGTACATATGTAATATTAGAAAGCTAGACCTTCCAATCTTCCCTTCATCATTTTGGCTTTATTTTCCAACAGATGGCCTTACCCGGCTAAACAGATGGCATGTCCAGCTCTAACTAGAGCTGTTGATAGAGATGAACTTCTTCATAACTTTCCAGTTAACTAAGCTGGTAAGTTTTGCAAGGGGTTCATGTTCTCATTGCTATACAAACCCTGCACATCATGAAAATTTCTCAAAACCCCTAACTTCTCAAAGCAAAATTTATCTCAAACTAAAATTGCTGCATGCTGGTATAAATGAAACATACTCAGCTAATAAACTGACTTTTGACTTATAACTGAAGTGTCATTAATTCCTCGTTCAGTTAGGATGAATCCACCTGTGTGAGAGGACTAGCTTAAGGCCAGTTCCTTAATAAGTAGAGCCTAAATGAGACTTTGGGTTCAGATTTACAGTCTCTGCTGTGTCATGCTAGTATGGCTATGCAGATTAATGTTCCCAGGTTTCCTCCCTTGTTTGGTGCACATAAGAAGCAGATAAATTATACTGCCCAAAATTAGAAGATGACAATGTGTGTTTTCCACTGACCTTAGCTGCTAAATGGGTAGTGCATCTTCAAAATGCTACTGCAATTCACATTTTGGTATGTTAACATATGTCACATTTCACTCCAGTTTACACTAACACACTGGGTTATGAATGGCAGAGACCAAGGGCTTCAATTTAAGACACACTGTCAGATTTGGCTGCTTGGGGAACATCAAGCCTCAGAAGGCTCAAAATGGAATTTCATTCTCAACTGTCTGTTCTTGATGGTGGTTAAAACAAAACAAGAAAAAAAAAGGGAAAGGGGAAAAGAATAACTGACACAAGTGACTAGAAAAAACAAACAAAACCAGACACACCAAAACTCAGAGCAAATCCAAAGCAAGGCATCAGAAAACAACTCTGAAGAAAGAGTACTCACTCTGTGCAGATTTTGTTGTGTTTGTAAAACTTGTGTCTTGCTGCAAACAGCCGTGAAATATATTTGGCATTTTCAAGATCATCCTTTAAACACAAGAAAAAATAGAAAAAAATTAAATATAATAATTCATTTTGTTATTCTTACCAAGAAGTAACAAAGACAGTTTTAAAAATCCAATCACAGTAATGCTTGGTAAGGTCCGTCATGTACAGAATCTGGCTGCCAAGAACATGTCTAGTGCCCTCAAGAGCATTCAAGGCATTGAATTACTGAAATACAGTGGCATGCCTTTACATGCTGCCACTTCACTCCTAAGTCACAGTGGGAGGGGAGGAGGGACAACACACACACACACAAAAAAAAAATAGGCTCAAGCTTGCTGGTCCAGTTTCTGTAATGGCCTTGGTTCAGGGAGATGTGAAGTGATTTTAAATAGCACAGAACAGCACTGCAGCCCTCCGAGTTCCAGTACGTGCACGCGTGGTAGCTTATGCCCAGTTTCTACAACTGCTTATGCTGCTATATTTAGGCCAGCAGGAAAGATAGTGTGGCACTGTGGATGTTTCAAGCACTTCAGTTTTTTAGAGACTTCCCAGCATAGTATACTTTGGGATGCCTGGAAGAGAATACAAATATTGGTAGCTAAACAAAGTCAGTTTTGCTCTGTGCATAAAGTAAAATGTGAACTTTGCTAGAGGAGGGCTTATGGTGAGTGAGTCCCTTTGGGAAAGTGGAATTTTAAAGGGCGTGGGTTTTTTTAATGTAAGTAGCTTTCTTGATAACACTGATTAGGTCTTTTTCTTACTGTATGAAAGAGCACGTTCTCTTCTTTGTTGATCAACTCTAGAACAATTGAAGACTTGTTATGTGCTATATTCCCAATGTCATTCCACCTGACAAAAAAAATGTGGTAGAGTTTGCCAACACATACATTCAAACATTTCACAAACACATTAAGAATCCTTAGTCAACATTAGTCTCATTTTATGGGAAAGCTTTTCAGTAGCTCTCTGGTGAAGAAACATGGTCAGGAACATAAGGAAGTCATGCTCTGATTAAAGGAGAAACAGCTCTTAACCCAAAGCAGGAGAGTTAAAAGCTCACTCTACAAACACCAAATTGAAAACTCACAATAGAAGATACATTGAAAATACATTAATGATAAACATTACATTGAACTGTGGCATTTTTGAACTGATTTGTTTTAACCACATATAACAGACAATTTTATTTTTTTTTAAAATAGTGCCATTCCTCTCCAAATGCTGTTTCCAACTTTTGTCCAGTGTCAATTCTTCCTAAAGAAGGTTAAGTTGACAACATGTTTATGTAGGCTATGCATACCATGTTAATACTCTGGTTTTATGTTTGCAACCTTTTCTTTTTTTCTTTTTATTTTCTTTTTTTTTCTCTCCAAGTAATTGTCACGTTACCCAAGATCAGAGTTATAATCTTCTTACAAATAGCTGACAGACATTTGCGTACATTGCATGCAATCCATGGGGGATGGAAAGGACTTGTTTGTTCTGTTTGTAGCATGCATTCCTCTTCATGTCATGGCAGGATGCTTGAAGTGCATATTTCCAAAGAGTAAGGATCCCAGCACCAACTATCACTTCCACATGTAAAGAAATTTCTTGCTTTTATCACCTGGCACAGTTAAAGGATTATCTAATTTATTCTCAAAATTAAATATGGAAAACATCAGCTATGTGGAAAAGGGAGCCCTAACATTTTTGAAGATGACCACTGAAAGACCTTTTAAAGCAAAAAAATCCCAACACATCTGACACAAGCCTTAGCTGTTGACTAAAAATTAGTGCTCCTCATAAAACACAAATGTTCGTATTCTAATAACAGTGACTAGTAAAAATCCACTTCAAGTTAACACTGACAGTAACAGAAATACCCACCAAACAGTAGGAAAGAGGAATGAATGAAACCCTAGCCTCCCTGGAATCATGGCAATTTCTAGCAATGTTTTCATACAGAACAAACTTTTTTAAGAAGTAACAAAAGCCCCAAAAGAAAGTTAATGGAAAGGCTTAAGTGATTCTTAATAACCAAAATAAACAGCAGAACTCCTCAACAAGTGACACAGCCAGGATTTTCAAAATTACAGAATGAGAAAGTTCAGCTTTTTTTCAGTGGGGCCACCTAAACGTGGCAACCGGATTTTCAGAAATGTTCAGTGCCTAGGCTGCCAACCGTGAGGTTTAACAGATTTGCATTCAGAAGCATCAAAGAAGCAGACATAAAGGCAAGAAAAGAAAAGGGATCAAAGCCTTGTAAGTAGAACAAGATACATGACAGACAACTATGTCTTTCTTGCTGTCAAACCCATTCACAGACATCAGAAATTATTCTTTATCGCATCTCTTATGGACAAGAGGCCAATTCTGAAAACAGCGAGGTGACTACTCCTTAGTTAGAGGATTGGCACTATTGAAGCCACATATGTAAGTAAGGAAAAGGCCCCACACATGGAGCTCTGAAAATAAGCTCGCTTTAAATACAGAAGGCTCTAGTTTTTACCTATAAATCACAGTTGTCCTTCCAATTCTGTTTTTTATGAAGATTCCCATGAAGAAGATACCGAGGTGTATGTCATTTCCATGATTATCCTGCAGAGAAAGGATATATGTTTAGTTTAATAAAGAAACTGGCCAATACATGCATCCAAATGCATGCTGAACAAGCAGAGAGAAGCCCTTCTTCAGAATGAATGCAGGGCTAACTCTAGACTAATCTACATTTTGCTGCTTGATCGGACTCTGATTTTCATTACTTCAAAGCAGTTAGCGCTTAACTGGATTAATTTTGTTGATTAGCGAGAATAGACAAAGGCTAAACGAGCCCAAGGTTCTCCCCTATCGAACACCACGCACACCACAAACTGGCATGCATTGTATAGTAGCCCATATTCCCTGTCATTGTGATTACAGCTATCTAGAGCCCATCTGACTCCCAAAAGCAACAGTCCTCTTTCACATTCACAGCATTTCTCCAGTCCCCTGTTAAAACATGTTGAGATTTCAGAAAACCACACCCGGAGATGGAATCCCTCTCAAAAGCTATACCCTTCACAGTTCTTCTTTTAAGTACTCTGTGTAGAAGTTCACAGCATGTCACTCTAGAAAGTACTTGTATCTCTATACAGATACATCCTCCATTGTTTTTCAATTATTGGGTTAAATATTCATCTGCATGTACCAAATCATGTACACTGTTATTGCATTGTTTTTCAGAAGTTCTATTGGTTTTGTGCCTACCCATGTCTCCTTGCAGGCTCCTGTCTGAAAACCATGTGCTCCTGTTCCATTTTGCAATCAGTTGTTTTCTTAAAAATGCTTTTTCTTTTTTGCTAGAAAAGCTTAATGCTGTTGACAAAAAGGTTTTCCTACATTTATCAACAAAAACAGCTCCCCCTCAGCTGCATATACAGTAATTGACTCACACTTTAAGGCGGTAAATAAAAATCATGCTAACACAAAGAGTGTGGTTAAAAAGAACTGCTAGAAGAAAGGATAGGAGAAGTTAAAGCACTACACATAAGCAAATTCTACACACCATCAGGCATCCCTGCATTTTAATAGATTAGAGCTGCTCTTCTGGCCTTGCCGTACTTGATCCCCACAAGGCCACAAGGGAGTATATGCACCTGTTTCTAACTGCTAAGTGTTAGGCCTTCTGCAAACAAATGATGGATGCCAATTTGCAAACCCCAGCCTATGCATTAATTCTCAGCACTGCGTACACCAGCATTCTTCCACATATACTACAACTGACAGTCTTCAGTTTAGTCTGATTAGAGGACTACACATTCCTCTGCCTTGTCCCAGAGGCAACTTTAGAAGGCAAAGACTTCCAAAATGGGGGAAATGTATGTATTTGTACACATATATATGTGTGTGGTGTGTGTATACACACAAATATCGATACAGAAAGACAGACAGACATTTCTAATAGCATTTTCTAACAGGAACAAAAGAGAAATCTTTAATTTTTCCCTTTGAATGCAATTCTTAGCACAACTTTACCACAGTGGCATGTGCCCCATAAGGCCAGGCAGACCATTGATGGGAGAAAGGGACTTCCAGAGCAGGGAAAGTAGCTACAAATGCAAAATAAACCTTGAAACATCCCCTCAATTTTTAAATGTGCGGAGGATTTGCATGCACACGTAAGAAACTAAGGAAAGGTAAAGTTAGCGCTTGGCAAATAGCAACTTAGAAAGACATGAAAAGATCTAATCTTCCTATCCTGTTAAAGACCAGAGCTGAGATTCATTTGCTGCAACCACTCTCCCTCAGCCAGCACTCAAAGAAAAGCAAGGAGCATCTCTGCTTCCTAAGTGAGCAGGCACTAGCACATAGCAACCTCTTCTGCAAAAAGGATTTTGGTGGAGGAGAAGTAACACTACAGGCCTAAGATACCCTCATGCTGCAATGTCCGCTCAAACTACCAGCAGTCGCTTCACCCTCCACAACAGCAAAACAAGTTCTCTCTCTTGGACAAACATGATTTGCACACCTTTCAAAGATCGCTGCAGATGCTGGCATTGTTTGATTCAGAAGTTCTTTTATAATATACACTAACATACCTTCACAGGGAAAATTTCCTGTCCAAACCCATCAAGGCGTTCCACTTCATTGATGTACATTAGCTCAGCTTCTGCTGCTGTAATGCCACTGCAATTAGAGTAACAAAAGGCAGCAAATGGTTCAATATTATATGCACACAAAAAATACTAGTGAAAAAATGGGATATCCACAAACCACTGTAGAAGACATTTTGGGAGATGCTGCCTAGAAATGCACAACACCAAACTCACTTTCAACATTAGCATCATAATCAGCAAAGGGAGGAATTTTACTAAAAGTTGCTAAGGTAAGGTACAAAGCACAGTTCAAATTACAGGAGGAACAAACTGAACTGATCGTATTACTCAGTTTCTTCTGCACACATCAAATATTTCCCAGACTTTAATAAAGCATCAGGCCATTGCATCAAGTGCTGTCTAGTTCTGGAAGGCCAATTTGAGCCACAGGGGTCCTACTTTGCATAAATATTATACAAATCCACTGAAGTTGCTTAAAATGACTTAAAAGGGAAGACCTACATTTTCATGTTGGCTGTTCAAAAACACATGTGCTAAATCAAATGTTGAGAATATTCTCTTTCATAATAGAGAACAAGCCACCTGAAAACTTTTACACACGTGTCTACACATGCTGCTGTCACAGGTCAGGAATTCAGCCAGATTTCAGTTCTCAAAGGCAGGTCAGAATAGATTGCACGTTGCTCCAAAAGAAGGCCACTATTAATGTTTCTCCTCTTTGCTCTTCCTTACCAGAGCTTACAAACAGAAATATAGGAACCAGACAAATACTTGGGAGAAAGAGGGAGAGATAGGAGGTAGAATGTGATCTACCTGCTGAAGTGAGGAGAAGTATTTGTTCTTTGTGCTGCAGAAATAGCTCTAAAAAGAACAGCAGGGGAGGGAAATCTTTCCTTTCAAGTCTGAGTTAACCAAGATCACACAAGCAGCCCATGGCAGAGAGAGAAGAATAGACCCAGGCCTGCTCATGGTCAGCTTGCAAGCTAACCCTTTGGATGCATCAAAGGCCCAAGCTTGCATTGAAACTCAGACTGAGAAAGGCCTTAGGCTCAGAGAGATTGGCATTTGCCCCTTTACAACCATTTCCTGTCATGTAATGGGGAGTGCTGCACCCTTCACATAATATTCCTATTGCATTTCACGCAATAAAGCTTTAAATGCAAACTCATAATATAACACAAAAGATTATTTCCGATGACGTATAGGCATTGCCATTTTTCTAAGAACAGCACTCTAGAGGTTTGCATACTTCCCCTACTAAAACACCTAGATGAGAGGAAAGAAGCCTGCTCACAAAGAAGGTATTTGTACTGAAGCACTAATACATACACTCCTAGCTCATTAACTAGCAACAGTAGATTGTATCTTTTCCACAACTAGACTTAAAACCCAGCTCCTGTTATTTTGATTTCCATTACATTGAGAACATTTGTGTGCCCCCCCTCTTGAATGAGAGAAAACCCCTGGACAGACCCTTGGACCACCCCTGATCAAGTCACAGGGTCTTTCATCATCAGGATTTAAATGAAACCTAGAAGAGAAAGGAGTCTACTACATAGCACTAGTAGTGTTACACATGCTCATTAAACCTTATGGTGCAAATGCTCATTTATTTGGGATTAAGAGGCAGATAATCTTTTGTAACAGACTAATTAAAAATCCAGCAAGACGTGGCATAATAGTACATGAAGATAGGTTGGTTTACCCCTGCCAAAAAAGCATGGGGAAGAAGGGAACTCCTAAGAGGATGATGACAATAAAAAAGAAAATAATCTGAATCTTAACATGTCAAGCTCACCTGTGAGTTCGGTGCTCCTGAGCAACCTTTTGAGTCAGCTCCTCCAAGACAGCTTCATCCTGGGTCCAGTCCTGTAAAAATATGAAGTAGCATTAAAAACTAGTCATCCAAAGAGAGAGATGACAAAACGTAGGACACGAGTTATGATGGCAGATGTTTCAGGATTGTTTCTTGTTCACGCTCTTTACAGAGAGAGAACTATTTGAAAATTCAGAGCACAAGATGCTGAAAATGTGCAAGGAGAAAACAAGGGCTGGTTTTTTTAAAATATCTTTTCTTAGGGGAGAGTAAAAAGATACTGGGTAGGGCTAAGGTGCTTATTATTCCAAAATAGAGAACAGAGTATAGAGCACGGATAAGGGATCTTTTCCTGGATAAGGACCAAACAAGTCTTGAAAAACACTTAGAAGTCTACAAATTAATATATACCTTTTGAAACAGCCCAAAATAATGCATAGACCATGGAAAACGAAGTCATGGTTATTTTCTGTCCTGCAACCTACAGGTTTCACCATGTTAAAAGGGATTGAAAGTTTAGCTACCTCTTCAAATACGTAGTAAAATGTACTTTATGCTTGCAACACATTTCTGAACAGAAATTTGTATCTTCTGGAAATTTAATAATGTGTGGTAGAAACAATTCGGAAATAACTGGAAACAAGTTAATAAAGGAAGTCTGCTCATAAAGTCAAGGCAAAAAAGAAAAGGAAGCTGAAAAACTTTCTTGCAAAACCTCAAAATTCTTATTTTTATTTTAAAAAGCCTTAAGGCTGCATGTAATGCAGCTAAATACACTGCCTGTTTCTTGCTCAATGGGGCCCTCCCTCTGATATTTGCTTCTGCCACAAAAAAATGTGAAAGCGGTAGCGTGCTAATGAAAAATGGCATGGTACATGCCTATGCACAGCTACACACCTGTGGGGTGTACTATGTACATAACTTTGTTCTTTTCCCTGCTGAAGAAATGCCATTTGACACACATTGTAGCCTCACAAGATCAAACAGTACAAATGTAGCTGCCCCTCCCTCATCCACCAGCTCACTTCACTAATGAATTCATAGCAACATTCTCGTTGGAGGCTCTTTCTATGCCCGAGATTCACTCAAATCTTCCCACTTGCTTCAGGACTAGTTTATATCTGCAGCACTTAGCAACTGTCACTGAACTTACAGTGAAATATTTATTATTACGTTATGCACTCCTCCCCAGAAGAGCAAAAACAAGTAGGTAAAGAAATGTCTAGAGAAACAGTCGATTTAAGAGTAGGCTTCTGAAGACTGTACAAAGCAGACACTTTGCTGATTTTCTTAAATTTGGCAATAGTAGCATGGATGAAAGGCAAGATACCGCAAAGCGAGCACATGTAAAACAGAAGAGAGCTGACCACAGCACGATGTAGGCAGCTGACTTAAAAATGGAGGTTTTAGGAGATGGGCCCAAAGAGTAAACTGCTGAACCACACATAAATTAACCGCCTGAAAGCTCATCCAGACGCCTAAATCCTCCCCTAATTTTTTTCTGAATAGAAAAATAGTATCAGTATATTGAAAGAACTTTGCAGAAGTTCAGTAATTTACAAAGTGACAGCTTGATGACACATTTCTCTGTCTACATTTGCAGCTACCTTCTTTCCCACTTAGGCTATCATACATGACTTCATAAGCCATCAACTATACACAAGATCACCAATTACTTATCAATAGATAAAGGCGGCCCAGCAAAGAAATCCTGCTCCACTAGTCAGGCTAACAGAAGTTTCTTAGTGAAAGGTCAATAAAGCCACATTCTAGCTATACAAAGCATATTCAGATTTCTCTACACATTCATTAATTCCCCTTTCTCCTGCTGACTTTCTTTTCCAGGTGGAATTGAATTCTGTCTACCAGCTCAAAATTGCACTTTCACTTCAAGGCACTGTGTAGCTGTCAGCTTTTTGGACTTGAGAACGGACTATCCACTGCAGTTTCTGTACAAAAAGTGCCGATAAATAGGACGAAATGCTTCTGGAAGTGCCCTTCTCAAGCCTTCAAATTACAGTGAGATGAATCATTCTCCCTCTACCGCTCCACTAATTGCAGAGGGAAACCAGATGCCTTAACTTCTAGGCAGCTACACTCAGGGCATGGGAACCCCACCCCACTTCCAAATTCTTTTTCCAGTTAGAAAGAATTCCAAGATCTTTTACATTTTATGAAGCTTACACTCAAGACTTGTGCTGATGGACTTGTTCATCTAAGGTAAAGACAGCCTTTAACCTCAGCAAGCTTTTTTTTTTTTTCTCTCTAATGCATCCTCCCTGAGAGGCTTGCTGTCATGGATTGCAAGTGCTTGGCATTTGTCACCAGAGTTTCTAACATCATTAGTGACCTAAACCACTACCCTCAGCATTCAAATTATTTGCTGGTTCATAATGTAAATTTAAAACAATTTACAGCACAGCCCCTGGAGAACATTTTGAGAAGATCCGATTCATGCTTCACTTCAGCCCAATAGTCAGTTGATGTAAATTCACATTCTCTCAGGGAAAGGCTGCATGATTTGTCCTCTGACACATTTACTACATCAACAACCCTCATATTCCCTTGCTATGCCATGTTACTAATACTGCAGTACTGCTAATATACACCTTTTTAAATAGCTGTAAATTCTTTTCTGATTCAAAGAAATAAATTTCTTTTGTTGAGACCTACTCCTAGGTGGAGGCTTAACAGGAACTGAAAAAAGCTGAATTTCCACAGCTTCTATTCATTCAGATACAATCAAGCATACAGCAGCTTTTGGGGAGCAAAGTTTATTTCTACTATTAATAGTTCAACGCTGGTGCTTTTACTGTGTTATCAACAAAGCCATCTCTGAGGCATGGAGAAATTATTCATAAAAGACCACAAAAGAGGGGGGATAAGGAACTCACCATAGGGAACAAGACATATTCACGGAGGAAGTCATGAGATTCAAACTGATTATAGTCTCCAAAATCCGCTGAAAAAACAACACAATTACACATTTTAGCACTTTCCACGCATGTGAAGACCACACTCAACCTTTGCGCAGGTGCTTAATTTCAAGTGGGTGAGTTCCCTCTGAAGCCACAACCCAGCACAAAGATTTCTGCTTGTACTTAAGCTTTTAACATGGAGGTCTGAAAATAATAATGTTATTACTAGAGATCAAATAACATCCAACAAATAATTTCTCTCCTTTGATCCCTAATATTATGGCCATTTTCAATGCTTAACCATCAAGAGTGCAAGAGTCTCTTTTTCTGTATCCTTTATGAACTAATACCACCATTTAACAAGGCTGAGATTGCTCAGTCTCTAAAAAATGGTGCACGCTTTTACTTCTCCAACATTTCCAGCCCTGAGCAGGCAAAAAACCCCCCAAAACCAAAAACCAAAAAACCTATCTCTGCTACAATTCTACACAATTATACAAAAGATGCATAATTTTACCAGCCAATTCTATTAAAAATTGTCAACAGCCAACATGGTTTGTGGGGAGAGGAAAGGTCTTCTACAGCCAATATAACAACACAGGCACTATGTCAGTTTAACTGCGGCCCACACACCTTTCTACTTGCTTTTCTACTTCTTCTACATCTCTTTAAGAGTACTGATCCCCATGCTCACACTCGTATGTTGGGCTGAGGATTCTTGTCTAAATATCCTTGAAACCATTGAGTCTTGAAAATGCTTCCTGAAGGCTAAACTACGTTAAAAAAACAAAACAAAGCCTATATTTATCTATCTGTTAAATGTACAACAGCTTATATCAAAAGAATATCTTGCCAGGAGGTTTTTATTTTACATTAATTGAACTGGATCAAACGCCATCTACAAGATCCTCATATTATAGAAGTTGGAAATTCCCACCATAAATCATATTAGCTAAACATTCTTTCAAAGCTTCTAGACAATTTCACGTATTGCAGGATGCCAAAAAATGCAGTTTCATTTTGTTTTCACCTCAGAGTTATGTTTTAACATAAACAGAAAGAAATCAAAATGGACATGAAACAGAGTCTGTAAGTTCAAAAAAAAAAAAGTATTTCAAATACCTTTAGTAGCATCACGTGCAAAGGACAAAGGGAGTAATACAAGGTTAGAAATAAAGCAAACAAGATTAGGTGCAGCATTGTGATGCAATGGTCTTTGAAATATAATAGATTATATAGAAAAATCAGAATAAAAGTGATTACTTCAAATTGCTTACAAAGACTGACTCACTCTCAAAGTTAGCAAAACGCTCCAAAAACACAGGACCAGAGAAACATATTCAGTATGTGTTCAGCCCTAAACTGCCCACTGCAAAAACTTTGTTTATCTAAATTGCAAGATTCAGTATGGAATCTTACACATATATTTTCCTTTACTAATAAAACATTTCAAGATTTGACAGGAAACATTTTTTCTTCAATTTTTAACCAAGAAATAAGATACTAAAATGGAGTTTCTACTGGCCTAAGGAAGATCATATTAGCATTACTCTCCACTGAACCTTTAATTTTCAAGAGTCAAATCTTCGTGATTGCTATTTATATATATATACTTCCCCCTTCCCTCTCATCAGAGGACATGCCTAGAGCATGATTGCTGAAACTCTACCTTAGGTTCTCGTAGTCAGTCGTGGATGGACTGAAACACACTTTCTCTAAATACAGGGCTTCCTCCTCTGCCCACATACATTATGTGATCCCACTTTTATCGATGTCCTCAGAAGGCTTGGAATAAAAATCAAGTTGTAAGAAGTAGTTTATTAATTTATAACTCACATAACAATTATGGTCATGTGCTCTTTCATACTTCAGATAACACTATACAGCAAAACGAGTTTTTAATTAAAGGTAAAATTAAAGCTGCTGCTATGCTCTTTGATGTAATTGCATTTCAAACCAGAGAACGTGAAGCAAATTCATTACTCCACAGTACTCCGTGGTTGGGGTTGGAAGAACTGGAGTTTTGTTCAGATTTACTAACATGGATTTTAGAAATAGGAAAGTTGGAACTCTGTGATGTGGTCCATCATTCCTACCCTGAGGGTATGAGTGTTTCATCAATGGCAGTCCACCTATGCACTTTTAAATCAACAGAAAACCCAGCTGTTGTGAGTAGGAGTCATACAAGGCCTTAGTTAGTGCCCAGTCAACATACAGAACAAATCAAAAAAGCCAATGTTGGAAGAGGGCTATCAGGTCACATCATCTTACCTTGCACTGCCAAACCAGCTAGTCGAATTCCCTGCTCCAATGAAGAAAGCAATCGGCCATCAAGAACATCCTTTTTCACTTGTAGGTAATACTGATATCTACAAACAAAAAAGAGCACAAATTAGAACATCTATATGTTTGTACATTTTCTACAGAACAAAAGACTGCTGAAAGCAAGAAAAACTCACCACAAACAGGTCAGGCTGTTAAACAGCAGTCTGTGCCTGTCTTCAGAAGTTCCACATTACCAAAACAAATCAATATGATCCTTACATGTGTAATGCTTCCAGGCGGATGAAAAGGAAAATTAAGTTCTAATTTGCGTTCCCTAGACCACCGTGAAGAGGGACATCTGCTGGGATTACCTCCTCCATAAATTTTGTAGAGGTTAGTAAAGACCATGCAACCATCAATACAAAAAGAGGCTGTTCCATATTTCTTCTCCTGTTTTTGCTCCAGCGTCACCATTTTGATAGAAGAAACATAATTTTAGCAATATACTTTGGCCTACTGACACAACTTTAACTATGGCCCATTCTCCCATCTGTAAGAATGACTTAGACACACAAATCAAGCAAACCCAGCTTATAATACGATGCACTTGTTGATCCACAGTAACTAATAACAAGATAAACTATGTTAGTTTTAACCACAGTGACAGAACTTACACATTTCACCTTACATTTGCAATAGAGTAGATGAAGACCAACAAGAAGCTTTCCACAAAAAAGCTTTAACAAGTTAGTGTCCCCATCCATGCATCCCTCCCATCCACTGAACTGGATGAGACCCATAGCAGAGCTGGCCAAAGCAGCAGGGATATGTACCAGTCCCTCCAGCGTATCAGGTTAAAGCCCAGTGGAGACAGCTTCGTTAATGGGTCACAACTTTTTATTCTGCAGGCACTGATGCATATTCCCTTGAGCTACCTGCATGGCATGGGCAGTAAAACCAGACAGGGGCAAAACAGGCAGCTGAAGAAATTATAGCCACAATTGCAAAGACACCATACGGCCACTGATGTGCCAATAATCAAATACAGTTGAGTTACAGCGATATAACGATCTCACATCCATCAGCTTAAACCTTTTGGTGCAGACATATGTAACCTGTCCCAACTGAGATGAAACACAATTCCTTTTCAGCCAACATGCAACAACTTATCGGGTGTGAGCCCAACGGTAGAAGTACCGTACCAGCGTAGCCACAGCCCACGTGTGCACTCAGCCTCATGCACCCAACCCCCAGACTTGCTGATAGTAACTGATGCACCTGGGTGGCCCAAGTTAGAAAACCCCCAAAACCAAAGGGGTTTCTCAGGCTGTGACCAGACATGCTGTTCTGGCTGCAGCTGAACCAGGTTAGGAGGTCACTGCTCTGTTCAGCTGCATGACAGCTTACCCCCTCTAACACAAAGGGTATACCCTCAAAATGGCATGGATTTAAAAAATAATTGCTTGACATAAACCGGGCTAGAAAGAAATAGTACACAAGCATGCTAGCCAGTCTCAGCAACTGCAGCCTCTGCAAGGCAGACAGCAAAGAGCTGTCAGAAAGACTGGGGGCAGTAAACTCCTAACTGGACTTGGCTGCAACCAGCACACCACAACTGACCTTACCTTTGAGCTCTTGGGACTAGCAAAGAGACTGTTCCGGTCTTGTTTTAACAATTTCTGATGTGTGTGTGTGCACGCATAAGACACCTTCCCAGTACCAATACAATTAACCTTTCCTTCTTGGTAAGGAGAACCACTGTAACCCATTGTCCTGGTTTCAGCTGAGAGGGTTAATTTTCTTCACAGAATGACACCCACGTTACAGGGACTGCACTGCTTTAACTATACTAATTAAATATTACCATTTAATTCTGTGTGGACACATTAGAAAATACCTTGGTGCTTCAAAACCAGCATAACCCAAGACATGTTTTGAGGGCTATTAATCAAATGCAGCATTTTACATTTTTCTTCAGTTAACTCTTCCGTCAGCAATGTGAGATACAGTAACTTGCCACTAGACAGCACCAATGCTCTGACCAGACCGGTACTCTCAAGGCAGCAGGGTGTTCAGAGGCTACAAGCACTACAGGGCAGAGAAATCCTCTCAGGGAAGGCCCCCGCACATATTCTTCATGTCTGAGAAGTTCCTTTCGGAGTTCAATTTTTATGTGCACTTAAAAGGTAATTGTTGGGTTACTGGTCTTAGGCTTCCTCTTCCCCTCTCTCCCCTACAAAAGGTAGAACAACATTTTCAAACAGGAAAAATATAATCTCATTTAAAATGCTTAATTTGGCTTTCACACAGCCTAATGAAGATTAAAACTTCACGGGATTTTGAAATTTTATTGAGAGGCGCACTGTAAAAAGCATACGGCTTCTCAGCTGGAGCCCTGTGCTTCAGCCCCAGGTTTCACACTTGCTCGGTCCAAGAGACAAATCAGCTTGTTTCCACTTCTTTGCAATGACTAAATCCCAATTCTGAAAATATGCACGCTTTCATACAAGCTTGACATAAGCTGCTTTATCAAGTACGCAGGTGAGCAAGTGGTCTTCGAGACTTGTTAGCAGGCTAATTATGTCAATGCTACATATACACACGAGTTACATATTCTAGTCTAACAGAACTTCATCTGCCATGAAGTTAGAGCTGCTGTTAAAACAAACATGAAGTTAAGAGACTATGTGAAAGTCAAAACAACGTAAAAACTTATAGTGACATCCTAGCTCTATAGAAGTCAAGAATGTCACCAGCTTTAGTGGAGTCATGATTTCAATCACAGTGCCCACAAAACTATAGATAACCATAGAAAGGATGATTTAGGTAAGCATCAACAAAAATACCATGTCAATACAGTTACTGTAGTATCAAATATTAGGATCAAGACTTTCAAAAGAAACAATGATGTGGGATTTTAGTTGCAATCTTAGTTACTGATACTTTAGAAAAATTGTTTTAAGACAGCAGTCAGCACCCACTTTGCAATAAAGATGCCCACTTACAGGTGTTTCACCCTGATTGTCAGGAACAGATCACATTTAAAAATCTTAATAGGAATATTCCACAATATTATGGTACAGCATTGCATTTACTAACACTGTAGCAGAATAAAAGTTTAGGATTTATTATATATTGTAGATTGACACGCAGTAAGAGTTTAAAAGATGTATATAATTAGCTCTCTGACATTAACTAATGTATCCATCAGGAAAAACCTCATGGAGAAAGTTGTCACCTTTTACAGGCAATGGCACTGAAAAGCAATCAATCACCTGCTACGGCTCTGACACCTTTTTCAACAGAAGTGCCAAGATAACCCAAAGAAGGTTGAGGCAGAAACCTACGGTCTGTACCAGCTTCATCTTTACCCCTGGACTGGCAGTGCCAAGGGTCAGCCACCTAAGGCGTCCCCTGACATCTCCTTTCATTGTGGCCACATGAGGCACAAACTGGGACATGTCCTTTCACAAGGCAGGAACTGGAGTGGCTAATCCCACTGTCAAGGAAGAGGAGGAGTGTACCCTGGAGGAAGCTCTGCTAGAATGCTCTATTAGCTCTACCAGCCACAGATTCATGGCTCAGCCGTGCTACAAAACTGTGGTCAGGCTCTCTGCCCAGACAACGGAGAAGAGAAATTGGCCCATATTCTGTCAAGGATTTGAGGCTCCTCCATCTGAAATTATGTTAAATGCTGTTATTATGTCACTATGCTAGCTGAGACTGCTCTTTGTTCGCTTGGATTGCAGAAGTAGATCTATAATTTGAGGGAAATCAAACATTTTAAAAATTATTCAGCTATAGATACATTGAGGAAAGCTGTTCCAGAACAGCAGATAAAAACATGCATTTCATAAACCTCCTATTAGGTGGTTTAGTTGGGACAGCATATGGAAACTGAACAAAAGAGAAGTTTGCAATCTGCACCCCCAAATAATAAAAGGCAAAAAATTCAAAATTAAGACTTGCAAAGCTTTAATTGCAGAGCCATTATGGCATACTAGGGGAGTGCGGGGCAGAAGAGACACCACCATAGCCAAGTGGGCTGAGAGCGGAAATCTCTCACCTTCGTTGCTCATTTTGGGTTAAACATTTTTAGCAGAGCTATTCTGTATTCTATGTAATAAAGGCTACTACAGTTTGCCAGCCTGTAGCTAATTCCAAGGGGAATGGGAGTGGACAACAAGTCTGAACAAAGCCATAATTATAAGGATATCATTTCCCACAACTCTATTTAGCCAACACAGAAAACATTAAAAGTATATTTGCATCTATTGCATCAAAAAAGCACACTTTTATAAAGTAAATAAGCTGCAACTGGACAACTATGAGACAATATCTGAACTCCAGAATCAACATCTGCATTTTAGCAATCCATACTAGATCAGTGAAAAAAACCCCTCAAATAGTATTAGTAAACAGGAGATAAGGATACTGTTTTAAAATTTAATTGCAACACCCAGATTCAGACTCAGCTATACTGTGTAAACGTGAAGAAACTCCGTTCACCCATACAATTCTGCACAGACCTCCCAAGATCAGGATTCGTGTTTGTTCTCCTGTCACTTCAAAAAAAGAACGTGGGTGTTTGTATAGTGTCACTGAATTCATTGTACCCTTCCAACACCACTGTTTATCCAATATATAACCTCTGTTGCTGTTTTATATATGCAGAAAATAATTTTACTGATTTCTTCAACTACCAATGTTTCAGATGTCATAAGCCATGCAGAACCTGGGCTGATCAACATTGGAAGTGAGATCTTTCAAGAGAAATTAAAGGATGTTTTACAAAACTAAGAACATGGAGTAGCTTTGCAGAGTAATTGCCCTGGTGCACTGTATCTTCACAATTTTCCTACCAGTGACTTCCACAAAGAACTGCAAGGCAAATACTTCATTAATAATTATTCAATATTATCAGACCTGGTAGCCTTAGTAATCAAGCAGCATCCAACTCTGCTAGGAAACTTACAAGAACAGACCAAAAAATGCTTATTGCCCCAGGGATTTACAGTCTAAATATATATTTCATACATATACATAGATCTATACGTTTATACAAAAAGGTGACGGGATCGAGATAATAAGGATTAATAGTGTTTGAATGCTGTGCTGTGATCAGTCTGGATTTTTGTTATTTTTCCCTGGTTTTACTTTCCTTCTCTGTGCATCAGGAACAGGAAGGGTTTGGAATATACACATTATCTCTAGTGCAGCAGGAAACACTTTTAATATTTTTTTTTTAATCAATATATTTTTCTGGAAATTTCAAGCCAGTATGAATAAATACATTACAGTCTCAATACCAATAAACATTTACCTTGAGCGTATCTCAAAATACACAAAGCACTACAAAACATGTATTAGTTACCCAAGAGGTACAATTCCTTTAAAATCATTTCTAATGATGCAATTAGTGGCATGACTAACTTTTTTATAACTCATTAGGTACCTTTTTGGCGTCAAGCCTATCTATTGGATAACTGCATAGCTATGTAGTTTAACTTCTCTGGAGGAAATGAGAACTGCTTTACCATTTCATATCCCCAAAATAAGAGGTATTTGAGACTCAGAGGAGAAACAGATTGGCCCACAAGTGGTTTAGCTCAAGACCTTCAGCTCTTTTCCAACTCCAAAACCAAACAAAAAAATGGAATTAGAGTACAATATGATCTTCTAAAATTAGGAACACAATAAAAGTCTCACTGCATCACAACAACAGTCCGACTCAGCTCATTTGGGTTTATCTTAGTATGGTAATACGCTTCTGAGCAAAGACGCTGCAATGTACATTTATGCAATAATCTGCCCACAGGGGAAGTAGTTTCTTTAGAACAGAGGCCTTTTATCATTTAGTAAAATTATTTTAAGCATTGGCTTTGATATTGATGTGTCTGTTGTTCATCTCACACCTTAAAATCTGCCATGATCTTTGCTTTGATACTATTTAGCAACAGTTACCTACCTATATGCTACATTTTAAAGAGAAACCCATTTTTTACTTTAAACACAGAGTCTTTCATATTTTCTCAGCCTTTGAGTTAGATGAGCCAATGACTCAGCTATTCAATGAGCAAAGGAATCTGATAATGACCAAAACATTATTTTTATTTATTACATATTTGAGACAATCATAATAATACTTAACTCTTACTGGTTGCTTTTCTGAGAAAAACATGCTTTAAATAGTATTAATGAGTATTAGCCTAATTTTATAAATAGAGTGTCTGAGGCACACGCCTGGTGAAGTTACTTGTATAAACTTGGGCAGGAAACCAAGGTAGGTTTGGAGATGTAGGTTTTGTTCCCAAGTCTCTATCCAGAGCACTACTTACTGGATGCTGCTTATTTCACGTGGGTCACTCAGTATACTGCAACAAAACTGACTGCAAACTTGGACTGGATTTTATATGGCGTGAAAGAAAGGCAGGCAGGCAGACAAGACTGGTCTTTTCAGATACAGCATTCAGTATATTGGCAAAGATGGTGTTATGATTTCTGGGTTTGAGCATGCTGAAACACATTTTAGAAGCAAGGATTCAATCAGCACATCTTAATCTAAAGGCACTTTAAAAAAAAAAAAGAGGTACATACATTGATGATGTCATTGTCAGTAACGCAGTGCTAAACCTTTGTCTTTGCCATTGTAAAAAAATTAGATGGTGTTGATAAACAGAACATCTCCAGCTCGCTCCTCTGGAATTTCATCAACTTCTCTCCCAGTGAAAGTCTGATGTTTCGCAGTACTAGACAATAGCCATTTATCTGGGATTTGTGGTAGAATATAAAAAGCAATGGCTATGCTTCCACTACTAAAGGGTAATACTTTTGGAAGGGTATTATTGAGAACAAGTCTACCACACCCTGTCACAGACCTTCAGAAAGATCAGCAGGCTTGCCAGGAAGAAAAAAAGGGAAGGAGACGAAAGAGCCTTTGTCACACAGGCAGGAGGAAATTCCTTCAGAAACTCAAACTGACAATGAAATAGTAAAAACACAGGCATAACAGTTTCTAGCGTAGGAACTCCTTGACCATAACAACCTTATAAGGTAGGTCAAGGTTAGCTTCAGGTAACTGAGAAATGAGGTTGTTCAAAAGCAGCATCCAACTGTCTACATCCTGGTTTCCTCCAGCAACTGGATGGAAAACATGACGGAAACTAAAAATAAAATAAATTAAATACATGGAAAGATCTGTGTCATTCCTTTTCCCCTTCCTAATGAGACACAACAATGCTGGGTTAGCATCATTTTCACATGCAGGACTGAAAAAAGAGGACAGATCAAAAACACAGTTCCTATCACCTACTTCCACATCGCTCGCTCGCTCTCTTTAAAAGCAACAGTTTATAGCTAAAGGGGAGAAAAGGGGATTTGGCTAAACCAGGCTCATTTCACATTGACGGTCACTTTCCATTTGTTTTGATGTGCAACTTGTGAACATAAGGACAACTAACACGCTGCCTCAATGGCTGGCTTGCTCCATGAGCTGCAATGAGGCACACAATGAAAGGTAAGCTACCACATCTGACCAGTGAAGCTCCCTCCAAAGGTCAATGTCTTCCAAAGGTTAAGGTCCACCTACACAGTCAACTCCTGGCTAAGGATAGTAGAACAGGAAAACCTTTGTGCACCTACAAATAGTCTGATCAGAATTTTGCACTGCTTAGTTGTTGTTTACCACCTCTATTTCATCAGCTTACTACTGAAGAGTTGTTCATTTGCATGCATTCCCAAAAAGATAGAGTCTATTACAATTTCAGAGCTCTACCTCCACCAACTCTTTACACAGGTGGCAGATTTCAAATGTAAATACAAAGTATGAGGATTTTAGGAGCAATAAGCTTTTTTTCTGGTGTGAATCAGTCAATGAAGTCAAATTTCTGCAGCAAAATTGAGCATTCAAAAAAGAAAATAAAATATGTATTGCAAACAGACACGGGACTGCGTAGGAGGGTAACACATGCTTTATAACCTCTCGTATATAAGCAGCTGCTCTCAGTATACCCTAGTATCAGTGTCATGGCTCTTTGGTGTCCAGTGTTAACTGGATGGCTAGTGAAACCCTTAGCAGTTAGACCAAGATAACAGCATCACACTCAGCACTCTTGTTGGCAGCAAAAGACTGAGCTTGGATTGTAAAGCAGCGCTCTGCAAGTGTTTTTCTTTACCTGCCGTTGCTGATGGGCCACAAGCACGGACATGCACCCAGGCCTTGTTGTGGCTCGCAGACATGACACAAGCCTTCCAAAACACGCACTCCTCCTGCAAGAGGCTTAGCCAGCAAATGCAGCTTTACAGTATCCACCAATTTCTCTATATTTAAAAAGGAACCCCCCAACCGCAACAGGTCCATCCTCTGTACTTGTACTTTTTGTTAAGAGTGTATTATACTTTTTGGATACTCCAAGTTCAAATAAACCCACAAACTCAAAGTTAAACCTTAAATAAAAAGGCCAGTAATGGCATGCTTTAGCAAGAAAGGAAGGCATGCCACAACCTGATCCTGATTTTCTGCCCTTGAACTCTTGAATTAATTATAACAAATTACAGGGAGCCCCAGTACAATTTATAAGCACAATAAACTCCCTTACAACCACCTATAATTTTATCAGAGTTAATCCAAATGCCTAAAGAATTATACAGCACAAAACTCCAACATGCCTTTTAGAGTAAAAAACAGCAAAAAAAATTTAAAATGGGGAAGCCATATTCTCTTGCCTTCCAAGCCCCATCTCTCAGCAAGGCTATGTTTGGTCTCTGCAAGCTGGAGTCCAGCAAAAGCAGGCCCTGGTGACACCACCATAGCTTTCATCCTCATACAGGCTGGAACGGGATTGCAAAACTAAAGCAAAACAATCAAAATTATACAACGCAAAGAGATCTGTATTTTAGCGTTTTCAGCTGCAAAACAACATTCAATGCAAGCATAAATATTACATGGAAACAGCAGAATAAAACATTTGGGAATTAAGTTTCTTAGCCACATGGCCACGCATCCATCTGGTTTGGGTTTTAAGCGCATGCTGGAAGTATTGCTGTTCAACATGGCAGTCCTACTGACTTCAGACTACTCCCGTAGTTAAGCTTAAATACACGCTCAACTACATGCTCAAGTCTCCTGAGCTGAACAAAATGCTTGCATTTGGCTACAGAGATCCAAAGGTTACAATACAGGAGGACTATTTTTTCTTAATGGCTTCACTTTCTTTTTTGATAATTTAAAAAAAAAAAAAAAAACTAAAACCAACACCAGGTAGAACTGAGTCAGGTAGGTGAATTGCAGCAATGCCACATACTGCTTTTCATACATAGATCTCAAACGCTGTAGAGGAAGATCAGTACTCTCATTCTTCCACCCTATCACCCCACCCCCACCCCCCAAAAAAAAAAACCAACACTGCAGAGTACCACTCTGTATCCCTTTGCAGAGCAGTTCTACTAGCCATCACCCCCCCTCCTTTGCTGCATGACACAAAACATGAGCTCCAACTATGAATGGAAGCTCTAACCACACACAGGCTCCACCTATATATAGGTGCTCAATAAGATGACATGGCATGCAGCCTATGTGTCATTTCCCACTTAATTAGTCACATCCTCAAAACATCAGGCCCCACACACACAGAGCAAATCCTTAGATGGCATAAAAGTAACGGCAGCTGTGAAGATCCATCCTCATAGAGATGTAAAAATGAAAAGATGAGCCATAGTTATGTATGCTGAAGACTACTAAACCTCATGGGGAAGAGGAGCACAAAAAAACCCTGTTGGTCTTTCCTGATTTGGAAAAATTTCAGCAAAAATGAGATTAGACCCCCAAAAGTTAATAATAGCTTAGATTTAATTCCTTTACTCATATGTGTTGACTCAGTTCAAAATATGCTGTTCCCTGCCCTGAAAAGAAAATGCAGCTCACCTTCAAGCTGTCTCCACTGTGGGAAAAGGTGGTTTAAGTTACATATGGAAGCAATATGAGTCAACAGTTTGAAAACTCTTCTGGTAGCCAGCCAGGTTAATGGCCAAGCAGGTTAGAATATCATGGTAAAAAAATGTGGTGAGTTAACTAGAACATATGTATACTCTAGCTCATACTCTGCAACACTGAAAATAAATAGATAACTCTCTTTAAAAATTGAGCTAAATACAGGCATAACTCTAAATTATTGTTTGGACACAAAACAAACATGAAGAGTTCTGATTGTTCCGTGCTCCCCTCCACCCCATTATGCCAGTTGGAGTAATAAAACATATTGTATACGTCCCATAAACCCTGTCTCATTTTTCTATATGTACTTTAAATATGCTCCTCCAGCTAGGCTCTAAACTCCAGAATGACATAAGTCCACCAGCCTTTTCTGGTTAAATGTACCGCTGTGCACTGATGCAAAATCGAACAGAGGGAACACATATACCAGTGAACAACCGGTATGCATATGTAAGCATCCAGAAGCACATCACAAAATGATTGGTTTGTGGGTGCAGAGCAGCATGCAAGTGTATTCAGGGGTTACTTTATTCAAAGAGCAAGTGAACACGTTCAACCTTACAGAATGTGTGCTTAACCTGAACTTTAAAAAAACCCCAAAAAACCCAAACAGCTCTAGTAGCCTGCAGTGAAATCTTGCTTGTGAAATTAAGGTACCCATTAAAAAAAACCCTATCAGTAAAACCTTTAGGTAAGGTAGTATCCCAGCCTCACATAATCAATGTCTGAGAAAGCCCATTCACTAATGTCTTTTACAGTAATCTGCCCTGGTAATAAGAAAACACTGCTTGAAATGTGACACAATGAAGTTGCCACCTATCAATAGTTCATATTCCCGGGAAAAGATTGTTGAAGGACCTACGTTAGTGCTCACTGCCAGCCAAAAACAGGAAAATTCAGGTTGTTTCCACCTGCCAAAGCGCTTGGTGACCTAGTGTTTTCACAGGAATCGTTGAAAACAGTCACCCCACGCACCAGTAAATCAAGCAATAAAACCATGGCCCAGGAAGTTCTAACGTCCCAGTGGATGCAACCCTGCAAAAATGAACACAGCTCTGATAACAACAGGATGTTGCAGAGAAATATGTGAATCAGTGCCCTGTTGGGTTGGTAAAGTAGATTGATTTCATAAAATGAATAATTATTCTTTGTAAAAGCTTCAAAAACAGCTGAAGATATCAAGTGCAAAACCAGCTGCCAAAGATAAAACAGTGAACCAGTAAACATCTCACTGCACAGGAATCTGCCATCTTCCGACACTGAGATTTCTGCCAAATTCTTGTTGAGATTTTCAGCTGCATAAGGGCCTCCACACAAATGCTTCTTTTAAACACATTCACAGACTTCAGGATTGTACTGACATCCAATTGCAGCTCCTTTAGCTTTATACCCTGCCAGCAAGGCAAAAAAATATTAAAGGTATTCAGCTCCCTGAAAAAGGGTATGTTCAGAACTAGTTTTTGTGGTTTGTGTCTCAGCTACAAGAGAAGGGAAAAAGTTTGCTTCAGCCTGCAGTACAACCATCAAAATTCAATAAATTTAATCAAAGACTGGCAGTGCTACTGTAACCAAGATTTCCACTGCCTACTGAATTCTCAAAATTTAAAAAGCAGTTAGAAACCCCAATCAAAAAGCACAGGTCTGTTTGCTCACAGGTTGCTGTTACTAGCTTGACCCTCTTTCTGACTCTGTAGCCAAATTTCAGACATCTATCTGGGACTTCTAAATAGAAAACCAGTGAGCCATGGTTCCCTTTTCAAAACACACAGTACAAAAAGACAATGAATCACCTGCAGAAAGTAATGCACAACAGAGGAATCCTGAATCACGCTGTGGAAATGCCCACTTCTCACTGATTACACAGGAAGTCTAGAGCAACCTTCATTCTTGAGGCTTCATCAGGAGAAATTACATGACTGAGGTAGGATTGGTCTGTGTCATGAAGACTAAGTAGTATATTCCGTAGCAGTTTGCACTTCCCTAAGTAGAAACTGCTAGTCACTGCTACTGCATCACATGGGAAGATAAACAGGAGAATCCTAGTCCCAATCTAGGTAACATATTCATTTGTCAAAACCAGCGCCTTAAACTACACTGGGAGATAAGTCAGAAGCAGCATACCAACCTATGAGGTACACCATAATATTCACTGTGTACACAGTGCTCCTTAATGAATGGGCAACCTCATTCTGCAATGATATACATTGCTACTGCACCTTAAGGGGGAAAAAAGGCAGTCAAGCACTTTGCAATAGCCTAAATGACAAAGGCAGTGAGCGGCACGGTTCACAGATTAGAAGAGGAATGATCCTTTTCATCTTCATTTGAGGAGATGCATAAAGGCTGATGGGCACTTGTGTGACTCAAGCAGCTGGGGATGACAAGTGTTTTCTATTTTTCCACTTTTCTTATCCTTTCTCCTGCTCTCTTAAATTTTTTGGTTTACATCTATTTTTTTTTCTAGGGAAAGCAAAATTACTCCATGACAGTAACTATCTCTATAGCTATTATACTAAAATTTCACAGAAGAGAACAGACATTATGTATTCAGTAATTTTCAGAATAACTCCCAAACTCCTCACTGCTAGCCACAAGTGAGAAATTACAAATAGGTATTTGCTGAAATAACTCGCTCCTTTCTTCTGCCTAAAAATTTGACAAATAGATTAATAAACATGCACAATGCCTTCTCCCAAAAAAGCTTGGCTTAATGACACCCTAATGTAACAGGTCAGAACCCAGCTGTGAGAAGTTGGGCAGGGCCTTTGTAGGACAATCGCAAGTGAAGTGGATGATAAGCTTTCATAAGTAATCAAGCATTATTTGACCTTTACTTTGAAACTGCCTCATTTTATGCAAATGTTCCTTCTACTTTATGGGCAACAAGAGTTTATTTTCTTTTCCTCTTTCTTCTCCTCAATTAAGGAAGCAAAAGGAAACAGTTCTAGTACCAGCATGTCACTTGTTTGATACTAGAACTCCATGGGCTTGTTTCTTTTCATAAAAGTGTATTAAAATATGGGTTATCTTTAGGCTAGCAAATTACTTCTTGCATCTCCTCCATGCTGCTACAAACCAAGTCCTCTGCTCTGTGCAACCAACCAGTTCAGAGGGATCCCTGTATATACAACATTTATACTGATGTAATGCAACAACACAGCCACGAAACTGAACTGCATCCACTGTCACACTTATCAAGTGCTTCCAGACCCTAAATATTCTTACCTGTGGCCAGTCCCAATGGGACACCTGACTAACACCACCTAGCAGCTCAGAATCAAGCCCTTCGATGCAGTTTGAGACCACTAGAAACACTGAAAAGACAATGTAGCAGATGCCCTGAAATGCTGCTGGTTTTTCAGCACATAGTAGCATTCCCATTTGAAAACAATATTGTCCTTACAAATTTTTTTATATGTTGTAACTGCTGCATAGCAAAGCCAAGGAACTACATTTTTCCTGCTTCTGCTGCTGTTTCATTTTTTTAAGGTACAGGAAAACCCCAAGTACTGTAATCTCAGTGCTCTTCCTGATGTCAGTAGTAAATGAAACAAAGAGAAAAGAGATTTTTAAAAAGGTATCTTCGCTTTAAAGAAGCGTATGTGCACCAAGAAATAAAGAGCTTTTTCACCCCTCAAACGTAGTGACAGTTAATTTAGTTCAAATTATCTTTTCTTTTCATGCAATGAAGTCTAAATGAAATGAGCAATTCTGCCTTTCAGGAAAAAAAAAATCCCTCTACTTGCTTTTAGTTGTCTCTGTCTGGTTTAAGAAGATGACAATACGCTAACAACCTTCAGAGAACAAAAGCCGTCAAAACTGATCCTATTGAGATGACTCTCAGCAGCCACTACAGCAGAAACTTCTTCACTAAGTTTACAGAAACCTCCCGACTGAAGCTCAGTCTTTGCTTCAGAGAGAAGGCAATGAAAGTGGCAGGGAGCCCCCTGTCCATCATGGTGATGGCATCTGTCAGGAAGCATTAGACTTGAATCTCGAGTCTACAGAATATTATTTCTGTTTAGAAATGAAACTTTAATAAAACAAAGTCAGTTTTTTGTTTGCCATTTTGTATCTCCACATCCTATCTTAAGCCTGACAGTCATTGAGAGTAAATATGTAGCTGAAGGTTTCTTGTAGAGTCTTCAAGCAGGAGTGGATCTAGCTGGGTCATGTTGATAAATACAACTTCTTCTGACAAATCCTCCAGCTGTGTAAGCAGCAGCTTACTATCCATACCCTTATCCTTTC
Organism: Grus americana; assembly: GCF_028858705.1. Lineage (NCBI taxonomy): Eukaryota > Metazoa > Chordata > Aves > Gruiformes > Gruidae > Grus > Grus americana. The sequence goes on from NC_072854.1 coordinate 102,118,777, forward strand.
ACCTTAAAACAGTCTGCAGTTCAAAGAAAGCAGGATGCAACTCTCTATTCCAAAAAGTAAATTGCAGTTTTCATAAAGTTGTTCTACTGCCAATTACAGCACGATTTAAAATCACTATGTAAGATAACCTGCTACAAACACAAAACAGGAACAGGGAGACATGTTCAGATCATCCAGGCAGACTTTCAACTGCTTTTCCATAAAAACACACACACACGAAATGAGTACTGTTAACAATTGCTACAGCTAAGAATACGCAACCGCATGTGCGTGTGGCACTGGGAAATCTAACAGGGGAAAGCCAAGGGCCAAGACGGACAGGATTTAAATAGAACTGATGCTCCAGGTTATGCCAGCGATCCACGTAACACAAGTGTTTATCGCTAACAGCAGCGAGGACAGCTTCCTCACGGGCTTAGAAACAAAAAGCAGTAGGTGTGACTCATCCAAACACACAGCTTCCTACACAAAGCAAGTTCATCGCTGATAAAAACAGAAGACCAGATTTCTAGGCTCAGCATCCTTTCAACTGTCAGATATCACAGAATAAACATATAGGCCACTCAAAAGGTTTTCATTTCCTTGCAGGAAGGCAGAAGACTCTCTCCCCTGCATCAGAAGTTGGTTAGACCTCCAAAGCAAGTTTCAAAATGCTTCATTTATTTCCTTCTCTTTACGGATCACAAAATGTCCTAAGTACCAGGTTCAAACAGTCTCATGGACCTTCAGCTCTTCTTTCTGGAATGAAGGTTCAGTCCTGACTGTTCTATGCAATTCGAGACACATTTTTAACATGATGGTTTGCAGCTGTGTCCTAACCATAAACAGTTGCTTCCTCTGGTGACCAGCAACAGGACGCGAGGAAATGGAATGAAGCTGAGTCAGGGGAAGTGCAGGTTGGACACTAGGAAAAGGTTCTTCACCAAGCGGGTGGCTCGTCACTGGAACAGACTTCCCAGGGCAGTGGTCACGCCACCAAGCCTGTCAGAGTTCGGGGAGCATCTGGACAACGCTCGTAGTGATATAGTTTAGTTTTAGGTAGTCCTGCGTGTAACAGGGAGTTGGGCTCAACGGTCCTTATGGATCCCTTCTATGATTCCTCCTCTGTCCTGCTGCACATACCTGCATTTTCTATCCATCTGTCTCCCTCTGCACTTCTGAAATGGATGCACAATTAATGTACTGTCATCTCTCAAGTTTCACAGGCCAGGAATCGATCCCCCTCAAAGCCACATTATTATTGAAGAATGATACTTCTTTATTTGTTAAAATTAGGTGCTCTTTTTCCTTCTGGTTTTTGAAAGCTATAGAGTACTTGGAGTTATATCTCTTAAGCCTTTATTTCATTGCTGTGTTACCAATCTAGTTTGAGTTTTGTTTTGAACATCTAAGAAAATCCCAGACTGAAATTCATATCATTACCTCATTTCAAGAGCTGCAAAGTTTAAGGAAAATCCTAACGTAATAAAAATCACAGGCATGGATAATAAAATTGCACTGTTCTACCAAGGTGCAGAATTTAAAAAAAAAAAAAAAAAGAATAATTTTTGGTTCCCAACTAAGGTAAAAGCCATCCACATTCCTCACCCCCTAACAGGAGTCAGCAAGGGCTGCTCAGCATTCAATGCAAGCCCAGGCCGCCCTACCAACATACAGGCTCAACAAGTGTTTCTAACAGCACATGTGCCCAGATGGGCACGAAAGGAAGATACAAAGTGCCTTTTCCCAAGTGCAAATGCCTCCACCAGCACAACTGGCATGGAAGGATTTAAGCTGGTCTACCTAAGACCAGTGAGGAAGCTCCGGCACTGTGTGTAAATGGTGTATCTTTACCATACGAGAAGAGTAGAAACTCAAAATGTAACCTTTGTTGCCATTTAAAGGACCCCATAAAAAGTCTAGAGTATTCCACAAGTATCTTTTCTACTAAAATTGGACATACAAATAGTTTCCATCAGGAGAGTGATATGTAAGAACACGTGAATAAGCCCCAGAACATAAAATAAGTATTATTTCTTCATGATCATATGTAAATGTGATAGTGCTTAATGCCAAGACATTCCTGTTACAACATTTCTAACCATCACAGCCATTGCCTTCAAAACACACTAAAGCAAGAATGCAGGCTGAAGTATCCAACACTGTATTTATTGTTATGCAACACTATTTTTTAGAATTGCTACATATGTACTGCCCAACCACACACATGAAAACACATTCACTTTCTGGTCTAAAAGCACAGTATAATGTAATAGATTAGATCTAGGCGTCAACAGTTTCTTAAAATATCTGGCACAAAGAGCTCAGCTTTCAATAACCAACACTCAGAGAACAAGCTCCCCATTCACTGAAGAAAGTCAGCTGGGAGAAGGGTTTGCCCTCCTCAGCAAATTATTTTATAAACAAGGAATTAATGTTGAATCTTAGGCCTGCCTTGAAGGAGTTCTTATTTTTAAGTCAAAGTTTAAACATCCACTAAAATACATATCCAAAAAGAACCAACTCAAGAATATCACTGAAAAGCAAAACAACACATATGCTGCAATAATACGAACATAAGAAGACCCAAGCAAATACTGCACGTTATTTGTTGTTGCTGTCCTCTAAAAACAACATTAAAGCTAATTAAGTATCAGCTTGTTTACAACCAGGCAGGCTACAAACCTAATGTGTGGGTTTTTATGCTGCAGTAGCCACTAATATTAAAAAAGTCTAATAATTAAAACAAAACAATAAAACCATCAAAGGAGCACCAAAATGCAAATACCCCAGACTGTCTAAGCCTGGGTGGCCACCCAGGGCTCTTAAGACTCATCTAGTTTGCAAGCAGTTCCAGAGCTGCTCCCCTGCCTGACTCCAGCTGGGGTGGCTGAGAGCACTGCTGTTTAGTCCCAAATTCCTGCAGCCTGAAGAAAAAACACAAAGGTCAACACTACCAAGTTACTTCAGGACCCATCCACAATCTTGTCCAACAGAAGAGAGCTGGGATCCCTGGGGACTCAGGACTCCCTGTGGGTTCACGACTACCTCCACCTAGCAATGAATCCCAGAGCTTGCCTTTCTCCCAGCCTTGGGAAATATGGTGCAGTTCCAGTCATGAGAGGATCAGCACCAGGACTGCGATCTGGATCGAGATCTGTAGGGTCAGGCAGGCTAGCAACTGCAGTCTAAACCAAAACAGGGTTCTGTTCCAGCAGAAATTTCTTTGCCTCCTGTCGATTTATAAAATTTCAGCTCCAGAGCTGCTGATTCCTCTGGGAGTCCCCACCACAGTGTCTCATGAATATTGTCATGAATAAAATTTTTACGTTGGTACTTGCTCTAACTCTTCTTTTACTGAGTTTCACAACACAGCACCTACCTACAGCACTGTATATTAGTCCCTCAGTTAGAAAAGAAATAATTAGTACCACCACATGTAGGTCAGTTGGCACCCCATGCCTCTTTACAGTTGTTCCCCACTATTTCCCTGTAAAAATTATCCAGTAATTTGACTCTCTAAATCATTTAGCTGAGAAGAAATGGTTTGACAGGATTCACTGAATGAAATTATCTTCCATTTCTAAGGTCTGCCATTCTGACAGAACATCCTGTCCTTTTCTGTTCATTTGATACAACTTCCATGTATAGCAGTGATTGTCTTAATTCATGTGAATCATTTAAAATTACAGTCCACTGACCTATAGCTCTCTATAAAACAGGAATATGATATATATAAAATATATATAATTATAAAGTTGATAATATTCTATTAGAAGAAAGGAGCTACACTGGTTTATGCTATGCAAGGATCCAGTCCAATATAAGAAACAGACAAAGCAAACCGACAGAGACTTTTAACTAGAAATAGTTAAAAACATGGAAATAGTCTGATGATTAATATCATATTTATGTTGAAGAAAACAGTCCTGCTTCTTAGTGAAGAGGTGCATCATCTTTTCAGTTGGACAAGCCATATAGTTCTTTCTAGTGCAATGTGTCATGGCCTTTCCTGCAGGGTGTGAGCAGAGCTCCGTAAGCATAGCACAGCTGATCGGCACATGTTCTGACAGTAGTTATGACATTTCCCAGAAAAGAGAGCAACGAGCAACTGGTTGCATTCATTTCTCTGGAAGCTACATTGCCTGCCCCCAGATACCATCTTTCCAAGAAAGCAGGTACGCTCTTAAAACATGTGCTGGGAAGTACACTGTAAACATGAAATGGCAGAGGTTCTTGGGAAGAGACAAATTTGGACAAGGCAGTAAGGTTTCTGCTGCCTGAAAACCAATCTTTTTTTCTACTCAGTTACACTAGTAATACTGAATGGTTAAATCCTGACAAATCTCCAGGTGTAAGAGACCAAACTCTGGCCTTTTGTTTTTTAAATACTTCACCTTCCCACCTGCCATATCTCACTCCGTTCTCACTCTTTTGCCAACCCAGCTGACTTAACCATATATCTCTCTCCTCCTCCCATCCTGCAGGATATTTCTCTGTACTTTCATAGGAAAAAAAAAAAAATTGAGCATTGCTGAATTTTCAAGAACCATTGGCATTAAAAAAATCCTGTTGGTCTACTAGAAGTGTAGTAACAGCCGAAAGAGTTGCACATCACCGAGCTTGCCACAAAACCAGGCTGGCACAGGAGGATGTGTGATATCCAGCCTTAACACAGCAATTAAAAGCACCCCGTAAAGACAGCAGTGACTGGTACAAAACTCCAGCTGATTGTACTTGTATTAAAAGCTAGCAACAGAGGAGGATGTGAAACATTAGCTTGTTCAAAAAAAATAAAGCAAAGCAGACTAAAAGCAAAGATAAGCTCAAGTAGGTGAAACATTTAAGGAGGACGTTTTTGAGGGGAAGGAAAAAAAGTCCAGAGTTTATTAAAACAAAAACAAAGTAGATTTGCCAGAACATTTTTTCCCTGCAAATATGAATCAGTCAGACACTAATTCTTTCCCCTCTACTTTATCCACATGTGATTTAAAAAATCACACAGTCCTAAGAGTCTGTAGCTCTGTATGTTTTAGAAGAACATCTGTTTAAAAATTCTTCGCCTAACACTTGAAGAAAAATAAAGAAAGGGAAAGGTGGGGAATTGCAAAGAAGAAATATTTCCTTAAAAGATAAACAGAAAAAAACAGCTACAAGAAATGGTGAAGAAAAAGATAAAGCAGCAAAACATCAGAGGAAATAAACATTCACTTGGTTAAAGAAGGATAAGTTTGAGGTTGATTTTTGACAGGCCCTCCAGAAAACAGGCCTGGCAGCCACAGGCTCTAATTTTCCACCTGCAAACACATTCATTCCCACACTTTGCAGGTGCAGCCATCCCATTCCAAACACTCTGTGTTTTTTTTCCACAGGAAAGCTGTACAGCATGTTCTTCAGGGAAAAAGCAGAGCTGACAGCTGAACTTGGGGCAAAAGCCCAATGCAGCACAGTGCAGATGCTGGAATACATCCCTCATTACAGAGTCGTGCATACCAGACCTACCATGCACAGCCCCACAGGGACCCAGCCCCACTGGTGGCATCCAGACTAGGAACTGCTCTCATTTCATGGGAGAATGCCCCAATCTGCAACAGCACAAACATCATTGGATATTATTGGGTACAGACAACTTAGTAAGATACTTGAAAGCTTCTTCCAAGAAGAAAAAACCAGAGCAAAGCACAGCTTCGTTCCTTCACAGGAGGCACAGCAGTATCACGTGTGAAGATAGAGATACTGTAGGGAACAAAATATAACTTCAGTTTTCCCTTAGAACTGTGAGGGGGGAAAAAAAAAAGAGGCCATGGATTGTCTGATACTTGTGCAGAAAGCAGCATTGCACCCACATTTTCAGAAAGCTACAAGAGTGTGTGGGTTTTCTGGTTTTGGAACAAGAGCACAGTGAAAGCAAGCTTGTTTGCTTTAGACACTGTACAAAGACTTTTTTTTTAAATAAATGGTTGAAAGGATGCCTCCCCTCTGAGGAGTTAGCAGAAAATAAAAGGCAGATTTATATTTCTAATCTATGCAAATATCTGCTCTACAGGGCATCACAAAGACTGCTTTATATCAGACAGTATGCAGATCCCAGGTGCTTTAAATATGCCAAAAGCATGCACAGCATTTCCACCTGTGATGGCTTCTCACTCTGAGAACAGCTGGATGACTAAAAAGAGGTTGTCTAAGTAGCCTTCCATGAAAAATGCCTTTTGCTAACGTGCCAATCCCCATACTCCCACCCAAATGGCTCCTGCTGTAGTTGCCATCAAGCCTGGAGAGAGGTGTTTTTTTGGTGGGTTGGTTGGGTTTTTTTAATTTGGTTTATCACAGATTCTTCTAGAAATTTTCAAATTATAGCAATCACAACATGGTGAAACTCCTACTGACACCTGACAAAATTATCATGGGGCTTTAATTAATAATTTCCCCTGGAAGATGTCTGTGGGACTGGGGGCAGGTAGAATGCCAGGAGCAGACGTTGGGGAGATGTTGGAGAGATGTTGGAGTCACTGAGATCTTGGAGGAGACAGGATTAAGAACAGGGGATATGTACAGATGGGAGCTGCAACCCAAAACAAAAAACGGAGTAGAAAGAGTACAGCAATAAGAGGACTAGAAAGTAAAATAGCTCTCCTAGGAGAGGGCCCAATGCCAAGAGTATAATGCTATTACGTTGAAAGGAAGGCAGAGCAGCAACATTTATTTCTTTGCCATGACCAGAAAGAAGAGACGGGTACTCTACGATTGGTGGCTGCTTTCTGTACGTTTCCTTAGGACATCCACAGGAAGCTTCCGTCACAGGTGGAGAAACACAGCCATCCTGAGAAGCCTCACCATTCGCACTCAAAATCACTCATGGAACAAGACTGACGATGTCCTGCTGGCACTTCTCACCCTGTCCCAATGTTGCACTTCACTTCGTCTGAGGAGGGAAAAAACCGCACACCACTAATGTCTGCATCTTTAAGCAAGGGTCAATTTTGTAAAAAAGAAGCAAAGAACTGCAAGGCACAGAGTCAGATCTGACCTACTACAACAATCAATGTGTCCCCCAGAGTACTCTTTGCCTCATCTTTTCTTGCAGGGCTCAGAGGTTGACTTCAAAGAGCTGTTATCTGAATAAACTGCTCTGGCAATCTTGTCTTTTCATTTTCTTTCCCAAGGACCCCACAGGCTCTTCTTTCCCATATTATCAGAAATACCTTTTACAAATTAACTACAGGCATCCCACATTAAGTCATGGCTGTGCTTGTGTTTATGTGACAGAGACCTGCAGCTCTACAGGTCCTCAATAACCAGTTACACGGCCAAACCAGGTAACCCATTCACCCACTAAGTCACTCAATATCCATCCATACCTTTGAAATGATGAGGTCATTTGGGCACAAACTGAAATAGAAGAAATTCCTTCTAAACATACAACCTCCTTCTTTATTTGCAAGGGTGACTGAACACTAGAACAGGTTTCCCAGAGAAGGTGTGGAGTCTCTCCATCCATGGAGATATTCAAAACCCAACGGGACACAGTCCTAGTGCAATTGCCTCTAGCTGATCACGCTCTGAGCAAACGATCTCCAGACGTATCTTTCAACCTCAACTGCTCTGCAACTCTATGGTTAGCACTGCTACTTGCGTTTAGCTTCATCAAGTCAACTGACACTCCCACATTGTACCTCTGAAGGACAGCATGGACTTCTTACTAGATTACTATTCTACTCCTCTACCAGCATGTCACATATGGATGGGTTTCCATAGAGTGTGTTTATCACTGGAGGACATAGTACTTGGAGTAGTGTTACTCACCCTTATTTCTGCATCCACATTTGGCTTGTGCAATACAGAAAGTTACCAGCAAAACCACGAAGAGCTCCTGACCACTACCAACGCCTGCAGGCAACTAAAATCCAGGAGCCTGCAGGCATAATTAGCATTTTAGACTTCCAACAGTAATGATCAAATGTAAAGAAGTTATGATTTTATAAATAAATTATTATGGCTTCACCTAAATATGAATTGTCTTATTTGTACAAGGATTCCTCCTGTTGGTCCTAATGGCCAAACAACAGCAGAATACAAAATGGTCTACAGATTGTTTTGAAGAGTCAGATGGTCTTTCAAATGAATATGATTAAGGAACACTGCCTCAGAGCCACCGAACAAGTAATGCTCCTCTCAACCAACAAAACCTAAAAACCTTGGATCATTTTCCCGCTTCACACATGAGGTGTGGGGGGCTGCAGTTGCTGGAAGCAGGGAGGAATATTCGATTTGGGACGAATCTCTCAAAACCAGCTATCAAGCCAAAGTCTATAATGCTACGGGTCAGATGCAGAGTAAACCATCTCAGTAAACCAATTCCTTGGCTTTTGAATGCTTGTGGATTATGTGTTTGCTAAAGTATTCTCAGAAGACTTTCCATCATCTTTAAGGAATATTAATCAACCCTGGAAATTCTGGAGTCTAGAATTAACTAAAAGCCTGGACTGAGAGATGGGTTTCACCTCAAGCTCCAAACATGGCCAGGCAAGCTCAGGGCTGGAGATGTTTCTGCCAAGAGAAGGTTACAAAGGTAACAGGTTCACTGCTAGCAGTGCTGTCCCTAGCTTACAGCTTCAGCCTTTGGTGATGGTTTTGTTTTAGGGTTGGGTTGGTTGGTTTGTGGTGGTTCTGCAGCTTCCCAGAAGGAGATGAAGCGTCTAGTCATGAGTTTTGCATTGAAGAGAGATTTGTCATTTGTATGTAAACAGAAGTCAAATACATAGGCACTGAGTGGGTGAGTCTAGTGCCTACCTCACCATCACAGGTAATCGTATCATGATCAAGCCTAATCCTAAAAGTAGCCAGTCTCAATTTAAAAAAAAAAAAAAAGTTTTATCAGTCTACCAAGAGGAAAGGCAAAAAAAAAATCTACCAAATCCTTCCCATCTCTCCATCTAATCACACTTTAGACTAAGCCTTTCCCCACCATTTTTTTCAGAAGAGTCCTCCATGCCCCCACACTCATTGCTTCAAACATGAGATTTACCACATCTACCTAGCATTGCACAGTTGAAGGTTTGCTGCCATCTCATCATCTACAGTGAAGCAATTCCACTTCAGGGGGGAAAAAATAAAATAAAAAAATCTTAACAGGCTATTCTGTGTGTGAGATCCATTAGTAAGCTGCTGGTTTTGCTACAGACATTTAAAGAAACGTAAGAGGCACTTATAAGACTCTGTAGCTTATGTTATCAATCACTTCAGAAAGAAAAACAATTCAGCAGCCACTCCAACTGAGAGTGCTGCGAAGTTCAATTGTCACTGAAATGTTTTGTTATTGCCAACCTGGGCAGAATGAGCAAATACACCTCTGCAGGTGAGCTATGAATGAGCAATCAGCACTGCAGGCTGCAGCTTGAAGAGATAATAGCATCCAAGTAGCTACAATGCTTCCTTGCACACAACTATGCCAGGATTGGGCCGACAAAAGCGAACAACAGAACATTTCAGACATTCTGACTGCACGTTAATAATTCTGAAGGAAAAGGTATGAGGCTTCCCTCTCCCAACACGTACAAAGCAGGAACGCACAGATACAGACAAGCATTGATGTTCAGTCCATTCCCAGGGAAATTTAAATTTTCTGATGCTTTCAGCCCACTGTTTGGCAAGAATTCTGCATATTCAGTAGTCAAGGGACTGCTTGACAGCTGACATTTTAAGAATCAAATCTTTTGCATCCTACCGAAGTCAATCCTCCAGTTCAGTGTTAGGAAAAAATCCTTTAAAATACACAATCTGCAATATAAAAAACTGGCTTCACATCTTGCACACCTTCTAGAATTAAAGCCACTCTTTCTCCACTATTTATACATCTTTTTTAGACATAATGACTACATGGTGAATTTCAGGTTTGTAGCAACAGAACACTTTTTCAGTGTGGAGGCTTCTGCCACCCTGTAGCCCTCACCTACTTATTCTAGGCTTTACCTCAAGTTGTGCTGATGCAACTTTGCTCTAGAACAGATAAATGAAATAATTTTGGTTAAAAAGAAAACAAGCCCACCCCTTTTTGGGTGAGGTGGGCTTTTTTTTCTTTCTCTCTTTTTTTTAATTTAAATACAGCACAGATGTGCAAAAACCACACAGTGATGTGGTTTACAAGAATAGCCCCTCAAAACAGTTGCATTGTTACAACTGCAGTACAGGGCTCTGAATAAAAGAGTAATTCCCACTGAAGTTGTTTGCAAAGGTACACCCTGCTCATAATTAAAGGACTAATACCCTCTAACAATTTTAATCCTTTTGTGAAGCGTAAGGGGAAAAAAAAAAATCAGGAGTGGGATGGGCAAAACCCAGAAAGATGCCAAAGTTGCCTATGGCTTCCTTTTAATCAGCAGAAGGTTACAGAAAAAGAGTATGGTCACCATGGTCCCTTTTAAAATTTATGTCAGGTTTTTAAACAAATATCTATTATTCTGTTTTTGTTTCTGCAGCTGGTCATGTATAATCATTCACCAATACTGCCCCCCCCAATATAGTCAAGTGGTGATTTCTCGCATTTTTTCCTATTTGGGAAATCATCAGAAAAGACCAGATGATACCCGAGCAAATACTGAATGCCAGAAACAGAGCAACTGTCCATTCCCTCCCACCTATATCTCAATAGCGTGAACAGAAGGAAACCACATACCTTGTTACCTCCTGCTGCAGTCGGGAAACACTGGGCACATAGAACATTACCCCAAAGAAAAGCAAAGGCTCATTGGCAAATTTGTCCAGCTGCTTCTTCAGAGGCTTTTCCAGTTCAACCCAGCGGGCTTGCTGGCTCTTGCTGAGAAACCAAAGGCCGAAGTAGTGTGTCTAGATAACGAAACAAAACAGTGTCAGTTTACCTTTTTCAGCTAGATCACACACACAATCAATGACACAAATGCAAATAAGAACAGATGGTATTGTGTAATTTTTTCCATATGCAAAATCAGAATAATTTCTTTTCTACTGTCCTTTTTTATTTTTAGGACAATCTTAAAAACAATGACAAATTCATATTACAACATAATATACTTCACAGAGTACTGTCTGCCCCTTACCATCTCTCCTAAGTGCATACTAAAGAGATCTAGCTCACATTATGGCACAGGTGACATAAATGATTTACAGAAAGTGTCCTGAGTCTTCGTTTCCTTTTACACCTGTGCCTTGTGACCAGACGGTAAACGTGAAGTCTGAATCAAAGCACAAAGGCTTCATGAGACTTTGGATCAGGCCCACTGCAGGCAAAGGACAAGGACTCTTCCAACTATAAAAAAAGAATGCAAACCCACACGCATATGTCAGAAAATATCTACCATTACCAGAACAGTTTACCCAATAAACATGTTCACTATTTTTTTTAAAAATGCACTCACAAGGTTTTATGACGGACAAGTTATTACACTTAAAATGCACATCACACACACAAGTTGATCGCTCTAGGCTCTTACAGAAATACCAGGTTGAAAACCTCAGCTACTTCCTATCCTGTGTAAATCTCACTGGCTGTAGTACCTCCTGTATAAGCCACACAGGACTGTTGCTGGGGTGGAGGGCGTTCAGAACTAGAGCTTCAAATACTACAAATTGGTAATAAGCAGCTGAAGGAATAGCCAATCCATCATGAAGGATTCTGTCGAAAAGCCCTTAAATCACTGTATTAAACACACTGATCTACTACTGCAGGCAAATGCATACCATAATTAACAGCAAGTACTGTGACTACAGATCTGATGAAAAGGTGGAAAAAAAAAAAAAAAAGGGTTCATGCTTAGCAAAGCAACTAATCCATCAGTTGCTTGGAAATCTGACTGTAGCCTTAACTGTGAAGTTTGTATCAACAGTTTTTTCTTCAGTATTTCAGCTGACAGCATCTGGAGATTTCTAGCAATGCCTTCAATATGAAATACCACTCTGTACTACCACTGGAACGAAACAGAAACTGTGAGAGGCACTTCAGTGGACACCAAGCAGATTTAGGATCTGAAAGCGGGATCATTAATATTTCTGCATATTTCTCTCATTTTATTTCAAGAAATTATTCTTTCTTGGTGTTTAATCTTATGGAAACTACTGAAAAGTTTTCATTGTATCTGGAGTCAGTTGGATTAGATTAACCCTAAAACAAATAAAACACTTATTTTGTTGTTATAGCTTAACTTACCTGGACAACGATCCTTCCACAGGCAGTGACAATCCCTTAACATAGCACCACATTTTAAATAATGATACTTGAGACAAAAGAATAGAAAAATCCCTATTTGCTGTTTTATAAAACTTTCATTTGAAATTACTTTTAATACATTTGAAAGTTTGGCCTATAAAACAACCATCAAGATTTCACCAACTGGATTTCCCAGACATTCACGCTTTTAAATAAAAATGCTTCAAAAGTAGCAACCAAATTGCAACCATTATACTTTGCAAAAGCCACCATCAACAGCCTGTTTCACTTTGGTAAGGATACTTCTCTCAAAACCATTGCACGTACCATGACTTAGCAAACAACACAAGGGCAACTAATGCAATATTGAAAAATTAAAATGCTTAGAAATAACAACAAGCCAGCAGGGGCAACACTGCTCCAAATATTTTATAGCTGAGAGCATCACATGCAAGAACTCTGAATTGGAGTGCAGGTGTATTTACTTTAGGGTCTCATTATGTGCATATTTTCAACTTTGGAAAACGTCCAGACTAACATTTAACTAAGGTGATAACTAATTCAACTTGATTCCTCAATTAAGCCTGACAAATCTGCAGTATAGCTTGAATACTGCTCCGTCCTTTCTCTTCAAGGTCAGTTTGGTACAGCAAAGCAAGCTAGTTCTTTTTCTGAAGAGAATAAATGTAGTATTTCCTTCCAGAATTTAAAGGTATCTTCAATCAATCAATCAATCCAGGGCACAAATAAATCAAGAAGCCAGAATCTCCCATAGGATAAACTTAAAGCTAACCAATTCACTGATACACTCCCCCTCTGGAGTCATCACTGGATAAGAAGTTCTTTCTGACAAGCTCACCATGATTGAAATTAGATTAAAATGGAGGTGGGAGGGACAGTGGAGACAGCAAAGGAATTCATGTGAAGGTAGATAAAAACCCACAGTGATTTTACCACCTCATAAGGGAAATCCTTTAACACACAAACTCTTAAAAATCACTGCAGGGCAGCTCATCCTCAGCAAGAAACAGTGCAGAGCTGTAAAAACAGAGCTTCCCTATTACTTTGAAAGGTAAACATTCACATCACCCAGGACCCAAATTTGCAGTGTCAAGTAAAGCATCTAGCAACTACGATGATTTGGAGTCCGAAGTCTAAAAGAGTTATTCAAGGGATTAAGGGTATTGCAATTAAACAGCTCAAATGAGCACAGTCCCTCCCCTTTGAGTGGGAGCAGGGGGACAAAAAATTTAGATTTGCTACAGTAGAAAGGCTCTTCAAGTACCAAATCCAGAATCCTGAATCACTTCCAAGGAATAAAAAGTGAAGGGAACGCAATGTTTAAGCTTCTAGACTACAGCAGATACAGTGGACCGACCACAGCAGCATGCATTTCCCACGACAAAAAGACAACTGTTTTCCTGGAAAGCAGCCTGGAGAGCATCGAGCAATTGCAGATGAAGCACAGGGACTGCAGAGCAGAGCTCAAGTCACAAATGCATGCACTTTGGAGAGACAACCAACACAGTTATCTGAATGTCAGCTGCCCGTCGCCAGGAATTTTCCTTCTTGAAAACGTTAGCATTTTTTAACAACTCACAGTGGGGAAGGACTTCTATAGCCACCGCCGCAAATGCCTGAAGAGACTCTCTCCCCGAGGAACAACAATAATTCCCAAACAGGAACAGAGGAACATGGGACTGAAAATGGCCAGACCATCAAGTTCAGTATGCTATGACCAGGCATATGACTGTCCAGAAGGTCTTACAGAATCCAAGTCATGTGTTGCCATACACTCCAGCCCACAAAACCACTGACTTCATTCCAGTTTTCATGGAATAAATATCTACACCTACACCTGGCAGACTCTGAAATAACATGGGCTGCTCTAGCAGGTATATCAGCAGTCAAAGTGGCAAAGAAAGTGAATGATGCTTTCACTTCCAAAAAATAAAAAAATCTTCCTCCAGCTGCAGTTGACAGACTGGTGATACACACTGAAGGAAAGCTTTTTATAATGCTAAACGTATGCATACACATCCATTCTGCAGACAAAGAACGTCAGGTGCCAGTGCTTTTGGTCTGCCTCATCTGCAAACACACAAAGAGCTCTGTTAGAAAAGAGTTTACATTAATTTTCTCTCAAGGTTTTAAAATTTTTCTTACCTACCACACATGACTTCATACATGGTACAAGGAAACTGGCTTGCACTCCTCCAGGAACTGTGGTCCTCTGCTAAAGTGGTGGCCAAGAACCAAAGCACCTGCACGCCCCAACAACACTACATTGAAAGGCAATCCTTGAAATATGGTGAGGCAGAAAGGAAAACTGGATACAGAAAACCTGTGCTGAGAAGTCTTAAAAGAGACAACATTCTAGCTGCCAGTTCAAGAGACAACATACTAGTTTTGGACTTGGACTTAGCCATGCTTCTAAGTCCAGAACTGCCCCTGCCTTTATGTCCGGCAAAAAGAGTAGAATTGCCAACAACAGGAGATGACAGACACTTACTAAAACCAGCAAACCTCATTCGAAAGGATCCAACCAGACAGGCTCGGTGTTTATGAAAGCATCTGGCTAAGCAGCCAACTAAATATTTATCCTTGAGAAAGAGGCAGAGTTCCAGCTCCTCTGGGCAAAAAGCATTAAACCCTGCTACCCTGAGGCGCTCGCACAGAGGGGGAGGCACCATTTATGGCAGTTAATTGTTCCTAGAAGGTCTCTTGTCCAAGCGCCGCCTGAACCCCATCCCAGCTTCACTGGCATGACGAGTCAAACCAAGCCAAACTTCGAGGCAACCTGGCTGCTGAACACAGGTTTTCAGTAGTGCCCTATGCGGAGGGAACACCTTCTAGGGCACAAATAAAAGGTCAGGATGGCAGCAAATGGCCACCTCTGCACAGTGGTCAGCATCTGCCTGCGATGCTCGGCCCACCATACACCTGCTTTGGGGTGGGTTTTGCAGCATCATAGTGCTGGAGGTACCATTGTGAAATTCAGCTTGGAAGAATAATTTTGGTTGGGAAGGACCTTCTTCCCTCCCCTCTCAAGCCAACTTTAAACTTTTTATCATTTTATAAAGTGAATTAAGGAGAATAAAAAGGAACGAGAGACATGAAGTCTCACAACAGATTTGTACAGATTACTCTGCTATTTCAAGCAGGTTCACTTAGTCTCACTTAGAGAGACTTATATTGGGAAAAAAAATCCTTCTTATAACCTGTACACATACATACGAGATTGTTAAATTACATTTCTGACCTTGTCTTTCCTCTCTTTGCCTTCATCCCTTCTTCTCGTCTTTACTTTTTACATAACGCTGACATAAGAGTTCGTTTTATTAGAACCAGTGATTGTTCAACTAGAAGACCTGATGCTTTGTCAAGAGCTTTGCCGAAAAGGATAAAACCAGATTTTACAGTAGTTACATGGCTACATTTTCTACTGACCTATTCCTGAACCCTGACTCAGTCAGGGAGGGAGTTGCATTCCCCAGAGATCAAATAGAAATATGCATAATCCATTAGACACTGTTTTTCAGTCATGTGTGGTATAATGATCGACAGTCCTTCACAACAATACATACAGTAATCTCAAACAGGTTTGTTTTATAGCAGGGGGAGTTTGGGTAGTTTTTTATTTATTTCTAAGAAATTGGCTTGAGTGAAACATGGATGTATTCCTAACACAAAGGTAAACGTTGGGGTACACCTGGATTTTATTTAAATGCAAGACCAAACTGAGGTATCAAACAAAAATTGATCTTTACTTTTAAGAGAACACATGTTCTTACCTAAGACTGCATGGAGGAGACAAACAGGATTTTAGCACTGTTTTGTGAGTGTGGGATTTAATGAAGCTTATTTTCTTCCTTACTTGTACATCATAGTTTGCTAATCAAGATTTCTAAGAAAGGGCATATTCCAGCTGAAGTTTTTGCTGCATTTGGGGAATTTAAAATGTCTCTCCAATATAGACACTTGCAAGGATTTTCTCTTCGGTACACTTAACGGGCTTCTCTCCTCTACTCAGCTATCCAGCTGCACAAATCTTGTAGAAATCTGAGCATTGTCAAGCTATTTTTAACCCTTCTGTAGCATTTGATTGGCCAGTGAGTTCAAAAAAGATGGTAAGCCTAGAGAGGGAAGGGGACAGTCACCAAATGACTGCTTCAGCCTTGTTTCCCCACAAATGATGGCAGGAAGACTACAGGGGCAGAATAATTGAATTTTGGGTCTGAAGGAAAGGTCAGCACCCAGCACCAGTCACGTCCAAGCTTGCTAGCTGCAATTATTCCTCTTGAAAGGAGCAGAAGAGGATACAGGGAGACCCTCTCAGAGCTGAAAGAGGCTGGTAATTCTCTTCTCTCCTAAACATTTAAAGCAGCAATGAATGCTACCAGAATCAATCAGGAAAAGAGATTTAAAAAAAACCAAAACACCCAAACCTTCTGTCAAAAAATGCTGTACTGTTGAAATCTGAACTTTACAAAATTTGTTCAACATTGCCAAAACTTTGTTTAGAAAAAAAAAGTGGGGAGGGTGATGAAAGAAGGGAAAAGTGTTCCAACAACATCAAAGCATTCTCTTCTGTGTTGTTAAAATATTTTTTATCTTGAAACACAAACTTTTAGTGCTGACATATTTCTTTTTGCATGACACAAATAATTTTGAAAAGGCAAAACCCAAAGCAATAGAAAAACCCCCATGAAATTGAACACTAACCAAAACAACTTCCTTTGCTACTCTACTGTCCAATCTCTCTTCTCTGGAAAATTTTGAAATTTCGGGCTTTGTTCCAAAGTGGAACAAAACACGTTCTGAAATCACAAAATGCTTTGTGGAAAAGAATGCTAACCCGCTGATGGGGCTATTGTTCGCAAACGCAGGTGGACCTCCAGAGAGAATGATCAGGCCCCAGACTTCTGCTATACCAACTAGATAAGCCCACAAGGAATACAAGGAGAACCACTTCATTCATTTCACTCCTTTCTGCACTGGAAGGAAAGGGAAGGACCTAATGACACCCAAAAGCATCACCAACAGAAAGAAAAAAAAAGAAAAAGGTAATTACTGGGAGATCTTAATCTCTAGAAGTAGAGGGGGAACATGAGTCTACTAAAATCCACATCAAAAAACCCAAAACAAGTATGAAAAATCACTATGCGACATTCTGACTCTCTGCCCTATTCCTGCCTACACATTCTCCTGTCTATTCTGCACACACACACCCACACAGAGAGAGATTCTTCTCTCATTCTTTATCATTATTGATATACAAAAGGAGTTTTTGTTTGGTTTTCACCTGAACTAGTTATTTGTATGCTACCTTCCAGTTGCCACCATTACAAAGGGTCACAGACCAACAGATGTAAGACACTGCAAGCTTATTAGATTTCCCAGGTGTGCTTACAGAAAGCATCAGCCAGGACAGTCAGATGATAATGCAGCAATTTTCAGGCAATGGTTTTCAACTTCTGATCTGCCTAGAAGCATGCAGGATACATGCAAGGATCCCACAGAAGGTAAGAAAAGACAGTTCATTGGTGCCATGCACATTGGAGAGATATTTCTAAGTGTTGAGGCCTTTTTAAAATAAACACTGAACTCTACAGCAAGAGGTAGAAAATAAAGGATTTTAGTCTTCAATAAAGTAAGACTGGGTTTCTTCAACCTTTTCAGAAGCATTGGGAAAAGAAACCTTTCAGAGTTTCAGATGTGAAATATTTCAGGTAACAAAAGAAAGAAAAAAATCCACCATCTTCAAACCGCTACTAGTTGCTCCTGCTAGTAACACAACTGTTGCTTTTTTCAGGATGTTAGTAACAAGAATATATTTATATGCAGGTGGATATTTAAAAGCCAGTGGTCTCCTTCCCCTAGCATAATTCAACCAGCAGTGGTGGTGAAACCATGGTTACCTTCAGATAAAAGTTACTGTAATTGGCCTTCGGCACCCCAGTTCAGAAAGTAACACCCATCGCTTTCTAAGAAACAAAGAAACCTCATCTTCATATTTCAAAGAGCTCTCAAAACTATGATGAATGAGCAACAGCACAAAACCCTGAGTGCCATTCTACCTTCAGTTTTCATGCAACCAGAACATGTTTGTCCAAGCTCCAGCTGCTGATCGTATCTGGCCAGCTCTGAGAATAACATGATTCAAACAAACAGACTGCTTGAGCTAAAAATGTGTCAAATTATACAGTGACAGATGGTCTTTCCCAGGTTACTCTTACCTCACGTAATTCTAGCCTCTGAGCGACAGCTTCCAAGCACTCCTGCCCCGTGCTCTCCACAGAGAGGGTGCACTCGATCACATTGCTGTCCAGCAGACGGATCCTCGTCACAAAGCAGTTCTTGCTCAAGACATTGTAGCGTCTGGTCCGTCGCAGTTTCAGCCCGAAAGGCATGGCTGTTGGCCCGGAAGGTTGCCCCTTCCCTGTACTCTCCTGAGAGTTATCAGCACACTTGTCGACTTGCCTTGAAGGCTTCTTCAATTGGCACTACTCTCCTCCAGAAATGGAGGTAGCTGTCCATTCCCAGGGCAAGCTTCAAGGAATTTCTGCAAAATACATACAAGTAAGTAGAGTTAAGTGTGAAATAAGATGTTCCTAAAGATCAGTGGAAAATAAAAAAGCTTAAAGGAAAAGAGTCACGTTTACAACTGTAAAATAAACACCTTCACACACAGGACTGCCAGGTGCTTACTACACCTCCCAAAAGAACACCTTATATAACAAATCTTTCAAAATTCTATTTTGGCACTGAATTTAAAGCACAGATTTAATTGCAAAGCCATTCTTTGAGAAGCTCAGTGCAAACAGCAACTCTACAGGGCACACATCCAGAGGTGCTAACTCTCCCACCATTACCCCCACCACAGGGGTCTATAACATAATCTTCAAGTTAAGTTTTGGTGCCCTCAGGCCAGCTTTGAAAGCTAGCTTAAAAAGCTAAGGAATAGAGGCATTTAAAAGAGGTGCGATTTTGAAAGAAGAAAGGCTGGCTGAAGTCAGCAGGAAATGCAGGCACTCAGCACCTCTGAAAAAAATCAAACCTAAAGTATGCATGTGAAAGGCAAGAAGCATCCCAGCCATTTCAGAGAAGGCTCCTCTGAGGCAATCCCTGACATTTTGCTCACTTTCAGCTCCCAAAGCAATTCTGCATTTCACCCTTTCAGGTGGAATGAGTAACTGCAGGAGCAGCTGTCAGAAACCAGGATAAAACTGCGTGGGAGGAAGAGAACACATATTCTAGTAATAATTCTTATTACTCCTCCTAAAATTTATCAGAGACATGCAACTGTTAAGCCAAAATACAATGTAGATGGAAGAAGTAGAGATACAGAAATAATGACATTTAAGAAGCTATGATCCTCATCTGCGAGATCCACTTCTTTTTTTAAAAAAGTAGTTTAGTTAGGAGCAGGTTCAAGCTAAACCAAAACAAAGCATTTGCACTGGCATAACCAGCTTTAAAATGTCACTTTCCACATGCAGAGAGGAAAGAAATAAAAAGCAAATTACTTGCTATCAAGCTTTCCTGGGTTTGTTTGAATATTCTGGAGAAAGAGATGGAGGGACACTAACGCTGGCATTTAAAAGTCCATTTCTCTTAACACACAGTGCTGCAAACAAAACCTAGCTCCAATTTCCTTGCTTCTTAAGAGAAGCAACGGAAAGCATTGCCAGCAGAGTATGCATCATTTAGCTGGATATGACATTTCAAACAGATAGTACATTGCTCAAATGTGTCATTTGGCATAGAACTGCATGAATCAGTTATTTTCACTTTTTACTGAATGTAGTTGCTATGGAGATTATTAGAAGCAGACTGATTGACTACAGTGATTATCATTATGCTAGAAACACAACTATCACATATTTGATAAAATGTATTATCCAAAGCATTTGTTAGAGAGTTAAAGCAACAAAAACCAAAAAAACCTCACACAAACAGAAAACTACAACCAACCTCTCACTGGTCAGGTGTGCAACTACCCTGATAGTCTACTAGCTTTACCAGAGAAAAGCCTAGAGACTTTGAGAAGGGGCATGTGCTATTTGACTCAAGTGCAAACAAACCTATCAAATTAGCCGCTGTAGTTTAATCTCCCATTTCTAACCTTCGTGGGTACAGACATAATGTATTATTTTCACATGATTGCATGAGAGAACTGTTATACCTTGCATCACTGTAACATCAGAAGCCATCAAAGACACATGAATAAATCCTCACAACAAGCTGACGAGGCAGGGACATGTTACCCATGACTCACAGAAGAGGAATTGAAACAAACATTAGCCAGCTTGTCCAACATCACTCAGGAGAACGGCAGCAGATCTATGCACTAAAACACGCAGGCTGGGCTAGTGCTTTAACCCCCTAGCCAACTATTTGGCAATTACCTTGCCTACCAACCTATCCAAAACTACAGCACAAAGTTGAAATGCAGGAAGAATGGAAGGAAATTACAAAGAATGACGGGTGTGGAGGACTATGTCTTATCAAGAATAGCACTTTTATTCAGTCTCAGGCTTTGCAGATTATTCTAAGTCAGACACATGGAGAGTTTTAGCTAGCCAATTCATTTAAAAGAAAAAAATCTTATCTTGCGCTACTGTTAGTTGCTCACATTTCCTTGCAGAATATGAGCCATCCTCTGTGCAGTAATTGCATAGTTAATAGTAGCCTAAAGATGAAATGAATGTAAGTAAAAGTGATTGGCCTTGTTCATCAGACACACTGAACACTACAGCTGTCACAGGATAAGCCATCCCAGAAGACTTGTGTGCAAACATGCTACTCTGGAATAAACCCACCAATTTCTGTACAACAGAAATGTCAACATGGATTGTAAATTAACTGCTCTAAGTTATATCATATGCTCAGGTAAACAAGGACAATATCTCCTCTGTTTTTCAAGAAGCAGTAAGGTAAAAGCAGTTTCTCCTCAATTCTACCAAGGGCAGTCAGCCAGCACCATCTTCTGCAGATGCAGACATACAAACAGGTTAATGGATGCACTTTGCATAACAGGGTTTAGGTTACTTTGTCATTTCACTTAAATATACATGAATGCCCAACGACAGCTCTTTCACATGAAATGTCACACTTAAATTAGTTTCCAATTAAAGAATGAATTGAGATGGTGAGG
The DNA here is from genome assembly GCF_028858705.1 of Grus americana. Classification (NCBI taxonomy): domain Eukaryota; kingdom Metazoa; phylum Chordata; class Aves; order Gruiformes; family Gruidae; genus Grus; species Grus americana. The sequence goes on from NC_072854.1 coordinate 102,140,094, forward strand.
CTGGGAGTTTAAACTGGCTCCGATTGGTCCAGCCTGTAATAGCTATTAATTCTCAACTCAATGCACATCTAACTTCTCTGTTTACATATCTTCTCGATGTTTGGCCAGCTTTCCACTTGGGTTTTCTGTTAAGCTGACACTCAGAAAGCTTCTGGTAGGCTTTCTAAATCAGATCTCAAAGGCCCTGGTCCTTACAGGTTCCTAAACAAACAGAGTATTCAGCTTCTTTATGTTTGTATAATCTTAAAGGCATCAGAAGCATCCATTTTTATTCACAGTTATTTTGTGGACAACTGAAAAAAAAAGGAGAAGACTGGAGATACAAGGGTTTTGGTCTTCCAGCTGAAGGATTATTTCATTACAGGATCTCCTTTCCTGGTTAAAGGGCTGCCAGGAGCAGCCACGTCCCTAACCAAGCTAGCCAAACCATGCAGGCGTTCACAACACTCCCCTCCTCAAACTCACACTTTCACTACAATTAAAACAAAAAAACTAAAGCCAGCCTATAAAAAACTCATCAGATAACTATGAACTCATTCTGCTTTTAAAAAAGGATTTCTTTTAAGAATATTTCAGGTGTGAAAGAGACAGACAAGACATCTTTTAAACTGACATTTTCTATTTAATTTTTTTTTTTTTTCTGGAAAGAAACTAGATTGAGGTCTTTACAAACCTTGGGTATTTTTCCTTTTTTCTTTTTGTCCCATGTTTTGATTATTTTGGATTCTTTCTTCTTCTTCCCACTGTCATACTTCAAATTGATGTATCAATTGCTCTCTGCGAGTTAAGCTTATTCTAACAAGCGTGCTGAATTAAACAAGGTTTTTAGTAGGAGCATAAGCTTGGGAGTTTAAACATTCCGTTAAATAGAAACTCCCTTTGTTTAAAGTACTTACTTAGTAGTCATATAAAGCAAAAAAAAAAAAAAAAAAAACAAACCACAAAACAAAAACGTTCCCCAACCATATCCCAGAAAGCACAACTACAAAAATAATAATAAAAAAGGGCTTTGCAGAAGCACATACAATTTACCTGCCCATCTAACCACTCATCTTTAGGTGAGCCATCACTAATACCTGATATGAATACCAATTCAAAAGCAAAATCTCAAAATCAGAAGTGGAAATCAGGTCCCACTAAAAACCAAAAGCCTGGCACTAAAACCCTCAAGTATCTCAGAAAGTAAGTCTGAGAGACTAAGACAAGGCTTAGACAGGTGTGCACTGATGACAGTGTGGGCACGGGCATTGCCAGGGAGCAGCAGCAGCAGGGTTGCCCCAGGATGGGGAGTGAGCTGGGACCCATGGGTGACCCCAGCAAGGCACTAGCCTCACCCACTGCAGCGCAGTCCTTCTGGAGATGAGCTGGGTGCTGGAAATGGGTCCATTGACCCAACAAGGCATGGCCAGGGTTGAACCAGGTCCAGGGGCCACCCAGGGAGCCCCATCTGGGGCAGCAGGAGACAGAGCTGGGGACCAGCAACCACAGAGCTCAGACAGGGACTGGGAGCCCTGGGTTGATCTGAAATGGAGATCCCAGACATGTGGGCTGAGGCGGGGCGTGGAAGCCCCAGCAGGTGAGGCTGGTCAGGGCCATGAAGGGACACAGGTGCATCCAACATAATTTCCAGGTGCAGGACCAGGCCAGCAGAGTGCTCTGACTGCATTTTAAACCTTTAACTCCTTTCAGCACATGCTCATTTGAAAGCTAAACTTCATTCTGCAAAAATATTTCTTCTGAAACAGTTTGATAACAAACATTGTGTACAAAATGTAAAATCAAACCAGCTTTTTCAAAAAGCATCCATCCCAAATGCAGTTTCATCAGTACAAATAAGAGATACCTTGTCTTACTGGATTCTTGGTAAAGTTTAATATTCTCTCGTTTCAACAAACCAAGAAAAAAAAACTGAACAAGCAGCCAACTCCTTTGCTATCACAGACATTGGAATCCTATTTCTTGTCATTTACTTGAAAAAGCCATATGGATAAAGTCAATGGTTATAGGTAACACTGAAGACTGAAGGTGGCAAAAAAGGATAAAGAATGAAAATAGACTTGACACAAAATAAAACTAAACTTTTAACCCATGATCTCATCCTAAGCACAACATAAGTTCTCTTAACAGCTTTCACTAGAAAGCAGCTTAAAGATGTAGACTAATATAAGCCATGTAAGTCACAACTCAAGACATGCTGACTTATCCCACTCAATAACTACACACAGAAGCCTCACCAGCATATTGCCTGTGCAAAGGCAGCAGATATGGATTATGATCTCTCCAACGGTATTTGATTCCCCCACACCACCACTGCATCTTGCAAGGTGAGAGAGGAGAAATCATTGAGCATTCTTGCAAGAAATCCTTCCCTGTACAAAACGGGTTTCAAGAGATACCACTGCCCCGTTGTTCAGCAACAGAATACTGTTATTCACATAGACAGAGGTAGCAAATAACCACATATCTCACGTAACCAAGAATATCTTCCAAGCACAACGCTGGGCACCAACCTGAAACACCTTCAAGCCACAGATGGCACAGCTGTAGTGGTTTAGGGAGACAAAGGTTTATCATGACCTGGAGAAGTAACAGTATCTTATTAGCAGCCAGCCTTCTTCACTGACCAGTCCCACATGAAGAACTAGGTCAGATTCACACTGTGATATGTAACCCAGAATTGCTTCTGATTTTTAAGAAAACTTGGTTAGTTTCTGTATAAAGTATAAAAATCTCTCAAGGGGTTTAAATTACCTGATGCAGATACTTGCACCTTTCCAAAACAGTATTTTTTTTCTTTAGGAGACATTACAGTGTAACCAGGTCAAACCACTACTACACAAAAAGCAAATAAATATTTCACACCTTTTCCAAACCTAAAACCAAAAGCAGCCAGAAATACAAAAAATTCTTCCTTCACTCTCCCAAAGTCAGCTGGGACTGGCCAGATTTTTTTGCTAGCAGTTTTAAAAGACAGACTGAAGGGAGCAAGGGAAGCTGCTACGTATTTCAGGAGGAGGAGGCCATACAGCAGCAGCTGCGTTGTGTAGTGAAGGGCACTGCTCCAGTCACAGGGCATTTTCCTCCTTCCTTAAATTTATTTAAAGACCAGGAGAGAAGAAAGGCTTATAAATAATTAAGGCCAAGCTAACTCTCAGGACATTTCCGAGTAACGTGACTTGCTCTCCTCTATTACAGACTTCATATATTTAACTGTACCGCATTCAAAAAAAAATAGCATCTGATATGAAATGCACTTAAAGCGGAATGCTTTCTCTCACTTCATTTGCTTTTGTACGTAATTTCTGAAACTCCAGGAAGAAAGCAATTACTGTCAAACTGCAGCCTGTATTTACCAACAGCACGTGGCACCCCTCCAGCATTCCTAGCACTGCAGGAGCAGCAGCACACCTAACAGAAGTATGTAACCCTGGGCTGGGCGCGAGACCGCAGCATTTAATGTAAGCAAGTGGTGCGCAAGCCTACAGTTTTAGGGAAGAATAAAAATAACAGTGTATGGGAGAGAGGACATCTGGCACAGTCCATCTCTATCTAGTTGAGCTCTCTCTAGAGGAGGAAATCTCTCCTGTGAAATAGCTTACTCTCCCTTGATTGCTCTCGTGTGAGAGTTTTATGCAGGTAGAGCATGGCAAGGAGTATTCTTGTACCTACCAAGGTGTCTGTATCCCACTCAGTTATGGGTGGAATTTCCATCAAGCCGGATAAAGTCTCAGAAGTCAAATTCATCTCTGGACAGATGAAAGCGGGTTTTAACCCTTACATAACACAAGCCTTCTGTTGCAAGGCCACTAATTTCAACTACTTGTTTATGCTGTCTGTGGCAAGACATGGACCTCATCCCCAGGCATTTAAATCTTTAAAAATTCTTTGGGAGATTTAAGTCTTACCATAATCCAAATAGTAAGAAAACCAATAACGTTCTCACCTCTACATTCTGGAAAGAGTAAAATGATACTTTCATTTCATTTTTATAACTATTACTATATCCTATGCAGAACTTTCAAAGTCTCTAAGCATCCAGAGATCCCACACCCATGTGCATCAACAGATGCCAAGGACTCTGGGACATTCAAAGCAGAAGACAACTGCTACTGTTCCTACTACTATGCATCACCAGACACCAATACACAGTGGCCAAAGATCGAAAATCACATCAGTTAGCATTTCTACTTTCCCAATTCCATCACAGCTTTCCCTTCCCAGGGAAAAAAAAAAAAATCCATTTTCCATCAGATCCATCTTTGCTGTAACAGATTTTTTTATATCTAAGTTGTCATGTGTTTTCATTGTATCCCACTTGGGTCACATTCTGCTTGCAGAAATACAAATAAAACATCTAGAGAGGTTTAAATAAAGTCAAAAGAATCATTCCAATTTGGACCAGTTAAAATTCTACCCTTTCTTTCCTCTCTTATATTGCAATACCTGTGAGAGTATGTACTCAGTAACTCTGAAGTGTATAAATGTTAGTAGGTGCACCCTTTGTTATCCTCTCCTCCCCTGCTAAAGCACCACTCTTTTTGTGTGAAAACACCTTTCTTGTGCATCCACAGAACAGCTCTATGGAGTTTTGTGGATACAAATCTATCAGGCAGACACCTAATTACTCTTCTGCATCAAGGTGCACAAGTACCAAGTATTTTTGTGGATCTCACTAAGTCAGTCTGATGAACAGTCTCTATCACTGAAATGATTTGAACTTCTCAAACTGCAAATTAGTGCCTTATCTCTTACTGCCTTACTCATCACTCCAGAATACCCTCAACAATCCAACAGATCTTTATAATGCAACTACTGATGAAGGACTCTGAGTGTAAGCTTTCAAGTCAGGAGTAACATCTGCACCAAGTAACATACCTAAATGACACTTGGGTTGCCATTGTGATCAGTTTTAATCCACAAGAATATCAGTAATGAAGGTGAAGTTTTTACCACTCACCTGTACACCCTGTCAAACTTTGTCCTCTAAAGTTAAAACAAAACAAAATGCCAGACCCCAGTAGTTTTCCTCACTGAGTAGGAAATGCTGTCTACCTGTGCATGCCGGGTGTCTGCAACAGCTCCACCTCTTTTTTTTCTTTCTCTCTTTCTTTCTTCCTCCCCCCCTTAATTTCAGAGCGCATCACCACAGCGAGTCTTATGCCAGCTCTGGAAACGTGCTGGGACCTCCTCCTGGTAGAGCCGCTTCACCTCCCTAACTTTGTAATAGAATAGGATCCTTTTCTGCTTAGTGAGTTTAAATAGCTCACAGTTAGAGATAGCATGAGTAGCTCACCTGGCACAGGGAAGAGAGCAGAACCACACAGCTCAGAGAAGGAAATATAAGAGTGATTCTGCCTTAATTGATAGCAGTCAGTCAGGTCAGCTGAGTAGTTTGTGAAATCACAGCCCAAGGAAGGCTCCTGGTCTCAGCAGGCAAGGGTACACCCCAGAACACATTCCCATCCTTCCTGCATGGCAAAGCTATGTTAGAATAAAAGTTACTTTCTCCAAAATAGCCAGTTGATTCAAAATGCACTAACTTTTTTTTTTCCCAAAAAAGATAGCAATTTATTCTGTAATTGAATGCCCATAAGAGGAGTTAATATTGCAGAATCTAAATGGGTTATGTTTCCTACACAGACAAACCATTCAGAAGAAAAGCGAGACCGGTATTTTGGGACATCCTTCTTTCAGACCCGGTACTACACCTGTTCTCTAAGTGCTGCCCTTCAGAAAAGGCACCAAAGGCACAAGGTCCTGCATCCTAAAGTTTTACTAAACACTTCCTAGTAATCAAAGATCAAGAAAACCCAACCATTATTGTAAGGGTCAACTATCTAAAATAAATTACATCCAAGTGCCTTAAAACCTCTCAGAAGATTTGTGAGGATTCTTCACTTTTTGTCCCTATTTTACCCCAATGGCTACAATCAGTAGCAACATAGTATCAGTGTCATTTAATTTTTTTTTCCGTTAGTTACCTTTGTGAAAGGTTTTCAACTCCTTCAGGCTCGCTGGATCTATAGTGACTACAGGAGATTACTTTTCCTGCTAAATGTGATTGATAGGCATGCAAAACCATTATAAAAACAGGGAAGGATATGCCTAGTGAAAACCACAGAAAAACTTACAGCATGTTTTTGTTATTCTCTCATGTTAGAAAGACATGAGTAAAACTGCAAATAAAAGTTCTAAACATAGCATAACACAAAGAGCAGAAGCAATAACTTTAATAGAGGTGAGTAATTGAACCAGATACGGAGTAAAATGATACACCCTAGTACATTCACACTAGATAAACCTGCACTAGCACAAACTGGTGGCAGTTGTTCTATAATTTCAAATGATGCAATAAAAATCTTGTTAAAAATAAAGTCAAAGAAGTTTAAACATCATCTATCCTGCTTTAATGAAAAAAATACCTATTTTCAAGAGCTGGCTGCAATTTCACTTCTGTATTGGGATTTTGCAATGGGATGGTGACAAGAAAGCACTTGGAGATTAAGAGGCAAATAGCCACAACACTTGTGAGACTGCAAGATATGCCTCTGCAGCTCGTTCCACAGGTACCACCATCCTGGTGTCAGCTGAAGACTGGAAGCTGCCTAGCTGCGTTAACGCAATGCTGCTTTCAGCCAAGACCCTGCCAGGAAGGCGTGTTACCCCAGCAAAATATGGTCCTATGCACTTAATAAAGGTGTGATATCTCTGCTCCTGCCTTTCTTCTGATTTTAATATGGCTTATACAACTGAGTCTCTACAATTTCTACTCAAACAGTAGTCATGCTTGTGTATCTCCCATTCTCCTTTGTTTCCTTTAATATATGTATTTGGGAGATTATAAAGTCTTTCAAATTAACAGAAAACAGGAAAACTTGAGTTATAACTACAGATTCCAAAATGTATCACACTACCTCTAACTCTAAAGATTGCAAAAGTCAAAAAGGTACATATTCAATGTAAGAAGGTTCCAACATATTGGGATTCCCACCAGTAAAGAAAACGTTTTCTTAAAAAATCTGTCTTGTAAAGCCTGAAGAATCATATGTACAACTGGGGGAGAGGGGAAAGATCAGCAAGAAGCACTCGACTTGCAACAAATCAAATGTAAACAGTGTGGTGGCCCCTCCAAACTGCACATCCACCCTTTTTCTTATGGAAACAAGACCCACTGCTGCCCACACTGATGTCAGTAACCAGACTGGCACCAAGTGAAGCAAGACCCATACCTGCAGGCTTACAGTAAGAATAAAACTTTGTTCCGTTTCTCGAAGTGCAGAGCAATGGTCTACTTCCCAAGAGAGGCTCAGTTAATCCCATTCAGGTATTAAATAACGAACTGGGATAATGCAATGGAGGAAGCGTGGCTGCAGATAAGCAACAAGAGCCAAGTGTGATGGGGTGGAGGAGAAAGGGAGGAGAGGGAGGGAGAGAGAGGATAAATAAAATTAAAAAAGTATGTACACTGTACATCCTAACCCACAACTGGGCACATTTAGTTACATAAGTAGATACTTCATGCAAGATCATAACATGAACCTTTGAACTTCCATGGAAAAAAGCCCCTCCACTACTCAATGCATTAAAGCATCAACGCTACAAAACACTGAAAAAATTCCTTCAAGTTCTATCAAAGGAGGATTATATTGTGGGCACATGCATGAAGAAAGTAAATCTGTTATCTTTACTGAATATAGGCCTTGATGTAAATAGTCTATGAATAACTGCATTTGTTTCGACAGCAAAACGCCTCATCTGAAATACAGAATAGCTGCCGGAAATGAGCTAATGGTACTTTTCTTTCTGTATTAAAGGATTATTTTCCAATGCCCACTGTGTGGGCTTAAACACTAGCCTGAAACAGTCAAAATACTTAGAAGTAAGATTTATGGCTAAAGGCGGGGGGGTACTGAGAGCCTTCTTTGAAGTGACTGACTTCTTTGACCGGTGTCTCAGAATTACAAGGCTACAAAAGCACCCCTCTCTGTGAGCAGCCCTCTGTGTTCTTCCTTCATCTCTGTTGCAGATCGCATTGATAAATAAGATTTGAAAACAATTACCTGGTCAGCACATAGGAACTGAGATATTATTGACAACAGATGTCATGGTTTTTTCCTAATAACTTTTAACAAGGAAATGCTTACGCCTCAAATACCAGTCAAGCCATCAATATGAATCCTTCAGCACCAGTATGTTTTGCAAAATCTTTCAAAGGAGCTTGGGAGAAAAATTACAGATTTACTTCCACAGCATTCCAATAAGTGCTGCTAATTGCATTGCCAGAGGAAGGAATTGTACAAACTGTAATTCCATATTGTTTCACTGTATAGAAGTATAATTTTTTTTTAGTTATAACAGTATTATAATAGGTAAGTTTAGATTGGCTGCTTATTTCCTCTAACATTATTTGTCATTAATTCTATTCAAGAGAACAGCTTTGCACTGAAGGCTAGTAAAACTGTATTAGTTTTGGAGAGTAAAATACAAGTTACAGCTTTATACACAAAACCACAGTAATAAATTCTGAAAATTGTGGCATGCCATTCTTTGTTTAGCTTTCATAATAGCGCTGCAATAAATGCTTTACTACCTTTCCCCCCAAGTCTGGACAAAATATTCACCCTCTACTTATGATGATAGCTTTATTTGGAATCATACTTGAGGTTATCAGCTTTTAATGAGATTATAGCCTAATTCTTGTTAACTGACCCTATTAGAGAAGGTACTTGCTTTGTAACACTTCAGAGGGAAAAAATGCTTTGCAGAAACTTTTACTCGGTCATGAGCTGAAAAGAAATTCTTCTTTAAAATAAAACAGCATTATTCCTTGCTCAGATTAATCCATTTTTGAGTTAACATTCTAGCATATGACTTGAGCAACAAAGAGCCAAAACTGACTTGTAAGCTTGTGACCCTCCCTAGCTTACAAAATAGACTTTGTATATTAAAATGGAGACAAACATTAACAGCTAACATTAACCTTTTCTTATTTTGCTGCTCTTTACAAGCAATTCAGATTTAAAACTGAGAAGCAGGACTTTCAGTCTCACTTTTAGTTCTCATATAAAAAACCAGTAAGTTTACTCCAAATTTAAGTTGCACGATTTATGAAAGAAACCTAGATCTAAACACAACTTGCATAAAATCAAAACATCTTCTGTATGACCACAGGTAGGTGTATTTGTTGTACATGCACGTACATATAAGTGGCACAAGTAGGACTCTGATCCATTGCAGTGGCCATTGAAGTGCTACTGAATACAAGCAAAGAAAACTATATAAATGATGTAAGTTTACTTTCTTATAAATAAGTACAAAACCTAAGCACCAGAAGAAGGTGAAGTAAAATAAAAAATGGTTAAACAATCTCTCTGTACATACCACGTTCTCTTGTTTGGTATCACATAATTGGACTTGCAGAAGTCTAAGGAGACCAGGTATCCCTAACATTTACACTCAGCATTAACTGGAATGCTGGGAGAAGCAAGAGAAGAAACAAGGAACAAAAATAAAAAGAGTGGAGAAAGCCCATGTGGTACAGCCCTTCCTGTAATTCCATGTCTGGTTAGCAAGTTGGAAGCATCTCATTTCTTTAACTTGAAGCCTGATATTCACATTCCTCTGCAGCTTAACATGGACATGGACAACAGATCACACTCATGCCTTAAAGGAGCTAAATGATTTAGCACAGCAAGCCCACAAGCTACAAGATGGATAGCAAGAAACCTTATGTTTATGTCCACTTTGAAGAAAAAAAGAAATTAAATTTCATAATCTCCAGTTCTACTGCAGAAATAGACAATGTCATATGGATGTACTGGTCACATTAAACAAAAGGAAGTAAAACCTGTCCTTGGCAGCTGTGAAGACACTCACGCCTACTGAAGTGCTGTTAAGTGTGGCCACCATTCCTGTGAAATCAATTAACCTGCACCTATGCAGCATGGGACTGAGACATGTCTCCAACCACAGTCTTTCTAGAACCAGTGCAGAATGGCAACAAGTTGAACAGAAATCAAACTGCAGACCAAGATGTGATACCAGTGCACATTTTATTCAACAATTTACCACAAAGACGAGTCTGTGATAATACAAATACCTATCATCGTGGAATAGTAAGTTGCTGTGTGTGATGAAAAAACCGGATCAGATAACACCACGCATGATGTTGTCTTACAGCAACATCTACCGTATATGAGGCAACAGTGTCAGTGGAAGGGAAAGAGAAGCACTCCCTGCCAAGTGGCCAGTGCGCTGCAATTCCACCCAAGCTGTTTATTACTGCTAAAGTTCATCATCTCCATTTGCAGAGACAAGGCTCCGAGACAAACTTGCCAAGAATTAACCGGTCTGCCCTTTTTATAAAAAATTATTAGCTGTGCTTTTGAAAGAGTTACTAAGGACCAAAGGGTCACGGGGTAATTATTTACAGAACTGATGCCAGGGATGAAGTGACGGATAAAGCCATTACAAAGACTGTGGAGAGTAAGGAATGAGAAACTCCTGCAATTTGTTGACAATCCCTGTGAAGTGCAAGTCAGCTCAGAGATACCACCAGCTCTGCTCTTCCCTCTTGATACTGATAGATTATAATGAAAATACAAAATATGAATCAAGACCTTCAGTTCTCTATTTCCAAGTTCACACTGGATCTACTTGTGGGGGTGGGGGGGGAGAAATATCAAGCCCTCCGCACAGTAGACATTATGAAGACATGATGTTGCCTTGCTTTGGTTGGGAAAGGTATGCAGCTCAATTATGACAGACTTAAAGTATTCCCTTTCAGCTAAATAAAAACTATGTTTGCAGTACAAACCACCGTCCCACACCCCAGTGTAAGGAGGATTTATAACCTGCTCTTGTGGGAGAGAGACGGGAGGCAGCACAGTTCAGCCTTGACTCTGAGACAGAACAGGATCGCTGGAAAAGAGTTTGAAGTATCCTCGTGAAAGAAAGTGCAGCTCATATCTTCCCCAGCCACTCCCCCCCACTGCAGAATACAGGACACTCAGTCCAAAAGTATTTTCAGTGCCTAAATATAACACAGGCATTCACATAGCATAAATAGGAGAATCCTTCTGAAGGGCTATCTTCAAAACAACCTCCATTTCTAAGTAAGACTGAAGTTCAAAGTCATATACTGGCACGTCAAATTCAGGATATCCTTGTAAGAATAATGAATTTATTGTTATTGTACCCAGCTATTTTTATAGTTTCTAGAAGCAAGGAACATGAAATGTGGTTAAATGACTACTCATATACCTTTGTGTTTCTCTTCAGTCCCAGGTCAAGAAGATTTGATGGAATATGGATATATCCTTATGGGATTTCATAACACCAGTTTTCATTGGCAACCATTGATTACATACCCCAAAATCAAGCCGCTACATTTTTCAGTCCTTTTTCTAAACTTTAATATATAAACTTGTCAGAGTAAAATATAGCTGGCTCTTAATACTACAGTTTATGCCAAAAATAATATCAAACTGTTAGAAACACAAAGCCTAGAACTCAATTGGAAAAAGAATACTGCAAAATATCCAAGTGTAAACATTACAATTATATCAAGAAAGAGTAAGAAAATAAAGTGGAGTTTTGAAAAGTAGCTAATAGGTAATAAATAAATAAATAAATAAACCCAAACCAAACAGCAAATCCTCACAGATTGAGGACTGACAGGGAATCCCAAAAGGTCATAGAAAAAAAAATTTAAAAAAAAAATATGTGAAAGACAGTCCAAGAACCCTGCTTCTTGTTGTGATCCTCCTACTCCATCAGGTGTTCTGGTAGAGGAAGGCAATCATCATTTATTTCCCAACAAAGTGTCACTGGGGACCATTAAACACCATAGCATGAAAGGATTTGTTCCTCTTTCCAACCACGTTATCCTGTCTGAACCATCAGCTCCTGCAGGACACAGCGTTAGCTGTTCATAGCTATTGAAAGCGGTAACCCAGCTGCACCATAAATAACTGGCAGTGAATTAAAACTCTGAAAAGTGGCAGGTATTTTCAGTTCTTACCAGAGCAAGCGTGTGCCAGCTTGGGAGATGTAGCATCCTGACACCAGCTTCTCATGACAGACAAATTTCAAAATCCTTCGTTATTACCTCTAAACACTCAAGTAAACCAATCACTTTATCTGGCAGTAGGATGTATGCACTGGCAGATACATATCTTCTGACAGTAACAAAGGCAGCACAAAATCTTCTACCATGTTTTCACAACTGAACTTAAAATAAATTAATTAGTAGAGCCACAAGACCAAGTCCAAATTGCAGAATCCTTCTTCAGGTCACTGGGTTAAATGATGTTTTGCCTGCTAGTAAGAATCAAATAGAACCCTCTCCTTACCATGAGGTATGAAAGTATCCAGCCTTACAGGAGAAAAACATTCCAACTTTTTTTTTTAAGGTAGAGCAAATATTCCATTCGCACAGGGGGAAAAAACCTAACACTTTGTCTGGCATAAAGTGGAGACAGAGTGGGGAGGAGGAAAAAAAAAAAGGTTGGCAAAGATAAACAAAGAACATAGAGAAAACATTTCTTCAGTGCAGATAGGAAAGGGCAAAAAAACTTTCCAGCTGTTGGCCAATTTGTACAAGTTTCAAAAGCGTTCTGAAGTAGTAAAACAGTGGGTGGCATGAATCCTAAGTAACATACATAATTTAGAAGACCAGACCCTTCTAAACACCTTTCCCAATTCAGGCTGCACTTTTTTTCCACTGCAGCCAAAGCTCATCTACTTTTTTTTTTTTTGTAGAGAGCTAGTAAAAAGCAACTGTAACTCACCTAACTTGTGTTCTACACAAAAAAATGGACGAAAATATGGGACTCTTACCACTGATCAAAAACAGAGCTAGAAACCACCTCAACCCTCATTTCTCTTTGAGCTCCTTCACTACAGAGGCCCAACATAACTACTCATTACCCATTTTCAAGAGTCAGGCTAATCCATTTATGTGGGTTATTATTCACAGAGCAGAAGAGAGCAATTACTGCATATTGCTATCAACTCCTGAAGGTTCACTTCTGTTCATCTAGTACCTCATAGAAGTGAGAGGGATATATTTGTGTACAGATGTGAAAAATATTACACTAGTTTCAAAAAGTTAACAAGGTGAGGTAGCCCATTCTGGCCTGGTGGCAGAAATCAAGGCTGCCTGCCACCCTAGATGTCAAATAACCTCCTGATTTCTCACTTCGCTTTTCCTTGGAACAGTCTTAATACATCTTAAGGGGATCTAATTACTTTTATAGACAAGAAAAGTAATAATGTACTACATAATTTCTTACCACTACTACAGCTACCTGTGGAGACTTAAGAAATTACAAACACAAGAGAAGATTGTCCGGGATCTTGAAGGGAGATGTTCAGGCAAGACGACCTACATTAAAGAACAGTCCACACAGTTGAGGAGGTTTGAACACCCTCTTTCAGCTGGAGAAACAAGACAGGAACAACATAAAAACTCTGAAGTGGTATTAAAATGATGTGCCTTAGCACTATCCCAATATACAGTTAGCTCCCCTTCACAGGGTGGTACCCTGAATACAGCACAATGAAAACAGAGGAAGAGTCTGGCTATAGACATTAGTATAAACCTGCTTATATAAGTATTGTTTTCCTTCTACGGAACAAAGAGTGAAATAATCTGGGTAACATTTTATTCTCCTGTAAATGAAGAATACAGCATACAGACTTCCTGTAGTGGAACACACTTTTCTTTTCCATACGCAATTTAAACTGCCAAGTTTAAACAGAGAAAAATATTATATGTATCCATGGATATCTAATTTTAGAAAGACAAACAGTTCTCCTGCTCCAGCAGCAGGGAAAAAGATGGTAAGAAACAAATAGTTATTACAAGTCATACAGAAAGGAACTATGACAGTACATGACGTGCGCAGAAGGTAGTAAGGATTGAGTTGGACAAGTGCCCATGAGGGAAAAAGGCTTCTGTGGGCTCTGCATCTGAAATGGACTGACCGCAGTCAAAGCTATCACATCTTATTGCCAGCTAGATAAGCTAATTTTTCTAAAATGGAAAAGCTTTGAGAAGGATAATGCCTTTAGAACCTTTACAGCCATTTTCAAGCCCTATGCCATGTTAGTAAGCACCGAGACTGGCATCAGTATGACTCCAGGAAAGGAACTGTAACGTCTGCCTGTAATTTAAATGCATTTTTTCCCAAAGCCATTGTGGTTTTGGCTTATAGAATTTGGTGAGAAGTCTTCAGAAATTTAGCTGGGTGATTTTCATATCTAGAATCTGAAACAGAGAGCACCTAGATAGTTTTGTTGCATGCAAATGACACCATCATCATGTATTATAGTTCTTGCAACCAAAAAGGAGTAAAATCCAGCATCTGAAAAGTACTACTAACATCCCAAAGGGAAAACAGACTGAAAAACAAAACAAAAAAATCCAAGAGACAGTTGAAATTTGTTTATTTTCTAAGAAAAAATAAAGTCATATTTCTCCAAACAAATATCTGGATATAAATGTAGATGGTCTGGAACGTTATAAGCAGCCAACAAATCTGCTTGAGCAAGCAAACTAGCCAGGAAACATTGAAGACTACTAGTAAAGAGTTTTCTGAAGTCAAAAAGTAACATTCTTTTATTTTTTAAAAATAAGAACAGGCAACATGAAGGCTTCTGTAGAGAATGCAGCTACAGAAAACCTTTGGAGGTGCACTGTTTTAAAATATTTTGGATGCTATGTATAAATTTTTTCCCATTCTAACTGTACAAACAAGTCATGCATGCTTGCATTTTCAAGTTTATTTTCTATTTTAGTTTCAGACAACATAATAAATATATTGAAACCTTTAAAGGAAAATATTTATGTTCACTATAGGATACATTGTTTCTGTATGAAGAGGTCCCAGTAAACAACAAAGGCAAGCATCTACAAAGAGAAAATGGATAAAACCTGGTATGTTATGGGTTCTGGAGCAGGAGGCCGGACCCTCCTTATAAATGGGAGTATCAGTGCTGGAAAACTGGTGCCAAAACTAAGATGTGAAAAGGCCCTTATATTTACCTGAAGAAGCTGTTAAAGGTAGTAGCGCTCCCTTATTAAAAGTCACTAGTCTCCACTACGAGCAAAATTTATACCTGTCAACAGAACAAGGTTCCTCAGAATTACAAACTAATTAGCCACTGAGTTAGCTAGTTTCAATTATGAACAAGCTTTATAATTCAGATATACCTTCAGGTAGTATTATGCAATTTATAAAACACTTTCATTCTTTAAATATACTATTAACTAGATCCTTCAAAAGAAGAATTGCTATCTCACCTTCAGAAGTGAAACCTGCCTTGCATTTCTGATCTCTTGTCCAGAATCAGCAGACAGAAGTTTACCAGTCCTCAAGGTATGCTGAATCCTATTTAGATTTTCCAGGTCACCTGGACTTGTAAATTATGTTTATTTTGCTTCCTCAGCTCTTGCACACAGAAACTCCCCACAGGAATGTACCAATCACAAGTATTTGTCATAAGAAATCAAATTAGTAATCTTGGGATGATCTTAAATGCTTGTTTTTATTTGTTGACAATATCATTATCACAAGGCAAAAGCATCTGATCCAGAAGGGCAGAGAAAGGAAAAATAATTGGATTATCATGATATCAAAAGTATGGCAAGGCTCATGACCTTTTAAGGATGGACACTGAAAACTTATTATCCAAACTGAGAAGCTGCTAACATTAAATCCCAAGAGATGTATACCCTGTCCTTAAGTTTGGTAAAATATTGGTCAGAGATGCATTTATTGTTCAATGTGCTTTACAGTTTAATTATCTTAGTTAATAAAAAAATTAAAGTATATACAACTAAAATGAATTTTATTTAAGTAGATAGTCTGAGAACAAAGTAACCACCCACACCCACCAAAAAACAAAAGGCCTGTAGAAAGTCCAACTGAAAAACAAAATAACAAAGCATTTTTTTGAAGGGTAGTTTTGAAATTTACTATAAAGTCTAGAAATAGCCACTGAACAATCACAAGTACGAATTTAGCTTGCCAAATTGCAACTGCATTACACAATTTCAGCAAGTTATGCTGGATCCCATGCAGGGCACTAACACCCCCATCTCAATGTCCTACCAAGACCTCATAAACTACAGACCAGCTGATCTCCCTCCTCTAACTCTCTATGTGGTTCTTTGTTAGTGCCCAGCTCAATTTTCTGTTTCCTTATTTTTATCACACATGAGAACATTGGGATATTTTGACTACTTATAGCGTTCAAAATGTTTTTGAATGAAAATAGCCAGAAGAATCCAAATAAAACTAATCAAGGGAAAATAATGATACGTGGCACTCATTTCCCTCTGTTAAAACCTTGCTTTTTAACCCAAATTTTATCTGCTAAAAGTTTACCAGCCAGATTTCCTCCCCCTGTTCCAGCCACTCAGGCACTGCAAAGTGGCTGAATATCTCTCCCAGCAGTCAGCCAAGAATTCCCTAATTTCCGACCCATGCAGTGACCCAGGCTGGAGCACCGGGCCAGAGATGCCCTGACAATCAGGTAGTCCTTGTTTTCCACTGTCTGCACTGAGCAAACCTCAACACAAATTCTTCTTTTCAAACAATACAACTTTAAAACAAACCGAACAAAGACTCCTAAAAATCCTCGTAACAGGGAGCTGAAACATGTCCATGAACACACACACACACAAGAAAGTTAAACCAGATATAAAGTTGGTTAGGAAGCCCAAACCCCAGTCACGAGCATGTGTTCAGGACCCAACAGCCAGAGTGGTTTGAAACGTGATACAGTCTCTTTGATACAGCTCACTAGTTTAGAAGTGGAGGGACCGTATCCTATTAAAAATAACAGGAAATTGACCACAGCAATAAATCTAAAGCTTTGGCTGCTGCAATTTCTTATCTTCCACGAGCAGTTGTTGGTGTGCAAAAACCATGCAACTTTTTCTTTTTAAAAAAGAAAACAAACAATCAAAAATCACTCCAAAACTGGAGCTCCCACTTGGTAATAGCTTACATCAGCCTGTCACAGCCTTGGGAAACCTAGATCCCTGAGATCTTCTCCCTGCTATGCCAGGATATCCTGTTATATTTTGATGGTTTACTGCTGCCTCCAGGCAAAACTGTCTCACTGAGAAAGTTAAGTCGGCGCACTAAGACTGACAAGTCCCAAGGAATCTCATCAGAAGCTTTGGCACTTCTGACAGGACTTGCGTTACTCTTTTCATGCAATTTCTGCACCCGAGTGATCTCCCTATCTCCTCTGATAGCACTTTACTCTTTATCTGCTAAACCAAATTAAGATCTGAGACGATGGCAGCTTCTTCTAATGGCTTACCAATGCTCAAAAGAGACTGCACTGGCAGCGTTATCTCCATGAATCCCACTACTGGAGACACAGTTTCTGCTGGGCTGGAGAAAAAGGGATGGGGCGCAGGGAAGGGGCAGCCAAGCCTCTTCCTTGAATGGAATAAAATACATACGCCAAAGGATTTCATTCAACTGGCAGAGACTACACTGAGCTTTTTGCCAGCACAACAGTGTCTATTGTGGGTATGACTTGTTTTCCCACTCCTAAAAGGCAAAGCTTTGCCAACAAAACTTTAAAGACTAAGACCAACAGTGTGGGTGTGGGGTTCGGTTTGTTTTCAGTACATACAAGTAAAGTTAAGCATGGTCCAGTTTCCTGCCAATCTAATCCACACATCATATAATGCCAGTATTTTCTTTGTTTCTTATTCTGATTAGGTCCTACAAGCCTTTCTGGAGCAGACTTTTCAGGCAGACAATCCTCCTCTGAAGCCATTTTTTTTTATTTTTTTAAATCCCAGTGTAAGATCCCAAAGGTTGGAAAAATATCAGGGACAAGTGGTTCAATTCAAAGGGCAGATATCTACTTTAAGAGCTAAAATTGCTTCTAAAACATGTATATTTTACCCATGTTTAGACAATCAGGACATGCTAGTTGTATGAGATATTTACAATGGAAAGATCAAACCACTGCACCTACTAAAGAAAAAAAAAAACAACAACAAACCACCCAACCAAAAAACAAACCAACAACAAAAAACCACTCTTCCAGCCCTAGAGTCTTAAAAATCAGAAGCTGAACCTCCTTGCACTAGGACTAATTATAGCAGAGTAGTTACAACATGTTTGGTGATCACCTCACCTATGAGTGTGTGCCAAAAACAGGGCTCAGTGCTCTCCTGCTACCCTGGAGGAAAGTGGGAGGAAAGTAAGTTCCATTTTGGATCCTGCAGGACCCCAAGAACTGCCTCCCTTTGGAAATATATGTAGGAAACAGAGTTGAAAATCTTCCTCTCCTTTGGATAGATTATTTTTGTAAAGCTGTTTCTTTGACTGTAAAAGCTACGGTAGAGCTGGGACTGCTACATGCATCTTCTCATTTCAGTCACCCGATTTTGAATCTCAACCAGTTCCTGATCCCAAGCACAAGGAAGACAGCACATATTTTTCAGAAGATCTGCCTCCAAGTGCAAAAGCTTGATAGCCAAAAAGTTCAATTTCTTGACATTACTCCTGGAGAGTCCCTTCTCTGGCATCAAAAGCACTAATATAGAAGTCCACAAAGTGCATGGTGAGCCCACTGGCTGGAAAATTGTTACACTGACGAAGGAATCATCATCAGGCCACCAAAATGACTTTCCACTAGCATATTAGAAGGGAGAGTTAAAGCTATGGAATTTCTTCATGCTTGAGGGCTAACTCTTACCAACACCAGCCCATCTGTCATACATTGTTTTATGTCTGCTTTGATTTCTTTTTGCTGCAAAAAAAGGGAATGCACATCAGAAATGCTACGGACCACCAGATTTGTTTCTTATATTATCAAAGCTAAACATTCAAACATTTTATGGAGATTAAGAGATTAGAGTCCAAGAGGTTTTATTCTTCTGCGTGTAAGGCGCTCTCTTTCAATCAAATTAAAAAGTGGAGTTCAAGGTATGTTGTTAATTCCTGAGGGGAAATGATACATAACCCACATGCACAAAGAAGTTGGCGTGCATGAGGTTGTTTTTACAGCATGGAATCTGTTTCAATCTATGTTTGTTTAACAAGATGCGAGTCTAACAATGGTAATTTACTAAAAGCTTGTGCACTAAGTATGTACAATACCAGAAACAATGGTCATAACTCCTTCCAAAGATACAAAAGCATCTACAAAACTACCAAAACATAAGCACTGCCCTGGATTAGTTGTTTCAAAACCCCACATTCCAAACAGCTTCATCATTTCAATAATCCATCTATAAACACTTTAACTAATTTGGACTACTGTTTCACATTCCAGCAACGCTAGTGAATCCAACACAAAGTTTCACTATTTATATTTTCATTGATTTTTTTTTTTAATCCATAGTATCATTACTGTTTGCTCAGACATCTTTTGCAACAGTAAATCTTGGCTTAAGTTTTGTATTAGAAACACTGATCGTTTAAATAGCTATTTACTATTAAGCTCCTCAATCTATATTTAAGCACTTGAATAACCAGCTGCTTGTACAAGTAATGGTCAGTGACAACACAGCTGCAGGAGGTGAAGTGGCATTCTGCCTCTCCAACAGACCTGTTTGTCAATGTCCAGGCCCAACCTGCATCCTGCAGGATTACAACCATAATCACATTTTGAAATGATTCATTATTTACAACAGTTGTTTGAGGCTTACTAGATGATATCCTATTCTCTCTTAAAAGCTGATACAGCTAAATGAAACTTTGTGATGAACAACAACCTCTGACTTTAGCTATTGCATCGGACAGGGCAAAACTTTAATCCCTATCTCTGTGTGTTCTCAACACATGCACATTACAGAAGGTATCTCACCATGATTTATGCTAATATCTTACCTGCCTAGTGTCTGTGCCAGAAGATTGAACTTTTGTCTTGCTGAACATGTGGACTGTAAAAAATGTTGGTACATCATTTACATTTTGCTCTTACAATCAGAACCTGGATACAGTTTTAAGTCAAGATCGCGTGGAAACTTCTGAACAGACAAGTGTCTTCATTAAAAAGGAATCAACCAGAAAACAACCAGGTGTAGCAATTCTCATCAAGGCTCATTATCATTAGAAAACAATTAACAACAACATTTTAAAAGTGTGTTAAAAATGTTAGAAATACTTGCTTGGCAACAGCAAACACATACTTCATGCACAAACCTATTCCTGTGGACAGCTGTGGGGTTTTTTGCAGCCAGTTCGCTTGTAGTAAGGTCTGTAAACTATGGGTGTTTATTTTTGAAGGTAGTAAGAAGTGCACTGTAAAGTGTTTCACATTTCAGATACATTTGTTCTTAATCAACTGCAGCAATCAGTTAACCATCACTCAATCACACATACTTGGAGGGTGACTCATCAGATGTCAGGTGTTTAACTTGCATGTTCCTCAAGTAACCATCTAGCTGCTGACATTTTTTCTCCCTTGTCTCCAAAGCGCTGTGCACAAATGATCACAGTAGCGGAAAATTTGCATCAGAGGATTAATATCATTAGTTATCATGGTTAGGATTAATATCATTAGGAGAGACCTGCAATGCCATAACCACTCTGAATCTTGTAACAACCATGAGCTAAGCTGCAAGTTGTCTTTGTAAAGAAAATAATTAAGGGAATGGAATTTCCAAGATGATTTGGAAATTGTTTTTTTCTGGTAATGTTCTACTGCTCTGTTCTTCAGCCAGTACGATGCAGGCATCATCATTATTTTTTTTTTTTTTTTAATATAAATTCAATGACACTACCTATTTGAAGTAGATCTGTCATTTTAATTTAGCACGTTTCAAAATAGTAGCAAGTCATACACCTCATTGTTTTCCCCGTTACTGGCAGGTGTCAATGTATTCAGCGCTCATAGAGCATCTGGTTAGCAAGATGTGGCAGCCTTCAATTTTTGGGATTTCTTTCAGAGTTTCTATAAAATAGAATTGTTTTGATCCCCAAGTTGGTCCAGATGGTATCTCAAAGTTGTCCCACTCCTCCTTTCGAGATAGCTGCCACTATTGTACCAGAGGGGCAAGCAAACAGGCTTTTCAAAGCAAGCCATCACTACTGGTGATGATGTGTCTAAGGAAGTTCATAACATCTAAATTCTCTAATAAGCATTGACAGGAGAGTTTTTGTAAATGAAAACTATTTCTCCAGTGTGTCAGGCTAGAGCTTTGAAGTCTCACGCAGCTGCTGGGCTGGTAACACCAGGCAATGGATTTCCTCAAAACTCTCTGAGTGCTGATCCTAAAATCACAACAAACAGCCTATATCGGTTGGCTTGGCCTGCAGAGTTTGGAGTGGAGAGCCCGGTCCCACGGCCGGCAGAATGTCAGAGCTTGCATGGAAAGATCAACACACTGAAAACACTTAACAGCAATATAAGGAGGCAAGAAGAGCAATTCTCCAAAAGTAAATAGTGAAGAAAAGACAATTCCCATTACTAAAGCACCTTGTGCAATGCCTCATGTGCCTAGCAGTCCTCTTCCTGTCCCATCAACTCAGGCCAACCTCAAAAGCCACAAAAAACCAAAAGTGCCCAGAATATCTCTCTGTAGCAATATTTAAATACAAAAGACACAGCAACACTGACAGTCAATGCACAAAGGAAAAAAACAAGGGGAAAGTCAAGCAAGTTTCTTCCATTTTAGCAGTGCCTGTTGTCTCCAGCAATGCTGCCAGTAAAATACTGTGCAGGCCAAGCAAAGCCTTTCCTCTGGCTACTTTGCCTAAGCAATAACTTAATGCAATTCATCACATAACCAAATAAAACACTTTTTTGATCCTTCAATATGAAGAAGTACAGGTAGATGTACAGGCAGAGAGATCTACATCAAAATAAGGCCAACTTTTCCGCAAACTGTATAAAAACCACTGACATTAAATGCATCAGAAGCACTGTATTTCTCCAAAACCCAGACAATTTAATATAAATATGCACATTTTACAAATAGGTGCAATTTTTAACAGTTTAATACAGTGAGAAAAGAAATGCCAGTCTCTAAAATTTAATCCCTGTTACTTGCACTGAATTTTCATTCAGTCCAGACAGCTGTCAGAAATCGCATTTTGCGGCTACTAAACCAGTTTTGAAATGAAATAGGGAAGTGGTTGTACTTTTTGGATGGAGGCACTTTAAGGAAAGAGTGTAACTTAATACCTTACAGTATACAGAAAAAGATACTTGGCAGTATCTTTTCTATCAGGGTGATGGAGCACTTGGGGGGGGATTAGATATTATTATTATTATTCTTTTATTACACATAAAACAGAGATGCATAAGAGGTGGAAATGAGGTACTCAAGGTATCTTGATAACCCCAACCAAACAGAGAAACTGACACTCCTCGGTATTACAGATAAAATAACTGAGATGTACAAGAGGTAGAAATGAGGTAAAGTTTCTTAATAACCGAAACCAACCAGAGAAACCGATGCTCCTCAACGCTTTGGAGAATTCCTTTGTCTAATACAAACTCGTAGTGAAACTATGCTTCTGGAAGTGCAGAAAAAAAAGCTGTGTAGAGAAAGTGATTGTATCAGTATGAATAAGGAAATCCTCTTCCTCCAGATTGGTTTCCCCACCACAACACTGTAAATTCAACAAACCACATTCGGTCCAAGCCTTTAACAGCTCTATACACTTTAGGAGCTCATAGTTAGCAAATACAACATTGTCCTTAAGCTATCAAGGAAAGACTGTCATTGTTCCAAGAAATGCTCCAAAAATAAATCCCAATGACTGAAAACTTGGAAGTCACTCTCCAAAATTATCAGACCTGATTTGGAAAATACAAGAAGTCCCTCAAACAAGGCAAAAAAACCCCAACTATGTATAAGAACTTCAAAACAGCTTGTTAGAGAAATGAGGCCAATTTCTGCGACTACTCATTAAGGTCCTACATCTCTAAATACATTCTTTCATGCACATAAATATTTTTCAATAAAAAGCCAGACAAAATACCAAAAAACATTCTCAGTTTTGTGAGCATCAAATATTAACTCTCTTAAAGGGATATGGAAAATATACCCATGTGCAAGATATTTTGACTCTGTAATGGAAGGCTTCACTTTGCCAGTACCTTTTCATCTTCTTTGAAAGGTGTGTTTTCCATTCTCCCAAACACTAAAAATGTAGTTTTCAAGTATGGCTGATAAGGCCTATATTTCAAATACTGCACTTTTTTTTTTTTTTTTGCTTGCTTGTGCTCTAAACCAACAGAATATATTTACTCAATGTAAAATTTTAAATTAAATACCAAGTGAATAGTATTTCACACTAAAATCTGACAGAAAGAAATTAACTTCCCTATGAATGTCATAGTAACATAAATATTGCTTTATGTTACACCTCAGCATCTCAGCATCAAAACATTTTGCTTGGAATTGTTGTGATTAACACTTTGAAGACCATGGAAATAAAAGTGAAAATGTTTGAAAATATCTTTTCCTTAGTTTGTTAAGATGGATTACACGCAAAGTTTATTTAATGAAAACTTGCTATCTTTTTCATCAGCCTTAGCGATTTGGAGAACACAAGGAGGGTACTAATTCTCCTTCAAGGTCTGAATCTAACAATCGACTTTCTGATACCCTCAATGTGAGGATACATGACGGTCAGAGAAGGGTACTTTTTCCACATGCGCTAAGGTCCTCCCTGTCTCGCCGCAAACCGATGAGAGCCCTCGCTTGCTGTTTCCCCTTCCTATTTGGTGCTGTTGTGATTGAGACCAACTTTCTCTGTATCTACTAATAACTGTTCTGCTTCCTTATTACCACTGCAGAATCACTCTTCTGCTAAATATAATCTCAGAATTACTGGAGGCAGCAGCACAGGTAACCAAAACTGCTTTACAGGAGAATCCCTTTCTTTCCTCTCCTGCTCGCTGGTGGCTCTCTGAAACCACTTCTCTTTGATGTCCTCCCAGCTTCGGGTCAGAGGATTGACCCCCCCAGGTCGCTGTGCTAGGGCCACTGCTTGCTCTCCCTTCTCCTCTCCTGTAACTTCCCATCACTTCTTTGACACAGGTGGTCTGGGAGGCTCCAAGAACAACCCCATGTCCTTTGTTGTTTGTACATATGTTGCTGTATCATACACATAACAACAAAAAACATTTTTGAAGTAGAAATATAAATTACTCTGCTTCAGACACGCTAAGAATGTGAAAGTCAGTTTAAAAGAGTTAACTAGATCTTGATTTGATGGTATCTCTTCAAGGTCTCCAATAACTAAAATTAATTTCTGATTTTTAAATGTAATTTTCACATTGTAAATCCAAAAAGCAGAGAAAAGTAGTTTTAGACAAATCTGACCTCTGGTGAAAAAGCAGCATAATCTAGCAAAGGTGCAGAGATTGCTCAAAAAGAAGGTTTTTTTACATCTCTTCTACCTAGACGTGTAAAATTCACCTTCAAATAATGTGTTTCTAAATGCTGAAATCAGTGGATTTCCTAGAAGACATTTTGGACTTTAACACCGAAATCCTTCAGAAAGATGGTCCACAGCAGAATCCTCTGTCTACAACACCCGCCTCTTTCATTGGCATTAACCATACATATTTCCTTTCACGGTGTAAACTACTGGATCTTTAATGCATGTTACCATTCAAAGAGTACTGGAGCAAAATACTGATCTAGGCTAATAATTTGCAACAACCGAATCATAAAACTGCAGTTACACCTACCACAAACCTTGAACACTGCTGCACTTCAAAGGCGCAACCCTGGCTGATGAATGCACTCACACAACAAAATACACAAGCAATCTATATTTCTGTGTGCACACGTGCAGCACAGACAGGGTCTTAAACTCATAGCAGCGTCTGGTTTCATAACATATGCCCTTCCTTATCAAATGTCATTTGTTTTGCCATCCCTGCATCTGTCTCCACAGATGTCATCCCATGTAATGAAGCATATGGGCTTAAGCTGACATTGTTTGCAAACAGGAAGAGCTTTTGGCAAGAGGAATTGAACATAAAGTGTTCTGCGGGCTGCCTCTCTTAACCCATCTTTGGTTGGCTCCTCTGCTCAGCTGAAACTGGTCGGCTACTTTCTGAGAGGGCAGAGTGCCAACCTAACAGATGGGCAGAAGTAAAGTCATGCCAAAGAACCAGAATGTGCATCTAATTTGATAATTAGGGGCTGAATTTCCCCTCAGAAATATTGCAATGGCAGCACACACCAAGTTTCCAAGCTTAAGGGTAAAAGAATATGCTTCAGCCTATCCAGCTGAGGGTTAATTCTGAAAATGACAAAAAAACCAACAACAAAAGTGAGCCATGGAGGAGGGAGGAGACCAACCATGGGCTCCTATCATTCAGGATTAGTGTTCTTCAAGGAGAGATGAAACAGAGAGAAGGGGAGGAAAGAAACAGTAAGATTAAGCCTTTATCCTGAAATAGCTCTCCACAAGGGACACCTGCAAATCTTGGCCAAAACTGTTCTGTGGCCTTGCCGAAAATAATTTATGCTGAATAGAGATAAAAGCAAGGAACTGATGGCCACTTTACAAAGCATTAAACACAGCTTTCCTGTCCACAAGGAATAGCCAAGCCAATAGCTAGTAAAAGGCAAAGGACAAAGAGTGTTTATGGCTCGGTGGAAATAAAACATAATAATTTACACACATACTCGGAGCTGTTGACAATTGTTGTCCTGGTTTTGATACACAGTGATACACAGCTACGGCATTCAAATAAAAAAGTTAATGGTAAAGGAAAGAGAAAGCTGGGGACCCAACTGAAATTCTCTTTTCATACATTTTGCAAGTTTTCATCCAATAAGGCAGTGGTCCTATAACTATTCTACAGTCTCCTGTTGAAGCAGGCTCTTCTGGGCAGTTTTCCTCTTCCTCTTGTGTGTCCCCTCCCCTTTCTCAAACCACTTTACTCAGCAGGATGAATGCCAACAGCCATGCAAAGCACAGCTTGGAAAAAACATTGTTCTAATTCATTCTTCTCTTTGCACTCCTAAAGTGACTCTTCAGATTTACAGCTTTTAAAACAAAAATATTAATACAAATTAATATTAATACAAGCTTATATTTTTTAGAAAAAAGAAAAATTTTAATCCTGTCTTTTTATCGTATAGCCCTGTGTTGAAATATTCCAAGAAGCTAAGAGGTTGCTTACTCTCATGTCGCCTACTTTGGGAAGATGGTGTTTCGAGGGGGCTTTCATGTTGTTGGTAGATGGAACTTAGCTCTCCAGCACAAGTAGTGTTCTGAGTCACATCTTCAGAGCAGAAGGCTCAGCCACAGATTTATAATAATTTAAAAGTGATAGCTGGTAAGTGCCTAAAATCACATGTGCTGCTTTACAGACCTCCACTGAGACATTTTCCTCTGAAGAAATTTGTCAATGAAACGTCCTTTGTTCTACTGTCAAATTCTGGCAAGCTACTTCCCAGTATAGCGTTAGATTTAATTGGGCTTTTGTTTCATTACCATCAAGACAATGACACCCACATGAAGACGACAACATAGGCAAGTGAGTGAACGCAATCAATTAGGATAACCCTGAAACTATCTTTTTAGGGGAAGGAAGGGGCTACTTGTTACTGTGGTCATAGGCTAAAAATGCAAAATATAAACCTGTCACTTACTAAAATAACACGTAGGTTTCAGAACCAAATAAATTGACAGTTAGTAACTACAAAGAAAAAGCATCATTATGAAGCAAGCTCAAGATTTTATACCTAAACTGCCACAGATTAGGAAAACATAGAATTGAGTTAGTGGATTAATGAGAACGCTGGCGTCAAACTGGGGGAAACACTCCCATTCAACTCTACCACAAGTGTCATATTTAGAAAGAGCCTAGATGATACAAGAAAGCAATCAATGAACACAGAAAGAAACTGTCATTGGAATTTTTAGGTAACAGCTAGCATGCAATGAATCAAGAAACTATATTTAGCATCCCAAAAAATAAAATATGAAAAAACCAAATCTAAATATTATGCTGATAACTCCCAAATTCAGTATTACATGTGAAGGCAAAAGAACACAAAAGGAGCTAATGGACACTCTATGGCAATAACACATGGGTTGATGTGAAATCCACAGAGAAACATCAATTGGCAAGGCAGCAGCTGCAAAGCCAAAAAAGTTTAATCAGAGGAGTAAAACCTCAGCACAAGCCTAAAAGACCTTCACATTCAAGTGTTACTTCAATCTTTACTTACACTAAAAGTTGCAATCTCACCAACATTATAGGCAAACACACACCCTGGCAAGCAATTGCCATCTATTAATGGTAACTGAAACTTAACAATAAGAGACATGCAGAAGGTTGAGCAGGGTACGCAGCAATGGCAAAACGTTTGTCCATGGTCTAACTAAGGTGGAACTGTTCTGGAGGAGTTCTACTCCACTGGTCAGAAAATTCAGCTCCACTTTTTGCTTTAAAACCTCATGTCTATATTTACCTTTTGCTTTGATAAGTAAATGAGCACATGTGAAATCCAGCATGTCAATTATTTTCAGTGCCCAGAGTTTTCATGCTTAATGGTAAGAGAATATGTAAAATATATTTCAAGACTTATATATTTCAAATCTCTACCCTAGATAAGCCCAACATGACACTGTGCATCTCAAACACTTATTTTTTCAGCCAGAGGTCACAGTTGAAGGGTGATCTATGAAACAACAGCACTTTCCCCACAATAAGCCAAGAAAAGTAGCATAATGGTTGGTTAGAGCAGGTAAACACCACCATTCATGTAATTTTTATTGTCCAACTTGAGATATCACACAGGTGAGTTTACCCCTCTTCCTGGCACACAGGCATCTAACAAACTGAAAGCAAGCAACCAAAATACCCACACCATGATGCAATATGCTAAGGACCTCTTTTGACTCATGCAAACTGGAGCAATCAGGCTTTGGTACAGTGTAGGACACTGCTCTTACAGCACACACACCACACTTAGAAGTTCATTTAAAAGCCTGGGGTCCTTCAGAGCGAGAATAAGTGATACAGCTAAACAGATTATTCAGCTTTTTGTACAAATTATTGAAGAGCACCAATTCCAGACAGAAGTAGTATTACACTTTCTTAGCCTACATGTTATCACAATAGCATCTGCCATTAAAAAAAAAAAATAATCTGAGAAAGTATCAGAGTTAGAAAGCTATTTTAGACAAAGTAAAGAAAGTGGAGAGAAAAACATGAATAATCCCAACAGGAAAAAAACCCAACAACATAATTTAAGTGAAACCTTTATTACAGAAACATGATATCAGTACCTCCTGAAAAAGATTGTAAAAATAATGGAAAAAAACCCTGTTGAGACAGGAAGCTTAAACACAGCTAATCTAACGATGACTTTCATAACACAGGAAGCAAGCACGCTACCAAAGAGATGACAAAAGCAGAGATTATTTTAGGTGTTTACTTATTCCCAGATCTAGCTAAAAAAGTGTGCTAAAAGAACTCAGGTTAAGCACATCAGTCTTATCACTACAGCTTTTGGTTTTAAAACAAAATCACAGCAACTGACTTTGCAAGTAATAATCCTCCAGGTTTAATACAACAGAACTTACCTTGCAAAAAGCTGTCAAGAGTTACTGACCCCTTTTACACACTCACCTTTGGAAATGCAATTTCCTTTTACAAACTGATGTCCCGATTCTGCAAATCTCTACTCACATGCACACTCTAGTTTGGCTAGCAGGGCTGCAGGTTACACTGGTGGCAGTGGGGCCAGCAAGCATATGCCAGAGGCTTTGGGATGCAGTGCTCACCAACTGGACTTCCTGCTTGGAGCTTATGGTGCCAAGGTAAATAATCGTGACATCACATTGACAGATGTGTCAGAAATATGAGGTATTAACTAGATTTACTAAAGTCTTGAATAACTGAGCTGTAATTTTCTGTTCTCCTAGCATGTAACAAAAATGCGAGGTGTGTAACAATGCTAGTATGTACCCAACTGCAACACTTAACCTTTCATATCTTAGAATCTGTGCGGATTGCACTGGCTTCTTTTGCATAAGACTCTGAGTCCCTTTTGTCTAATTACGCTGCTCCATAACTATCTCCAGGAAGAGGTCTGAATTTAACCCAACCAAGTCTCAGTTACCAATGTTTTATAGTCCACCTGGTCAGGGGACATAAGACACAGTTATCATGATCCTGGCAGGACAAGGACAGAGTAATCAGTGCTCAGCCTTACCAGACATGGCAATTGGGCATTCTTTTGTTTTCAGTTTCCTCTGACCTCGCAGTTTGTCCTTGTAAAGTTCTCGCTGTTCATGAGCTAACGCGTCTACATTTAAACAAACTGAGTACATGAACTGCTTCCACATACTTGATAACGTCTTCTGCTTACACTTCCACTGGATCATCAGAACCACTATGCATTGCCATATTCCTTAAGTCAGGAAGAGATGAAAGTATACAAATCACTGAAAATATAACACAAAAGATCTGACATGTAGTCTTTAAAGGCATATACAGACAAATACTGCAATAAAATACTGTAATTGATTCCAGTATTTCAAAGTCTCCTAAATACAAAGAGACCTTTTCATTGTCTGACACATTTCCAACTCCTGAGAGATATAAACTGCAGAGGTAAAGCTTACAGCCATGTCTAGACATCACTCTTCCAATGCAAAATGCCACAATGGTTGTGGCAATATACACAATGCAATCATACATAGCCTGTAATAAAGCACATCACATTTGGGAGACTACAGATTAATAATTTTAATCAGTTGACAGAACTACTCTTAAGCCATATACCTTTGATATTTTATAAACTTCATTTGCCTTTCCTATATTTCTCTACCATTATGGGGATGAGAGATATATTACGTCTTAAAAAGCAAAACAAAACTACAAAAAAAACCACCCACACCAAACATTTCAAGCTCTCCTCAGTCTCTTAACAGGCAGAGGACTTGATGCATGAAGACACTGACAACATCATCCAGAACAGATTCTGCACTGTTTGGTGCTCAGTCCCTTCCGCTGCAGTTAGCACTTGATACCCAGCACAATCAGTTTGTTACACTGATCAAATTCTTCTAGGTTTGACCCTTGTACACAAAGATCACCACACATGCCAGTAAAATAACTTCGCCGAGACAGCAGTGGAGGAAACCTACATTTAAGTCATCATACAAACACTTCCTATCCACACAGGTTCTCCATGAGATGAATTTAGCACCTTGCTTAAAACACATTGTAGAGAGCAGGTCTGATGATGTCTGATGAAACCTGGTGTACAAAACATCCAACGTAGCTACCGTGAAACTAGCTTGGGCATCACCCTCAAGACAGTCATAGCTGGAGCAGAAATATACATGAATGAATGAATATATGGCCTGTCAAACGGCTCAGGATAAAGCAAATGAAGCACATATCAAAGTGCAGATACAAAGGTATGAAATATTGCAAAGGAGATCACTTGGCGAATGAAGGTGCCAAAACTAATTACATAAAGATCTCTGGACTAGTTTTATACTACTGTTTTATCGGATTCTTTCCTAAAAAACACGTATTAAATGCCCAAGTACAAAAATAGAGCATCCTTAATAGAGCTGCAGAAAAATAATGATTACTGGAGCTAATATCACATGGTTTTAATTTTAAAAATATTTTATTATTTCAAACCACTATGAAGAAAGAGACCTATCTGATTACAAAGCCAGAACCTTTTCCATTTTTCTGACAGAGACATACACTCTTTACTGAACACTCTAGTGGACTGTCTAGAGTAATTTTAATGTGGTCCCCACAACAGAGCTACTATTCCTGAGATATTAATACAATAAATCATAGAGTTCATTATCAGGAAGGTTTCCCTAATAAACAATCTAGATTCTGCCTTAATTTTATAAAATTACTTTATTCCCTGTATTACCAAAGGGTCTTTTTCAACACGTAAGTTTTAAAAGTTATTTTATTTTCATTCCCATATTTTAACTTTTGTAAAAGGCACTCAACAAAAGTAACAGGTTCTACTCTCCAAACTGCAGCTACAGCGCTCTCAGGCTGTGGCAAAAAGCCTTTTTAAGATAACCATGCACAAGTCCATTTTTTCATCCTAAGAAAATATCAGAATGATTGAGGATATCCTTCCCTGTCATTGTCATATCCTCCATCGCTCTGTTTGATTGCAATATAAAACATGAAGAGACTGAGAAATGCATTTGTCCTGATTTCATCCCAAGTAAAAAATAAATTAAATTACATTATAAATCCACACTACTTAGGAGAACAGAGAAAGCAAAATTAAGTGGTATTTAACAGTGCACAGTGTTTTCTGAAGTTAGCTGAATGCCCCATTCATTTAACAGATTTACTTGCATGGAACTTATTGTATTATTGCAAGCTCACAGTCCTGCTACTCACAACTATTTCAGTGTATTACTGGGGGGGGGGGCGTGGGGGGGGAGTGCAAAATTTCACAGCTGTATGCAGAGAGTTAGCAGTACTTGTCAAAGACACATAAAGCTAACACGAAAGTTAAGCTACATGTTAACAAACTTCTGTTGTACCACAAGCTGAAAATACAAAAGTCAGAAAGAAATCTTATATAACATCAACAGAAGTTGACATTACTGACTAACAGAACAAAATGACTAATTGTCTCCCATGTGTACCTACCCCTTGTCAGATGTTTTGACAGATCAATTAGTGCATGGGTGGCAATCTTCATATCTAAGTCAGGTTCTAGGAAAACTGTAAGAATGTATCAGTCTCTCTGGATAAACCCATTTGTACATCAGAAGAAACAACTGGGCCATCATTAGGCAAGGTTTAATGTTTTTTAAAAGCACATCCTACACACATTAATCATTTATGCTTTCAAATGTGTACTACAAAAGCTCAGAGCTGTTCTGTGAGCAACTGTTTTAGGTTACTATACCAGTAACAAAGAACAAAAAGAAGAGCTAGAGCAAACCTAACATATAACAAGTAGAGAAGTTCTCATAATCCTGCTGCATCCTCCTTGAACGTGCCTCCCTCCATTCGAGCTCCAGGGAAATGCTCATCACTTCATAAGGTCAGGTCCTGAGGTGGAACAACTGTCTCTTAATTACCAAGCTGTACATTTGCAGGAAATGTGCCTTCCTGAATTTGCATTTTTAAATGCACACGCTTATGACAATTTACCAATTAAATACAGAAACCAGAAAAACTTCTGAGAAATGAACCAGCTATAGAGGGCAGGCTATGACCAAAGAAACCAAGATCCTCAGATACATGCCAGGTCTCCCCAACACACTATTTGCCTATTGCACCAAACCATTTCTTGTCCTCTTCCTTAGATTGTAATTCAAGACACTTATTATGCCTTCTGCTATTTATAAAGCTCCCAGCACATTCTACAATGCAGAAAGGAATTAAAATCATTAATCATTAAATTAAATCTAACTCAACATATCCAGCATTCTATTTATTTGAACACTTTACATAACATTAAGTAGTATGAAACGTTAAACTGTATACCAAAGCCCTAAAATATGTAACAAGCAAAAATAACTTTCATGTTTAAATGGCAGCTTTTATTTCCAGCTTGTCAGAAAGTTATTAAAAATAAAAAAAATGGAAGTGAAATTACTAGCAATGAACATACTTAGTATTTGGATACTAAATGCTAACCTGCCTCAATAATGCTCTCCTGCAATATTTTAGTTCTGTTTTACAAACAAGACCTCCAGCTATGCACAAACACACTTTGGGGCACCAAGCTACCAAGAGGAACACGGACACATGTAAGAAAACTTGCAAGAAAACCTGTCATTGCCTTCCTCTGTTCTCAGAAAGAGCCACAACAAAGTGGGAAGCAGCAGCACATAAGTATCAATACAGTGATTTAGCTTCCTCTGCCATCAGAGATTCCCACAACACAGTCTTGGCAAAGCTGCAAGGAATCACAGGACCTTTACTCAAATATGTCTACATGAGTTGTTTTGTTCACAAGCAGAAACTTGCCCTGTTCACCCTCCATTCTGAACCTACCAGAGCTCTGAAATCTGTCAATATGTCTGCCTACCAGCAGAAGACTGCACCAGCCATGCCCTTAAGTTAGCAGCCAACTTCTTTATCTGGTAAGCTGACCAAAGCTTTTTCCTAAACAGACTGCATCTTCACAACACTATGAAGAATGGAAACAGACACCAGTCCTACTCAGTAGCTCTTAAAGTATGCCAACCAAGAAAAAACAAAACAAAACAAAAAACAATGATAATTTCAGATGCCTGTTTTCCAGGACCTTTGAAATAAATTTCCATCTCCCCTAAAGCTCATCAGGGTTCTTCCTCCTGAGGCAGGTCTGTTCACATTGAGCATTTCAGAAAGCTCTTAAGGGAAAAGTCAGATTTTCTTGGAAATCTCTCTTTTCTATACTTAGGGTAGGACTTTCATAACCTGCTCCCACTGAAGGCATCAGAAGTTTTACACTTCCTCAGCACAAGGTGAATTAGGGCACTGGATATATTGCTTTTCCCTATTTTCTCCCTCTGTCGTGGTAAACAACAGGCACAAAGTTTTGTGTAGAAATTCCTTTACACATCGTCTCGCTTTTAAAGCACCTGAGATAAGGACTACATATCACATACTCAAAAAATGCAGGATTTCCACTACAAGCAGGATACAGTTTTACATTGAAAGAACAAATGAAAGTGCTGAGGGAAGGGGTCAAAATGAAAATGGCATGTAGCGGTAGACATCAAAAATGGGATCTGGCTTCTGTTAGTTGAATCTCTGATTGGCAAAGTCTCCTGATTTTGCCCAGGCTTGTCCAAAAACCTAGCTTAATCATCATCATCAATAAAAAGCTAAAGGCATTTTATCTACAAGGTAGTGAATGCCTTCTCTCAAAAGAGGGAGTTCCATGATAAGAGCTAATCTAAAAAACCTGAGGAATGCAAACTATTTTCTCAGTTGTAAAAACAAGAAAGAATTGCACAAACACAAGTTAAAACAACTACTGGTAACCTCGCGCTTCTACTACACAGCCAACTTCTCCTGGGCTAAGGCCCTACCCAGTGTCCTTCAGATAGCTATGCTTTGAATTGAGCCCAGCGTTCCAAGGATGGAGTCCCAAAAGAGGGCATCACTTTTTTACATATTCACAAATGAGGGCCTTCCCATTAATGTTATTTTCTGCGTTCAGAAAAGCAGTGCAAGGCTACCTTCAAAATAGCTTTAGCCTTTTCAACAGGGAAGTCAGAAAATCAGTCCACATTTTATTTTGTGGATAGCTGCCAGGCAGCCTGTAAGACAGCTCATTCTGGTTGGTCAGAACACCTAAAAGTTACAAAACACTTTGCTTTTTATACCTTGGGTTATAGTATAGTTTTCTGAAACTTCTACAGACAAAGCTTAACTGTATTATATCCTATATACACTAATCTGTTAACATGAGGCGTTATTACATCAGTCACGGTGCCTACTACTAAATCAATTTTTCCCCACTTTCTCTTCTGCAACAGGTTAACATTTATAGTCTGTAGATGTGCAAGAATTCCATGGTGTTGGTATGCTATTACTTCGACAATATGTTCTTTGAAATACCCTCTAAGTTACAGAGGATCTAGTTACCTCCAGAAACTGGTTCATCTATCTGTCACAGTCAGACACACAAACTATCATTCTGTTACAAAAATATTTGTATCAACTACACAAATTACAAAATACTCCTTGTCCATTAAAACACATACTAGAAAGCATTGATCATCATAACCAAATCGATTAATAATAGATACCAATGCTAACTGCCTTTTAAATTAAGTCTAATCGTAATTCCTGTTCTTCTATAAGCCAGCCCAGGCCGCAGCAGAGCATGTCTCAGTAAATTAAAACATCAAACTTTATTGTGTTAAAGAGTTGA
This sequence comes from Grus americana, assembly GCF_028858705.1. Taxonomy (NCBI): domain Eukaryota; kingdom Metazoa; phylum Chordata; class Aves; order Gruiformes; family Gruidae; genus Grus; species Grus americana. Next base: position 102,174,958 of record NC_072854.1, read on the forward strand.
AGCCCAAGTTATAAAGCTTGAACATACAGAAAAAAGAAATCTTTCTCTTCCACCACTATTTAATTAAAGCCACCATCATTCACAGTACAATACAGAAAATTAAATTGCCACAGTGGGTCAAATCATCAGCCCGACACCCTGTTTCTAACTGCAGCTTACCCTATGTCCTCCAGAAGAAAACATACGAAATATCACAGCAGACACCAATAGCATGATCTGTCCTAAGGTAAATTTCTTAATCTCTGTCAGAGACTGTTGATTTATGTCCTGGAGCATAACAGTTAACATCCCTTCGGCTGTAGCTGTGACTATTCTTCCTGACCATAGGAACCATTCACTTTTCTTTTTCACCCTACCAGGGCCCTGGTTTATATGCTCTCCTTTGGCTGTAAGTATTACAATCACTTGTATTTTTTAAAACATGGTGATTTTAGGGGTAGTATATACATTTGTCTTTCAAACTACTCCCTATAATTAGTCATTGTATCAAAGGGTAATGGCATTGTTACTTATTAATGGCCAAACATTATTTTGCACATATATACCCTACCTCCTCTAATTGACATCCTTAAAACAAAGCTACACTAATATTTTCAGCTCAACTTCATCTGAATATTTTCCAGTCTCTCTTCTTTGATGGGAGATCACAAATTGATTATTCCAGGTGAATATGAGCACCAGTTTAATAATGTTCTTTGTGTTATTAACACACTATTGCATGACTGTGGCATTATTTTTTTCTGCCCAATGCTAAGCATTAGGGAGGTACACAAGTTCAAATAAAACACTGTTGAAATCTTTCTCCTCACCTTAATACAGTTAATTTACTATCCACTAACATGAACGAGTAATTTGATTATTCCCTCTAACATGCATATTCTTGAATTTATCAACATCATCTGCTATGCTTCCCTTTTACCCAGCTTTCTTGGATTCCCTTTACAATTTCTCAGTCTTCTTCAGTCTTGCCTAATCCAAATACTTTTGCATCATTAGCAAGTTTTGGCACACCATCATTCATCTAGTTTATTAGATCACCAACATACACGTTTCACCACCCTCTTTTCAGAGTTGTTTCTACATCACATGGTAATTTAAGGTTTACATTGTTACTGACACACACACACAAAAGTATTCTTAGTCATAAGAAAAAGTACACTTTTTGAGAACTAGAAAGGAGAATTGTAGTTTCCAAAAGACTTGCTCGGTGTTGAGCAAAGCTCAGTATCTAAACTCTTCACGTGAGCAGAACACAAGACTGTCACAATGGCTACAGGACATCAGAGGGGGGCTGTGGGTGGGTGTTCTCTTCTTCCCAGGGCATCATCCATCCAACATGTGACATACCTGACTCTCTTCAGAAAAATCCTTTGGTTAGAAAACCTTCTTAATGTTAGCCGAATTTATGCTTAATTAATGCTAAGTTTAAAGTCCCTCAGGTATTTTCAGAAGTTCTTCATATACAGTTGACTATAATATGTACAACTGCTTATTAGGGCAGCAAGGATAGGGGGAAAAATTATAATATTTTAAAACAATGTTCCTTTTACATGCTTTGTGCTGCATCATAGTCTTGTGTCCTTAATTCCAGGTGGCACTTTTAGCATTGATTTCTTGACCATGATAAACACTTTAAAGAGTAATCTTACATGATGGCACTTTCAGCATTAATTTGCTGACCTCGAAAAGTACTTTAAAGAGCAATCTTAAAGCCTTCTTTACTTTCCTCTGCGTCTAAAGCTAAAAATACGAACAAACATTGTTCAGAAGGCAAGGCATTGCATTTGCATAGTTACATTATCTTTATTTGACTACAATCTAATCTTTCCAATTCACTAAAACTGAGCCAAATTCCATTATATTATGCATGGACATTGAAAGTTGAAGACAATGAAATTAAAATGCTCCTAATCCTTCAAACATTCACATGAAGTCATCCTTGAATTCAGTAAGTTTGCTTTAAAAATGTATTCCATTACACATTAACAAGTAAAAAACAACAACAGATTTAGCTAGTGAAAAATCATTCTCATTAATTCAAAAGAATAATAGCTCAAAGTGTGCTATCTTAAAGGAATCAGTAAAACCAATACTGAGATTTCTTGCCTACCAAAGCATCAACTGTGAATAAACAGATTAAAATTACCTAAAGGTTTATGTAAACAGAAGAGGTGCAAGCAGAAGAAAAGGATAACGTGTACGCATTTAACAAGGAAAGTCAAATCTGATTTTCATCCAAAAAATAATGTCAAAACCAATTTTGATTCCTCATGTATTTAAGATAAGCTGTACCTTGTTACATCTTTTAGCTTAAAAATTTTCAGCAAGATCAAATTTTGCATTCTGGTTGCTTATTATTACAAAACTATCCAGAAGTTTCAATCAGAAGCTCCATTTTGTCAGGTAGCTTTAGAGTGAAAGAAAAAAAAATAAACTATCCCCAAAGACCAGATAGTCAAGCCCAATACTATCAAGAGACAGGAAAAAAGAAAATAATGATCCCAATAATGCACACAACCCAAAAATAAAGGTGTAGTGTTACTGCCTCAAAATCACACTATTTCACAAAAGAGATGAAGACCAAGTCAACAAAACTCCCATGACCTGATAGAGCACCTAAATGTCAGTTTTGGGACACTTGGACATAAAATTCATCGATGCTTTCACACTCCAGAGTTCTCATTGCCTTCTACAGCCCAGAGGAAAGGGGAAGAGTCATGGATGGCAATTCCCGCTCCCAAGGCTATTTCCACATTTGAGAGGAACCCTATTTCTTCAGAGCGTGTGAGACGTCTCCTCACAGATCACCTCTTCAGCTCCGAATGCACAGTAAACCAGAAGGCCTTAAGCAGAAGATGGGCACCCCACAGGACAGGCTACACTCGCTCTGGACACAGACTGGATCTGGCACAACCAGAAGCAGCTAAAAACGCCCACTGAGTTTTGAGTCTCCTGCACTAGGTGCAGGAGGATAGGGGTTAGACAGTGGAACCAAAATCACACTTTTATCGTGATCTTGGACTTCAGCTCAAGTCTACCTCAGTTCTTTTAGGATCTAGTCTTTAATTTTTTTTTAGTGGTTTTTTTTTTAAAATATAAGAGATAGAGACAACAGCTTTCACAGCGTCTCTGAATAGAGTACCAGTAAATAGAAAAAAATGGAACTAGACCTTTACACAAAATTTCAGAGAATTTTGTGCACAGGCATACTCTTCACAGGAGGAACATCTACAAGGTAATGGTTTGTTTTCAAAGATCAGGAGCTGTTCCAGTGGAACTCCACAAAGTGTAATAGGCCAAGGCAGACTGCACTTCACGGTGGACTTAAACATAAAAAAAGACTTCTATGGCATCTGCTCAGCATAAAAATTAAGCCTTTATTTGAAATCTTCTTGTAATTGAGCTGGATACACATGCATAAATACATTGCATACTAAGTATTATAGCCTGGCTCCTGCAAAGACTTGTATACATGTTTATTATTATGTATATAAAAGAAATTCCGTGGTTTCAAAAGCGCTATTCATGAATGTGAATTTAAGCACATGGGTGGGTCTTTGCAGGACTAGGACCCACATGCTACTGAGCAGCACTGCCTGCTGAAAACTTTTTACCTTTTGTATACTACCAGCAGTTTATAAAACCCCCTCAGCTGACTAACCCTTGCAACAGGGAAAGACCTGCTTCCAGCTGAGGAGCTGGAATTCAAGTACACTTTTCACGCTGCATATATCTATGCTAAACTTAAATCCAGATTAAAATGAGCTACTTAAGTAACATTTAATCAAACACAGCCTCACTGGATATGAAGAGAAACAGAATCAAGAGCAGCCCCTCTGGCTGTAGTGGTGCCAGACAAACATAGAAAAAGGAAACCATAGAGTTACCAGAAGTACATAGACAACTTTTTTTTTTTTAATATTAAATACTTTCTCCAACAGTGGAGGAACCACTTGTGGCCAAGTCAATTTGCTAAGTGCACAAAAGCAGATGTATTTCATATACAGCCATTCCATACCTAAGTCACAATAACTGACTCATGGGCTTCTGCTGGACAAGAATGACCAGGAGAAAAGTCAGTCATTAGTACTAACACTGGTTGCTAGTTAGCCCTCATGAACAACACTGCACCAAAGCTACTTTTGCTACTATTACAGAAACATTTAAAAGACACATTTAAAACTGTAAATATAATGTACATACAAAAGCTCAGTTTGCTCAGTATTGAGATCAGTCCTGCAGTCCTCGCTCTGGCCTTGATCTGGCACTACTAGATCCTCTGAGGTTGCATTGAGTCAGTCACGCTTTCAAGCTTCTCACACACAAACGCAGTGGCAGAATTGATGGCCACAAGCTCTGCCACAGATTTTGGGGACTACCTTTTAGCTGATGGGCTGTGCTTCAAACCGTAAGTTTGCAAAGCTCCCAACTTTTCTATCATGACCCATAAGATACACACAAGTGCCCTCTGCCTGTAAGCAACTCTGGCACAGCCTCCTAAAGAAACAAAAAAGTTCAAGAAAGTACTGCCAATAACAGAACAGGGCCTAAAGCTTATTTGCATTACTATAATATCAACACACACTTTATTTTACACCATGTAACAAGTAGATGTCAGCTACAGACCCCCCAGAGGGCAAGAGCAAAAGCTGTATAATCTGTATTTTGTCACTCATATTTGATAGGACATTCTCAGCTGGATAACCAGAGAGCAGTCCCTGCTGGGACTGCCTCTCCTCTCCCCAAAACGACCTGACTATCTTCTCTCATAATATAGAAGTTGGCAGGTGACTTGTGATTTGGGGGGAGCCATTTTATAGGTGTATTTTTCCAAACTCTAAAGAACTTCAGTATATAACAGTGCTTTCATAATAACCAAACCCAGTAGTGATTACCTGCGTGAAGCTTAATGAAAAAAAGAACTGGCTTCTGGTAAAAGTATTTCAAGGTATGTGCCAAAAGTCGCAGTAAACTTTTTGGGGAACGCATACTGAATCTGAGCCTTTACCCGTCACTGTTTGTTCCCACCTTGTTAAAGTTACAAACAGCCAAAGAGATGCTTATAATGGCAACATACGATTATTTTGTGCAAAGCAGAGATAAAACGTTCTCTATAGGAAAGCTCCAGCACACATTATATCCACATACCACACATACATTATGTAACGCTTGTCCCAAATACACTCCAATAAAGAGAGCTAGTTTGAGATCTTAAAAATTCATTGACTTTGCCACATCAGAAATGAGAGCAGATGTCATTCTTCCCTGCCTCGCTGCGATCTTTTCTGCATAACTCGGCGTTACATATTTGCCGAAGACGAACGGCCAGTTTAGGCTTGACTGTAACTAACAAAGAACAAGGTAAACCCCTGGGCGGGGGGAAGACAAACACAGGCATGCCGCGGTGTAAATACGAGCAGCCCAGGAGAGAGCCCATTCCTAGCTATTTACAAATACCTCTTGATTATACAAATGCCATGTTATCTGGGCGTCTAGCAGATTAAATTCACAAGCTAGATGGACTGTCCGAGGCTCCTTTATCGCAGGTCACTGACTGGCATTTGCAATCCAAACTTTGCTATTTGCGTAATTTACAAACAGCAGCGTATACTTCGCTGAGCTGTAATTGCACATTGCAGAGCATAAGGAGCCTTACGCAAATATTGCCTATCGCACACACGGAGTAAAAGGCGTAACTCAGATTGTTTCAAAGTCAGCGCGGGCGGATGATAGGCGCGGGGACGCGCCCCAGCCCAAACTCGAGCAAACTCGGCGGCTCCTTACCTGCTCGGCGGCCGCCCGGGCAGCGCGGCGGCTCCGGCTTTGTGCGCTCCCGCGGGAGGCGGCTGTCCCGGCCCGGAAGACGGCGGCTGCCGGCGGGACCCGAAGCGGGCGGGGAGCGCGGCGGGCCGCTCCCCGGGGGCGGTGGGGAGGGAGACCCGCTCCCGCCGCCCCGGCCCGGCCACCGCGGGGAATTTCGGCGGGGTGGCCGGGAGCTGGGGCCGCCGGTGGCGGCGCGGGGGGCCGGGACGCCCTAAGCTCCTGCTGCCGCCCGCGGGGTGCGGGAAGGAGGGAGGCAGGGCGGGAGGGAGGGGACTGGTGTCCCGCGGGGGCGAGCGGGGCCGGCGGGCGGGCGAGCCGGAGGCGGCGGGGCCGGGGCTGGGCTGGGGCCGGGGCGGCGCGGGGAGTCACGGCCCAGGAATGCCAGGAATGTGGGGCGGCCGCTGCGGCCCGGAGACGTCGGGGACGCGACTTGGGATTTCTTTTCTCTTTCTCTATTTTTTCTTTTTTTTTTTTTAAACTATTCCCCCCCTCCCCAAGGAAGGAGGAGGGCTGAAACCCACCCCGCGGAGGAGGGAAAAGGAGAGAGGAAGAGGAGGGCACAGGCTCCTGCCAATCCGGGCGGGTGCCGGCTGCAGCTCTCCCGAGGAGGGCAGAGCTGCCAGGCGTTGGGTGCCTTCTTCTCTCCCGTCCCGTCCGCTCCCGCCTCCCCGCCGGGGGGAACCGGCCCTTTCCCCGCCCCTCCCGCCGCGCGTGTCGGCGCGAGGCCCGGGCTGGCCGCGACCCGCTGTTGGGCTCCGCGCACGTGTCGGCCCGGCCCGCGGCGGGAGGGGGCCGCGCGGGGGCGAGCCCAGCGCCCGGCGGGGCAGCGCGGCCGGGAAGGAGGCGCGGGGGGAGCACCCCCAGAAGGACTCGGGGTGGGACGGAGTGCGTAGGGAGCGGCGCTAAGGCAGGCTTTGCACGCGTGGGCCTTGAAGCTCCCGCGTTGCCCCTTCCAGCCCTCCTATACGTGGGCAGGGTGCCACCCTGCTTCCCTGTTCCCCCTCTTCTGCCCTTCTGTAACCCCCATCAGTCTCCCTCAGTATTGCATTACAGCATCGTTTCTTCTCCAGCCCTCCCTAACTTCACTCCTCCTGCTTTCCCCATTTTAGCCCTTTTACCCATTTTAGCCTCTTTCCCCATTTTAGCCCTTTTTGTGTCCCACTCACCATGTGATCCTTACTTCTAGAAGGGTGGTTATCCCTGCACCTCCAGCTGCACGGAAGGCTGCTGCAGGAGATGCGATGGAAAAACAGTCATGGTTGCGCACGTGCCTCACTGGAAAGCAAACAGGAGAAAACCTGAAGTTGTTTTGAAACGCGGCGGTTGGTAACTACATGAAATGCCCAGGACGCCTGGTGCTTGGCAGATGTGATGTCTGCTGTAAGAAAGAGAAGGGGCAGAGAGGGCGCCACGCTCTAGGAAGCAAGGAGTACCATCACGAAGGCTGGGGCTACCAAGAGGTGTTGAATGGATCACACCAGACCAAGTAGGCTTAAGAAAGGTGTGATATTAGAAATGATGCACAGATGCTCTTGCCCATCATAGCTGATGGGCAATTTGCAAAATTATTTTTGCTTTAGACTACATTTAGTTAAAATTATACACGTTTTGAAAAGTGTATTCTGAAAAGAAGTACTTAGTACTTCTGGTACCAGTGGGCGCCTGCAGAAATGTCGAAGGGAGGTATCCCTTTACAACTGACACCAGAACTTAAGGACTCTTACAAACAGGGGAAGTTATGAAAAATAAATGAGAATTGATACTATTTTTGAGTTGCTGTTTTGTTACTTGTACACCTTACTGAAGGAGTACGTGAGCAGATTCATTGGAGTCAGGATTACTCAGATTAATAATGGTAAGAGGATCAGGAGCTGAGAGAGGGAAGAAATAGCACAGATTCTTGATTTTGATAGATAACTAATTGTATTTAAATATTGTATGTGGCATCACAGGCCTATGCCTTACCTCTGGCATAATAATATTATAATTACATTTTGCAAGGAAAGTCCTTTTCATCTGAGACTCTCAAACAGTTTACAAACACCACACCTTAATGAAGTAATTATCCCTATTTTACAGATGGCTACATTGAGGCACTAAGAAGTGACACCATTTAAGATTTTAGCTTGAGTTATACTTGACCGCGTGTAGATACAGAGCTTTGAGTAACAATCTGGAAAAAACATGAGGTGTCAGAATGAGATGATAAGATGGATCATAGAGCCACTGTGCTCTGAATTTATACAGTTCAGCTTTATGCCAGGAAACAGTTTTCCCCTACTGAGTTGAAAGTGGCACGTGAGGGTAGTGTGCATCAAAACTAGATTCCTGTCAGGTTCTCCCTGTGCTGGGGCAGGTGTAAGGATGTTGGTTTTAAGACAATAAATATTGTCTTTTGCATCTGTGCCTCAAGGTGGTGTGCTGGCTACCTTAAGTCTTTTAGTTGGTTTGCCACGCTGGTCACTTTCACTTTTATAGGTGTCTCTGCATTTCAAGAAAACTTACTTAATGACTGTAACTGCAAACAAAATAATGTTGCATGAAACATACACGTGCTGACAGATAAAGGTTTTGGAAGGGAGATTTTATGTGTTGGCTACCTGCAGTGTGGCATTCCCCAGAAGAAATAAAACCAGCTAGAATAAATAAAATCAGACTAGTCAGCAAGAGCTTTCACTAAAAGGTCAGCTCAACAAACTGCAAAATGAGATGTGTTTCAAAATTTTCCAACCAGAGAAGCTCCTGAAACTGGGGATGGTGAAGACCAGACTTTTTCATGAGATTACTTAATGCAGTGATTAATGTCTGTATTACTCTCACAGATTGTAGCAGTAGGTGCTTTGGAAATCCCAAACTTCCCAGAGATTATAGCCTGTTACTGCAAAGAGTCTTCCATAAGGAGATCTGTTGTGTTGATGCTACTACCGCTTTCCAAGACTACTGAAACCTGGAATCTTTACATACATCTTTGTTCCCCAAGAGCTGCCAGGAGTATGTGACCCTTGGATTAAAACCAACAGCTCCTACCTGCTATGTGGGGAGTGGATTCATAAAATACTAAAACTAGATTAGATGTTCCTCATGCTGTTTCAAAAATGTGATGTTAAAATGATACAAATCACTGATTTGGTTCCAAACCCATGTGCTGGTTCAAATTTGTCCACAAAACTTTGATGGTTAATCTTCTGTCAATTATATGTAGGCTGGATTATGTATTATCTTTCTATGCTGCTAGGGAATCATGTTACAGCATTATTTTTTTTTTTAAGGTGACAACTCTAAGTTATATTTAGAGTTTATTGACTTGCTATAATGATTTATGGAATTTCCCTCTTAAATATTCCCTCTGCTCTGGTATAAGTTAATTTTTATACTGTTTTCTTCTACAGTTTCATCAGGATCATTATATTAAGATGCTCTACAAAATAGTAGAGTAGATGGGAAATAATGCACTGATATAGGACTGTTCCTCAGTTACCTTAGCTACCAGTCTTTGGTCTGATCTTGGGCATGTAGCAGCACATCCCAGTGTCTTTGTTTTCTTCTCCAAAAATTGGGATGATAGCGATCTTAAGAAGGTCCTTTATGATTTGCAGATGAAAGCATTGTATAGGAGAGATTTTTTTTTTTTCCAAATTGTGGATTTGACAGGCCTGAGTGTTGTCTCAAAGCTCTGGCGAAAATGAAAGCCCAGCACCATTCAGCTTGACCAAATGGTTAACTACCAGCAGAGGGAAACTGATTTTATCTGGATCAAAATACAGTAGACGTTTATAATGTCAGTGTTATCTGAAGCTATGTGCAATGAATTTTGAAGTGTCTTAGCACCTTGCTAGCAAGACCTATATTAAACATATTTTGAATGTGTTTTAACAGAGGCTGAAGTAATTCTAGAGTCTTGTTATAACACGGAAAAATCTCAGTCCTCGTTGGTTGGTGAAACCATGTCATAACCTGTTTCATATAAAACTGTCTTTAAACTGTGCTTAAGCAACAGCTGGTGGTTTCTCCTGTGAACAGTAGATGATGTTTAATTAGTCTTACAGTCATCTACATTACAATCAAATCAAAGAATGCAATTGCAACACATTCCTGATTTGTATTTTAAATGTGACCCTAACTGTGTTCCTAAAATCTCTGTCATATACTGTGGTTGGGTACGCTGACCTGACTGTAAAGCAAGCAGAAAGTTGGTGCACTAGCAGAAATTCCCATTCCTAAAATCATATACATTCTTTATAAATTGATACTTTTAATGTTTGAAGCTTACCACAAGCAAGAAAAAAAAAAAAAAGGTTTACTTCTCTAGTATTCTGTGCTCTCATTAATTATTCCATTTAATAGTGCTTCTCAGAATCATCTCTTAGAAAAGGAATTTGGATTACACAATCTCAGAAAACAAACCTGTTGCCACCAAGCATGAGCTAACATGTTAGAGTACTCTACGGCTTATCACAAGTAAGCCAGCACCCAGTTTTGTAGACCAGAAAAAGTCTTGTTTGATTATCCGTGCAAATAAACTATGCTGTGTTGAATATTCTAGTTTGCCTAGAGTTGTATTCTGCCTGAGGACTCACTTAATACCTGTGCCTCTTTTCAGCTCTTCAGTAAGAGTTGTAAAATGAAAAACTTCTTAGCATTTGTGAGTAAAGTAGTGAACTTTTGATTCCACGGTTCTAAGTACTCCAAATGGGATTAGACGAGCAATAGACCTTTCTGTGCTGTCCAAGCTAGAAGAGTCTAATGACAGTATTAATAGCATTTTCCCAGTTTGTATGGATTACAATTTGGATACTTTTAAATGTATCATTTAGCGTTGTTAGGTCTTCAGATTTCTGAAATCAGTGGTCTCCTGAGCAAAAAAAAAAAATCCCAAACAAACAAATCACTAGCTTTTACAGAACTTAATTCAGCTAATTTAGCAGCATTCCTAGAAGTCAGCATACACCACTGATTTGTAGATATTTTAGTGGCTGCTCATGTCTGATAATCATAATCTTTATGCATCTCAGCATGGATTTAGGTGTCTGACTGTGGGCACCCAGTTGAAAATATTTGGTTGCCACTTAGAGGTAAATGGTTTCTTGAGAAAGCGTAGAGCTAATGTTATAATCTAAAATGTGGTTTTGGGACTGTCACAAACTTGTGTAACTTGAATTGAGCCATTAATGTTTGCTTATCTCTGTGAAAGGAGTGTAAGACCATGCTTGGATATGAGAGTACTATGAAACTCTGAATTTTAAGACTTTCTGAAATTAACAGTGAAGGGCACTGTGATAATAAAACGTCAGCTAGATGTACCTCAGCTTTTTGAAATCTGTATATTGTTTCTAATAGAGCCCTGATTCTCATTCTTACTTTTGGTTGAAATTAGCTCAGAGCATGTTTCCTGTTAGAGTAATTTGGGAATACTGAGAGGTATATTTAAATATTGATTATTTTCTATGCTATCATTTCCATGATACAGTAGATACCCTGGAAAGATTTTAAACACACACAAACATTTTTCTGGAAAGGATTAATACAAAAATGGTATGAGAATTACCAATAAAACTGTTGGAATTTAGACTTGGAAGAGGTGAGGAGATCAAGTGATAGATAACCACAGTCATTAAGATGTAGAATGCAGTTGTTTCTTGCATATTTACTTATTCTATTGAATCATTTCAGTTCGTGGTTCATAACCTATGGCTGTTTGAGATGGCTTTCCCACTGCAGTTAGTTGGGTGACTGAAAACTCACTCTAGAACTTGCCTGTAAAAATGGCAGAAGAAATGTTGAGGTGGTTACGATGTGTGTAAGATAAGGAGGCAAACTTTTGTCTTATCTATTCAACCTTTTAACAGAAAAACACTGGAAGATTTTAGATACAGCATTAAGATAGGTAGAGGCTAATAAGTGATTTGATTAGTTTGTCATGAGTGGTGTAGGTGATGTTCTTAATTATTTCACTGACTGATAAAAGATTTGACCAGTAGGTGAACACAGTAAGAAGCAAGTATAGATTCTCAGATAATGCCTACATCAAAGTGTGCTATATATATAGATATACATGCCATAACAAAAGAGAAACAAAGTATGAGCTCAGGGCTTTAATTTAGATAGCTCATAGGAATAGGATGTTCAAATGGAGATTAGGCATAGCAACTGCAGCCACGATAATTGATCAAGAACTTAGAAGAATAGAGAGGTCAACAAGCAAAACTTAGACTTTTGAAGGCATTCATGCACATGATGGCCATGTACCACTGTGAGAGTTGGCCTTTGAGGAAAGAGAAATTAAAAAGGAAGAGTTAAAGGCGAAAGAGGGAGAAAATTATTGAAGGTAAACCAAAGAAAAAACAGATTTAAGAGTCCTTACAAGAGAAAGAGGTAACGTAACTCACCAGTGAACATTTTCTACATGCCCTGTTTAAAAAAAAGTTGGTAGTAAAGATGGAAAGAGGCAGAGATGGCTATGAAAGGTGTATGTCTTTTAGTTTATATGTAGTGCATTTATTTCTTAACCATTTTTCTCTCTCGCTTGAAAAAAAATGATACTTAGAGTAGATGTACCTGTGTACAGTTAAGACTACAATCCTAACAAAAATGAGGGCCAAAGGAGATGCAAGGTATGGACCTGTGAAAATCAGGGAGGAGTGGGCCATAAAGGAAATAGGTTCTCATCTTACCAAATGCCCCCTGACCCCTGATTACTCCTTGCCCATAAGATATAGCAGTATTTGATAGTATCATGTTTGGTTTTTTTTCTTGTGTCAATATCTGTAGTGTGAAAGACTTGCTTGGTATTGCCATTTCTAGCTGGCAGCAGAACTATAAAAAGACAGAATTTACCATTAAGAAGAAAAAGAGTTCCAATTTTATTTACAGCTCAGTAACTGGTAATTTGAAGCCCTAGACAATATGAGCGTGATGTGTCATATCACACTATAATTGCTGTAATTATTTATCATTTTCTTCACTGCACATTAGTTCTTTAAGTGTTATGCTAATGGCTGTATTCACAGGGTTTAAAAATAATGTTTTTAGAACAGGAAGGAAAGACATAAATACCTTTTCACTACTGTAACCATTGCTAGTAGCTGCAAAGCATTCACAGTTCTTCAGGTCAAGACAGTATGTGTGCACTTAAATAACCAACATTTTTTATATGTTTGCTTTCTTCCTTCACCTTTCCAATATACTAACAAGTGTTAAACAACTAACAGCCCTTCCTTATTTTCAATTCTTTATATTGTTAAATAATTTTACTATTGCTTGTAGTAATGAGTTTATTAGTGTAACTGCTCAGCAGCTTTAAATTCAGAGGTTAACGCTTCTGCAGAAGTTTGTAGACTATTAAAAATCATAATAATGCTACACTGCATGCAAAGGTCAGAGAATATTTTCCTGTGGTGAAAATTATTCAGAGTAATTGCACTTAATATGTAAGAGACACATAAATGAAAGCAGAAGCTGTAATATAGTTTTATCCTTGTAAAACACTCATGTTCTAAAACACAAGAATGCATTTACTGTGGGAAGATTTCCTACCATCATTTATGACAGGTGTTAGGGATTAGAACATGGGGACTTAGGGTGTTGTGACATAATATTTTAACTGATCTAAGATGCTGCTGCCACTCTCCTGCATATCCCTGTTCCATCTGTTGAGCTGGGTCAGGCATTTATCTGACCCCACTGTGCAGCGGTTTGGAGACCCAAGCTGCATACAAGCTGATGTTACCAGAAAGGTCTTTGCCTAGTGTAATACCCTTTACCAGTTTAACCATCTCGCCCAGCAGTTCAGATCAGCACCAAAGCTGTCATAAGGGAGCAGTGGCAGCATGCAGGTGAGGGATGGGAGGGAGGGTAGGAATGTGGCAACATTGCCTCCCAGGTGTTTTAAACTGCCACAGAGCCACACCCCTGGGTTCCTGTCCAGCACCTGCATGTGATTCACTGTGTCACTTTAGACGAGCCAGGTAACCTCAGTCACCTTCTCAGTACTAGGAAACCTACCCACTCATGTTTAGTAGGCTATCCTAGACAATGTGATCACCAAAAAATAGAGCAGCTGTTGGTATTTGATCCATTAGTACATTCATCCAGTTGACTCTAGTCAGTATGAGCACTTCAGTAGCAGTTTCCCTTAGTAGGCAAGAAATACTATAATACACACTTAGAGAAACGCCCTGTTTCCTTTGGGAACAAAGTTATAGTTTATAATATGTGATATGCTGTGGTCTCTGATTTTGTTAATGAACTGTAAAAAAGATTGTGCAGGTCACTTCAACCTTTTTTACAAGCGTAAGACTAGACGTTGAAATCTAAGGTGTAAGGTTCTCTATGCACCCTAATGGCACTCTCCCTTACATTTGTTCTGTTCACTGAACCAGGTATGAGTTCTGTGGAGAAATGCAATTGTATGAAGGATAGGAAATCTAAGGGTATATACGCAATCAAATGTATTTTACAACAGTGAAGTTGTACATACAAATAAAATACAAATAAATACAAAGTAGCCCAGTAGCTCACTGGGCTTTATTAGAACAGACTTAAATTTACAACTCTAGTACTAACACCTAAACTGCCATGTTCTGAGTTACCTACCCGCATTGGCAGAGATGGAGAATTTTGTTTTCCAGAGGCAAGAGGCATCACTTAGTACAGGGTGGGGTTTGGGTGAGGCTAAGGGAAATGGTCCGGCTTTCTTCTCTTTCACCCCCAGCCTGGCAGACCATCTGCCTCTCTAGTGCCTCGACAGGGAAGCTGGGAAGCTGGAACCACGTCAGACACAATGCCTGGCCCATTTCTGTCTTTGGGTGAATGGGATTGCTCCAGCTCCTCAGGTGCTCTTTGATGTGTGTGCATGTGTGTGTATATGTATAGATATATATATATATATATATATGAAATAGGCTTTACCTGACAAATTCTGACTCTGGCAAGGAAGAATATGGGGGAAAAGCTCTGTCTGGTTTCTGGTCCTTTCCAAGCAGGGTGGGATTTTCTCATCAGAAGCTCTTTTCCTTTCTCTCCTTTCCGGTTTTGTTCCATTGTGTGCTCTGGCATAAGCTGCAGTAATATGAATCCAACCTTTAGTGGTTTTTGTATTCTACTAACTGTTCTGGCCCTTTACCAAAAAATGTAGTATGGAATGAAGGTGAGGAAACATAAATGGTGATTTTTAACATTTGGTAAGAACTGAATGGAATTTCAAGGACAGAGAAAAGGCACTTCACAAGGCCGAGGTAGTTTTCTCTGCTCAAAATCATGGGGTGCTCCGAATCAAGGAATTTTGAGAGCCTCTTAGAAAGACCTCAAGAATTCTAGCCAACAGAGAGTAATAAAAATAATTACAAGTGCTAGGCGAACTTATGGTTACTATTAACAGCCTTTATAACTTGCTATTATTTGTTCATAGTATTTGACCTTATTCTTGTATTTTATACTTCAATCTTACACTTACTAATTTTTTGTAATTTATACTTACTCCTGATAACTAATATTTGTAATACTTATGAAGCTACTGTGCAAAATAAGGTTGATATAGCAAAAGAAAAAGCAAGTTTCTGTACTCTTCATGAGTCCTTTTATCTTTCATGATAATTAGTAAATAATTGCTGCAATAGTCAAGTAAAGGAAGCTAAATATGAAAGAATTAATTTGTAATTCATTGCCAACAGAAACCCATCACAAATCTGACCATTTTTAGAAACAGGCTTCAGAACAAGTGTTCTCTCATATTTAAGTTTACAACAGTGGTCAGGCTATTTTTTTTTTAAGCCTCAGCTATTCAGGCATTCATCAGACTCCATCTTAAAAGCTCTGCACATACCAGCTAATTTTCATTTTTCATGCCTTGTGAGAACCCTGAAGGCTGTCTCTACTCATTTTTTCCCCTTTTGAAAAATATGCCACTGGTCTTAGAAGTTAAAGCTGTTTTGCTGAAGCCTTCCATGGGGGATTCATCATGATGCAGTAGTTTTTAAATGCTAGTGCTCTGTGTCCATCAGTGGTCCCACTATAGCATATGCAGTAATTGAAAACTCTTTCAACTTTTGCAGTTGATGGTTACAATTGATTAAGTAACATTTGTTACTGTCACATAGAAAACACTTACTGAATATAACATATAATGAGTATTTACTTCTTACAGAACATTTGCCCCTTGCTCACCAAGTGGGGGTTCCCCTTCGATTCAGGCCAGTCCTTGCCTTTCATGAATTATTTGCCAGTACTATGTTAGGAGTTTCCCACTCTTCCACTAGTTCCTGCTCCTCTGCTGTTCTGTGCTATCCCCTCAGTAATGCCTGCACAGTCATCTCTAAGGCTGCCTGAAGTTAAGCACAGAATTTTCTAGCTTGTTGTTTGTTTGGTTGGGTTTTTTTAATTGTCATTTGTTAAGAGGTATTTATGATGGATCAGTTCCATCAATTCCATAGCTTGTTTTGTTCTGGGTCTAGTTTGGAGATTTTGTAACAATGTGCTAGTGAGTTTGTTGCACTGTATTTATTTATAATTAGAACCCTTGCAAACTGATTGGCAAGCTGTTTAACTTATCAAGGAATATTTGTTTAACTCAATTTCCTAAATATGATTAAAAGAACAGTGCTTGAGTAAATATTCTCAGAACGATTATGCGAAGCAAGACATTTAATTAGGTGCAATAATAATCAGATCAGTAATCCCCAGATTCTGATGGAAAACATTTTGTTTCAGACCCGACCCCCCCCCCCGCTCAGGTCGGGGAACACTAGAGGAAGCCTCTGGAAGCCAGTCACGGGCACCCGGGGGAGTTCACAGCAGCTTTAAAATCCTTAAGCCTTCACTGTTGCCATTTGCATTCAGTGATCCATGTTAGAAAACACTTAAGTGTTTGTTGGGGTTTTTTTGTTTGGTTTTGTGGTTTTTTTTGTTTGGGTTTTTTTTCCTTTGGATGTTTCTATTTTACGGTAGAAAATGCGCATTACTGGGCCGAATTGCCTCCCCCGCCGCTCAGAAGACCCCCAAGCCCCGGGAGCAGTTTAGGCAGAACTGAACGCTAAAACACTTCGTGATCCTTCTGTAGATCTTTTCAAGTGAATGGGTTATCATCAGGACAGTATCGGGACAGGTTTCTTTTCTTTTTCAAAACTCAGGTTCTCTGTGGGATCGGGAAAGTGAATTTGGATAACGGGTCTGACGCTGCCGTTACACCCCCCCTCCCCGACACCTGCTATCCCTCCGGCCGCGCTTTCCTCACAGCCCTCTCCTCCTCGCCCTAGCGGGCCGTACCGCGGGGCTCTCCCGGTGGTTTGGCTTTGCGAGGTGGGGTGGGGTGGGGGGGCATCGGTCGCACGGCTTCGCTCCCCTCGGCAGTGCCCGGGGCGGTGTTCGGAGTTCCCTCACGGGCGGCCGCCCCGCCCAGCTGCGGACAAGGGACTCCAGGGCCAATCACGAACCGCCTTCACCCCGCCCCTGCGCTGCCACCTCCAATGGAGTTTGAATGCTTCCGAACCAGCCAATCACAAGGGCCGGCGACCCGGCGCTGCGTCCTCATTGCTAACGAGGCGAGGTCCGCATGGCGAGCGGCGTCGTGGCGGGACCAATCAGCGCGCTCGGCCGCGCCATTGCTTGGGCGTGCACAACCGCCGCGGGGGCAGCGGCAGCTTTGAATTGTGGTCGGGACGCCGCGCTCCGCTTGTTGCTACCGGCGGTGAGGGGCTGTGGGGGTCCGACTGCCGCTAGCCAGTCAGCCGGCTGGCCGGAGTTTGGGTGACTGCCGCTGGATCCCGGTCGGAGTTTAACAGTAAGTGAGTAAGCGGGCGGGGGTCCAGGGCGGCTGCCCGCCTCGGTGGGGGTGCCAGGCAGCCCGAGAGGGCCGGTGCGCTGCGGTACGCCGTGCGCCTCGCAGCGCCTTCTAGCTCCTTAACAGGGCAGGTAAGCGCCGTTAGCGGGGCACCGCCCCCGGTTTTCCCCTAGGGCGGGAGTGCGTGCGGGGCTTGCCTTCGGCGCGGTGTGTCCCCGTGAGGGGACGGTGGCAAGGCCGCGGAGACACTCCCTGAGCCGAGGGTTGAGCCCGGCGAGGTTCCTGACACTCGAGTCCTTCGGTCCTGGGTGGACTCTGGCCATTGTTGATCTCTAGTTTTAGTTATTTTGAGGCAATTTTTCTCTCACAAACGATCTCTGAGCTGTGCTGGTGTCTCGACAAAACAAGCCTATGCCGGGTTCCCTAAAGATGGAGTAATTACAACAATAACAAATAAAATTGTATGAGTGTGTCAAACTTGTATTTGAGGGCTAAGTGTCATACAGCTATTTCTGCCAGTAGAGAGCGTTCTCAGTGCCTTTACAAGGGTGTGTAGTGATGGGACAAGGGGCAATGACTTTAAGCTGAAGGAGGGCAGATTTAGGTTAGACATTAAGAAGAAATTCTTCACTATGAGAGTGGTGAGGCACTGGCACAGGTTGCCCAGAGAAGCTGTGGATGCCCCCTCCCTGGAAGTGTTCAAGGCCAGGTTGGATGGGGCTTTGGGCAACGTGGTCTAGTGGAGGGTGTCCCTGCCCATGGCAGGGGGGTTGGAACTAGATGATCTTTGAGGTCCCTTCCAACTCAAACCATTCTATGATTCGCAATTATAAGAATATAAACCTTGTTATTGTTAGGTGATTGATTAACATGAGGTTTTTAAATCTCATCTTAACTGGACAGAAGTGTGTCAAAATAGGACCCAATATTAAAAGTTGCTGCTTGGTGTTTAGATTGGGAAGCTTGCGTGGTTGTGAAATACTGTATTCTAATCACTGCTAAGTTTAAAAATGCAGTTTATTTAAAAGGGAGGCTTATTTAACCTATTTCAAGGTCTGATTGTAGTTGTCTTTGTGTTTCAGGCACAGTAACATCCATTTTGTATTAAACAAGAATCCCATCAATATGAGCTGGGCTGTGGAGGAATGGAAAGAAGGCCTCTCTCCCAGAGTCCTTCAGAAGATTCATGAGCTGGAAAGTCAAGTAGACAAGCTTAAAAAGGAGCGTCAGCAGAGACAATTCCAGTTAGAGTCTTTGGAGGCAGCTTTGCAAAAACAAAAACAGAAGGTAACGTAGGTACTGCAGTCATTTCCCTAAAATGTCATTCTCCATGCCAAACACAGTTATAAATACTTATTATCTGGTGGTTGTTAGGAGGTGGGTTAGTACTTTGCTTCTTCCCACTGACTGACCAGAAAGGTAGCATAGAAATATAAACTCCTGATCTTCATCTTTCTTCATGCTCATACTCTCCCTTCTGTTTAGTTCTCATTGACTGTTAATAGAATTCCTGCCTCCTATCCATGTTTGGCATGGTTGTCCATCTCCAGGTGTTCGTTTACTTTGAGGCTTTCCTACATCTCTTTATGAATAGGAAAAGAAATTACTTTATTGCTATGCCTGTTAAAAATCTTGATAACAACTAGGCCTGTGTTTTACTGTTTCACCTTGCCTGCAGATACCTATCATCTTCTACTTAGTTTATGTAATTCTCTGATTTTTCCTTATACAGACTGTATTATGGGGTTTGGTTTTTTTTTTTAGGGCTGTAATTTTACATGTCATCTGATTCTACCCTGTCAGCTCTCTAGCCAGAAACCCAGAGACCCTCTTGGTCAGTGTCCTGCTGTGCTTCAGATCAGAAGTGACCCATTTGGTTGAATTTCATTTTGTAATGTTTGAATACAGTTCAGAGGCAATTTACAGATGTTACCTTTTATTCATTTTAGGCTGCTACAAGGTTCTAGCAAAACCTAAGCCTAGTAGTTTTCTCTGAGTTTCTTCCTGTGAGTTTCCAGGTACTTGCCTCAACCATCCAGAGGAACTGCTGTGCTCCCCAAACAAAAAGAAGGGGTGCGCTCGAATAGCTGTGCTTTAGTTGCTGCTTCTGCGAGTTTTAATACTTACTACTTTTCCATCAAAAGAATGACATTGCGCAAATATGTAGCCTGACTGTGGCCTGCCCCTTAGAAGCTACTGAGGAGGAGAAGGACATCTCTGCTGTCGGAGTCTATTGCCAGTTTCAAAGCCGTGACTCTTGATAATCATTGTGCATTCTCTGTTTAGTGAGTCAAGGTTGCTAAAGTTGATAGGCTGGAAAGAGAAGCAAGATGATCAATGAAGAATGCAGACCAGTGTGGATTATTAATATTTAAAGACTGATTAATTTTTAAATGAGCTTCTGTCTAATCAATAACTAGAATTTGTTAATGTCACTGAGTTGAATTTTAGGAAGTGTGGTTTTCTTCACACCCAAGAATATTTCAACAATGTGTATATTTAAGGTTTTCAGTGTTGCCAGGATTTTGAAATGCTAGAAAAAAAATAACAGTATGTAAACTTTGTGTTATTAAAATAATAATAATTGCGTAGAAGAGTGTAGAGAGGACTTGAGACATTTTTGAAATGGTCTATATTCCAACTAGGTTGAAAATGAAAAAAATGAAGCTGCAACACTAAAAAGAGAGACCCAGAGCTTGATGGAATTGTGTGATAATCTTGAGAAAGCAAAGCAGAAAATTTCATATGATCTTCAAGTAAAAGAATCTCAAGTCAACATTCAGTCAGGGCAGCTGAATTCCAGCAAGAAAGAAATCGAAAGACTAGAACAAGAACTGAAAAGGTGAGGACTTGCTGTATGTCTCTAACCTAGGTACAATGGTTATTTTCTAATGTTTTGCTCATTTAATATGTCCTTCATAGTCTTTTAGTTTCTCTTCATCTCATACTTCATTCAGATTTTGTGACCAAAATTTCAAAACATTGGCCTGTTTTTACATATAACTTCTACATAAGTCTGTGTGCCACTTGAAGCAGTTAGTACCTATAGTTCCTGTTTAATTCAGAGGAACTCTGCAGTGTCATGCGAAAAGGGAGCTATTCATTCTGTGATTTTAAAAAAAAAAAAACCAGTGTAAAAAAAATCCCACCCCAACCTAGCACAACTCTGTTGCTTTGCAAAAGTAATCTGCAAAGAGCCTGGAGATGCAAGGAAAGTATACGGACAATTCTGTCTGTAAGATCAAGTCTACCAATAAAATATGACTGCTGGAAGAAGGAGGCATAAACGTCTACTGGAG
This sequence comes from Grus americana, assembly GCF_028858705.1. Lineage (NCBI taxonomy): Eukaryota > Metazoa > Chordata > Aves > Gruiformes > Gruidae > Grus > Grus americana. Next base: position 102,195,853 of record NC_072854.1, read on the forward strand.
TGGAAAAGGAAGCTGCCAAAAGCAATGGTGCTGTGACTGAATCACTGAATCCAGTTGCTTTGGGAAAGAAGTGCCTAATTCATAACACCTTGGCTTGTAAACACTGTTATTACTAAGACAGTATGTGTGTACTGTCTGTAGAGATGAAATGCAGTTCATATAGTCAAAGAATCTTCTGTAATGCAGACACATCTACAATCCTTCATCTGAGGGTGCTACACAAATGGAACAGTTGCCCATAGCGAAGTAAATGTTGTCATCTGTTAAACTTGCTCTCATATTAGAGGCACCATCCATTCTTAAATAAAAGTATTTCTGAAACTTTGTGTATATCAATGAGGCTGAGTATCCTGCCTATGCAATAAACTGTTGTGCTAGTACTAGTAATGCAGAAGAAATGGGTGGGTCTGTGATACCAGGTTTCTTAATGGTTTGGTTTTGGTCTGAGGCTTCTTATAGCCTGAAGTATGTCTACTTCCTTTGACTTTTGGATGGTACGCCTCATACATGTCCTAGTAGACATAAATAAAGAGGAAGCTGTGTTAGTCGTTCTGGCTTTTCCCTTTGACCACCGCCCTCCTTGGGAAAACTAAAGATAGTCAAAGTATTCGACTGCTGTGAGAAGGTTTTATGTTTCAACAGCACAGTTTATGGCGTGTAGAAACACCAGCTTTGTGTAAGGAGTTGCTGAGATCTGTCAAAGAAGAATCTAGTGAGATTCAACAGGGTTGATAGAACCACACGTGTTTTCCATATCTGCTGTCAAATGTTGGGCCGCAGAGATTGTGGGCTAAGGATATGTGTTCTACTTATCCATTCCCAAAATTAAGTCCAGTTTACTGAATTCCTTCCTTCCCTTTGTATTACTTTGCATAATTGTCCACTACAAAAGATCGTTAGTTACTACATGTAGCTTGATCCTGGTAATCAGTTTTGGTTTTGTATTTGATTCTGTTTCGTTTTATGCTGATAACTGATCATTTACCACTTCCTGGCAACTGACAATCCACTGGGAGAGGAGTTCTTAGTGTTGTGCTGTAAAAGGGAGGGGAAATGGAAAGGCAAGTTGTGGAGTCACTAATGTGATATGCTGCAGCCTGAAACCTGCAGATTGTCTTATCAACCTGTGCTTGCTGGACAGAATGAAAGTTGCTGTATAACCTCCAAACTAGTTATCTGGTTTCCATGAATGAGCTTGTAATTCTTCAGGCTTAGAAAAATCATTGGACTGGGCAGTCTTCTGTGGTGTTTTGGGTAGCAATGTAAACGTTACGCATGAAAAATACACTGTTGGGTGGAAGGTATTGCCTTCCATTTTCATGAAGTATGCATAGGTTTATCAAAGTACACAGTATCAGAACATAGAATAATAGTATGTTTCCTACCATAAAGATGCTTACTGAAGAGTAAGAATTTTATATTGTCAGTGCTTAATGATTTGGGTGTGTTTAGCTGGACTGCAGCCTCATACAGTGAGATCTTAAGTGGTTCTAACTGGTTTTCATCTACTTTGGATTGGTTTGTTTGGTTTTTTAGCTTTGACTGCTATGTAATTGGTTAAATATGTTGAAACTAAGTAAAATGTATTCTTCATATTTCTGTGTTATAATACCTAAAAATTTTCAGTGGACATATCTTGATCTTTAAACTAAGTTCTTAGAATCATATAATTTATTTGTGTATTTCAGCCTCTTAAAAATAGATAATTAACCTTTTAGTTTCCATTACTAATTTCTGCTGCTGCCTCTTTCCTAAACAGATATAAAAGTGAGCTTGAGAGAAGTCAGCAAACATCCATTGTAGGAGACTTATCATTCAGTGGCACTCCACAGAGAAGTTTTACTGCTCCTTTAACACCAGTTCAAAGTCATAATGGTAATTGAATTTTTCTTCATCTAGTACAGCTAGTTAACTGTCTGTTTTCTTGGAAGGTGGAGTATTTTGAACTTTACACTTGCACTGAGTTGCCTAGTCCCTATTATATCGCTTATTATGAGAGTGTCTAATTCATAGCACCATAGGTTCCTAGTTTAAAAATTATTAGTGCAGGTCAAACACTTAATGCAAATATTACATCTTTTCAGCGTTGATGGACGTTGAATAGTAATAGGAATATCCATCAACAGACTGAAGCAATTTTCTGAATGCCTGTTCCTAGTGTCAGCTCTTCCCTTCATGTAGTGAAGAGCAAATTTCTTCCTGCATGTACCACAGGTACTTTAAAGTTCAGTCAACGGTCAAATGTGTTATTTCTTTAGAAAATTATTTTTTATTTAGGCTATTATTACACATGATGATCTGCACAATTTATGCACTGTATGCATTTCAAAGCATCACTTCTATCTTCAAATTAGTGATATCAAATAGACTTAAAATATTTGAATGAACTGGAAAAGTGAAAGGAAGTTTTCTTAACTGGAGAACTGTTCTGTAGCCGGACACCCTTATGCTGTCTATGCTGAAAAACTTTGATGGGTTCAATACTATGCATGCTGTTTACCTCTTTCTTTGCCGTGAACAAATGTTACCTAAGTACTAAGTTAGATTATGAAGAAGTCTTTATCATGTCTCTGTAGATGCTAAGTTTGAAGAATTAGAAGAAAAATACAAGAAGGAAGTACAAGAAAGAAAAAAGCTAGAATTAGAACTGAGAACCATCCAGGTTAAGGTAAGTATCTCTTGAGAATGCTACGTGTGATATCTAAGAAAGTAACTACTGAGTGAACTTGGAAAATGGAGTGGAAAACTAGTGAAATATATTCTGCATCACTTAAAGTATAATTTAAAAAAAAGAGATAATTAATCTGTTTGTACTGCCATTCAGAAGTAATCTGGAAAAATCCAGAAAGGCCAGCATAATTGAATAGCAAAGGAAAGAAGGACATGAAAAATGAGAACCCATCCTTTAAAAACTGGAAGTCTTGTGCAAGCAAGGACAAAAGAAAACAATGCCAGGTTTGCCAAGTTAGGATAATAAAATGGCCTTGAAAAGATTATGAGAAATACTTCACCTAGCAAATAAAAAACTAGTAAATTTTTCAAACACATTAGTAGGAACTGTATTAGGGAATCTCTAAGGCCAATAGATGACTAAGATGCGAAAGTCCTCAAGGAAAAAAGGGCCATGGCAGAAAAGCAGAAATATTTTTTTTATTTGATATTTATTATCTAAAGGCTTAAGAAGTTTTCTATATCAGAGCCTTTCTTTATTGAGGTTGAATCTGTGGCACAGCCTCAAAAGTCAGAAGTAGTCTTAAAATAGATTGATAAAATGAATAGTAATAAAAAAATCACCAGATACAGATAATATTTACCCATGAATTAAGGCACTGCAGTGTGGGACTGCTGAATCACTGTGATGTGCAACTTAGTTCATTCTTCTCTTGACACTGGAAGGTGACAAGGATGATGCCATTTTTTTAAAAAAGCTTACAGTGCTGATTCCTAGGAATGTAGTTTAGTGAGGCCAACTTTTTGTCGTGGGCAAATTGTTAGAAACTTAAAAGCAATATGTTTGTTTGATACATGTGCAGGTATGGTGTATGGAGAAAAGATCAACTATTTATTTGTAAAGGGAAATCATGCCTCACATTTTCAGAGGTTTTGGCTTTTTAAGAGTAAGTCAGAGAATGTGTGAGTTAAGTGTGACTCAGTATAACACTGTTGGATATCCACAAAACTCTGAAAAAACCCAACAGTTTTGATAAAGGGGAATTCTTCTTGTCAATTTAAAGGTAAAGATTGAGAGCTAGGAATAAATGGTCAGTTTTTACAGCTGGGGAATGATCAACAGTGGCCTGAAAAGGATTGGTAAAGAGAACTGTGCTATTCAGCGTATTCATTAGTGATCTGAAAGGGTTGAATAATACGATTGAAGACTGCACAGTATTTTGTAATACTAAATAACTGCAATAATTAAGATGGTAAGTAAAATTCAGTGTAAAAAAAAAAGTGAAGTAATATATCTGGAAAACATAATCTGAACAATGCATACCCGGTACATTCAGGCTCCAAATTTAATAAGATGATTCCAGGAAGCAATTCAGTAATTATTGCTGCTAGTTCTCCGAAAGCTTCGATATTGTTTTCAGCAATGATGAAAGAATATTTTAGGAAAAGAATTAAGAACTCATGAGAAAATATCCTTTGCCCATATATAGCCAAATGGCTTTCACATCTTCAATATTCCTTGCTAATTCTGTTCATCTGATCTCCAAACAGATATGGTAGAAGTGGATGGTACAAAGATGAGTGAGGATTAAGAGAGAAAACAGAGAATGGTCATTTTCATGTTTTGCCTAAGGCATAATTACAGTACCAGCTCTGCAGGCTCAGAACAAAAACTATTTTATTACACCGTACTGTGTTAAAAGGCAGAACTCTTTGTCACAGAGCATTGTAAAAAAGGCCAAAAGGACAGATCTAAAGGAGCAAGTATGTGTAATGTATTTCAGTAAAAATTATTAATTCCTCTTAATTTCCTGGATTTAAACTTTTGTCTTGGAACATGGTTAGGTTTTTATGCTCTTTACAGGACTGGCGACAGTATTCGGGACTATATAGATTTCTGGTCTTAGCACAGCTACATAACAACATATTCTCTGGTTGGACTAGAGAAGTTAGACTGGGTATTACCTGGTTTAGGGCTTTAGTTTAAAAAAAAAAATCAGAGGCACTTGAAAATCCAGTTAAAAATACAATAGGGGCTTTAGTGTTTGAGGGCTTTTCTCACTTAAGAAGGAGAAAAAAAAGCACCTAGTATTTTGGCTCTATTTAATTTTTCTGTAGGAAGAGGTTGAAAACTGGTACCTGGCATATTTTATTATTGCAATTTTGGGGTATTCTGTGTTTAAGTTTAAATAAGTCAGTCTGTTCTGAATTTACCTGTATTTGTCCAGAAGAGCTAAATGTGGGCCAGATATCAGATATGTTAGTCTGGACTTCTGTATTTCTTGCAGCTTACTTGTGTCAGCATTTGCCTGTAAAAATGTAGGCTTTGACTTTTAAAAAAAGTAGGAGGTAAATGATGAGATCTCTGTTGAAAGAGACACAAATTTGGGTATGTTACTTATAAAGATACACAGACCAAACTGCTTTTTTTGGAGATCCTCGTTTGTGTTTATAAGAAACAGCTATTCTTGGATAGTTGGGTTAAAGTTATTTAATTTATGTAGTATAAAAATAATGATATGAATCAGTAGTTTGCGCTGGTGGATGATGTGGTGTTATAAAGATGTGAAATGACTATGACCTATTATCTATTTATTAATAAATTAATTATTTTGTTATATTTTGGATATGGAGCTTTGTAAAGGTTGATCCTTTTTTTTTTTTTTTCTTGGACACAGAAAATAAATCAGCCTCAACCTCAAAGCTCTCTGAGTCACAGGGAGATTGCTCGGCACCAGGCTTCCTCATCTGTGTTTTCATGGCAACAAGAAAAGACACCATCTAGAAATCAAGAAATACCCGCAAGGGGAAGTTCTACAACATCCTCTTTTCCATGGGAAAAAGAAACAAATATTAGTATATTGGAGAAGAACGGGTTCGACAACAGCTTTGCTGAGAGTTGCAATACTTCACTCGTGATCCAGCTAAGAGCACAGAACCAAGGTATATGACATATTTTTTTTTAAAACCCAGAGGCAGGCTCCTATATGGTTTCATGAAAGCTGGTGTGTGGATAGAAGAGAGGTATTGAAATTAGTCCTTTAGCAAGGAAAAGAGATACCTGTTGTTGCCTTTGGCAGCTAGCCCAGTTGGCTGCTGGTGTGTGTATTTTCAGTGATCAGCCAGTACATGGGGATTATCCACAAACTGTAGTATCTTTTACATAAGGGATGTGAGAGTTAGAAGGGAGGAGTTTGTATTTTTAGGGCGGGTAGGGGACATCATATAAAAGGAAAATGGCCTTCTCCGGTAATTCCATTGCCCATGGAACAATTCTCTTAAAACAGAGTTAAAAACTCTTCAGGATCTCATTACATCTCATGTCAAATTCAATTATATTGCTTCCTTAATTTTGTATGACTCTTTAGATTTATGACTAAGCGGTGTTAAAAGTTCACTGATTGAACATGCTTAATGTATAACTGAGTTGGTCCGTAATGGATGTTACTGGAAGCACAGAATGAAGTACGATGTCAAATGTACAATGAAAAAGCAAAATATGATCTTGTATTGCGCGTATTGACATGAAGAAATACTCATTCCTGATATCTGATAGAGCAGAAGAGAGCAAATGGTTTATTGTGGATTTGGTGAATGTTTACTTAAGCCTACTATTTGGACCAGCTTTTATACTAACTGTTTCTCGTAGGACTGTTTTACAAGTTCCTGTACTCCCCAAACTGTTTATTCAAATACTGACATGTAAAACTTCAATCTAGGTGCCACTTTCAATTTGGAAGCCATATAAATTTAGCATCAGGAAGACAGGGGGTTTTTAATAAAAAGAATTACAAGATAATAGTAATTCTAGATAACACTCTCTGTAGTTGACTAATGTTTTCTACTGTAAAATTATGTTGTGATTTTGGAAGGTAGACTCTTACTGAGGTATAATGTGACAAGATGACTTGGTTTCCCTTTATATGTGTGCTGCTTTGGGACAGAAAAAAGATGAAAATAGAAAATACTGTATTTATGGATGGCCAATAGCTGAAAAGCGTCTTTGAAGCAGAGGTTCGCAGCTGCCCCAAACAAATGTTTGTAGTGGATATCTTTCCTTTTAAAAATAAAAAAAGATTAAAATAGATGTGTCAAGTGACATGCTTCTGTGTGTTTAAATTGTTTGGTTTTGTTGTTGTTTTTAAACCAGCAGAGGAACAAATTGTCTTTGCACCTGACCTCGCATTCTGCTGTCTTCTCATATATTACAAAGTGGAAATGATTGATTTAGTCAGCTATCTTTTGGTCTTGATAGTTTCAGTCATTGATGTAGTAGTAGAAGAGAGTTGAAAGTTTTGGGTTTAGCTTGCTGAACACTTTACAGTGTCTGCTTGTGTCAGGAACTTGGGTTGTTATCAAACATTAAATATTTTGGAATGCGTAGACACTTGGAAATTTGAGTACCTGGAAGATGTGCCTCTCAAAGCAGAAAGAATCCTTAATCTTTGCTGTTTTTAAAATTCAGCGTTAAATTCTACTGTTAAAGACCTAGAACAACAACTGCAAGCTCAAGAAAAAGTGAAGAAATCCCATATGAATAAATATCAGGAGACTGAACTGCAGCTGGACAGAATGAAGTTGGAATTAACAGAGAAAGATAAAGTTCTGAGCAAAACCAGAGATAAACTGACTCAAACGAGAACACAACTTGATCAAGCTACCACACAGGTAAAATATTGCATCACACATCTTCTGACTGTCCTTACAATTCATTCCCAGTATTAATGTGTGCCAGTTTTCAGCCATTTTAGTAAGAACCAAGGTTCTTGGATAAGTTTCTTGAGCATTTGCTGAGGATCAGGTTTTGAGAAGTATATGTTTGATATATTACCTATGAAAATTTAAATACTCATAAGCAGTTTCCCATTTTCTGGAAGGCTCTTATACCACCTGAAGACATATTTTTTCATCCTCAGGCAAGATTGACTGGAATTCTGGGGGGAAAAAAAAATTCTGAGTTGCATAGAGCAACAATGACACCTGGTGGCAGCTTCTGACCTTAGACTCTGTCAGGCAACTTTGGCTGAAAATCAGTATCTGTTGCTTATACTACAGGATGTTGCAGGGGCATAGTCTTTAGATTGTAAATTACTTGTGTAAAATAAAAACTAGGTAAAAATGCCATTCAAGATTGAGAATGTATGTAGTTTCTAAATGGGATTTCAGAGTAAAAAAAGCCGGTAGGATAGTACAATTTGCTTAACCAAGAATTTACAGAGTGTATTTAAATACATATAAAAATGTGAAATGGTTCACGTTTTTGCTCATAATCATGCGATGAAGAGAATACCAATGTTTAAAATCATTTAATTCAAATTGCAGAAGATAACAAATAAGAAGAGTTTTCTCTTTTTCCTGATTAATCAAGTTGCATTACCTTCCTAAACTCCTTTTTCACAGCATTTGACAAATTTGAAAGTAGTGCACAGATGTCATAATTCCTTGAATCTTCCTATTTCCAAATGTGGTGCTTAGGGACATGGTTTAGTGGTGGACTTGATGATCTTAAAGGTCTTTTCCAACCAAAATGAATCTACGATCTTTCTACTTTTTGCTACTACTTTGATTCATCTACAGGATAGGAAAAAGACATCTCTGTGTGTATCTTCTCAGGGTATAATAATTGTTATCCATCTTTGTCAGTAGGTTTCTACATGCTACCTAAGTATATTGGAAAACTGGTGTTTCCCACAACTTCTGTATTGGTCCGTAAAAAAAAAAAAAAAAAATAAACCTTTTCATGTTGAGGGTTGATCAGTCTGCCTTTTGAGAGAGACAGCAACATTTGGCTGTTGGTAGCTCTGTGAGGAACTGGTTTAGGGGAAGTCTTGGCTAGGAGTAAGGTATCTTAAATAAAATCATATTCTTGACACAGTCAATTGACTACATAAAGGCACTGTCATCACGGTGAGTTTGTGGGAAGACAGCTGACCCAACCTAACAGCTAAGTTCTTCTGAAAAAGTCTCTTTTCATTTATTTGATTCCCCAAATGACTCAATTCTGCTTCCTAAATTACTAGGATATTACAAATTTAGTTTTGTCTTATTAATTTTCTATGGGTTTAAGAGAGCTGAATTGTTTTGCTAAGGAACCAAGGGGTGTTAAATCCAGCACAAGGGAGGGGGTGAGGTTAAATAGCTAGGAACGTGCCTGGGGCAGGACAAGGAGGAGTAGGACTGACCGACCCTATTTGAATTGAGGTGCAGCGCAGCATCTTATCCCAGAGGGTTCCTTTAGTCCTGCCATCTGAAGGTTGCTCCTTTCTGTTCTGTTTCTTCTTTCTTGCACTGAAGTTGGATCTCTGCCTGCCCCCCCGGGCTTTGGATGTAGAACCACACTGAGATTCTGCATTTTAGTTTCCTGCCTCATAGCTTGAATTTAATTTTGGCATGCCCCTTGTGAACTTCTCTGTCACTGGTACTGTTCACAGACCTTGACTACAGCACCTCCTCTGTGTTGTCAAGTATTTTCACAGCTTGTGAGGTCTGCAGCCCTTCTGCAGGCAAGTTTCCATGTGATCTTACAGGAGCTCACAACCCCTGCAGTCTGTGCCTAATAACCAGACATACCAATACTACTACCTGCTTCTTTCCTTCTTATGATGTAGATGAACTATTGTTTCACTAACTCATGTTACTGGAAAAGAAAACAGTCCTGTTCACCCTTTGCCATTTTTCTTACTCCTGGGGGGGAAGTATATATTTTGCATTAACAGATTTTTTTTTTAATAAAAATGAGTTTTCGTGTTCAGGGAGTTAGGTGGATGTTGCTTCACTCCCTTAGGTAATGTAATATTAACATAATAAACAGAATTAGATAACAAGCTGACATACTCTTAATGTGAGGGTTAACCTAGAACATAGACTACTGATTTATTTTTTTATTAAAGTTTAAATTGAGAAAAACATTCTTCTGTTGTTGAAGTAAACTAGTTGCCTCTTTTTTTTTTCTTATCAAAATCAATGTGCTGAATCACTCTGAAATTCAGTGGAGTATCCATTTATTTTCAGTCTAAACATGTTGTTTAGCAGTTAGTGGTCATTCTTTAGTTCATAGCAACCTGAGGTACTGAAAATATAATCCATTTTTACTGTCAGATACAGTACATTTCTGTAGACTGTCAAAGACACTGATTTTCTGAAGATGTTTTTATTAGTGTGTGTGTGTATACATGTGTGTATATATATACACACACCTAACTCTACATATGTATCTATTTTATATATATGTAAGTATTATCACTAACATAAGCAAGTATAAATTTAATACTTTGGATTGCTAAGAATTTGTATGTTACCAATTAAAGTTACGCTGTGGGTTATATGAATGCTAGAACAATTGTAGTAGGCAAAATCAATCTTTTTATATGAATGCATGTAAACTTAAATAAAATGTCACTTGTGTTTTTAACACTTGCGATTGATAACTAAATTATTATAGGTCCAAATGATGGAGCAAAAGGTGAAAAGATTGTCAGAAGAACTGAACTGCCAAAGACAAAATGCTGAGAGTTCTCATCAGTCTTTAGAACAGAAAATAAAGGCAAAGGAGAAGGAATACCAACAGGTAAAGCAAGAAGAACTTTAATTTTGACTTCCTGAGGAGATGAAATCACATGGCTTATTTTGTGTGTCTGCTTTTCAGCTAATTGCAATCACATTTGATAGGTAAAAGTTGCAAAGGTAACTGAAAAACAGAAAACAAACATGCCAATAGAGGGGAGAGGCTACTGGGGAGATGTGGAACTATGTTAGTATTCACTAGACCATAGAGAACATGTGTGAGACCCAATTGAGATACAAACCCATGAGAAACTAGGCTTCACTGGCTTTGTTGTTCACAGGATTATGTATATGTGAGTTCAAACTTAATAACTGACTCAGTTATTTCTGTGGAATCTGAGTTAATTTTTCATGCATCTTGCACATAAGAAAATTTCTTTAGGATAATCTCTACTATTCTAATTGTGCTTTGTGAGCAGAAGATGGTAAAATACAGGATTAGCATAAGTGTCTTTCATTTCCTTCATGCCAGCTCTTGCAGAGAGATGAAGTGTAGCAGTATCCCAGGAACTTTTCTGGAGAGAAGTTATGTTTAGCACTAACACTGATTTGGATTAGATCTAAACTCTTCGTATTTTTCTTTTTCAGCTTAATAACATAATCAGCATTAGGAAATCCGAGGACAGATTTGGAAGCAATAGTGCCATTTCAGATGGGTATTTTAAGTTTGCTTTGGGGATTGGGTAAGGGTATTGCCCTGAAGACGACTGCTGTTGTGTCAAATGTGTAACCTGAAACCTTTTCTCCAAGCTATATCCAGAAAGATAGAATAATTGGCAGAAGAACTCTGCTGGAGTGGCCAATGAACAGTGCTGCTACCGGTGCTTGAGTGAAAAAGTGGTTTAACAAAGTATGTTAGTCTAAATGCTAGCCCAGGATCTCAAAGAGATACTGAGCTTTGTCTAGAAGTGGTAAACAGGAAGAACTGATCTTTGTATTTGCATAGTTGTAGCATGAAAAAACCACTGTTGAAAGATTCAAACATAGCAGTCGTGTTCATCAAAAGGTGGATTGAAGGCTCATGAAGTTTATGTCATGGTTTCTCCTTACAAACCCAGTCCATGCTGGCTCTGTTATGCCTGATGCATGCCCCTTGGGCACTGGCACTCTGATCAGTGGGATCATTTAAGAAGATGGTATTTCCGAGACATTCTTTCAGAGAAGTAGCACATCATCTTCTGCATGGGTTGTTTGTTGCTACAGCTTGTCTCAATAGCCGATAGCTTGCATGTGAGGCAGTTTAGGTGTCATGCACAGGAGCTGCTCCTTTAAAGCAAATTTATTTTCAGTTAGAAACAAAAAGGCCTTCATAAGACTAATACATAAATCCACATACTGTCATTCTAGGTTGTTCAGCAAGGCCATTAACTGTGAATAACTCTCTTTTTTTCTGTAGTGTTTGTGATCTGTGAGCTGTTACAGGCTTTTATGAAGTTTGTTTAATGTTCATTTATTTATAATATTTTGCTGTCAAGTCCAGTTGCAAGACTCTGTTTTACACATTCTGGCATCCAAATATGTGTAATATCGTGGAAATTCTGATCTGTGTGTTTTCTTCAGGGAGGGATTCTTCCTTTCTATGACACCTAGGTAGTGGTGCTGGTCCTACTGAATTCCATCTTGTTCAGCCTTGCTGGTGTGTTGCTTATTACATTTCTGCTTCTAGAAGGCAGGTTAGATCAAGGAATGCATTTCATGAACATTCGGAAAGGCCTGAGAAGCTCCAGGTCTTGTTCTGATGCTGACACAGCCTAGTTTTGGAGATGCACTTGCATCAGGGCATAGTTTCCAATGTTCTTTCTCAAATTTTATTTAAATGTTTCCCTCCAAGCTTCAAATTGAAAAGGTGAGATTCATATCACCTTACTTAGGACATCTGAAATATAGGTGTCAGCCTAAGCTTGTTACTTAGGTCTCTACTCTGCAGAGACAGAGGCACCTTCAGAAGGCAGGTTATTCCAGACACCTTAGATGTGGTTCTGCACTCTGGAGCTGGGTGTTTGCCTGCTGGCAAAAGGAGAAGCCTATACTTTTAGCTTAGATATGCATAACTAATTTTTTTGACATCTAAAACTAGAGGAATTACAGAATGGTAGGGGTTGGAAGGGACCCCTGGAGATCATCTAGTCCAACCCCCCTGCTAAAGCAGGGTCACCTAGAGCATGTTGCACAGGATCACGTTCAGGCGGGTTTTGAATATCTCCAGAGAAGGAGACTCCACAGCCTCTCTGGGCAGCCTGGCCCAGTGCTCTGTCACCCTCACAGTGAAGAAGTTTTTCCTCATATTCAGATGGAACTTGCGGTGTTCCAGTTTGTGCCCATTGCCCCTTGTTCTGTTGCTGGGCACCACTGAAAAGAGTCTGGTCTCATCCTCTTGACGCTCGCCCAAGATACTTATAAGTATCAGGTCCCCTCTCCGTCTTTTCCAGGCTAAACAGACTCAGCTCAGCCTTTCCTCAGAGACACTTCAGTCCCCTAATCATCCTTGTAGCCCTCCACTGGACTCTCTCCAGTATTTCCCTGTCTTTCCTTAACTGCGGAGCCCAGAACTGGACACAGAAGTCCAGATGTGGCCTCCCCGGGGCAGAGTAGAGGGGGAGGGTAACCTCCCTTGACCTGCTGGCCACGCTCTTCTGAATGCACCCCAGGATACCATTGGCTGCCTTGGCCACAAGGGCATATTGCTGACTCCCAGGTCCTTCTCCACAGAGTTGCTTCCCAGCAGGTCAGCCCCTAACCTGTCCTGGTGCTTGGGGTTATTCCTCCCTAGCTGCAGGACCCTACACTTGCCCTTGCTGAATTTCATTTGGTTCCTCTCCACCCAACTCTTCAGCCTGTCCAGATCTCACTGAATGGCAGCACAACCTTCTGGTGTATCTGCCACTCCTCCCAGCTTAGTAGCACTTCTTTTGTTTGTTGTGAACATTCATCTAAAGAAAGAAGAAAAGGTTTTCTGCAGTTTCTCTCTTATACTGTAACACGTAGGGCTTAAAAAAAACAGAGTCTTTTCAGTCTATTAGCTTTAGAAATAATTACTGGAATGCCTGGGGACATGAAGACATTGAATTCATCATTTCATTAATAAGGAGTGCACTAGGTCCAAAGGGCCTTCTTGCATGAGCTCAGGAAATGCTCCAGACCAGCGCTTTGCAGAACTCTTTGGAGTTAGTATGTACTTTACTCAGCATTAGTCACTAGTGTCAGCTACTATGACACTAGCTGGTGTCACATCTTTCCTTTCTAAATTGTATAGTGCTTCTGTCACCTTCTTGTGTGGGAATGCAGTTGCAGACTTACCTATATTGGGTTCTCTATAGAAAAATGCTAAATTATATGTGTGTATGTGTGTGTATATGCACATATATGTTAACATTGATCTTTGCGGGTTTTCTATTTATGACAGTTTCACACTCATCCATACTTTCCCTGATAAACAAGAGCTGTTTGATTACTGGCTGCCTTACTGGTGCAGGAAGTGCTTGGGCCTCTTATGCTGATTTTGCTCGAGCAGAATGTAAAGGGTGCTGGCACCATTTCACAGATGTGACTGACTAAAATACACTGACTTGTGTGCAGGGTGTTTGTGCACCTGAGAGCCAGAACCACATTGCAGAAAATGTCCACTCTAGTTCCTTCATTGTGAACATTTCCTTCCCCTCTCCCCCCCGCCTCTTCATTTTGTTTGACTGGTCACTGTATGGTACTGTGTCTTTTAGTGAAGCAGCTTGTCTATAACTATTTGTATATATGCCTATAATCTAAAACTATTAAGAGAAGCACAAGAGCTTTATTGCCTTTTCCCATTCAAAAGGATCTTATAATTTGTTAGTAGAGCATATTGCAGCTTTTGCGTAGTGGTTACTGCTGATAGATATCCTGGGTGTTTTCCTTCATTGCTTTTTATTACTGTCATGCCTCTTATTGTTTTACATCCTAATAAACCTCTGAAATCTGTGCAGAATCACAACTATAAGGTCCAAAGGCATAGGAACAGGCCTCATGAGAAATGAGAAATACAGCTGTTTATCCTAATGGTTGCCTACTTGCATGTCATAAGATCCATACAAACTATATTGTCCTTCTACAGATTTCAGGAAGTCTATTTTGGAAACACTGTTTTTTGTGCTGTTTCTGTGACTGCCCTTGTAAGATTATCTTATTGCTCAGTTCCATGCTAGGTATTATTTCAAGACTTTTTAAATTTTCCTAAAAAAAAAAAATCAACCCTATAGTATGGTAAGTAAATAATAGCAGAGATGAATTCGTCCACTTGTAGTGTAATGTGATGCTTATATGCAACTTGTCTTTAAGATTAAGAATTTTAATAGCATTACTTTCACTAGTTTTAAATTTTTTTTTTCCCCTTTCTGTGGTAGGAATGTTAGCATAATGGACTTTTTAAGCAGATAACAAAAATTGTGTTAGGACCATTCTTGCCCACGTGGGATTTGCAGCATGCACCAAAGTTGGTTTTAAGCTGTTGTTCTGTGTAAGGCAAGTGTCTCTGAGCAGGCAGTGTCTAGTAATGAAAATCAGTTGTTATCGTTCCAGTAACCAAAATAGAGACTTGTTGCAGTTATGTATGTATTTCTTTGCTACTGTACCACTGTTTTCTAGGAACTCTCTTGTCAGCAACGTTCCTTACAAACACTGGATCAGCAGTGCAACCAGATAAGAAACAAACTGAATCAGGAGCTACAGCAAGCCAAAAATGACTTCAATGCTCTGCAGGTGGAATTTGACAAAGTAGGCTTTTTTTATATTAAAATCTTCTACTAGAGCTAATATTTAGTTGTTTTAACAGTACTGCCTTAGTTTAATTATACATTAGAAATAATTCACGTGGGGACTTGTATTAGTGTTTTGTACAGTTTGTATTTAGCTGTTTTGTGTTTACCATTTTTCACTGAAATACTATGTATTTAAACGTGAATTACAGGCTTTTAAAAGTTTGGGGCTTGTCTGCTCCTCACAGGGAAGGAGATGTGAATGCACAGCAGTGCAGCTAAAATAAATCTGTTTGAGAGAGGAACAGCTAAGGCTGATCACAAGACACACCTTATATAGAAAATGTGCAGAGGTGCAGTTTGATGATAGAGCTAAACTGATCAACAGGTAGTTACCCTTTGGAACAACAGCCCCAACTTGTACACCCTGGCCATGCACTCCTGGTATTTTTTTAGCAGTACTACCTCTTGTGTGACCCTGCAGAGAGTTGATACAGGAGCTAAAAGAGCAAAGAAAAAAATTATATATAAATTAGCATATGTGTACACAGGCGCAAGTGTTTGCTATGAGTTTAACTCCCTGAACTGGTTCTTCACAAAATCGTATCAGTGTCAGGGCTTGTAAGAAGGACATATCAGTACAAAGGTCTTCCACAGCTTTGGCAGCAACTAACTATTAGAACACATTAGTTGTCACAAAACAATAATTTTAAGGAAGTTGGAAAGCAGCACAAGCCTGAAGAGAGAGAGGGTGACCAGAAAAGAGGAATGTTTAAAAGCCTCAAAAAAACTCGAGAGCAGCTATAAAGCAGCAGAGCTAACTGAATTTCTAAAAAGGGCCACATTTTTGAAAGTTATGTTGAGAAGCCCCATTAGCAGGCAGGCTGAACTGAAACAGCATTTCTAAACCTGACAACAGCTTTCTTGCAGGCTTGTTTCATTTTAGAAATATAGCCATGGGAATGCATTCTGTCAAATGTTTTCAGTGGAGGTTCTTTTATATGCATATTCTTTTTGTATATGCTAACTGAAGAAATTCATTTTATATAGAGAAAAATAGATGCCTTTCAGTTCTTTCTCCAAGAAAGCTAATTTATTACCTAATGACCTCAGAATAGACTTTTTTCCTTTTTTGATTTGATAATGTGCAGTTATGATCCTAACTTTCTGATTGGGAATGTAATAGAGAAAAGCCTATCTCATTTGTATCCTGCAGATATCATTATGGTGATGTAACTGCAAGTTGGATGTATTAATCCAATTACAGCCAGGCTAGAAATATATGTATTTTAGAGATATACCATCTTTCTAGCCAGAGGCAAAGGAGTAGAAAGGCAATAAGCAGCTATTTTCCAAAACACAGTAAAGCAACCTTAGGTTCATGGTGGGATAAAATAATGTAGTTTTATTTTGTAATAGAATGTTGAAGTTCAAGAACAGGAGGGTTTTTTTTTTTTTAAAAAAAAAAGTTATATATGCCTGTGAATACAATATCGATTTTCAACTTACTTACAGGTAATGGCAGTGAAACAACACTTGGAACAAGATACTGGTGATCTCGCCCAAAAGTTGGGCAGAACAGAGCAGGCTTTATTAGCAGCCCGGGCTAAGGAAACTGAATTGACAAGAAGCTTTGAGGTAACCAATGCAGAGGAGTAGCTGATAGAATTAATAGCGTAAATTGGCAATCCGTAAACACTACTACTATCGAGCATTTAATCACATAGCCTATTTTCCCATAAGCAGTCTTTAAACACTTCTATGGATTGTCTTAATAAGGTATCTTAGTTGTCACACAAAATGAGATCTTCACTGGCGTCATGTAGATTAACACAATTTGTGGAACTGGCTGCGCAGTTAGGATTCATTGCTGTAATGCTGCTGATACGGTTCTAGTTCATGGTTCTAGTTCATGTTGGACTTATCTTTTATCAAAAATAGGTTTTTGTTTCAAGAGATTCTTGCTTTTGATCCTGAAATAAAAATGTATCAATGCTTGTCTGATTTTAAAAGTAGATTCTAGAATCATTGACTACTGCTTTGATGCACACTGCCAAATTCAGTGATGTTGTGCAAAGACTTACTATATCCTCTTTTAAACCCCCCCCCCATTTTTCTTAGAAGAAACACAGTGTAACTAATACACACTGCTCTAAAAACTTCCCCCAAATTAAGATAGATTCAGAGAAGTCTTTGTATGCTGCCATACTACTTCATATTCACACATGCAGAAATATTTTCACTTTAATGTCTCCTTTGTCTTCTCAGTTATGTTGTTTTGCTTTGGTGGCAATTAGAGCACCTACACTTGAAATTGTCACAGTTGTGCCACTAGAGACCTCCTAATGCAAATTTTATCCTTTATTTGGAGAATCAGAGGTAAAAAAGAGAGTGAGCTCAATACCTATGTAATCCATGTCAGGTTGTTTTATTTAAACACTCTTATTTTGCTTGTTGCCTGTTGTCATGAGCAGATATAAAATAACCTGGCATAATTTCTGCCAAAAATTTACCTGTCAAAATTCTATGAACAAATTTAAAGTAAAATAGTGGGGTTTGTTCAGATCAGCACAAACGTTGGTATAGCTGTACGAAATTGTGCAACTTCAGGTACATTCATACTGGTAGCTTACAGTGGGAACATTCCCAGCTATTGGAATGTGACTATTTATACTGTTAATTGTTAGAACAGCACTTTGTTTGGCTTTGGCCCAGCTGACTAGCACTCTTTCATACAATTCCCAGGCATGGTTTGGGAGCTCACGTGAGCATGGGACCATTCCTAGCAAGCAGTTTGGTTAGAGCCACCTGTCTTGGAAGACAGAAGACTTACTGGTACAGATACGGCTGTTCCATGCCACTTGGCCTTGGTGCCAGATAGCGGTCCTTTAAACTTGTTTAGTAAATAAATGTAACCGGTGTCTTCCAGTGGTAAGGCTAATCAAGACAATTTTTCTTCCTCCAATGTATCCCAGAGGAGGAAACCTCCATCGAGTTTCTGCACATTCTTAATGTGATCTTTTTTTTGCCTACAAATATGAAAGTTTATATCAGAAATTGTGGGCTCATGCCCTTTCTGGTTTTGAAATTAGGGAGTGAGGTTAAATTTGATACAGTTTTTTGAGATCCTGTTATCAGAGAGTATCTAATTTGTAGAAATACCTTTTTTTGGCCGCAAAATCTTGAGTGCTTCATTTTATCTACCAGTCTTGTATCCATCTTACTAGGCTGTAACTATAGTCAGATTCTTCATATTTGTTTGTCTTGGTTAGACAATTGAACAGCTGGTGACGGTGATGTTGTATTAGAACATGACCGATAAATTTATAAAGAAGCTTAATCTGTAGGAGATTGTAATATTGAAGAGATCAGTAACGCTACAGTTCTCCATCTTAAGATCTGCACGTGAGAAGGTATGGTATATGTCAGCAGAACCTAGGGCATGACTTGTCTTCCTCACTCTTATAAATAAGCATAATGCAAAAATTACATCAAATTATTTTGAAGTCTTGGAGGCTTTGTTGATGGTAGATTTTGTTTATAGCAAAAGAAAAGAAGAGTGAGATTGGCATCCCTTTTCCTTTTTTAAAGGGAAATTGTTGTGGTCTTACACTAATAGTCTAACTACCCAGTGGAGAATACAGTTGTTTTCAGCTGGTTAATCCACTACTGTGTTTAGTTATTATTGTATAATAAGACTGGTGTTCCAAAAAAAGTTGCAAAACAGATACACTTGTGAGACATACTGGATATGCTTAGTCTAAGGACTACTAAGCTTTGCAATGGTGATATCTTAATAGTTTAGCAGTTCTGGCATCTTAGCATATGGTTTACATTTTGATGGTGCAAGCAAGCCCATAAGTATTCCTGGAAAAATTGATCAGTCAGTCCCTAAACTGCTCATAAGCCTGCCCTGTGAAGAGTTTCTCCAGAATAGTAGGACTACCTGTATATATGTTCTGGATTTTGCTTTGGTTTGGTCTTCGCTTTCAAGTGACGATTGCAGAATGGCTAACTTGAGTAAAGTGACATACAAGTAGAATTGATAACTGGACTGAAACTAAATTGATTCTTTTGCTAATAGCTTTGGGAAGTGTAAATGGCTAGTTACTATCAGATACTTAGGGGTTCTTGGATTTTGCTGAGTGCTGCTTACTGGAAATATTTGCACCAAATCAAAATAATTGGACCTTTCAGCCACTTTAATTCCTTAAACTTGTTTGTATTTTTTCTGTAGATCACCCTAGATTTTCTCATTAACAGATTTGGTCAGTTTGGGTGCTTGTATTGCATCTGCGCATGGTGCTTTGAATGTAAGAAGTTTTGGACGTTGTACTACTTTGAAAAATTACTGTTAAGATGACTAGAAAACTTTCTTCACTGAAACTTATGTGACTGAATTTTTTTTTAAACTGTGGGTACAGAAGGCTATGAGTAGAAGGGAAGGTAACCGTTAGTGAGAGTGACAATTTTAATCATGTTCTGAGGGTGATTTATTTATGTTGTTGCAAAAACAAGCCTGCCATGCCAGCAAGCTTTTAATTTTTTTCGTCCAGACCCTTCCATTTCTTGAGTTTGGCTTTTGTGAATTGTTGCCCATCTGCTAGTAGTAAACGGATGAATAATTGACAGCCTGTTTCCAGTTGGGCCATGCCAGTTCCATGCCATCTGTTGTCCAACAGCACAGGAGTTTGGAGAAAAAGAATTAGTTTCCTTAAAAGAACTCTTATTTGGCTTCCTAGATGGAATATAGTTACATAGTTTTGTTTGTTTGTTTTTTAAAACTCAATTTATTTGGAAGAAAATACTGGCAAATAAAATAATGGCAAAACAACTCTCTGAAAGAGTAAGCACTTCTAAATAAAATTTGACTAGTGTTGCTGTGATGATGTTCAGTGGAAAGAGAATTTGTGTCTACATGAGATAATAGGTGAAATGTGATCTATAAATTTCTTGTTAATTTTGATGCCATTGCAGGGATTTGTTTCCTTTGTTACTTTGGGAAAGTAGCCTAACTTCATCAACTCAGATTTTGTGGATATGTCCTGTCTTGATCTGTTTGGGGCAGGTCATGTGGAGCTGTTTGCCCTATGCAAACAAGGGGCCTGCTAACTACGTCAACTGGCAGGATCTCTCAGGTGCTGTCAACTAGTTAAGAATAGTTCAGCTTATGTTCCCAAGCAGTGCTTAGGAACCCAGGCATAGCTGCCCAAAGATTTAATAGGACCTAATGGAATATCTTTCTTTGATTTAAATGAACTGAATTCTTTGATCTTCTTGGCAATTGACATGAGATATGATCTTATTTGGTTTTGTTTTAGGAAGTGAAGCAGGAGAAAAACCTTCTTAACTGTCAACTTGAAAAAAAATTGCAAGAGATCCACCAACTTGAAGAAGAACTAAATACAATCAAGCAGACTCTAAAGCAGAGCCAGAGTTTTGCAGAAGAGATGAAAAGTGAGTTATGTATTTAAATTTGCAGAACTCCTTTTGCATGTTTAATGATGTATGTTTCCTGCAATCCTGTAAGTTTCATTGTGAATTAAGTAAAAAGGCTTTCACTGTGGGATATGATTAGTGTTTTTAACCAACACGGAGTTTGTTCTAAATGGAAATGAATTTTTGTCTATGAACTTACATGGTTTCTGAAGATACACAGTTTTGAAATTAAAATATACTGAACTTATCAGCAAACTGAATTTCATAGAATCTATTTAAACTGCTGTTTTGTAATTATTTTATGTGTTTCACAGAGTTTTTTTTTTAAAAAAAAAAAGGTAGGAAAATGTAACATAACCACTGATAGTTGACTCTTGCTTTCAGTGTTTGTTTCTAATTGAGAACACAGTTTTTCAGGAATTGAATTGAAATTCACTTTGTAGTCCTAGTGGATCTGGCTAAAATAGGGATAGATTCCCACTTGTTTCTGTGCACCCCACTTGTGTCTGTGTACCAAGCAAACTTCATCTAAGATTTCAAAATGAAGCTTTCGAATTTGATTCTGTTCTCCTTAAAATTAATGACCAAACTTTTCATTGCCTTTAATCTGATGATTTGTTTTTGATTGTATAGAAAATTTGCAGCCTTTATCAGCTAGCCAGTGGAATGTAATGCCTTCCTCCACTCCCCCCCATACTTATCCTTGGTAGTTCTTAGCCTGTTCCTATCAAGGCAGGGAAGCAATTGTAACAATTTGAAAAATGTGTAGAATTTGACATTCTCTGGCAGAAACGGAGTACAAGACTGATCCAGCAGAAGGTCACATACAGGAATTAGACCTGTCCTGTTACAAAAAAAAAGTCAGTGCTACTTTTATATAAAAACTTGGTGAAAGTGAGACACAGAAACAATGGGTAGTTGTACCTGAGAAGTAAGGAGTGACCGGCTTGGAGTGCAGACTTGAATCAGACTTCTGAGTGGAAAGTTAACAATGTCTATGTGTACATAGTGTCCCATAGCCTAAAGTATTATAAACAATCCTTTATCCAGTGATATAACTTGAGTAATGCTTTGCACTAGAATAAGAATTGAAAATAGTAAATAGTAATATTTCATCTAGAAAATTATCAGTAGAATCGCCAGTATCAACTGGGAAAGATTTGATGATGTTTTCTTTTACAGATAAGAATACTTCTCAGGAAGCACAGCTGAAGTTACTAGAAGAGGAATTTAAAAAGCAAGAAAGCTCCCTTTCACTGGAGAAGCTGAAAATAGCTTTAGCTGACATGGAAAAGCAACAAGATTTTACCCAAGACCTGCTCAAGGAAAAAGAAAATCATATTAAAGAACAAAACTGTAAAATAAGTAAAATGGAGGAAGAATCAGAAGCTTTGCAGAGACTCCTTGGATGCAAGCAGAGAGAATGTGAAGAACAGCAAAAAGAGGCTACTGCTTTTTCTCAATGGAAAAATGAAAACGATAATCTTATAAATAAACTTAAGTCTGAAAAGGAAGGTATGCTGACTCATATTAATGACTTGGAGAGTTCCCTTCAAAGTCAGCAAATCAAAAATCATGAGCATAGTGAGAAACTCAGAATGATGGAAACTGAAAGTGACAGGAAAAGCACAGAGATTAGAGAACTTAAAGCCATGCTGGAATGTAAAAGTGCAGAATTAGAAGAACAAAAAAATGCCTTTGATGAACTGCAGCGGAAAGCAGAATGTTCTGATAAAAAGTACTGTAAAGAAATAGAAAATATGTCCTGTAAAATATTCCAGCTTACTAACCAAGTTGGCGCACTGGAAGAAAAGTTACAATTAGCAGCCAGTGAAGGACTGCAAAGGCAGCAATGTTATAATGACCTGCTTGGTGAATATGAAAAAATCTGTTGTCTTGTAAAAGCAAAAGATACTTCAGAAATGACAGAAGATGGAGAAGTCAATTTACAAAGTGGTCAGGATGAAACTGATTTAGATAATATGCAACTTCCAGCAAATAACTCCATTGCCAAGTGTCACGGATGTGCAAGAGCTCTCCTAGAAGTAGGAAAAACTAAGGATCTGACCATTTTACAAGATCAGATCTCTTCTCTTGAGACTTCTGTAGTGGCTCAAAAGCAGCTGAATTCAAATCATCATCAGCAGTATAAAGACTTGCTGCAAATAAAGGATGAAACAGAAGAAAGATTATTTAATGTAGAACAGATGCATGAAAGCTTTGTGATGGAAACTAACCAGCACATTAGTAACTTGCAAGCGGATATATCAGCACGTCAGAAATTAATTGAAAAAACTTTAGCTATTCTTGAGGAAAAGGACATGCAACTGCAAACTCTGAATAAAAGATTAGAAAACCAACAAGGTGAGCTTCAGGATTTAAAGATCAATAATAAATTGCTTGAGGATTCAGTAAGACAGCTGAAGTTCATGTCTGGAACATGGGATTCAGAGAAGAAGTACATGTCTTCAACAATTTGTTCATATAGCAAAAAAATTGAGGAACTTACTGAAGAAAATGCAACCCTTAGGAATTTAAGCAGAGCTTTAGAGCAAGAACAAGTAACTTTACTGGAAGAAAATAAAAATATTTCTGATAGCTTAAAGGAAACAGAAGAAATAATTTCTGAAATGTCTGAAAAACACAAGGAGGAACGACAAAACATTGAATCAAGAACTGAAGAAATCAAAACAGAGTTTAAGGTTTTGCAAGCAAAGTATAAATCAGTGGAAGAAGAAAATGCACACATGATGAGTGTTCTGAGAGAGCAGACAACTGAATTTGAGGAAAAGAAAGCAAAATTAGAACAAGAGAAACAGGTATTTAGTGAGAATAAAGATATCTTACATAAACTAATAGCCTCAGAAGAAATAAAAAAGGATTTGATTCAAGAACTTCAGCAACTGCAGTCAGAATTTTCCAATATCCAATGTGTTTCTTCTACAGAGCTTGACTGTTTTAGTCAGGAAATGTTAAATGTTGGGGCAACAGAAAATACAAGGCAAGAGAAATGCGTTATCGTATTTCAAGACAAGGAGCGATTGGGGAAGGAACTAGAAACAAAAAGTGAACCTCTAATGTGTGATGTTAGTTGTGAACAGAGACTCCATTCAGAACAGTGGAGCAAGTCCATGGAAGAAAAGGATGCTGAGCTGAACAAATACCAAGTTAAACTTGAGCTTCTTCAAATGGATTTTGAGGACAGAGAACTCTCCCTAGAGAACTACAGGTTAGAAGTAATGCAGCTGGAGACTGCTTTAAAAGGAATGGAAGAAGAACTGAAGAAAAATGTGAGAGAGAGAGAGAGACTGCAGCAAGAACTACTCTCTGTTAAAGGATTGAAAAATTCAAATTCCCCACTTACAGCAATAGATGAAGATGGCCACTCATTGGAGTATAATTGTGATAGTGATTCCCAGAATTGTGGCAAAAGAGGAATGGATGAATGTTATTCATTGGTCTTGCTGGCATCCTCTTTGCAGGCAACGATAAACAATCTGAGTGAGCTTGAGAAAATGTGTGATAGGTTGCAGAGTGAGAACATTGTATTAGCCTTTGGATTGAAAGACTCAAAAACCAGTGGCATCACAGGTATTAATGAAGTGGCAAAGGAGGAAAAGAACATAATGAATGCAGATAAAAATTTAAAAGCGGAGAAAGTGACTTTTCCTGATGAACTTATGGATCAAAGTGATAATAGTGATCTGAGACTGTATTTTGATAATAAGGAAATGTCCTTCAAACTTAAAGAATGCAGTACTGGACCCAGTTCTGACTATGAAGATTTAAAATTGTCCAGCAAAGAAGTTAAAATACACTTTGCTGAAATAAGAGAGAAGCTTTTGTCTTTCCAGAATGAACATATAAAATTATATGAACAACATTGCAGTATGAGCTCAAAGATATTTGAGTTACAGTCTCGTATTGAAATATTGAAGGCAGAAAATTCTGCGTTGTCAAGAAGTCTGAGCAATGCTCATACAGGTAATATGAGAGTGTCACTATCTTCTAGCCAAAATGACACGCTGTTTAAATTAAATGAAACGAAGTCCACAGTTTCTTCCTCAGATCTTCTTGAAAGCCTTTGTTTTGTAGAAGTGAGTGAGGTGGTTGATTCTTGTAACACTGGTACGTGCAAATGGACAGAGGAAATGAATCAGCCGGATAGTTCTGCAGAAATAATTCCAGAAGATGCAACAAAAGTTTTGGTTGAAAATTGTCATAATGATCACAAATGGGACTCTGTTAGAGAGCTCAGGAGGAGTACTCCTAGAAAATCTAACCTTGAGAGTAGGGCTGAAGAACTTCAGAAGCTGTGTCAGACATATAAGAAGGCCATCAAGGTGCTGGAGGACCAATTTCACATTCAAGAGAATATGAAAAATGAGGAAATACAAGAGCTGAAAAAAGTTATACTTTCTGAAAGAAAAGAAATAGATCATCTCAAACAGCAAAATCAATCTGACAAGGAAGAATGGCAGCAGAAACTGAATAATGTGACTATGGAGATGGAGTGCAAACTGGCAGCAGAAAGAAAACAAACTGAGAATCTGTCTTTGGAGCTGGAAGCAGCAAGACTCCAACTACAAGTCCTTGATTTAAGTTCTCATTCACTGCTGTGCACGGATATTGAAAATGTAAGTAATTGCTGTCAGGCAAATCAGTTTTATGTAAACTCTTTGATTTATGGTAGGCCAAATGTAAATGTTGAAATTACATGTGTTTAAGAATGTGCCCCATAGAAGCAGTACTGTTCTTTAGAGAAAGTAGAAAAATAATCTGTACCTTGAGTTCTGGTATCATGAGAAATAACACATGATGACAAAACCAACAAGTTTAGTCTGTTAGAGTTCTGTAACACTTTTCACTAATTTCTTGATTTTTTTTTTTTCAGGCCTGTGTCAGTGTGGAACCTGCTGTGTGAGTGTGCATGCACTGTATGCAGCTGTATGGTGCTTACAAGCTTAGATCTCTGATTTAACACAGTCTGTTAAAGAAGCATACACTTCCCATGTCCCTTCATGGGGCAAGTAAACTAGGACTGCTACCACACCTCTAATTCCTTTTAGCACTGTCAACAGCAAACCAGAATGAGCTGGTAGCAGAACAGTTCATGTTCATTTCTGCCTGAATTTCTTTAGAATGTCTAAGGGAACAAGAAATTTGGGAGTCAGCGCTGCCTTTTTTCAGCACTGTAGATGGTGTGCAACCAGTGAACTAGATTTTGCTGCTTCTTGTAAGGAGTGGAAGAATCAAAACTTCACTCAGAATAGGGGAAAACCAGTTTAATTCTTGCATACAGTTTATTAGACTAATTCCCCTTAAAAATAAATCTAACAGGTGCATTTTCTGCTTGTGAGAATTCCAGTTTTTACCAATAGGTCTGGTGCAAGCGGCCTCCAGTGCCCAGTCAACATAGACTCAGAAATTAAAGTTTAACACTGTTGCCAGAGCATCTTGAAAGTCTACATTTTGGCCAAATGCACAACACCAAGCAACTGTTCCTTGCAGAGAAGAAAATCTTTCACTTGTATGCATTGCTTGCAATTCACACAGAGCATCCACACTGATACATAAACACTTCAAGAAGGAAATACTGTTCCTCACTGTACATAGCTGGAGCTTCTTAAGATGAAGTACTCAATAGAGATCATTTAGGTGCTGCCTTCAGACCCAGTTCTTTATTTGAGCCCTCAAGTTTTGAAGTTACTTATTTTTATTGTTTCAAATGAGAGCATCAGGTGGCGCCAAATGTAAGCCCAGCTCTGACAGACAGTGGTAACTTGGGAAGGGGATTGTTTGAGGATTTGGGCTTGTGTCCCTTGAAGATTCTCTGGTGTCTAATAGAAGGTGGGCAGTAAACCTTTCACCCATTAGTGATACTAATAATTTTTCTCTTTGTCACGTAGACACCCATTTTCCCAAAATATGGAGGCATGTGGTATCTTTGCACTTAATCTTTTAGTAAATTTGGCTGAAATTTATCCCTCAGTATCCTTAAAACCTTTTGGCCAAAGATGCATGTGTGCATAAGTAAGTGTAAATCCTTTCCGTAAGAAATTAGATTCTGAAGTAGAGAGGGATGCTATCTATTTATTTCGCATAAGAGGAAGAGCTTTACTGGTTTAAGAAAACTTTTAAAACTCACCTTGGTTTTTGTCTTATATGTATTCTTTTTCTATTCCTTTTTTAATGGATTGATTCTTAACCCTTGCAGAACACTGAACAAGAAAACAAGAGCCCTTATCAGTTGGGAGTGCCTATTGAAAATTCAGCACTGAAAAGCAATAAACCTGAACTAGTCCCCATTGAGAAAATGGCTGTAGGAGATACCTCTGTGTGTGAAAATGGAGCTGGGACTGCTGAAGCAAGATTAATGGAAGATTATACTGAGAAGTTTTCTGGAGAACACAAATGTAGAAATATGTCAGGAAAAATAACTAACCCTTCAGATCATGCCAGTGCATTGTCATTTTCCAATAGCAGTATGTCTTTGAGTGCAGGGGATTTCTTTGAAAATCAAATAACCACTGAAACGCTTCAGGAGGAGGCAAAACAACAAACTGCTGAAAAGCTGATCTATGAGACAGAAGAAAGCTGTAAAGATGTTGATTTACTGATGAAAGTTGAGCAATTAAACTTGGAGCTGAAATTTCAGAATGCACAATTAACTCCAAAGAGCTCAGCTTTTGCAGAAGTGGAGGAAGCTACTGTCATTGTTAAGGAAGGAAACTGTGACATAGAGGAAAAATTAGAATCAGTATCTGTCAATAAGCAGCAATTATCTCTTGGAGTAGTGTCATTAGAAAAAGAACCCAAGAAAGTAAAGTCTGAGCTGGAGATATATAAAGTTAGATCGTCTAATGCAGCAGACACATCGGATGAGGTAGAAATGATCAAGAGAGATTGTTACGAACAATTTCTTGCAGCTGAAAATGAACAGAGGAGGCCTAAATCTGAGCAAGTTAATATTGAGAACCATGCCTTGTTCACAGAGAATGATATTGAAATGCTCCAGGCAAAATGTCAGCAATTAGAAAGGGAGAGGGAAGTTAACCTGAAAACTATTTCTACCTTTCAAGAGCACCTTTTTTCAGTCACAGCTGAGAGAAACCATATTGGCCAAGAACTGAGTATTTTGTCTGAAAATAAAAAAGAATTGGATCAGAAGTATCAGAAGCTACAAGAGAAATTAAAAGAGCTAGAGTCAACTAAGGTGGATTCTACTGAATTCATTAGAAGGTTAGAGGGTGAAGTGAGAACACAAACAAATCTGCTTGAGGCTGCAAAATCTGATGTAAATCAATTATCAAGTGAAAAAGATCATCTTCTGCAGAAATTGCAAAGTTTAGAAAAGGATGCTGTGTCTTTTGCCTTAGAAAAAGAAAAACTCCAAAACACAGCAGCAGATTTGAACAAGGAGAAAGAGCTGCTTGTAAGAGAGTCAGAAATGATGCAGAGTAAATTAAGTTCATCAGAAATGGAAAATTCAAAGCTTTCTAGATCTTTGGAAGGCTTGTTAATGGAAAAAGGTGAACTCGCTGCTAGACTCAGTTCAGCACAGAAAGAAGTAGACCAAATGCGATACGGAATTGAGAAGCTGAAAGTAAAAATTGAATCCGATGAGAAGAAAAAACACCACGTTGCTGAAAAGCTGAAAGAGAGTGAACGGAAAGCTGACTTTCTTATGGATAAAATAGAGAGGCTTGAAAGAGAATTGGAGATGTCAGAGAAAAACCTCGAAGATGCAATTGTTCAGTCAGAGACTGCTAAAGCAGAAGCAGAAACATTAACGGTGGAAATGGAAGAGATGGCTGAAAAGCTGAAATGTTTTAACTCAGAAATTGATGTCCTCACCTCACAAAAACAGTGTTTGGCTAAAGATTTAAAAGAAAAGCAGGAAAGAATCCTTGAACTGGAGTCTTCAAATTTGACTACAGCAAAACTGTTAGAAGAAAAGGAGGAAGAAAAGATGCAAATCAAGGATGAGTTTGAAAATACCGTGATATTGCTGAAATCCGAGCTCAAAGACATAAGTGAGAAATTAGAGTTTTCTTGCAAGGAGGAAGCAGATGCTAGAGCAAAAGAGCAAGTCTTGATTAATCAGGTGGCTCGTCTTGAGCAAGATAAAACAACACTATCACAGGAATGTCAGGAAATAAAAAATGAAAATATCAAATTGGATCAAATGAGGGAAGTACTTGTTCAAGAATTGATGGATTGTAAACAAAAACTCAATGAAAAAGTGCAGGAAAGCAGTGCTCTTGAAAAGCAGGTGAAAGAAACAGAGGAGCTGTCTTTACAGCTGACACACATGCAACATGAGCAGGAATGTTGGTACCAGGAAAAAAAAAGGCTGCAGAATTTGATTGCTGAGTTGAAGCTGAAGGAGCAACATTTTTCTGATAATGAAACCTTTCTGGATATCCTGAATGTTCTAAAAGTGTCTTATAAGGATCTTGAGAAGGAACTGGAATCTACACTTTGTGAAAAGAGCACTTTATGTAAAAAGGTAACACCATTTCTGTTAGGGTAGGGTTCCCTTTTTAAGAAGGAGGATGAAGTTTCCTCTGGGCTTACCACTTCCTTAATAAATTATATCTTAAAATAATTTTAACCTCAGACTTTTATAGTAAGCATCCTATTTTTACAATTATGTTTTCAATGCAATCGTGAGTTTGCATTGAAGTTACAGAGCTGGAAAGCACAACATTGTTTTGTGTAGGATGAATGGGAAGGTTGCTCGAAAGTAGGCATGGAAGTTTAATCGAATAATACGGGATAGTTTCCTCTTTCCTGTAGAAGAAAAAAGAGGAAAGACAAATTAGTATTGGGTGAGTGAGTTTTTATATCAAGAATAAGTACTTTGGAGCTCAAAAGAAAGAGAAACAACAATTGGACACTGGCCATGTGAAAACAGTGTTAGCCTGTTGTGACTTGCTTGGAGTTGGACCAGCTATGGGAATAAAATAACCCATCTTAAAAACTGCTTGTTGCATATAAGAAAATTCTTTGGAGGGCATGACACTTGTTAAAAATAATTATGGAAAATTTAATTTCAGGTAAATGAACTGACTGAAAGTCATACTGAACTGCAAGTCAAGCTAAGTGATACTGAACAGAAGATTTCCAAATTACAGGAAGAATTTACCACAGAAAGAAAAAAGCTTGCTGAAGAAAGGCAACTTATCCAAGAACATTCAGAAAAGAACAAAGTTAGTTACTCCATGTGTAGTATTTCTGTGTTCAAGGCCAGTTGCTCAAGTACAGTAAATGTGTGGAGGTTGGTTAAGGGAGCTGTGCTAATGTACAGTATCAGAAGTTCTTGCTTCTGAATTTCCAAAAAATTAATGTTCTCTTTTGAGATAGAATGATTAAGTAATAGTTTTTTCCCCTCTTCCTTCTATTGAAACTATGTTTTCTTGGCATAAAGGCCACAGGTGGATATGTAGAAATTATTCAGTGCCAAGAAATTGTCTCTACTACAGGCATTCAATCATCAGACTGAGGATATTAGATAAAAAATGTAACAAGTTCCTCAAGTTTGTTTTAAAACTAAACTACTTTCACTGTTTCAATAGTCTTAAAGTACTGTTAGGACAAAGTCAAGGGAGAAACAATTTTAGAGTCTTTATTTTTAATTTGTTTATATTTAATTCTTAGAGGCTGTTTTACCATCTAGATGACTGTAGGTCTTATTTGTGAACAATATTATGTGTTTAAACCAGCTTAAGTGGTTTTGTGACCTACTAACATTTTTTACAAAATTTTATAACCAGATGTTTGCTACTGTTGTGGTGCTGAGGATTTTGAGTGGGAAAAGAAAAGAGATTTCTGCAACTTTCAGAAATCCTGTATGGAAATACAGGCCAGCTGTCCAAAAAGTACAGTTATAAAAATGGATCAAAATTAAAATGCTTAGAAAGTTTTGTCATCTTAAAGAGGGTGAGGAAAGTGATCTAGTGACCCTTAACCTCTCAAGTCACTCTGAGAGGGAACAATGTTTGGAGAGGTTAAGCTTTAATTTTAGCAGTACTGCTTGATTTAACATTGCTTGCAAACTTGCACTCGGCATACCACTCAGATCATAATGTTTTTCAGAAGACCCTCCTTTGCCTCCTATCCTGCCCTTTGTGTTCAGGCGTTCCATTCTTTGATTAAAGTGTGTTTAGCCACTGTTAAGTACTTTTTTCTTACCAAGTTGTTTCTGGAGATTCAAATATTTCAGATGTAAGTCAAATAGTTTAATGGGTCAACTGTTTCTCCATTGAGAAAATTCTAAATACCAAAGAATGTGCTATTACTGTTTACAGAATCAGCTGCATCTAACTATGTTAGAAAAAAATGAACTGACTAAGAGTTTGGAGATGGTCTGGAAAGAACTACAAGAAAAAGAAAGTGAAATGAAAAAAGAAATATCAGAATACAAAGACAGACTACTTCAAGCAGAGAAAGAGCATCAGGATGCTCTGACAGAAGCAAACCGAAAGGTAAATCAGAAAATGGGAAGAATGGTGCTGTAAGTTTTTAATTAAATTCTATGTATTTTACAAAATTTTGCTGATCCTATTGCAAAAGAAATTATCTTTGCTAACAATTTTTCCAAACTCTATATATGCTTACCTTCGAACTCAGTGAGTATTAAATTAACTTTTTTCCATATAGCTAGCAGTAAAAGGTCAATTTACCTGAGAACTCAGTAAGCGTTAAGCATATATATAAATTTATATGGGACTATACATTTGAAAAAGGGAAAGCAACAGTATGTTTTAGTCCAGGAAATGGTTGTTTTGGTATGAATGGGGAAGAAAGATTAACCACTGTAGGATATAAGGGCAAATTTTTTGGAAATGCGTGTCAGCCATGCTGCATACAGTAAGCCATCATCTTTTCTGCAGAAATATCTGTCTGTGAAGATGTACTTGAGGTTAGTAGGACACAGGCAAACATTTTACTATAATTATTTCTTAATTTACTTTATATTCATAAGAATGAAAATTTAAGAGCAAGCTACGGTAAAATATAATGGCTTTCTAATGGCAGACTTCTTAGAGGCAAGATTCTGGTGTTCAAAATGTAAATTTGAGAAAAATTACTCTTCCAGTTTTAAACTCCTCAAAACATACCAAGCACATTTGCTGTGGAATTCCTGTGGGCTGTGATATGCTTTTATGCACATCTTTAAAATACAACTCAATGTCCTTTTTGGTATCATAGCAATTAGGTACATTTTCTTTCTCTAGAATGAAGTAGAAATTGAGGCCTGTCAAGATAAGATGAAATCACTGGAGCACTTTATTAGCTCACAAAAATTGGAAATTGAGCATTTGAAGTCAAATAAAGAAGAACTAAATAATTCCCTTAAAGAAGCTAATCAAACTTTAGGAGAACTCCTAAAAACTAAGGTAAGAAAAAAATTACGTAAGCGTTGCCAATTACATGACACCCAAGGCAAATGTAGAATTGGGAACCAGTGCTCCAGAGTTTTGGCTTGACGTTGATACAGTCTTTGTTTCATTAATGAGAATATGGAGCACGGAGGCAAAATTGTTACTATTGATCTACATTAGAAAAATTCTGTTATATATGCCATGAGTGAGCTCACCTGGAATTGGTTTGTGATACTAAACGCAGCAGTCTATTGTCTATGCTGAACACTGCAAGTGGGTTATGACGTGGTTAGAACACACTCAGAGACTTTGCAGTGCCTCTCTTTTCCATTTGTAAATGACTTTGATGATAAAAGATACAATGTTCTGTCTTAAGCTTTAGTTTTGATACATTGCTCTTGATTCTTTAGAGTTTATAAATTCCATTTTATATAGAATTCTCATTGCAATTAACTAGTATAATTCTCTAAATGACAGAACTGTTCTCAGTGATGATAGAATGAGCTCCACATACTGTGAACAACTGACAGCTGGGAACAGTTCTAGTTCTAAATGTGCTCGGTTTGCTTTCTAGTAGCACAGGTGGAGTTTAACTGTCCATATAACTGAATTTCTGTATTAATTTTCCCTTGCATTTTTCTCATGTACTTTTTTTTGTCCTTCTGTATGTGATTGCTGGCTCCAATTCTCTACTCCCACTTTGGCAATGAGTGTGTCTCTAAATGCCCTCTTGAAGAAACATAATCAATTCAATTTACTTGCAAGTAAACACTGAATTGCAATATGTTCATTGTGCTCAACAGTTCTTTATTCCAAAGGGCCCTCCACTGTGGTGTTAATTTGTTTAATGCTAGCAGTCCGATGATGTAGTACTATAGGATATGTGCCAGTGACAGCAAACAGTACCCATGGTACCGTAAATGTAGCATACAGGGCTTCCAGATGTGCTCACTGTGTGGTATTTGCATACAGGTCGGTACCAGATGAGCAGGCAGAAGCCCAGGAGAGCGGAAGTGGGTGGAAAGGAATGATCTGCTGCTGCTCAGAATAGTATATTTGAGCTGGAATTTAAAGCGCAAAGCAGGCCGGGGTTATCTTGCCTCTGTGATAATAAGATGTATTAGGGATAAAAAGAAGAATAAAGAAGACTCAGACTAGGAGAGTGCACTTTAAATTTTAGACTATTGGTTTGAGATTTGTTACCTGGAAAGCAGTGCTTTTTTATGCCACGTCAATGAAGTGGCAACAGGTGGAAAAAGGACTACTGTCTCAGAGTTCATACAGCCTCCTCATAGTTAGGATGCTAGTCTTGACATCAGTAATCTGAACATTCATAATTTATGGGTATAGCTGAAGAGAATAAGTCTTCCTTACTGGTATTTGAATTCTTGTTTTTCTGCTGAGTTAATCACCTGTATGTACCAGTCTAGTAAGAGGACTTTCGTGTTTCCTGCAGTAAAGGAGCTGCTATAATGAGGTTGTATGGAAACAAGCAAACAAGTATACATTACAACCATGCTCTACAGCCAATATCGTCAAATACATTTGACACTGTAATGCTTAAATGGAAGAATTATGTTTCTGGTGTAATAACTACATTTCTTACTTTGTAGGCTGAAAATATCAACATTATAGTTCAACTGAAGAAGGAAAATGAATTTGCTCACAGTAAAGTGCAGCTGTGGATGAAATCCTGTAAGCAGATGGAACAGGAAAAGGAAATATTGCAGAAACAACTAGTTGAACGTGACGAACTGTTAAAGAAGAAAAATCTAGCTATGTCAAAGTTTAAGAAAGAAGGTAACTGAATCTAGATTGTCTTAATGATTTCCTAGCAAGGCATTAGTTTGTAAAACTTTTTTTCCCTAAAATGCCCATTTGCATAAGCAGCTCTAATACAGAGCATGATTCTTAACTAGTATAAAATAAGTACAATGGCAAATCTGTCAAATGTTTTGAAAATCTAGTTCATCTTCTTTCTCGTAAAGTATCAGAGGCAACTCTGGATTATGAATATATATTTGAAATATTACATTTTTGTGGTTAAAAGTAACTTAAGGAAGAAAGGGAATGTTTTTCTTAATAACAAAAGCTTACGTACTTCTTTTATCATTTTCCAGCAAGCTTTCCCCTCTCACTCTCATGCTTTGTTCACTATATTTCAGCTCATCTCATGTGATGCACTGTTTGTAAATGATACTTGAAAGAAGTTAGGAGTACAAACTTGAGCATTCAGGGACATGACAGGGAAAATGCCCATGCATTGGCCAAGGGTTCTCTTCAAATTTTGCATATTTGTTCTCTATTTAGCAAATACATTATTATATCTAAGATATTATTGATTTTGTTATACACTGACATTTTTATAGTTGCACAGTTATAGAACATGTATAATTAATTAAAAGATGTATGACCATTGCATTATAAATTCTTATATATACATCTATTTTTTTACGTCGATTATATGAATAACAATATTTTACTTTGAAAGGTGCTGATGAGAATGCCATTACGGAAGAAATTAAGTTAAAACTGGAAGAATTACAGGAATCTACAGAAGTGAAAACCAGAGAAGCAAATGAGAACTTGGAGAAATACTGCTCTCTAATTGTTAAATGTTATAAACTAGAGGAAGCAAATGAGATGCTAAAAACACAAGTTAGTTTGTTGAGTGCTCAGCTGAAACAGCCAACAAGTGATGCTGTCAGCACTCCTTTGCTGAATTCAGGTAACTCATTAACAGTGAGCAATCAGTCTGTCGAAGAGATGAGGTCAGATGAAGATACTACTAAGCTTTCAAGTAAAAGGCGGAGATACGAAGACAACAGGAAGGATAACGGAGAACCAAGATCCCCTGTGCCAGAGACTTCATCCAAAAAAAAAAGGAAGGATGATATCTGTCAAAATCTGCTGGGTCAGGAGAACACAGACGATGAGCCAGATGGTCTTCCAGAAGTAGTGAAAAAAGGTATTTATAGTGTTTTACAAAGGCAAACGTTCTCTGAGCGTAGCAGGTGTGTTTTTCTCTTTTCTTTTGCTGAATTAGTTTTACTCTGGGTTAGTAGATGACTATGCAAGTATTCTTGGTGACAATGATGGAAGGTGAAAGTAGTCAATGGGAGATGTGCCAGTTAGTGCCAAGTTAGTGTTTGTGGAGCTGTGGTGTTAGGCCAGCATAATGTTCGTGTTGGTTTAATAACTACCGTTTTGCCTAAGAGTTAAATGGTCCTGGCAGTCACAACTTGGTAGTTCTTTGTGGTGCTTGTATTAGAGGCTAAGCATATGATATGTAACAGCAACAAAGTTTTGCTGACAAAAGACTTGCTCTAGTAATTGAAAAGCATTATTAAACCATTCACTGAACCTTACAGGAGAATAGATGTAGAGTGAATCTAATCTTAAAGGCCACAAGTTGGGAGTGCTAGAGTACTGTGCTGTGATGGAGTCATGGTTCCTCCCTCCATAGCCCCATGTTTCCTTCAGTATTACTCCTTACAAGATGAAAGAGGTGGTTAATAGCTATGTGGGTTCTGACTGGCAAGTGGTTGGTGGTGAGGGCTGTCCTGTGCTGGACATGGCTGGTTCCAGCTGGCTCCGAAGGACAAAACTATGTGCCAAAATGGAACCAGTCAGAGGTGTTTGTTACGTCTCTGTGAAAATGTGAGTAAGAAAGGGTGGTAAATACTGAGACAAGGGAAAAACAATGGCAGGGCTGGAGGGACGGGACTGATGCTGAAGCAAAGTATCATACTGAGCAGGTTATGGGGCCGAGGGCAGTGGTGGTGGCCCAAGGGGGGCTGAGAGGAGACTGAGGAGGAGGTACGGCCCCAAAGAGACTACAGTTGGTGGGTTCCGCCATGTTTGAGCAACTGAGTTAAAAACAAGGAGCAGAATCTGACTCCGTCTCCTGCACTCCTGTCACCCCACAGAAGGGACTGAGTATAACATGTGGTAAGGCAATTGGAGACCAGAAACTGGGGAGGAGAGGTGTCTGGAGGGAAGCCGAGGTGTTTTCCCCAAGTGTTTGTTTATTTGTGTGCTTTTATTTCTTTCAATACCAGAATCAGTAATTAAAAGTGTGCTAATTGGCAATACATTAAATTGATTAAAATTCCCTGAGTTGTAACTGCCTTGCTCGCAGCAGTAATATATTAACATCTTCACGGGAGTTCAGTTTCATTCTGCTATGAATGCAATTAGGTAGACTGATATTCCATATAAGGGTTCATGGTAGCAGAAAATAACTGAGAAGATTGCACAAATCAGGGCTTGAAAAATACATTGTGTGTTCAACTACCTATTAAGTACCCCTTTATAATAAATGCAATTGCAATCATTACATAGAGATAGTGAATCACCTCAACTTCAGTGATCATTCCCAGAAGTCAAGATTTCTAAGTCTTTCATTTTCTTGCCCAGAGAGGTTGTGGATGCCCCCTCCCTGGAAGTGTTTAAGACCAGGTTGGATGAGGCTTTGGGCAATGTGGTCTAGTGGAGGGTGTCCTGCCCGCGGCAGGGGGGTTGGAACTAGATGGTCTTTGAGGTCCCTTCCAACACAAACCATTCTATGATTCTATGATTATTATTTTTCTGGAAATACACCTGTTTTGAGGACATATGTGCCAGTTACTGTTTGACTTCTAGGCTAAATAGAGATATAATAGACAGTCTATAACACTGTAGTTCTATGTAGAGAAAAATACGAAAAATCAAGAATATCATGCCATCGTATTGTGTTCTGATTGAATTCTAGTAAGACCAGTACATGTTTTCAGACTGAAATTATTCTCCAGATAATAATGTACCTGTAAAGAAAAACACCAAACACTTTGCTATAGAATTACTGTTGTACCTTGTCTACAGTTTCCAGGGCTTGCATGTGAATTTTGGAATACATGAGATCTGTTCAGCAATCTTTTTAATCTGTTTACTTCAACAGAACAAATTATTTATTTTAATCAGCTATTTTTATCCCTGTTCTGAAAAAAAAAAGAAGATTCATTTGAGAAAGTGTAATTTATTTAGCTGTTTTTAATAAAGTTGTTTATTTTTCAGGGTTTGCTGATATCCCCACTGGAAAGATTAGCCCTTATATTTTACGTAGAACAACCCTAAATCTAAGAACCAGTCCCCAGCTGGCTTCCCCAAGTGAGAAATTGCCTTTGCCTACACAAGATCTACAAAAATGCAGACCAGATAATCCTGGTGAGCGCTCCTGTTCGACAGCTGGTGGCAGCAAACCACAAAAGGTAAGTTTAAAAAAATTTATCTGGGTATTAAAGCCATGGGGAAAACTAATACATTCAGTAAATGTATTCATCTTGCCAAGTAAGTTTGTGGACATATCACTGTTCTTTACATTTCTCAGCAATACAGTGAAGATAAGATCATAAATCCTGAATCACTAAAGCATGACAGAGGTTTTGACCGTGCTAGCAATCTGCAAATTGTCCCTGTGATGTAATTTGTGACTTCATAGGGAAACCCATTAAGAAATGTAAATTAAATGCAGGTATAATTTCAATTTCTTATAATGGATATTAAAGAGCAGGTATTCCTTATACTGTGGTTTCTTAGGTTTCAGAAAAAGTAAACAGCAAAAGAATTAACCTCTGAGAGTCTTGAGTTGAGGCTTAAAGTTTTCTTCTAACAACTTTTCTTGGAATTCCAGATTCAAGATGCTATAAAATAACTATAGATATTTGAGAGACCGTTAAACATGTAAGTAGGGAACATTTAGATGGTAAAGAAACTAGACTTAGTGCTTACCAGATTTTAAGGTTATCAGAACAAATAAATACTACAGCGTTAGGTTTTGAAAGCTGATTTTTACTAAGAAAAGTTTAGTAACTGAAGTTTACATTAATTTTGCAAGTGTTTTCAGTAATATGATACACTGCTAAATGTTTCGTAGTACATCAGAATAAGGTGTTCTTCCTAAGCTGATGCAAATCCTTTGCAGATAGAGAAAAATGTTTCAGCTTTAGGATAGAAATAGACCTTTTGTTGTCTGAAATCTCCAAAGTTTTTAACCATGCTATCTCAAGCTAAGCAATAAGAATTTGAGAATAGTTATTATATAGTGATACTTCTTTACTAAGGGCTACATAGAAATATCCCAATAGATAAAAATTCTTCCAGTTTGCCAGGTTACACAAAAGCATTCTCTTGGCAATAAGTGAAATCTGCCACACAGCCAAATGTGAAGCCATAAAGCAAGAGTACTAGTTTTGCTGGTTTGTTTTTTATAAATTGCAGCTATTTTGTGTTAGCACATAATGTATGTTGGCAAGATACCAAAAGTAAGTAAAGGCAAGAGCTACAGAGTTTAGTGGATGTACAGGTTTTGAGGCCAGAAAGTACCCTTGGGAAGACGAGTCAGGTCAGAGCCATAATTTGTTTTGAGCTATAGCAATAGGAAATCTGTATTTTTGAAAAGAGCACGAACTCATTGAATTCGTCTATGTTGTTTCAAGGGTTAATTACCCTACTTGCCAAAATTTGCTGCTGCTTTCAGACATTGCCTGGAGGTCTGTGTTTTATTACTGTTTCATTAAGTGATGCCAATAAATTTTATTTACACTCATTTATGTATGTTTTCCTGTAACTTGAGAAACAAAGGGAGGGTGTTGCTTGTAAAGAAACTCAGTAGTGCAAAAAAGAAAGGAAGCCTTGCCTGCAGAAAGCTGTCATAATCACCTGCCAGCATGGTGTAAACTTGTTGTAGGTTCTCGCTGACCATAGTCAAGGTTACAGCAAATAACAAGTAATCAGTAATAAATTGTTTTTAATTTAACTGGGGGAGGGATATCCCAAACAGTCCTCCTCTTTGCCTAAGCTTGTATTGTCTAGGTCTAAGGACAGGCTACTCCTTACCTTCCACTATACAGGCAAAATTAAGATTTCAGGGTTGGTTTTTTTTTCCTCAAGTGTAAATATGCGGAAGTCATCAGGTCTAAGAATTTGTGCCCTTCTCTGTTTGGCATTGCTGGATATATGTGTTTGTTTTATACCAAGGTGATGTACATCTGGGAATTTCTGGAGGAATTGCTCATAATATAATTTCATCATTTGTTGAAACCATCAAAACCTGTTGTTTCATGCTTTTTATATTAATACAGTAAACGGTGTGTCTTATTTTAAAAGTGAAATAAGCCTTGTTTCCTTCTCTTTGACAAGCACTTATACGTACTTCATTTCAGACACCCAGTTTCAAACTGTTGCAAATTTCTCATGGTGTTTAAAATGTGCCCTGTCATTTTCATATGCAAATTTATTCACTTTCCTATGTGAATTTAATGTAGAATTTAAATTGAGTGCTTTGACTGCTCATCAGTTAAAACATGAAAGCAATGGTTTCTGTCCAGATGTCAGCAAAAAGAGTGACAACTATGTTTTATGTTTGCAGAATATGTATAGGAAAAATGAAATACAGATCTCAGTACACAATACCTGGTACCTTAATAAACAGATGAAGAGTACTGTCTGTTCCTGGTTTAGCTTTTTTCTGCTCCTAGCAAATAGCTTGCCAGCTGTGTAGCAGATATTCCATCTTATACCACACCAAAACAATTGTTATCAAGTCTCACTGTATTGTATATCCAAAGTGATAAATGTCTTCAAAATATTTTTCTGTTTTCAATATACATATATATTTGGTTTTTTGCAAATTCCAAATATTTAGTCTTTTGACCTGCTGCAGAAAGCTAATATGGTTTTCCATTACCAGTAAAATAGGAGTTTTTGTGTGTGTTACAGGTAAATGACGAACAGCGGTCCCAAGCAGTAACAGCTTTTCCACCAATAAAATCTACTTCAAGGTCACCACTTTGCCCATATAAGCAATCTTCAAAAACTGTCTCTGATAATATTAGGGAGAGTCGTATGATGCACAAAGCCAAAAATTCTCTAAATGAACAAGGACTACCTGAGCAAGATGAGCAAAAAGAAGATTGTAAGGTGCAGTAAATCTATGTGGACTTAATCACAACTCAGAATAACTGACGATCAAAAACCAGTTTGTGAAATAAATATCATAACTATATGGAGGGCACCATTTTGTCTTATCCAATGCTTAACAATATATGGGTTCTGCAGAGCTTGTTCTTGAATATTTACTAATACCAATAGTCACTCAAACTTGTGGAATAGTAATGAAGGAACAGATATAATTGATCCCATGTAGAATTTTCTGTAAATAATTGTTCATAAATCTGTTAAAAAATTAAACCATGTTGCCATGTAGTTCATTGTTGCCATTTTTTCTGTGTACTGAAGGTTGATTTACAAATGGAAACTAAGATATAGAGATACCTAAGTATCTCTAAAAATATTAGGTTCCAGAAAAAATGAGCCAAACACTATTGGATGATTCAAAATGAAGCAGTGACTTCCTTTGCAAGTGCAAACCCAAATATAAGACCAGATGTAAGATGCATCCAGTGCACAGGTCCAGTGCACAGTGTCTTGGTATCTCTTTTTCCAGCTGGAATAACATTGTGCAAAGGCAGATGAGACCTGATCTGAACAAACCTAGAGAGGAGTCTGTTTTCCCTGAAACTGAGCGTGTGCCAGTCCATCTCTTTGTACTTCCTGGTATGCACTGGCACTGGCTTTGACCATAGCTAAAGGTCTTACAATGTTAATCTTCACCTCTGCATAATGGCCCTTGGCCAGCCAGTCTGAGTCTCTGCAGGTCACCCTTCACCCTGACAATGCTCGGTCTCAAATGTGTCACTTTATATGAAAATCATTGCAGACTTGTACCTGATGTAATGAGAGAGGATGTGTTGGAGAAATGGTCAGGTGTCAAGAAATATCTGAATAGAATGCCCTCTCTTAATCCCTTTTCATTTAAGAAAAATACTATTTGAGATTCCAAAAAGAAGGTAAGTCTCCTAGAAATAGTGTTTAAGATTCTGGTATCATCAATGTAAGAAAATAAGTCCATCTAGTTTATGATAGTGCACTTGGATTTAGGACGATTCATTAGAAATAAGCTCACCACAACAAGCTTGTACTTGTGGATTTCAAAGGTCTAATTGGGCTTGCTCAGTAGCACAGAGCAATTCTGTGCAAGAGAAAAGGGTGACATCAACTAAACCAGTCATTATCCAACTGAACAGAAATTACTTTCCATTAATTCATATTGCTTATGCTTGCCTCCTCAGGCCAGGTATTAGGAAAATCAAGCTCCTGTATGTAAGCAGTATTGCCCTGACTCCAAGTTGCACAGCAGAGAGGCATTTATTTTCACCTTATTCTTCCGTCAGAAAGATGTTGTTTCTCCTTTCAACAAAAGTGGGTAATAATGTTTTCTACTCCTTGAAAGAGATTCCTTAACTTAAAATAAAAGCCAATACTTTTGTTCCAAGTTCAACTTTCAAAGTATAACAAGTGCTTCTCTAATGATACAAAGGTAAGATTCTACTTGAAGTCGAGTTAGTTTTACACTCAGAGTGTGTTTCTCTATTTACATATGCATACGCACCATTATTCTGCCTTGCTCACAGCATTGTGTGTTTATGAGAACAAATAACCTACTCATCAGTCTAACTGAAAGACCTTTAAAGAAATTGAGCATTTGTCTCAAGTCTAACAAAATAAGACAAACCAAATTATTCCATATAGTTCAATTGAACAAAAACTTTATCTACAAGCTATCCCTCAGTAACTAGATATACCTGTGGTTGGGGTTGGATCAGTAGATCTCATGGCTTTTTCTTAACATCTCTAGTTTTTTTGTTAACTTGAGTCTTAGGTAATTAAAACAATCCTTGTGGCACTATGCCTAGAGGCATCTGTCTTCCAGGGAGAGTGAAAGAGGCCCATCTTAAAGGATGCATTTTGATTGCCTCATCTTCTGTCAGTATCCCAACAAAGCTGCTCATAAAAGTTAAATTATTTCAGCCAAAGTTTCGTATCTTCACATTATTTAGGGATCATGTGTGGAATTGTAGCAATTTTTTTAAAAAATTAACTCTCTTGAGGTAGAAGTGTGGATGTGAAAAAGCATCGATAGTGGACAATAGGAGAAAAAAAAAAAACAAACCAAAACTGATGTGCTTTATTTATCCCAATCATTGTTTTTCTGTTTTAATCTGGGGCCTTGAAAAGTGTCCCACTTGGAGAAGAGTGTGGAAAAACATCTATCTTTAGAAAGCTCTCTAATCTTAACCAGACAAATTTAAACAACTCTTTTATAATGAAGTAAGTAAATATCATCACTAAAATAAAGAATTGAGGTTTTAGTAATTACATATTTTCCTACTTGGCCATGTTTGTAATTTATAAGCCTTTAGATTTCAGTAAGTGTGAAATGTTTGCATTTTCAAAGATTACAATGCCTGTTATTTTTCAGAAACTAGCATGTAATATAGTGCTAGCTAATCTTAGCTTTTTGGCATATGAGCTAATATAAGTCAAGATTTTCAAGAGATCTTGAGTTACTTAGCTTAATACCTAAATCACTTGAAAATGGGACTTAATAGTCTACATCCTATTGCAGACTGATGAGAGACTTCAGGTCACAACTCATGTAGGGTTTTGAAAGCTGTATCGAAAACTTTGTTTCCAACCTATCCGTAAATCAAATGTGCAGTAGGAAAAAAAAATCAAAATGCCTCATCAGAATTCCTAGTAAGAGGATTGCATAGGATGTGTTTTGTCAGTGTCAGCTATCCCTAAGGAATGAAAGGACACTTGTATCTGGTTTTCTATTCTGATTGTGAAAGTCCCTGTAAAAATGCCAGTCTTTAGTGCTCTGGTATTGTTCTTAGCATGTTAACCTGATTGTTGCCATAGCGATACTGTGTTACATCACAGGAAGATGCATTAGCTGGATCTCTTCTTCATTTTCTTGTTTGCCCAAGGTTTACCTTGTAATTAGTGTAAAATCTAGTTTGCTGTCCTAACTAATTTTGAATGCTTTCTGAAATGCCCAAAGCTGTAGGTTAAAAGCATGTTGCAGGAATGCTGGCGTCCTTTTGCCGTGTGCCCTTACAGCTGATGGAAGGGTCTGGTTGGTTTGTGATGTTCAGTTCTTTCTTCAGGCTTTGAACTATTCTTCTCCTTTTTACCTAGTAATGAAAGAAAAACATAAAAGCAGATTTGTTTGGCTGCTGCTCTTCCAGGATAATTATTAAGGGCCAACGTTTAAACTGATCTCTCGTGTCAGTACCTAAAATGCTCCCAGGTCACATCCTGCCCCGATTTCTTGCAGCCCACTCAGCTGCAGAGATCCTCAGGAGTTCTCCAAGCCTTGAGCACAGGAACAGCACAGCAGTGGCAGGCCTGAGACAGCCCTGTGCTTCCCATGACATAGCCACAGTCTAATCAACTATCATTTGGGTAGAGTT
The DNA here is from genome assembly GCF_028858705.1 of Grus americana. Taxonomy (NCBI): domain Eukaryota; kingdom Metazoa; phylum Chordata; class Aves; order Gruiformes; family Gruidae; genus Grus; species Grus americana. The sequence continues at coordinate 102,238,999 of NC_072854.1, forward strand.
CATACAAAATTTTTTAAAATTAATTCTTAGTAAGAGAAATGCCACTTATGGAGCATGGGCATGTGCTACTTTCTCAAGCATCAGTTTCCAGAAGATGCTCTGCATTGCATTGCAATTCCACTCTTGGGTACAGTGCTGCCCTTGCTAATGACTGGCTCACAGCAGGATCACACAGAAGAGGCTGCTGGTCCAGTAACGACCCGTGGGAGGCAAGGATGGAGCTAAATAAGAAACACATTTTCGCTATCCAGCTTACTAATTCTGTTGATGTGCCCAACTGATATAAATTAATATACTTTAAATAGAGGAAGAAAAATACCAGCTGGAGCTGCACTGAATCCAAATCTGTCTAGTCCCAGGCATGCGTATTGGACAAAAATCCTATAGTCCCCTAAAACCTTGAAGGCAATGATGGAGAAAAGTGCAACACACATCTAATGGGGATTTTCTTTGTACTATACATTGCAAATGAGCTCTTTTAGACAGGGAAACAGCTGAACAAGGTAAACTCCCTGTACAGTAGGGAAAGTAGTGTCACTTCATGGCCCAGGTGCCACCTCTGTGGTGAGAACACTCCAAATTTGTCCCAGAACTGGTTTCAGCTTCTTGATCCTTGTTCCTGCTTTTTGAGATTTCAGCTGTCTAACCCTTAAAATGACTTCATCTTCCTCTGCTTTTGCCACTTTATCCTAAAAAGCTATAAATTACAATAAGGCTGCCAGTAATTTTCTGTAGAAAACAGTAATTAAAAACAGCTGTTTGAATTTTTTTAAAGATGTTGACAACTGAATACATGGTGGACTACTGTGAAAGCAGGTTGCAATAGCAGTATTCAAAAGCAATGTTGTAGATTTACTAAAATCTGGACTAGTGTATCTTTAGTTCCAGTGACAGGAGATAGGCATAGCTCCTCTGTTGTTTGTGTGCCTGTGCCTGGTCTCTGACACACTTACAGGCAAACCCGAGTCCTTATTTCAGTGTAGAGTTCAGAAGCTATATGGAACTCAGGAAAACAGGATGTAGCTACAAAATAGCTAAATCTGCTTTGCTTTTTGCATTGTTTTATTTGTCTTCCTGGAAGCTTTTTTAACAGCAGACAAATCATGATCTCTATTCACAATTCAACTGTTGAAATACTTGGGTGAACGCACTGATGATTGATGGGTGCACAGAAATATCAGCAGCTTTCTGTATTTTCCTTTTCTGCTACTGTGCTTCATAAATTAAGCAGATGAAAGCTCAGTGAGAATCTGCTCTCAGTACCAGTTGGTGTTTCAAGGTTCCTTTATTTAGAAGGCCTGCTGAGTACCGAATGAAATACACTGTAAATGTGTCTGATATTGTGAAGGGAGGCTGCCTTTTTTATGAAGTCTGCGTATCCACATCAGATTACTGACTTATTTTTTTTGGAGGCAAAACAGGAGAGTGGGAAATTATTAATTGTGGTTGGGGACTGCTTCAATTTTTTCACTATAGACAAAGGGAAATATTCTGTATTCTTTTGACCTTGTGCTGAAAAAGAATGTGTTTTCACATTCAACATGTTGTTGATATTTAAAGATATGTGTGGTTTTAGTTATTGTCTGGCACTGAGTGATTGAAGACTTTAGTTCTCCTGAGGAGCATAGTTTGGATCCCTTTTAATTAACTTATATTCAGATCATGGAGGCTAAAAGTAGTAATGGAGATGCCTGATACGTTATCCTTTTGGATTTTTTTTTCATGTCAATTTACTGTGAGCAACTACAGAGAGAAAGAATCTGTTTTGTGACTCCCAGATCTCCTACTTGCGTAACTCCTTGTTTAACTTGGTTAGCTGCTCTTTTACCCCCTTCTTTATTTAAGTGTTTGGTGTCTGGCTCCTGATATTATATCTTCAGATCAACAAATCTTCTGCTGAGACAGGCTGTTACACCTGGAAGTATTGATTTATATAAAAGAATCTAACTAACAATCTTCCATTTAACTGTACATCCCCTTACGTAGTGTTTTTAACATGAATGGGAAGGGTACCAAATGATTGGTTTGTTTAGGCGTCTCAATCCCCATTGCTGGCTTCGACACAGAAGAATGCTGCCTGTGGTGTAACCATCATTTTAATGTGCTAAAATGACATGGAAAAAAATGGAAGGTTAGTGAATCAACTGCAGGAAAGAGAATATAGCCTTGAAAGTTCTGCCAGAGCTTCCAAAATATCTAAGTTCCTTGGTAGAGTTCACACTGTGTTTGGCTACAGCTTAGAACTAAAAAGTGGGAAAACTAAAGTCTTGTCTTTGCTCTAATGCTGACGCTTTGAAAAAACACACAGTCAACCTAAACTGTGGTAGGACTGGTGCTGGAATAGCCACATTCCATACCCTGGGAACTGCTAAAAGGTTGTACTGTGCTCTGATGAAAGCAAGCGTTAGTGAAGATTTCTTCCCTGCTTGTTTATTATCCTGTATCTCTTCACCAGCAGAGGAAAGTGTGGTACTACAGACATTTTAAAGGCAAGTCTCCTGGTTTCAGCCACCGCAGTTGCTATTTCTACATTGCTGCCTAGGGTACATTGTAAAAATGTTGATGGGAACGTAAGCGATTGCTGGCTTGCTGTAGCAAGCAGGAGGATTCCACAAATTCACATTGTCCCTGTGGTACACTGGAGATACTTCTATAAATTCAGTAATGCAGCTATGATTATTCTTCTCCTCACCTCTCAATTAACCAGTACTGCACATATTGTTCCCTGTCAAATATCTTATTTTGTCAGATGCCAGAGAGCAGTGTTGTTCTCGTTTCAAATTGCTGGTTTGATTTCTGGCAGTACTTGATTGCTTTAAAATGTGCTTTCTGCACCCATTTTCCTCAATGCTTAATTAACTGGAGAAAAAGACTGAAATGAGGTTTCAGTTAAGTAGGTGTTTCACTTTTGTCCCCACTATCTCATTCATTTATTTCCGCTAGCTCACTCAAGTAGTCTCAGAGACTTTATCTTTCATTTGCAAGAAATTTTGCAGTCCAGATTATCTCTCTTATAGCTAAGTCTCCGCAGAAAATGCATCACACACTGGGAAGGAGAACAAAGGCCGGACTGCGGAAGAGGTGGTGAAAAGCAATCCAGTATCAAACCAAAACTGCAGTGAGTGCAGGTGAGCAAAACACAGCTGGTCATTTCAGAAGGCTGTTCAACCAGCTATGGCAAAAAGCCATGTGACTGAAACAGCGCAAGAGTTGCGTTGGTCAGGAGTCACAACGTATTACTGGAACGTTCTTGTAACTTTGCAGTGAAGAGTTTAGTTTCAACATTGCAAATGTGGTTTCCATCTATGCTAAATAACAGACAAAGTTAGAAGCAAGCACTGCTTTACAAGATTGCAGCTATTATAGCACTAGCAATGCTTGAGCAACATCTGGGGTACTTCTGTGCCTGTACAGGAATGTCTTTAGGCATCTACAGTGCAGGTAACCGCTTGAAAGCGCTTGGCTCTCACCTTTATCTCCCTTCCCTCAGTATGACCTCCTCTGCCGTAAGTGCCTGAGGGAAGATAAGAGCCCGCACATGGTAAGCTACCATGGAGCAGCAGCTCCACAAAACACATTGCATAAGGTAGCACCAGATTTACGTTTTCTTTGTAAGAAGAATGTGGAAGACTGCTACTAAATCATAGCCTAGGACTCTGTATAGTCTAAGGTTATGCCTACCACGTGCACACGTTCCTCAGAGGTGAGACACCAGCTTGAAGCTCTAGAATTCATTGGAGCGAAACAGGCTTTTTTGTTGTTGTTGTTGCATGTTTTCCTGTGACCCCGTGTGTTTATCTATTTCAGCCTTACAAAGAGCCAAAACCATTTGAGCTAAATAAATCAATGATCCATTACAATCGTAATGGGAGAAGGGAAAATGGAGATGAAACTTGCGGTCCGCAGTTTGGGTTTGAAATAGCTAGTAAGCCATCAAAATTTCACCTGTCTTGAAAAATACAAGAGTAGATTCTGAATGGCAGATGATTGCAGAATGGACTGAGAGAGCACCTGACCAGTGCAGTTTGACTTGCTCAAGACTGAGAATATTACTAATATTACAGTAAGAATGAATCAAGTGGAAAATGGATTACGGGTTAATCAATTAGGATTGCTAGAGCATCCCCATGGAGTTTTGTTTGATAAAGAGATGGTAATCATGATGGCCACAGCATACTAGTGTTCAAAAAACATGGAGAAATCCAAACTCCTTGTGATAGAGATCCAATGGATTTCTCTAGGCACATGCTTTGTTAAACTGACAAATGAGATTTGCAGTCTTCAATGTCAAGGGATTTCTTTTTCTTTTGAGAAGTTTATGGCCTAGATAAGACATTAAAAAATGTCCAAGAACAGTGAAAAGAGCAACTTCAAACCCCCCTCTGTGGCTCTAAAGTGATTCTTACAATAACTTCTGAACTAATCTAAAAGTTATTAAAATCTATCTGCAAGGCTGCTCTTTGTAAATACTATAAGGTAATTTTATATCTGCTGTGTTCTGTTTTGCTGACTTGACTCCTAAAGTGAACCTTCAACAAAAAGGAAAAATTCAATACAGCAGCCAAGGCTATGGAAGGCTGAGGACTGTGAGAGCTTGTAGCCAGACCTGCACACTGTTGAGCCAGCAGATTTGATCCTGTGTTTTAACTATGTGAGTGTTACTTTTTCTTCTCGTTTCTCCTCTAGATCTAATTTTGGAGCTTGTGGACATATAACTTAAAGCATGGTCTGCGTTAAGCTTGGTTTCAGTGGCTAGAGTAACCAAAGCTGTCAGCTATGCAGGCGTGAAGATTCTATTGTACATGCGTCCTATGGTTGTGAGATGGACCATGTTTACGTTACACTCATCCATTTATATTTTCCAGTTGTCTCCATATATGGAAACCCTAGTTTGCATAGGCAGCTATCTGTGTACTTGAAGAAATTGGTATTTGCCACTGCATGCACACAGTCAAATGTGCATATGAAATGGGAAGATTGGGAGCAACGTTTCAGTATGTTCAGCTATGCTGTATATACTGCCACAGCAGGCAGTGAAATGAGTATGTCCAGTTGAAACTTCAGAAGAAATTTAAAAGATTGAAATGAAACTATTTGCACTGGAATGTCTAAAAATATTAGCCATGCCACTTTGCCCAAATACAAAATTCGTACTTTAAGTCCCATGCAGAACAGAATTTGTTTCACAGGACATTTCCCCTTCTGCCTGTGATGGGGCCACTGGGTCAGTACTGGTTTGGAAGAAAGTTTCCACATACCAGTTTACTGACATTTTCTGTTGTGAGAAGAATAAACTTGGGTTCTGTGCTCATCTCAGAGCAGTCATTTTCATTTTTACTGGTTTACTTTTAAAACTTTCCCATGCGCAGTATCTAATTATGGTACATTACAAAAAATCTGTATTTAAATGGTAACAGTGCACAGTGCTGAAATGGACTGTTTGTAAATTGCTTATTCACTTTGATGATTAAGCCAGTAATTATTGCATTAGCATCCTAAACCACACTCGTCTGCTGATATATCTCCTCCGAAGGCAATCCCAAGAGATGCGATGGGCTAAGTAGAAAGGGTATGGCCTTTGAAGAAGGGAAGGGTAAAGAACGTGTAGGAGATAGTGCCAGGGATGAAGCGGAGGTTGCTTTCTCCTGTGTCTGCTTCAGTGTGACTAAGGATAGTGCTGGGGCATGGTACATCAAAAAGGATTTTTTTGTCTTAGAAATGTAAAAATAGACCTTTCCGCTACTAGCTATGAAAGACCCTATGAGACTTCCTGCCAGGTCTTATCACTGAGGCTATACTCACACAGTAATCAAAGCAAATAATTTTATTTGGTTGAATAAGATGGCCTTTCAGCTTCCACACCGCTGCTGCATTCAGCTGCCTATGCTATTCTGTCTTCCTGCCCCGAAATGTTTGGTAACACTGTTGGATGCCATTTATCAGCTGTCTTCCACCTCCCCCTCACCTGAGGTAAATCTTTCGGTGTCTTTACACTGCATTTTTTTTAAAATTTTTTTTTTAAGAACAAACGCTTTATGATCCTCCTAAAAGCAAAGGCATAAAACAAGTGTAGGATATTACTTTGTGTTTTCAGGAGCTTTTGGCTTTATATGCTAAAATTCCAGGAAATAAGTTACTTGGAACAGTTTGCTCACTGGAAGACAGATGGGCACCGGATCCTGCACCCTTGCAGGTGCTGTGTTAGTTCCCTATCAATTTCCTGAAATGATGCATTTACAGACCCATTTCAGTGGCTATTTCAAGCCCAGGAGTGACATTTTTCCCCACTCTCCTGGATTCTAAGAGCTTCTCTTTTACCTCCTTGCAAGAACCAGCATTTTTTTCTTTGTAAGGAAATATTTTTCATGGAATTGATGGCATCTTGAATTGTATCTGTGTATGGATCAGGTTTTGAGACCGCTATTCTGCAGCTGAAATGTCATCCTTGTGCTTCTGAAGGTATAAAACTGCCTGATGGTGGTTTTGAGCAAGTGGCTAGATAAAAAAAACCCCAACTTTTACAAGCTTTCCTGAGTGGAGACCATTTCATTACTACAGAAAAAGGGGGAGCCTGTTCACTCTGCGCAAATGTGTTAGAAAAACTCTCCAGTTTCTTAATAAGTGTGCTAGAAAAAAATTATAGTTCTAAAACATAAAGGAATGTTTGAACCTCCAGGGCTGGGTAGATGAAAAGCACCCTCAGCTGAAGATTCTAAGCAGACCACAGAATGCAGTCTGCAGAAGTAGTAAAACAGTGTGAATAACAGACATATATCTTGGTGGGAGGAGTGGTGCATGCTTTCTCCTGGGCACGTTATTTGAAATCACATGTTCTAAAGCAAGGAAAATTGTTCCTCAGACATACCTTGATGAACCAGGTTTAAAATTGCCTTAGGCTAGAGTCCAGTGAAAGAACTGCCCTCTGTGCCCCCATTTTACATCAATAACTATGTCATGTAAGTACATAGAGAATAACATCAAGGTGGAAGGTGCTAGTTGTTTTAAAAGGCTCTTGTCCTGGACGCACTATCCTTTCCTCCATGTATGTTTTTAGTATATTCTATCTTCACTCTCTCCTTCCCTGCTATGCAGTTACCATCTTTTTTTTTTTTTTTAATGGAATTAATTTTAGGCAATTAATTGCTTTCTTCTACTCCTCAGTCCCCATGTAACATCCCATTGAGTGCATATCCTTCTCCCTGGAGTGATGGTGCTACTCTTTCTCAAAGCTGGAGAAGAGGCTACAGGTACTATAGTCGTAAATTCCCTGGTAAGCAGTGGGTGTTGCTTGGCTGATGCATGGCTGAACATGGATGGTGGGTCAGGCAATGCATTTGAATTGCCTGAACGGGCAGTAAACCTGTTTTTTAGGGAACAGATCTCAGAAACTGTGCTGGAGTAAGTGCCAGCAGGAACTTGGAGAGGGATTTTGGTTTTGTATAGCAAGTACACAGAAGAGCAGAGCCTAGGGAAGTAAGTACCCAAATAACAAGTTGGCAGGCATCCAGCATGGGTAAAAAAACACTGCAAAGACCTTGACAAATGTTTCCATCTTCTAATTTTGTCTGTCTGGTCCAGAAAACTGATAGAGAATAAAAAGAGTTTGGTTTGAAGACAAGAACCTAAAAGAGAAAAATACTTTTTTTTTTTTTTTTTTTTTGGTAGGACAAAAAGTCCACTTGCTGTGGAATTCCTTTCCATCCACTGGCCAATTCACTTTTGAAAGTCTCAAAGCAATTCAGTTTCCATTACTTCTCTTGTGGGAATTGTGCCTGTTCTAATAAATGTCATTGCCCAGAGGCTTCTTCTGGTGTAGGTTATGCTTATGCTTCTCATTTAATCTTTCCAAAGAACACTTCTTTCTCCTGCACATGCTATATCCTTCTAATATATAGAGGCAGTTTTGATCTTTTTCCTTTCATCGTTGGATGACTAAACATGCAAATATGTGGTTTAAAAGCCTTTAAATCTGTTCTCCACCACTGAATTTTATTCATCTTTTCTGAGTTTCTTCAAAGTCTTCAGCTGGTATTTTTGCAGAGGAAAACACCAGGCTTAAGCTCTACTCAGGTAGAGAACAATTCATTGCTAGATATCAAACATGTCACAACAGGATATAGTCAAAATCCACTACTGTTTACAAACTCATCCTTCTGGAAGTGCTAGGAGCCCTCTGGAAGAAGGAATCAAGTACCTTCAGTCTCCTATTAAAGGATATTCAGCTCTATCTCTAAGGCACTCAGGGTCTTGCGGGAGTTGACCATAGTAATATGCTCAGCATCCTCTAGTCAGATGTAAATTACATATCCCCTCAAATTGAGACTCTGTTGCTGATTTTTTTTCCCACAAAACTGACTTAAAATTTACTAATCTCAGCTCAGATCATTCCTCAAACACTCTTGCTGCCTACTGACTGTCACTCAGACCAGCATCTAAAAACCATCTCTCTCCTAATTGTGGCATTTTGAAAGACAAAATAACCTTCTGCATTCTAATTATTTTGTAATTCCTTTGATTGCTATTTATTCACTGTGCAAAGCATATGTATAACTCCCACATGCCTAGTGTTGAAGAAAGTGCAATACTAAATGGCAGCATTACAAATTTGCAGAAACAAATAAGCAAAGGTAGCCCGTTTAAAAGCCACGCTATGCCAGTTCCTCGGACGTGCTCCCACTTGAATCTGCTGCAGCAATATGAGCTTTAGAATGCAAAGTCCAAGCCCCTAACTGTGAATCCTCTGGATCATCAGACTGAATGAAATGCCTTCTTGTACAAAGGCCCTTAAAGTCAAATCTAGAGGAGGACTTAAGCATAAAATCCCTCTCGAGGCCAGAATTAGCAGCCTCACTCCCTGCAGGACATGGGAGAAGTGTGGGATGAAAGAGCCCCATGACTCAAACCCTGTGCACTGGGCAGGGACCCTCCAACAAGCAGTTGGCAGGCAATGCAAGTGGAAGACTGTGACTAAACTTTTGCACCCTCTGTGGAGCTCGGAGTTCTGCTCCAGGCCCTTAGGAATGTGTTTGTCTTTCCTTTTTTTTTTCTTTCTTTAATACAGAGACCGTAAAGAAGAAAGGATTAATATTTCACAGTTATTGGGAAGGAGGAAAACTTAGTGACTTTAACATGAGTGTTGCAACCTCAACTTATAGTGCTAGTGTCTCCCATTTTGCTCCTGCTATCTAACCTAGAGTATCTAGTTCAAAAGTCCAGTTGAGTCATCTGCTCATGAGCTATGGTGTTGGACTTGTGCCTTCCTCAGACTGGGGAGGCCTTGGAATCTGCCTACCCCATTTCATGGGCAAATGCTTCAACCAATCTGGGGTAACAGCAAAGATAACGATGACACTGCTAATACCATCTTCTCTGTGAATGACTTCTTTTAAAAGGAAAACAGTATGTTCTTTCCAATTTTTCAAAGAGCAGTTATAAGCCCTGCTCTCAAGAGAGGGCTCTAAGCTCTGCATTAAAACAGGCAGAAGTGTTTACGCTCATCCTAGATAAGATACCAGACTTGCAGAGGAAAGAGACAGGACTGTGGCCGTGTATTTGTGCTTGGCATTTCCTATTGTCTCTCCACAGGCTGCTTCCCTCTCAGCATGTCAGATTTTCAGATAAGCATTTTGAGGTGTATAATTCTTGGCAGACGTCACATGGGGAGACTTAATGTTGTACTTAGAGTTTTATGTTCTGCTCTGGTGACCAAACTCCTAAAAGCAAGCTATTAAAAAACAAGGTCTTCTTACTGGATGTAGTCATAGCGTACAAGTGGGTCTTTTGCTGGTCTACTCCAGAAAACAGCAGTCACAGCAAAAAAGTGCAACAACAAACATTCTTCGTAAACAGGTTTTATGTAATTAAAGCCATTCTGCATGCTAAGTACATTATCTGTCTTTTAGAAACCTTATTAAACTAACACACAAAAATGTACAGAAAAATATCTCTTTACTAGTCCTCCATGGAAAACACCCTTCCTGCTGCTTTTGTAGAAGTAGTTTCTCCTCACCTTGCATTTAAATTGTGTAGCAGTCGATCTGCCATAAATTGTTGCTCAGCATTGATGTACAACATTTCTACTGGAGATGACAGAGTATTTAATAATAGATGTTTTTTGCTCACCTCATCAAGGTTATGCCTCTTACTTTTAATGTGCATTTGAAATACATCTTCCAATGCCCTTAAAAAAAAAAAAAAAGGAACATCAGTGAAAAAAAAAGACTATTCAAAGGCCACATACTTCCAAATGAAAAATACCACTCAGCCTGTCTTTCAGATTATTGAAAATACATCCCAACTTTTCACTTTTGCTCCATCCCCTCCCTGTCCCTACCATACCTGTAAATTAATTCAAAAGGTAAAATGTTAAACATTTTAAGGTTGTTGAATATTCTCATTCCAAATGCATGCCATCCATGGCAGAGCAGGAACTCTGAACGAGACAGTTTTCATGTATATAATCCCAGCTTCTTCTTCCATATTTAATACAAATATGAGTATTGGTGCTCTCCGTTGCAACGTAGTAGTCCCCCTCTGTATTTTGGTGGGGCCTGTCTCTGTTGCTACTGTCAAGTACTGTCCCACCATGTTAACTGGGTGAAACTACTGAGGGTACTGGGCAGTACTGCAAGCAGATTCTTCCCAGATTCATTTGTAGCTGTAGTTTCTTTGCCTAAGATACTGCGTTACTGCAAGATGACTTTTGAACTGCTTCTAACAGTTTTAGACCTGTGAAGGTCATTTGCGTGGTCTCTTTGTTCTTGGGCCTCCTTTTTCGTAACTTTTAAGGGAAACACTGAAGGTTGAACTTTCACAGTCACAGTTTTGTTAACTAGGCATACTAAGGAAAGAGATGCCTTCAGAAAGTGCTCTCAGTATTTTTCTTGATGGCTATGACCAGCCATGGTGATGAGCATCGGTAAAAATAAAGACCTAGCTGACTAGGGAAATTAGGTCTCTAGGTTCTAGAATCATAACTCAGTTAAATCTAACCCAATGGTTGCATTTTCAGATAATCATAAAACCCGAAAATATCTCCAATGGGCTGGAGGGCTCAGCAGAGCTGTTTTGGTTGGGTGCTGTGTATTCGAATTGGGAGGGCAGTTACAATTTTATCTGTAGAGAAACTGGTCTAAATAAATTGAGATTTTAAAACATGCATCTATCATATTAATCCTGTGGCAGGTTAGCTGAGGCCATTAGTTGTGTCTTTCTTTTCTAGTCTGTCACAAAATCTATTTAGAAATTCAACTTTTGATTTAAAATGAAAGGCCACTATTGATTATTCACATTTATTCTGGGGAGAAATTAAGTTCTGTTATTAGAGACTACCCAAGAAAACATTGGATGATTTTTCATGTATTTTCAGTAACCTGTGTTTGTGAGGGAAGAGTGCTCAGCATCTAAACAACCTCCATCTCAAGTCAACAGAGAGGTCCGTTCACCCTACAAGCATGAGCACTGACACCCTGGTGCCCCACGGTGTTCTGAGTTGGGCTCAATGTGGACCACACACACGATCCCTGCTGCTGTCGCATCATACAGGTACAAGTTTGTGTTCTCTCATTTGGTTTTCGCTATCCATAGAGAAAAAACCTTATTTTCTGAAGGATGACTAATCCTCCTGTTAATATGAGGGCTGCCACACAGTAGCTTTTTGAGGCTTCATTTTATTTTAATGTCATCTTTTTTTTAACTGTATGTATGGGCAGGCATGGTACCTAGCAGCCTTTTCAATGTGTGGTGACTCGGTGTTTTTCAAATCTACTGCTGTTCCTCCCAGTGTAACCCGAAAATGCGCTTCTAATTTGTGCCTTGAAGTTTGTCTGAAAACTGCTATACCTAGAAGGAAGGAAGAGAACTCTCACCTTTAACTGATTTCTCAGAAAACAAGCTAACCACTTGTGTTAGCGGTCGCTTACAAATATATTTAAAAGAGCCTTAGGGATTTTAACTGAAATCCTCTAGATTGAAAGGGAAATATCTTGGTTTGGTGTCAGACTGAGTTTGATTGATTTCAGGGGGTTAGCACCTCTCCAGCATCAAAGCACAGCACCTGATAGAGACCAACATCTTAAACATTGGGGCTAAATCCTCTATCAAAGGAAGAGTTTCTCTGATTTAAGATGCAGGAGAGGAAATGGCATAGAAAAGGAGCACACAGCGTTGTCGCTTTTAGCAGGCCTACAAACAGACCTGTGGTTTATCATGCCTCTCTAAATGTTAGAAATGTGATAATTTTAATAGAAATGGGAGCGCGAGGTGGTGTGTGTGTGATGGGAAGTCACATACGGAACATGAAGCTAGAAAAGGATGCTTCAATTGGACACCAGCAGCACGGGGTGCACTGGGCTGTAGCCTTTATGTGTGGATCATTAACCTGATAGCGCATACATCCTGAAGAAAAGCATTACTGCGTTTATTTTGCTCTTACACGAGGGAGGAAAAACTCTAAATACAAAATCTTTTGCTGTGATGCACTTTGCTAGAGAAGACTCATTGCAGCTCCATGGCTTGCTAGCCCAGGATTGACTGGGAACTGGAATGAGACTGTTGTAACAATGTCTATCACCATACTATATAAGGGAAGGAGCTTGAGAACAGGGTCAGAGAACATGATGTTTCCATGCTTCTACTGGAAATCAGTGGGAAATACAAGGCTGGCTGAAAATATTTTCTGTTCAGCTACATATTTTAAATCATGACTCCTATAAAGTGCAGTCACAAAAGTATTCATCAAATTGAACTGATCTCAAATTTCACTTTAATCTCATTAAACCCACCAATTCTTTACACTGATTGAATAATTTGTCAAAATTTTGTTACTCAGAGGAATAAATAAGAAATGTAAAGCACTTACTTTTTGTGATAACAACTTCTAATCAAAATATCATTTGTAAGATCTTGAAGAAATTGAAGCTCCTCTTCTTCTCTATACAAATACAGAAGCTGTCAGCATCTTTCTTTAACATACACTGAATACAAATAAGGTTTACAATACCATCCAAAGAGGTAGCAGTTTTAGAGTAATTAAACTAACTCAAATAAAGAATTTTGCCAACATATTCAAAAGTGATGAATCTATTTATTAGTCTTCATTTTTTACCATCGAGGTTTATACTTTTTTAAATGACTGATTTTCATAGCTCTGTTGGTCAACTCCCTAATTACTTTAATCCATTACTTTAATCCGTTAATTTCATTAATCAAGAATATCTATGCCTTCTGTGAATAATAAGTTAAATGAAAATAGTTCTAATGCACAAAGTGTAGGTATCAGAAGATAAATTATCAACATTATTTATTATTTACTTATTCTTAACATATTTAGTTTACCTAGAATAAGAAGGCGCAGGGAGCATGACTCAGAAAATCTCTTCCAACTTTCTGATCCCGCACTTCTCAAGCAATTAGCTGAACCCTGTATCCCTAATAGAGTCCCTTCTACTCACAACATACAGCCATTGGTAATTGGCTCTGGTGCCATGTTTTCAATTTTCCACTAGATTCCTACTTTAATATTTTGATATAAACCTTAGAAACAGTTAAAAGGGGCAAACAAATATTTAACTTACTTTTCTTCAAGTTGTGATCCTGGAGAAAGTGGCATTTCAGAATCGGGAATCCATAATTCATGGTTCTGCCACAAACAAGTAAAGAGAAGTAGATTTTTTATTATCTTAGTATTAACATTTTATATTTCCATTAAGAGCACCAGGAGGAAAGGATCTGACTTCATAACGTATCAGAATCCCAACAACATCATACTGAAGTGACAGAGCAGCTCATGTGAAATAAATGTCTTGAGTGTCAATCACTCATATAAATAAAGAAAAAGTATCCTTATTAGGCAGGTTCCTCTTAGCAGAAATGGAAACAAGCTTGTATAACCTGAGAAAAATGGTGCAAATGCTATAAAGGAAATCAGAAGTTCTGACAAAATAGTAAATATTTGCAAACCCCATTCAAATAAGACAGCTTTTTCTTTAAAAGGATGTGCAAAATACATTTGTACCTTTGAAAGAAGACTTAGAAAATCAGATTGATATTGAAATTATCTTTTGCTGCAGATAATCAAATGAGAATAGGAGCTTCTCTTGCTGATGTTGTAAAATAAGGTTTTGGTGGTTGGAACAAGGAATGGAATAGTCCCAGCTAGCACAAATCATGCCAGTGGTGCCTCGGCTGAGCTGTATAGAAGTTCAACACTGATGCTGTAAAGGGATGGGCAGGCCAAGGAATCTTACAAAACCTCACTATCATGCGTGGCTTTGGCTACTGTTAAGCATCCCTTATTTTTAAGAGCACTAAAATTTACTAAATTAATCCCCCATTCATCTTAAAAATCCAGGTGACTAATGGAGTGCAACTTCCAGACAAAGTCCCGTGTGGCAGACTACAGCACTGACCATAGGCTGAATGATTTGCACTTTGCCTGGATGTTTCTGTTATTAGTTGGATGGAGTGAAGGGCTGTAAATCAATCAAAAGCTGAAATGACTGCTTGAAACGTTAAGAGTGCAGCAAGATGTCAGTCAAGCAGGACAAAGCTCAGAACAACAGATTTGTGTTGGAATACGCTGTTTTTCACGTCACCTAATGCCTCATTTGCGGTTCCCAGAGACCAGTTACTTTAGCTGTTCCTATTTTATTCACAGAAGTCTGTTGGCCCTATCTAGCCCCAGCCACACGTGCTAGATTTCTCAATTGCAATCTTAGTGACTTATCACAAGATGATTTGATTTTTTGGTCTCGTTCTTATACGTCCGCCAAAGCCAATGATTCCATTATCGATTTCATTTCCACACAACTGGGACAACTTTTGTGTATGAACAGTGGGCTCCATTGTTTTTTCTTTGTAACAAATTGGGTGCACCAACCTCAACTGGCTGCTGAGTAAAGTGATCCAAATGTGGTCTCACATGTGCATCTTCTAAAAATCTGAAAGATTAAAAGCACAGGGAAAACCAGTTATGCTTAAAATGATGTATTTGAAAGGAAAATTACTTAACTTTTAGCACTGATGTATAAAAAACCTGAGTAAGCACCTGTGCAACTCTCCTTTCTTTTCATTACTGATGTCTGCTGATTTAAGTGATGGTCTGCCAGGGGAGGAGCTCTTTTTTTGGGGAGGAGGATTATAATACCTCTGTTTTACAAGAGAGGATTGGTGTGATGTCTTTAAGATTTGAGGGGTAAAACGCTGCTTCTTTTCTGTGAAGTAAATTGAATGTTTGTCAAGGAGGTCTCCAGAGTATGTTTTATTTAAAGAGTTTTGCAATGCATTCTTCCTGTTGCGACTGCCTAAATGCACACGAGGCTGCAGAAGTGGTGAAGCAAATGATCTGTCTGTACCAGAGTTGTGAACAGGAGTCTGAGACAAAGCATGCCGAGCAGTATGTTGGATAGTCTTTCTTGCAGTAGGAGCTGGCATCAGAGTCCTTGAAGTGAACTTCTGAAAAGATACGGAGGGGGGCTGCTCTCTCTTTGTCCTGGAACAGTTGTTCTGACCAGACATCACATGTAGGTGACCATTTTCCAACAGTGACCACCTTGCCTGTAAGTTAAAGAACAAAATAACAGAAAAATCACAAAAGTAACTCACTGAAGACACTGTCTCCTACAAATTGATTCACACACAAGGAATTTTAAGAGTTTTAAAACAGTTTCTTAAAATTCCTCCTGTGTGAATCAAAATTCCTCCTGTGTGAATCAAACTATCTCAAGTGGTCTAAATGACTGGCTGAGTTTCGGGAACTGCAGTTAGGAGTAAAGCCACCCTGCCACTGTGCTACAGCTAGTTAGCGAGTCCCTTTTCTAGTTTCTTTTTATTTCCTTCTCTTTACAAGGCTGAGGTTACTAATGACAAGTAGTCTTGGGAAATTCCATTTTGCTTGCCAGGGCCCACAGAGGAAGAACAGGAGATTTTCTTTTCTTTCTTGGACGTTGTGTATTCTCACCTATGGAACTGATGTCTCAATGACAATCTCACAGACCGTCTTCCGTGGCATCTTCTATTCTCTCTCCTTGTATGCCCATGCAGGTGTGAGCATGACTCCATCTCATGAGTTCGAAGCCAAACAGAGCCATTGTTATCCTCATAAAATACCATAGGTGAAATTGTGGTCTATCATTTTGCTATTTTTCTCAGTGGGAGCAAGATCTTACAAGTCAAAATAATGCACGTGTTTGAATTGGCTGACATTCTTTATAAACAGCATCATTAGTAATCTAGTGGTAAACCCACTATAATTCTCAACAAATAGAAAGTTTTACAATGTAAATATAGCCTGCTGAGGCGTTTTTGGGCCACAGAGACTCCGGACTGGCAGAATGAAATGTTTTGCAAGATGTTTTGTCTATTGAGGTGAGGCCCACTGGCAGAATTTGGTGAAGAATAGGCCTACTCACACTAGCATGAGGTTGTACAATTTCTGGTACCTGATTAATTACTTTAGGCTCTTGCTTTTACCAGTAAATACCATTCTGAAATTCAGAGAATACTGTAAAACAGTGCAAAGTTACTGCATTGTGTTCAGTGGGAATACTAGAAAATCATTGGGATTTAGTTCTCTTGAAAATATTGTGTATAGAAATCATCCTAATAAGAGTGTTGTTACACACATCAGCATATTATTTCAATAAATTCACTCAATTTTTTTTCCGGGCACCCATGTAATACTTTGTTAAAAATTCTAATTCCATTTGCCAAAGGAGCAAAGAGAACGCATGTGGGTTTGTGAGCGACACGTGCACATTCATGCCGTCAGCACAGGGACCCATTTTAGTCATGTACGTGTAGTCATGACATGGGTACCTGTCATTGTAGGCCATGTAGGGATAGCAACAGTGAGATGAGAGGATAGCTGCCTGCCAGTTGGCAAAACTGAGAGACAAATATTATCTCTTTAACTAGACTATAAAAAGCCACACTGAATAAACCTGCACTTAACTGCTGTGTTACAGGCACTCCCCAGTACTTCAGAGTACAGCTAACCAAGGGGAAACCAGTTTCTATCATGCGACTCGGTACTACCTGTGTGACAAGTTCTATGCTGTCAGAATATCACATACCTTCTGCTGGCTTGGAGAAACACTTCTGGAGTTGAACGGTGAGGTAGGAAGACCATGTACAAGATGCTTTTTGTATTTCTCAAGGGCTTGAATTAGTCTGTCTCTTTTCTGTTGATCCTTGTCTGTACATGTAAATATGGAAACACAACCATCTCCATTTAAATCAATGGTCAAGTCATACAGTGTTACTCTTCATTCTTCTTTTTGCCACTAAAGACTGTTCTGTCTCCTCCTCTTAATACCAAGTATCAGGCAGAGGAGACAATCACTCTACTTTTTATAGTTGGCGCTTGCTGCTTCCATGCTCAGCAGACATCTGAATTTGAAATAAATGCAAGCCAGGACTCCATTACATCACTCACACAGTAAGTAATGAGCTACTAGAGGGATAAGAGAGTATGGCAATATTTTGTTTCTACCGCCTGAGCACTCTTTCCCCTGTCCTAGACAGGAGCTGAAGCAGGTCAAAACAGAAGAAAAGCTGAGACAATCAAGTAAGGACTAAGAGTTGAGTGACCAAAGCCAGACTGCCACTGTGCTCTGTTCAGGCTGTAATGCCAAGAAAGTGCACTTTCTGTATTGATCCAACTCAGGCTGAGAAGTATAGAGCGACGCTTCTGCTAGCATCTCACACACAAAAAGGACAGAAACAGACATAGTCCTTTGGATCTTCCAATCTCACTGAATATATGCAAGTGAAAGTAGGAATAAGAATACTTATTCTCATAATAAGCATTATTGCTATATATCATATTATATATTTTTATATTTATTATAGTATATACTAAGTATTATAAAATAATAATAAGAATACATAGGAATAAGAAGGGGATATGAGTTACCCAAGACCACAGAGGCCCACAGGGGCATATTCATGGATAATGCAAAGCCTCTCGCAATTCACCGTCTTTTGTCAGAACCATACTTTTAGGAATTCAAACAAGAATGATGCATGACCAAAATTTTCAACCCTTTTTACTTGCTGTGTTCCTTCCAAGCATAGCTCTGAGAAAAGGGATATGAATTGTGATATGCAACAAGAGTTTTCTCTTTGTAGAAGGTGTTTAAAAAATAATAGCCCCAGCAGTTCTAGCTGAAACTAAGGATTCACACAGAAAATATCAGTAAAGTTGGGTCCACCGACGTCCCGTAAGCTGTATATGGCTCTTTTGGGTTGAAAATGCAGCGCGCTCAGAATTTCCTTGCCCTGTGGAGCTCTGGCACATGGCGGCACATGCCAGTGCGGCCAGGCAGGCCAGCAGAGACACCGCTCTGTTTCTTCCCCTCTGGGTGCAGCTGCAAGGATGCCTCAAACAGGTAATTCTAGAGGGCTAGCAAGGCTTCAGGTGAGCTGGTGAAATGTGACTTCTGGCGGTGCGAAGTTACTTTGAATAATACTGGCTTATTCCTGACAAAATGCACGACTGGATCTTGATTAGCCTAGGGCCCCCTTGCCCCCTTACACTGCTATTGTGGCAATGCACTAGAATTTACGCTTACAATTACCTGCAGTTTTTCTGCTAAGCAGCAGCAACTCTTTCTCCTCTGAAGTGGTGTAACTGCAGCACATCTCACTAGTAATGTGTCAGAATAATGCCTGTAACCTGGCAAAGCAGCATTTACTGCAGATTTTCTTTTGAAGGGGAGATGCACTGACCTGAATTTAGTATCGCACATTTCTGAATTAGCAGAAGGGTTACAGGGTTTTAGTTAATCTTAAAGAAAGTGATACTTCTTTCAGAAAAGGAATAGCTGAGAATTTTTTTTTTTTTTTTTTTTTTTACCACTCAGATACTGTGCTAAACAGTTGGCTCCTCTGAAGTTTGCGATGGCTCTTGTATGGGGCACACCACCTCTTGACAATTCCCCTGAAAGGTGGCCTCAAGGCTGTGGCATGGTCATTGAAAAAAAACCCAGATTTCACAAATAGCTAAAACCGGATATATAGTCTCCCGAGGCATGTAATCTGGCTTTCCAGTCTTGCATGGACATGAGTTCATAGCATCATCCTATTAAGAAAAACATGTTGACAATGCTAAATCCTATTTGGATGACTGGGAAGCAGGATTATACAACTCACTGGAACAAATAACAAAATGTACTTGCTCAATCGCATTCATGCAGAGACTAATACCTTCCCCTTTTATCTAGGTTTGTACAGTGCCCAATAAAAGTACCCCCCAATTCTGATTAAAGACTTTGCATTCTGCAGACATAAGAAAAATGACAAGGCAGCTTTCTGTCGTGTCTGTGCAACAGTACCGCCGGTCAGGGTACCTGGCTTCTTTCACGGCAGTGCCAATGACTTGTTGTGAGGCCTTGGGGACAAGTGACATCCGTGCCCCTCCACTCTTCTGAACGTGCTGTCTGTGCGCAGCTGAGGCAGGACAACAGCTGTCTACCCGAGGCACGGGTCAGTCTTCACCGAGCCGTGCCAAGGACAAGAAAATAAAATGTTCCAGGTCAAAGAGCCACAGGTTTTAAACAGACTTTGTCTAGTATTTCACTGATATTTTTACTATAAATACAGGTGGCATTAAGCCTATTCAAACAAGTACTATTCTGCTGCATTATAGTTTTATTTTTTTGAGTAGTTAGTGTAAGCTTCTGGGCCAGAATGTCTCATAGCAGCTCTGCTTCCCCTTACCTAACAGGCGCCAGGTTTCACTGCCCAGACTGTTGCGTTTTCTATGTGCCTCTGCCACGTGAGGCAGACTGAGGAGTCCTGCAGCACATCCTGGTGTGGTGACATGTCTGCTAAGGGATTTACTTACCTCCCCACCTTCTAGCCCTGATATCTCCAGTTTCTCTTTTCTCACTACTATTTTTTCTCATTCATGTTTTTCCCTTCTCATGATTCTGGGGCTGCTGAGTTTCGCCCAGCTCCCAGCGCCCATCGGCTGCCAGCAGCGCTGCAGGCTGCTTCCTTACTAAGCCTCTCCCCTCCTACGCTTCTCTTCCTAAAATGACCTCGCCCCGTGGTGACCTGGCATGCTCCCCAGATGCATGAATGAAGGGGCTAAGAGTGGAAGTCATTCGTAGGTTTTCAGGTCACGTTGTTGGCTTTCACATGTACTCCTTAGAGTTCTGTTTGAAAGTCAGCTGTGATCACGCCACACGCAGCAGCCTGGCCCAGCCACGTGGGCTGCTCCTCGGCAAGAGCTACACAAGGAGAAAAGGATCATCTGCCCGTTCTGCAGGGGATCCTCTGAATACTTTTTAACAACAACTAGCAACGACCAAGAACTAAAAAGAAAATAACATGCAAACTTTGCATCCCAAATGATAGGTGTTTGGGGTTTTTTCTTTTGCTTTTAGAAAAGCAAAAATTAGACATCACTTGCCTTCTGATCTCGTGTTCTAGCTGAAGTGTTTAAGAACTGGCTATAGTTTATGGTTAAAACCTTAACTGGGAATAATTAACTGGGGGAGGGAGGAGGAAGGTTTCACCTATAGAAGCATATCATGATTCAATGTGTCACCTGACTCCTCTCAGGACATGATTATTTTTATTCCTGCAACAGCCGGTATCTCTTGCCTACCTTTTTGCCGCTTCCCAGGGAATAGAATCATGCAGCATGGGCAGTGCAGCAGTCATTTAGGCAAATGTATTCAACAGCCTTTCTGTTAAGCTCATTTATTTGCTAATTTATCATCCTTCCTGCTATGCCGGGCGTTAATTTAACGGTGCTTTTCTACAATTTCACTGGTACTTGTACTGGTATCTGGTACTTGTCAATGCGACAAAAGTACAGAAAACAAAAGGGATTTGGTTGAAATCTGGTCCTTTGAAAAACACAGGAAGATTCAGATACTATAGCCCCCACTCTCTTTTCCTGGCAGTTGTTGCTTGCCAATTAATAAAACATCTTGTGTCTCCTTTGCTGCTATGTGAAAGGCCCGTGTACAAAATCAGCAGCCACAAACTTACTTGACATAGTAGAAACAGTTTAGCAGATAGTATTGGTCAATCAGAATGAAACAAACTAAACCACTTTTAAAAAAAAAAAAAATCTAGCGCCTTTCAGTTCTGCTTATCTTTATCTTAAATAGTAAGAAGAACCGGCAAACACCTTAGACTGATTCCACAGCTGCCTCCTAAAACAGAAGGTTATTTTCAGGTCTAAGACAGAACATTATGGCCCAAGTATGAACATGGGATATAAAGCCGGAACAGGCTTCCCTTAAGTTGTTTACCAGATGTTACAAAACTCAGTGATTATAGTTAGAAATAGAATCCACACCTTGGCTCATGCCTTCATTTTTGGCTCGCAGTGGGAGTTCTGGTTTAATTCCTACCAAGTGTTTTAAAAGAGTTGGCTGATGTTTAACTCCTGATGAGTTTTGAAACAACAAGGAAGTTTCAAAGGACTGCGGGGAAAAAAGAAGAGCAAAAGCGGTAAATAAACTGCAGGCTCATATCAGTCCTGAGCATAACAACTGAATGGCTGTTACAAGACTCAGTTACTAATTAAATAAAGTGAGCAACGCCAATCAAAAAGGTTTAAAAAAGTCATCATGCTAACTTGATAAGAAAAAAAGGAGAGATTCTGATTGTGGTTGAGTGAGATAAAGGTGTTGGTTTAAAAGACTTCTGTAAGCTCCCAGGCTTTGTTCTGCATGACATTTTGACTAAGAAATTAGAGCACTACAAAAATTACATGTGTTTACAAAATGGCTAACTGGCAGATCTGAAAATGTAATTAGAAGTGAGGACTCCTTGTTAGGCAGGTGTTTCTAATGCAGGGATAGTTTTTTCTATTATATTATTAAATTATTTCTTTCAGTTATCTGAAAGGAACTATAAAATCATTCCTGATAAAGCTTGAACAAGTACAGTTGGGGAACTCGTGAATAATAAGGGGGTGGTTTACTGTAATAAAGTCATCTGCATCACTCAGTGAGGCAGGTGTAGGCAAGCAGTATACTTTTCAGCATGGATAACGGAACGCTTCCCTTCAGAAAATTCAGGCTCTTACTTAAAGGAGGTGAGTCTTATCTGGGAATCAGTGTCGCTGAAAAACATTCGTACCTTCTTGTAGACAAACAGCTACCTGTAATTTCCCACAGTGACAGTATAGCTAAAACTAGTGTAATATCATTGCCTATAAAGGGTGGAAATCTCAAGTGTGTAAGTACAGTGAGCCTTTACTGCAGTTTCCTTTGACAGGTGGATGGCCGCTGCTGGAATTACGTATCTTGCTCTAAAACTTTACTGCTCAAGAAACGTGTATAAATTGGGAAGGATGCAGAGAAGATCCATAAGAATGATGAAGTCTGGAAAACACTCTTCATGGTGACAGATTTATGGAGCCAAATGAGTTTAGTTCCTCAAAAGTGTGGTTAAGAAGTAACTTTATTTGAGCCTTTAAGCACCTATGGACAGAACAGAAATTAAACAATACAATTTGTCAAGCAAAGATTTACCAAGACTAGACAAATTCATCCTAAAAAAAAGGCGTATGTTCCTCATAGCAAGGTAAGTTAGTCTTTGGAACAGTTTAATGAGAAATGGGATGTAAATACATAAGGTTTGGACATACTTCTAAACCCTTTCCCCCCAACTCTGTAAAACAGCAATGAACAGAGAGAAGACTTGGGGAAAAAACAGGCTGTATAACTGCAACAGTTCATTCTCATTGTGTCTATGAAACTCTGAGACACGTGTCAGTCATTGTGGATCACCTATCAGTTTCTCTGAAATTTCTTTTTTTTTTCCCTCCGTTTTTGCTTCTATTGTTAACTGATGTAATCTCAGATTTTGGGCCAGTGCAATACAGAGGGAGACAAGGAAAGTTACTCATGATGTTCACATTTATGGGCCGAATGCTCCAGTCTGCACTGGTAGTAGTTTGTCTGGTGTGAGGACTGATTATTTTAGCATTTCAGAGCAAACAAGACCATTCCTTCAGCAGAAACCAGTGGTAAGTGAGGCTCAAGTGTGTAGATTTGATTTCAGATGCTCTTTGCCATACCAGCTATCGTTACGAAAAGCCTATGTTGGTACATCAATCTACAGTGCGTGGGTGTTTTTTAAGCCCCAAGCTCTGGTTCAGCATTATTTGTTTTCATCAATATTTAAATGCTGCAATACTATCAAGTGAGTGAGTAACAATGATTTTATGGGAGAAGAAAAGTCTCTGAAATGCCAGATATACTCAGGAAACATTGCTAAGCAGCACTGCCTGTTGTTGTTTGCCATGTCGTTTCCTAATCCCGTGCCAAATTCTGCCCATTTTGCT
The DNA here is from genome assembly GCF_028858705.1 of Grus americana. Lineage (NCBI taxonomy): Eukaryota > Metazoa > Chordata > Aves > Gruiformes > Gruidae > Grus > Grus americana. The sequence continues at coordinate 102,262,313 of NC_072854.1, forward strand.
AATGCGAGCGCTCACGCTGACATTAACAGGAATTTCCCCAGGAGGAAGGCAAGAAGGAATCGGCTCTCCATAACAAACCACCCACTCCAGCAATTCTGAACTGCTTGAAATCTTTGGCCGTAACCCACATTTATGGACATCAATGGAGCTGACAGCACTTGACACAATTCCTTCATAGACCACAACAAAATAAAGAACGAAAACACTTTCTTCTCTTATTCGAGCAAAGACAAGATTTGGCACTTGTTTTACTTATGTAGGGGAAGTAGTCTATTTTTCTTAATCTTTTAGTGAATATAAATAAGATCGACTCAAAAGGTGAGGTTCAGAGCTCTGTAACTACCACCCGCTCTTAACCTCTAAGTATTCACAACTTCCTGCATAAGCAAATAAGAGCAAACTCTGACACTTAGAGCATCTCCCATTCTGTTTCTTGTCTAAAGCATGTGTCAGCACATTTCTGATACAAAAGGCCAGATTTCCCTACATCCCTCATATCAGTACGGATTTACAAGGGTAATTTACACTGTGAAAAGGAGGTCCAACAGAAGGATACATCCAGCATCATTGCTTTTGATTTTTTAAGATTCTGATCTCTTAAGTTACTAAAAATTGGTAAAACTTTAGTCAAGCTACTGATTTTCACCTCTTACCTGAAGCCAACAGGCAGCAGGTGGAGGGATGCTCAATTGTCAACTCTGCTTTATGCCAAGGAGTGATCAAGAACTTTTTTCTAGAATTTCTATTACTTTGGCAAACAACATTTCCTATAGCTAAGTCACTCTATATTTTGTGGTGAAAAGACATTGTTGATAAGGCCAGAAGTAGGCGTCATAACATCTGTCTGCAGATCACTGACAGGAATGTACAAGCCTGTCAAGGGATGATGGCATTTTTTTTATACTGTTACTGTACAGAGATATTCAAGGAGGAAAGGAATTCTAGAAGTTGGAGTACAAGAGAAATGTCAAGATGCTTCATCCCTGTTTAAAGTACTGACTGCTGATGTATGCTGCTTTCTCCTTTGGCAGTGGAGTAGGAACGCAAAGTTAAAATAGTCAGTGCACAATGGTTATGACAAGACTCCTGCTCTCTGCATCCTCTAGTAGCTCCCGCTACCTTCTTCCTCCCCTTTTACAAAAACTCCTTTCAACAGCGCTGACTCTGAAATTGATGAGAAGGATGGTTTTGTGATTAAAGCGCTGCAGTAAGACTTAGAAAACTAATGTTTAATTCCCAGCTCTACAACAGGCTCCAGTGTGATCACAGGTACGTTAATTAATCTCTGGTGTCTTAATTTCCTCCCTGTAAAAGAGGATAATATCACATGTTTACTCTGTTCTAGCTGGCGTGTCATTTTGGGCAGATATCCCCAGAAGATGATCTTTAAATTGTGCAGTTCCACAAAGGAACTCAGATCCCAACTGGAGCTGCTAGCGTAGCGTAGGATTCGAAGTCCGAGGAGAAGAATTTATGAACCAGACTAGCTGTTTAATCATCAGTAGCTGAATGACGCAGTGTAGTCATACATTTGGTATTCCCTTCACTGCAGCTCCCTTGTAGTGGTGGTATACATGTTTCTTTTATACAGACTGCAAAATTTATTATTTAAAACCATCTCACTAATGCTCCATAAACTTGCAATGATAGAAAATTGATGTTTGCATGTATAAACACATTAATTTCCACTGATTGCTTAATGATCCGTTCAATTGCCCAAGATTAGTGACAGCTAAGATTTCTACATCTGTAAGGATAAAATTATGTTTATATAATTGACTGTATAGATTATACAGAGAAACTGTAGATAAAATGCTGCAATTTTGTATGTCTTTGAACTGTCTGGAGAAAAAACTTGTTCTCTTTCACAGGTGTTACGGTCTTGAAAGTCACAAAGAAACTTCATTTTAAACTGGTTAAAAACCCAAATGGAAATTACTATTTTGACTAATGTCTGTCTCATGCAGAGAATTGGAAAGGGAAAAACACAGGTTATAAAAAGACCACTGTGTGCCATATCTAAGCACTTAAGTACTCTGCTGGTACACAGAAAAATAAAATTCCACTTAAAGAAAGCTACTCTTCCTTTTTCTAGCTACTGAAGCATGTGTTTCTGCGCACACTTGTATGTATGTTTGGGTTTCATATTTATAAAAATGAGTCACAGCACGTGGAGCAATTATATGATCAACACTCCATAAAGGGTGAATGAGAAACAGTCACCTAGCCTCAAGTACTTACATATAATATTACTTATAATTCCTTTGGGTAAATGTATACACTGTACTCCTAGAAGTGCAAGGGAATTGTGCAGAATGTACAGTGGTCTGAATTGCTCATCTTGCTGTTATAAGTAGTTGACCTTGGCTTGGCAATCAAATCCTAGTTCAACAGAGAGGGGAAGGAATGGCTTTGTCTTAAGACCAAGATTACGGGGACCTAAAGCTGTTCCCAGAGAGCCAGATTCACTCCTGCCTGAAGCACTCGACCACTTCCTACCACTGGTGTGCTTATTTTGCTGGACTGCTACCCAATACTCTGGAAGCAGAGCTGACACAGCAAAACTAGGAGAAAAACAATCCATCAGAGCAAGCATTGGTGGAGTCGCTGTAGTTCCTGGAATGGGAAAGTAGGAAGAGAATTAGGCAGGGTGCGGTGGACCACCACGCTTCCCTGGAGTGGTGGACCGAGTCTGTGATGGAGCCAAAGAGCTGAGCATTAGTACGGGATTTTCAGAACTGCAGGACCACCTAACGATTTGGGTGGCTCATTTTCCTGTATGAAGTGTGGGTTACCTTTATGGATTCCCCCATTTAGCACTGGTTTTGATTAATCTGTCATGAGTGTTAAGTTTTTCCTAGTTTCCTGCCAGCTCATCTGGGACAGCTTCATATGCACATCAGCCAAGGTTTCTGCTCCTCTTACTGAGCTGATCAGCCTCAGGAGATCTGACTCAAACTTGGGCTCTGTGAATCTGGGGCAGAGCATCCTAGTGTCATGGAAATATTGGTTGGAAGAGACTTCTAGAGCTGGACCCGGGAACACTATCTCATGCTTCCAAGGTCTAAGAATGTAATTCAGTTGCTAATTATTAATTAATTGTTAATTATTAATCCCTAATAACTGACAAATTTGCAGGACTTCCTGGGTGTCACATTTCAGTCTCAAGCTCAATGCTGTATAAATAAGGCATCTGATTTCAAACAATTATTTTGAATTTTCTCCTTTGTTGGAATAGAAGCAATGCCTCATAATGGAATTCCCCCCACCCCCCCCCGAACTTTGACATTTCTGTTGGACCAGAAATTCTTCTTTTTGATGGCTAAGACACTCTACTGAAACCTAGTCACTGGCGTGTTCAGCAGCATACCTTATGCTCTTTCCATACTCCTCAGATGCTCTTTGTACCAAATGTGGCTTCTGCAGAGAGTAAGAAATGTAAACATCCTCCTAGTCAGACACTATCCACACTGAGATGGCCGAGGAATCACTGTTGTCACAGTAGTTTCGTAAGTCATGCTGCTTTCACAACTCTTAAAACACCTCAGCTTAATTTTATCTCCACAAGAACACTAATGACGATGAACTATATCTCCCGTATTCCTGATCTCTGATGCATCTCCAGCTGATACATCTAGTCTTAAGGCAGGGTACAGCTACATGTTTCTGTCCTTAGCTTGAGAACACCAGAGATGCAATCTTACTGCTACAACAAAGCCAGCTCCATGTCGGAGAGAAAGGACTGCTCAGGAGGCTTCATGTTAGTTCTTTCTCCCTAACTTTTGTCGTAAGTTCATACAATTTCAACAGCATTTTGAATGTTTCTCTGACAGTACAGTAACAGGCACAACTATTCACAGAAATTGATGAAAGCTGGCACTTGCACTGCTTTGTAAGCCATATTTAAAGGTCATTAGAAGAATTTTTTATATGAAATAAACTCAGCTAATGACTCTCTTACCAACTGCAACATTAGTCACTTCATGAAATCTAAACCAGCAAAAAGCCCAAGGAAGCACTAAAATGAAAACAGTGCCCCAGAATTTAAAATCCAAGATATACCTGAAGATATTCAGGAGAAAGTCCTACACATTGCACGTCTCCCACATTGTCTATACAGTTCTTAATTTGAAGTGCAACAGTACAGACAGCTTGTGCAATGGTGCATTTTCGGATTGCCAGAAGAGCTAATTATTTATAGTGTTTTATCTACAGTGCATTTATTCTTAAAATGAAACAAAACATTGAACACTGTATTTTCTTCTGTCTTTTCAGAACTAATCTCTGCAGCTGTTTGAGTTTTTGTTTTAAGAGGTTTGCATATGTCTGCATCACTACTAAGTGATCCGAATTTTCTTCTTGCAGCATACCCATTGAAACAGGTGGTAGCCACTACAGATTGCACATGTGGAAAACAAGGTTATACCTACCTGAGCATATGGATTTAGAACCGGTAAGAAATTATACTGCATCAGAATGTGTATCTGTCAAAGTTCTGTTAAATTTCAAGGTTTTAAAAGCACATCACACTTAGTAACTAGTAAAAGCAATAGTGGGAGAAAATTTAACATGAAAAGAAGAAAATGCTGTAATCTACTAAGTAGAAAATTAGTTTTCTCCTCCTATCATTCTAGTAGGCTGGCAAAACAGCTTTCATTTATTTTGTGTCTTTGAATATGCAAATGATAAACAGAAGCCTATTTTTGTAGGCATAAAGTAATTTTATGCTGCACAAATGATTTGCACATCAACGCCATTAGCAGCAACAGTACCTCCATTGTGCTACTGCCCTGCTTAACACTTCAGAAGACATAAGTTCTGATGTGTCTTTGCACCGCGACTTCTAAATTTTGAGTTTTATCCTTTGAGGAACAAAACTTCTTTTGCCAAGACAGACATTTCTGGAGCCAACCTGTCAGAAAAGGGATTTAGCTGATACATAGTATCTTTTAGTGAAGATAAATATTATGATAAAGGTGATTTACATTTTCCCTGTGGGATACTGACAAAAATGATGTTGGGTCCTCACTTTCTCCAACTGAGAATCTCATGTTATGGCTTCTGTGTGCACCAGGAACCTTGTACTCATGTGGGCTTCTAAATTAACAGAAACTACACACAGCAGTACAGTCCTGCTTAGCTGTTTGAAAGGAAAACCTTCCTAAGAAAGCATTATAAAAAACACAGATTATAAAAAACACAGATAATGTTTCCCTCTGATACAAAATATAGGAAAACTTGCTATTGTAGCTAACGCTAACAAATTCTGTGTCCTCTTGATCTTCTCAAGAAAGTGGGATTCTACTCCTCATGCGCTTCTGTGTCAGGACCATCTCTGTCAAACATTCATGTTCTCAGAAAGCTTTCTGCGACATTTCATTCTGCTACTGCAGCACTGTTTTCATAAAATGATTAATTAAAAATACTAGGTTTAAAATGATTATATAAAAGACAGCACTGAAAAAAGAAAAACATACTGTTGAGCATGAGGAGTTGAAAAGCAAAGAGAAGAGAATTTTGATTTGTGATGTGTTATGATCCTGAACTTGTTTTTTTGCTCTTCTGTTTTGAATATCTCATATCATACATTTTTCTAAGTCTTTATGGGCAAGAGTTATGTTTGCCTTCTCGGCTTGTGTGTATCTTGCTCGAAAAACTGCATCTCCCCATTGCCATTGAGCTGTCTTTGCTTACAAGTACATTATACCCCACTCAGAGCAATAGCCTACTGCGGATCTCTGATACATGGTTCCCACTATGTGTGTACTGTGGAAAACCAGAAGCTTTCATCTTCCCAGCTTTTTAAATTTCATTTTAAAAAGGAGCTTTTCTGTGTAGAAAGGGTGTGTGCTCCCATGCAGAGAAGTAGCATATGCCTCACAACCTGGTGAATGAAGAAAACTAAACACATTCTAGAGTGAATGCTCTGTTTCCAGGGAAAGGGAGGAATGTATTGCTTCTCACCAATCTCTCTTCCTTTCAAAAAAGGAAGGGCAGGAGAGACTCTCCCTACACATTGGGTACTGCAGGCTTCAGCCAAGAGGTGGCGTTAAGGTGCAGCGCAATGTTCTCTTACCAAAATCCCATTCATTACTCAAAACCTGCTCTAACTGTAGCATGCCTGATGCCCAGAAATACACGAAGCACTTAAGAAAATGAAAAATACCGTGTGGATTAGCAAAGAATTCAAAGGGCCAGTGGTCTGAGTTTAGACTGGAAAACTAAAGCAATTTATCCCTCCAACAGCCGCGTTGCCTAAAGTATGTATATCAAGGAGTCCCATGGATGCAAGTTAGCATGTATCTGTGCAAACAGGAACCAAGTGCTAGGTACAGCTATTAACTTAGATACTAGATTAGATATTAGATACTAGATACTTAACCACAATGATGCATATTTTCAGCATGTATATGCCTCTTCAGAACTCCTTCATCATAAAAGAAGACAAGTATTTCCAAGCCAAACAAATGGAGCCAGACCTATTTTGAAAACAAAACAGAACTACTCGCATTTAACACTGGTACGCAAACTCTTTGGTGCAGATGAATCAACAGCAGCTGTATTAACAAAAAGAAGGTTCAGTGCAATGAAACACTAACATCACAAATAATCATACAAAAATGGACAGAGATGAAACTGATCATCCTAAGGTGTTGAATTCCCTGTGGGAACGTGGTACCAGTTTGCATGATACTAGCATTATTAATAATGCATAACTACAAACCACCACATCCTATTGTTTCCCTAGTGATGTATACGATTTTCTTCCTGTTTCCTTCTATTATCTTCACCAATGGTCAGCTCTCAGAAGCTAGCGTAGCTTAAATGTAGTGCAGTGAGTTGAGTTACACCAACTACAATTACACCAACTAAGGATTTGGCCCCTTGTCTTTATCTGGGTAAAAGCATAAGGTAAGTGCCTCAGCAGTGCTGCTGTTAGCTCAGTACCAAACCTGGGTCTGAATTTTCTGGCATTCACCCATCTTTACTTAGGTATAGAAATAAGAGCCAGTACTGCTACATTTATTAACCTTCATTTTAGTTTACAATTTCAGAAAAGCTGTACTCATTTTGCATTGGCATCTACTGCTACCCAGAAAGTTTATATTTCAGGGATGAGTAGTACAGCTGCTATCAGCCAGGGGAAACTGCCAAGTGATGCTCCGAGAGTGAGCCTAGGCTCAGGGTTGCCAGTTCATCATCATCTTTCTATCAATAGGCGTTATTTGATTATACAATTACAGTTTTGCACACAGCATTTTCTGTTATTCAGTCATTTGGTTTTCATGGTAAAAGGTTAAATCAAGTGAGCTTCATGGAAGCCCTGTCACTCTACTGCTGCATACCCTTCGTTAAGTCATGATCCATACAGGAGATGGTATGGATGTTAATGGAGCTGTATGTTTGATTGCATGTACCTGGATATAGCTGAAGTATATAGGGAATTACTGTTTTTGACTGTAGAGGGAAAAGCAATCACCTAGGAGAAGTTCAATATTCCAGTTTAATTTGAAGGACACTGACTCCTTTTCCATCCAAGACACTTTTGTGATTACTGCCAAATGTCACAGCAAATTGGAGTTTGTACAAGTGCTCCAAACGACATTTCAGACATGCAGGGCTAGCCACTGCCTGGAGTGAGTAGTGATACAAACTGGTTGTATTTAAAAAAGCAGCTGTATTTCAAAAAGATTGGATAATATTTAGAAGGATAGTGGGGAAGGCCTTTAGACAGCCCTGACCATATTTTTCAGAGGCACAAAATCCTATCATCTCCTCTATGGATGTACAGAACATGTGGCAAGTCAGCACTTCAGAGCATCAAGGTATGTACAGAAGAGAATCTTGATATCCTTGCAATATTGCAGTTTTTAATATGTATGCAAAAGTTAAGCTCTACGAGGAAAACCTGTAGTAATGATGAAGCACTATAATAAGTAAAATAAGTGTTTTAATATTAAAGGTTCGTACTGTAGTACACTGCAAATCTGACTTTTGAGAACTATAACTTCAGATGGTGAAACACCTAAGAATTAGAAATTTTAGCCACTGGAAATCTTGATTAGCACCTACTTTAAAAAGCTCTTTCCAGCTTGACTGAATTCTGCTACAGAGAAGCAGGTCTGACATTTGAAAAAAGAAAATTGAAACCTGCTTAGGAACAAAGCACTTGGCTCCTTTTATGCCAAGAATACCTTCCGTGTATTTTCTTCTGAGCTTTAAGAAGGTAATAGACAAAACAACTGCAAAGCACCTTTGTTTTCTTCCTTTTATTTTTTTATCTTTGCTCCCTCATTTAGCCTTCACCAGTTGAGAATAAAACAAATTTCAATTATATACAGCAGGTTTTGCTGCTTTTACGTAGTCCTGACGCTTCTGTATATTTATGAGCAATGCACTAGGATGTGAATTCTGCAGTCCTTAGAGTTCGCTGTTTCTGTGACATTAGCCACGCAAAAGCAAAAGGCACTTAGGTACAGCAGTACACAACAGCAATCCAGCCTCCAGCTCCTCGTATGAGTGGGATGGTCATGAACCGCAGCACGGTGGAGGTCATGAACCTTTTAAATAGTGGTTCTGATACCATGATAAAAAGACACGCTAGAATTGAGCTAGGTAGTTTAAAATAAAGCAGCTGACACTGCAAATTGACGAAAGGGTTGGTCTCCTGGCAAAAATGCAGCAGCAATCTCATCTATTGTTCAACAGCTATGTTGCTATAAGGCTCACTGTGTGTTATCAGTGAATTGTTTGGTTAGAAAGCCTGGGGAGCCCAAGGACTGGAAGTCTTGCATTAACCTAACTATGGCTATGACCATCCAACTCCAATTGTTTTCACCTGCACCTGAAGCACCAGGAAGTTTACTCAGCTCCAGACAACTGATGTAGGACATTTTTTTAATTCCAAATTCTCTTTCTAGTGGTTTGCAGCTACTTACAGGAGAGAGAGTATTTGAGGAGCCCTCTCAAACATGACTGCATGCTAATGGAACTTCCCTCTAGGTTATTTAGGACCAATACTGTAACTTTCTAAACATCAAAACCCATAACCTCCCTATTACTCTTCAGTGGTTTCTCCCAGTTAAACAAATACTTGCCCTAGTTCTCATTTTACCTTTCCTTTTAGTCAACTGCCATATACATCTAAACAGAAACCATTATTAAAATAACACAGGGGAATTAAATAATATTTCCCTTCCTAACATGAACTTATCATTTTGTGGAACGCTTTCACCTTGTAGGCTTTACGCCTCTCAACAGTTAGGATTGCTTCTCCCAAGACGAGGTTAAAGTTCCAATTGAGGGTTCTACGTATCTCCTCTTTTAGGGCACACCATGTTATGCCTCACTTTTAAATGCTCCTACACTGTTGAGTTAGTGATGGGGACAGGGAGGAAAGAAAGGGGAAGAAATTCAGCAGCCAGCCAAAACTAAGGGCAACCAACATACCCCTTGACTATGTTTTCATCTTTCAGCAACACAGGTATTGTCATTAAAGACTGTACATACCTTTGGCGGACATCAGTTTCTTGTAATGAGCAGCCATGTGATCTTGAATGATGTACTGGTTGGAGAGCTTGCAGGAAGATCCAGGAGAAAAAGCTGCAAGAGGTAAAAATCTTAGTTCATTCAATGGGGCAAGAAATGTCTCAGGCAACCATGGCTCTGAAAACATTTTAATATTTATACTCTCCTGCTTGCAATAAAATCAAGTCAATATTCATTCGTTTCTTTCAAAAGGTAAGTGTAACACAAAATATAACATGAAAAAGTGGTAAGTTATTCTCATTTTGCATGTTTTTGAATACCTGAGAATTATGGCTTGCAATAAGTAATGTATGAGCCTTGGATATTATAGAACTCTGGAGACTAATAGAGGATCTCTCTGTTTAATATCTGATATAATAAAAAGCATTTACATTTTGAAAGATTTAATACTAGAGAGTAGGACAAAGTACTGTAAAAAACTGTATATGAATATCTTACCTCTTGGTAATACCAGGTCTAACTGTGGCACTCTGAAGTGAGGAAAATGGACTGGATAGATGCAAAGACAGAAGTGGGCCCAGAAAAGGAGCCAGAACATGGAACAGAAATGTGTTATGCACAGACTGACCATGACATTCCTCTGAATCTCTAACCCACAAGACTTCTCAGATTAGGAAGAATTTATCTCTGTATCTGACATAAATTCATTAGCCCAGAAAAAAAGTCAAGAAGCAGATCAGCATTTACTCGTCTTAAATTTTAACCTGGTAGTGCAGCTGAGATAGATCATTGTATTTCATCCTGTTTCTGAACAAAAATATTATTTCTGGATTCCTTCTCAAATCATCAGACAGGATTTGTAGATGGAAAGTTACTAGCAAATAATTTTGAAAAATAAACAGAATACTGGAGACCAGAAATCTAACGTGCCTTGGGCCTTTCATCCAAAGATGCAGAATAGCCTTTATGCTGAGAAAATCAGCCCATCCAACCTATTCAGATTTGGCTTTCTGACACAATGAAGTAAATGATTGTTTCATCGTTTATGTCCCCAACGTACAATTTCAGTTAATGACTTAGTTTCAAAGTTTTTATTGTATTTTGAAAGAATAGGAGACATTGGGTTGAGAGTCTGGAAATCAATCCTTCTAACCTCAGTTTGGCTGCTTTTTTGCTGTGTTGCTTTTTCTTGTCTAAATCTCTTGCCTACCAAATGAGAGAGTGCTACAAACTGTTTTTCACTGCCAAGGAGTTTGACTACATTCAACTTATTGCATCATCTTTTGGATAAGCACCATAAGAAAGAGTGGCACAGAACACCTTATCCCGTATTTGTTGCTTCATTCAGTAATATTTACTAATGTGCTGCCGCAAGTGACTAAAAGCCCGCCAGAAGGGCACTGGCATGAAGACCTGCTTTCAACAGGCTTTCCAGGTGTGGCATCACATCCCAACATGACCAGGCACAGAAAGGTGGTGTTACTTCAGCTCCAGGACCATCCATTCTGATTGTTCATCGAACGCGCAAGCACAGCCAGAGTGCTTACACCACGACAGAAACAGGTGCAGAGACGTCAATAGAAATAATGACTTTATGTTTGCTGTAAAGCAATGGAAAACTTGGTGCGAAATTATGACCAACTGCCTTTATCTCTTGCCTTGATGAAATTTCGCATGAGTAGTACAGGTACCACAATGGAATCCGATACTTGAAGCAGACAAATATAAAGCTCACAAAATTCCTAATCATGAGCATTTACCATGTGGCCAATTGCAATCAGGGAAACAAACCACTCGTGTGGCAGTACCATAGTAAAGAAATCAAGTAGTTAAAATCAGTACTGTTCTCTTTCAAAGCTTTTATGTGCTTGAGACCAGTAGTTATTCACTTCCAAAACTTTGAAAACTTGATTTTTTTCATTAATTTTGCCAGTTGTGCTGTAACGTCCTGCTGGCAAAAGCAACTGGAACAAGCTCTTCAGTAATATCCAGCACCATCCCTAGCTGGTGTAAAGTGGGGCAGCTCTACCGAGTTCAAGGAATGGCAATGCCCTAAATCACAGCAGCTAGAGGCTGTTGTCACTAAGGAAAAGAAAATAGTATTTCGGGAAATGCCCCAAATCTTTCCCTGATTGGCAGTGACAGCCTGATTTCAATATACGCAGTGAAAAAGGCAGCATGACAGAAGAACAATGTGATAATCCAAACAATATCCAAGGATTAAAAAGGGATGGAAAATCCATTTATAAAAAGAACATTCTTCTCAAAATGAATTACTGCCTCAAATTTGAAATGCTGAAGATATACAAGGCACTAGTAGTTTAATCTAATTTTTTTGTCTTTCATAAAAACTAACTCTATCCTGTGTACAGAAAATAACTAACATTGTGCAATAAGCAGCATTGTGGTTATTCCTACGTAAGGAAAAAAAAAAACACAAATTCTTTTCTTTGCCAGAGACTTTCTGTTGAACTTTGGCAAGTCATTTTGTCTTTCTGTGTCTCAATCTCTCTGAAAAGAGGACACAAAAAACCACATCCATTTCTCAAAGAAGATCTTTTAAGGATAAAAACAATAAAATGTGGAGATTTAGTGGGTGCCCATCTAAGTATTTCCCACCCTTAGAGAGGCTGATCTTATTTAAAACTCACTGGAAAGATCGCAGTTTTTAATAGATTCTTTTGTTTTCTTTTACGTCTTTGAATAACTTCAAATTGAGGGAAATGTTAAATAGAAACCTTCCAGGAAATTTAAGTGGCCCTGTTATGAGGCTCTGATGATGGGGCAAACACGCATCAGGTCAAATTGAAACAGCCCTTTGTATGCTGTAAAGACAGGCAGAGTTCTCAAGTCCATTTTTGAATGGAATTAAACTGTATTTTCTGCTGTCTTAGATAGATGTCATGTACCTGCAACATTTAGCAAGTTGCTTTATCCAAGTTTTCAAAATTTCAGAGTTACAACATTTTCTATATATGACCACAGATCTACCTACAGAAAATTGCCTGCTTTTGAAAATTTTCTAAACTCTAAGTACTATTGTACTTTCAAGACATTTACATCTTGCTTCTATATATGAGGAAAGATCTCTGGGAAACACAGATCCAAGAACAAGCAATAAAGAACAGTGACAACTCTCTCAACACTGACTCTTTTTATTTCCTATTTTGTAATGACTTTCCTAGTAATTTATTATAGTCCTGAATGTGTAGTTGTACAATGACTAATTTACCTAGTTTCCACTGATTGAATTGCAAGAGATTACTTCTGCAAATCATGTCTGGAGAATTATCATGTCCAGATGTATAATGTCATATCATAAATCCAGTCGTAGGAGTATTAAAATTTGACTGATACACAATGACAGTGATAAAACATGTCTTTTCCATGTAGCTGAAAAACAAAAATATGCTTTTGAAAAACACAAGAGGTGACTTTGCTCCTCGCCAGACTGCTAATTCAAAGCCACTACCTTTTGCCTCTTATAGGAGCAAAAAAAAAAAAAGCCCATTCTCAAGAACATGTCAACTATTTTACTCTTTTAAAGATTAGTATAACTGCAGTGCTGCTATACTGCAAATAGTTTATCTTTATAACATTGCTAGCTACTAATTCCTACAAGTTGAAATTTCACAGCTTGGGGAAAAAGCTATAGGTACTTATAACCAACAAATAAAAATTCTTCAGTGATACTTAAGCTTCAAAACCTTGGAAATGTCACATTATTATTTACCCTTCATGTTACTGGCAAGTGGGAACCATCTCTGCAACATCCTTGGCTTTGCCTTTTGTAAACTGGTAGAAGTATCCTCCAGTTTTGCAAGGAAAGAGCTATCTCATACCATAAGTAGTAGTTCACAGTTACGGTCCTGCATCTGTTTGTATCTGTCTTCTGCCTCATCTTGTATTTAGAGATTAAATCTGGAGGGGAGAGGGACCAACTCTTCAGTCTGTGTCTCATGCTTTACAAGGTAGAACATTTGCCCATGGCTATGGCCTCAGTGCTTGCTTCAGTGCAGGTAATACAGTACCCAATAAAACAATCATCTCTCAGCAGAGTGGCCCTGTCAATGGCTGACAAATGTTTTGCAGATCCTCTTTCTTTGGTTCAGCTGTATAGGTATCTCAAGCTGGTCTCCTCCTGGGTATTTCTGCCTGTTTTGAGCTACAGGAAGCACTGGCAAGCATTGAGCTTTGGTTTCTGCTCTGAGCTTCTAACAGAGGTGTCTCTGCTTCTGTTCCCTTCAGCAAATACATATACATCACTTTATAAAGGAAACCAGTATGGCAGACTGCTGAGGTGGGGACACAATAGGTGTTCTCCTTGAAATCCTTCAGGGTTCCTTTAAAAAGGTGGGAAGAGGAGGATGGTAGGACAATGCGCTGTGGGCCCTGAAATGCAGCAATCCTTATTTGCAGAGAGTGAAAACCCTCTGACTGCAGCTGGACTTCGTCAAGTGAGGGACGAAAGGACAAAAATGGTGGGTGGTGGTTGCCTGGTGTTTGCCAGCGTCTAACTAAAGACTGAAACTATATGGAAGGTATCATAGAAGAGCATTTCTGAGAAGGGAAGCTTCAGGCAGAACAGCTTTCTAGTGGTTCTTCTACAGGTGCTTGGCAGAGATCCTGACCAGGAAAGCTGCTTGCCTGAATTAAGAGGGTGAGATTTTTGTAATAGCAGATATTAGAAACACTTATCTACTTTATATTGTTTCAATAATAAAATAAGTATTTTTAATAATCTCGTAATATTCAAGCTGTTATTCCAAAATTGAAGCACATAGGCACCTCTCAAGTAACACTTTGAATACTTACGGCTACTTTTCAGACTCATGTGTCCTCTGAAAAGTCCCATCATGGAGTATGTAGGCACCATGGCTATCTGGGACCCTCGGCAGGGAAGGAAAATGTATTGGTTACGTATTAAGGAAACATTAAAAAAGACGATCATCTATCTGCAGGTCCTATGGGGATTACAGAAGAGTCATCTCCTGGCCAGAATTCTCTGCTACAACTGACCCAGGTATGAAAAGACTGGTATTTTCAAGTTTACTTTCCCCGCCAGATTACTTCTGTTTGTTTTAATCCCTACCAATTAGTATGACCCTTTTGACCAGATACTCCGAGAGAAAATTCCCTGTTACAACAGCATCGACAGGCCAGTTTTCTGCAGGCCACAAAAATGAGCCGTGGCATTGCGCAAATGTCACGTATTTTGCAATCTGAAAGATCATCTCTGCTAAACATAAATTTTCCAGGCAGAAGAAGCAGCAGCTCAGTATGCTACTGTGCTGCTTGTGCCCAAGGGAAGCAGTGTGGAAAAAAGCACAACATTAAAGATTTTCTAAAGACACTCGACAAAATAGTATAGGCTCATAACACAGAAGCCAGGCCTAGAAAAGCCAGGCCCAACTAAGCAAACAAGCCCACTCTGCAAATTTAGGGTAAAAGTCACAAGAACACAAATTCCAAATACATGGAATTCTGCCCATTTTATAAAGATATGTCCCACTGCTGACAGCTGAATTAATCTCAGATGAATTACAGGGTAAATTTTACTGTATGCCTTAACAGCTGAAAGGGCCAAGTCTCAATTTCAAAAGCCACTTAGCTTCACAGGAGTCAGACAGACACAGATTCATAGGAAATCCAGGCGATTTCAGTCCCTACCTGTCCAGTGGTATGGTTTTCAACACAATCATATTCCTAACACCCACTAAAATCAAGGAGAAGCTGGTACCTTAATTTGGAAGTCTGATCGTGGAGGCTAAACTTCAGTCCTCATTTTTAACTTACTTCTAAATTAGTGAAATAATTTGTCTATATGCAAAAGTTCCAGCGTTAATTTGAATTATAATTTAAGTAGACTTTTTCCACTTTAAAAACTTATTTTGATTCAGCTTAAATCTATTCCTGGTTAACTTGAAGCAAGCCAGTCACCAATGCGACGTGCATACATAATCTTCTCCACCAGATAAATCTTGTCACTTTAAGCCCACACTTAAAAGTCCATGCTTTTTAAGCAGATAAGCCAACTGGCATGTAGGAGCCTAAAGCTCAGTAGTTTTATATGCCAAAGGGTTGTCTACCAGCAGAAGTGGCTTAACTGTGAATTTATATTTGCCTGATTAGATTTGTGAATTGCAAAGGAAATATCTCCTTAGAGATGATCCTGAATGTCAAAGGACATGCCAAGTGCCATCAGAACTAGAAAAATCAATGCAATTCTTTCTCTGGTTTCAAGGCAACATTGTAATTTGGGGGAGGAACCAGGGGTCTGACTCTTAAAGAATGAAACCTTTACTTTTGTTCTCATACATACAGTTCAGGATAAATTTTGCCTTCAAAGTCACGGCCACAACTTGGCAAACCTTGTGTTTACACAGCTATAACCAAAACCTAAGGGCAGGGACTTTAGCAAGTGATTACAGGCTTTGGAGCTTGATTTGGTGACACTTGTCAAAGAGCCTGTTTTTTCAGAGAGTGTATTCTCAACCTGTTCTGAAATTCAGGCTGCACCACTGGTAGCTTAGTTTTTGGCAAAATCACTTGTCTAGGACAGTCTTCTTAAAGATAAAAGGATGCAGGTACCAGAGAGTATCATAACACTGTTCTCAGAAAACAAAAGCTGAAAAGATTATGAGCAGTCATCAAATTCTGCCACCTTAGATCACAGGCTTAAAATAAAAATACTATGAAATAAATTGGATTTGAGTAAATGTTATTGCTTTTTCTGTGTGCTCATATTTCTAATTGTCATGGGTCCCTAAGTTAATAAAATCATCAAAAGGTCAGATTCTTTTTGTCTTTTGAAAACATCCTTCTGTAGTCACAACAGGATATGGACAAAGGCAGTTACTGCTCTCAAATCCAAGGTAACACATGAAAATATTTGATTATTTTTTTTAATTATTTATTTAGATACATTCCTTAAGCATTTTTATTCATGTTTTGAAAATTAGTGGAACTTAATCATAGCTTCATATATACTGGCTAAAGACTTAAAAGCAAATTAGCTTAGCTACGTCTCACTGTGTATTACTAATAATCACTTTGATTCTTTAATTTCTTTTGAAATATAAATTATCTCCGGCTAAATCCTCACTTCTTTTGGCTTTTTCTTTTTTATGTCAAACATACGTGAAAGGCATGGCAGGTAGAAGGATACTATACTGAAAGGGCTCTTAAGCATGTGCAACTTTAGAACAGGAAGTCATTCTTTATCTTCTTGTGTCCAATCCTACCATTTTAGCTCAATAGTTACTCCGCTACAATTTCAAGTGGAAAAACATCGGTGGGAAACTGCTGAGTCAGGAGAGATAACAATGGAACAAGCACGTATCAAAAATTGTAATTGTTTGACCCAAATACATTTAGTTTAATATGTGCATGCTATGTGTAACACATGAGGCAGGCACTAAACAGTTGTTATGGTTGAACACAGTCACTATAGTGGCAGAACTTTAAGTAACTTGTCCTTTACACGTGCATTCGCAGCAGTTACCTCCTGCACTAACGTTGCTGCTGTTGTTTGAACTCTGGTGACTTCCCGAGGTCTCAATCAGATCAGAGTCCCAGGCTCTGTACAAATAGTCAGGCCCTCATTAGCATACCCAAAGAGTTTACAATTGAAGTTTGCAAACCAGATAAATAGCAGGTGTGTGTGTGGTGGGAGAGGAGCATTTTCTCAATTTCAGAGGCTGAAAAAGAGTGATTTGTTCATTGTAACAAGATCAAGAGAGTTAGTGGCAGAGAAATTAAACTTGATTTCCTGAGTACCAGACCAGTGCCTAAACCTCAAGACATTTTTTTTTCATTTTTATCTAAATATCTAGTATGTGGAATTTTCTTTCTCATGAGAAGAAACTGCATAGTTTCCGTAGCTGCAACCATTTTTGATTTATGGAGCCCTAAAAGCTTCTAGGAGTGGTGTGTTTCCCCACAGAAAGCCATACAAAAAGTACATGATTTTGGCAAGAGGTACTTTGGAAACCAATGAGATGACAGTATAAAACCTATTGTGTTCAAGTCACATGATTCATTATGGTGGTCCGATACCATACAGACCATATCCAAGGTGATGCCACTAGCAATATACTCCAGTTAACTCCAGGATCAGGCCTTGAATGAGGAACGACCCTTTTCCAGAGCAAAGTGTCTGGTAGTGAAACAATGGAGCTGTCTGACAGAGTTGCTGAATCCAAAGGGTAGTCTCTTAACAGCAGTAATTTGGCAATGCTCCTTACCACAAGCTTAAGTCCTGTTGGCTTTACGCACAGGCTTTGTAAAACCATACTTTAGTACCACTGGTAAAATAATTCAGCAGCTATACAGGTGCTATTATTTTTGCCTGTTTTTTCAGTTTCCTTGTTTCAGCTGAGATAGAGCTAGTTTTATTTCTAGTAGCCAGTGTAGTGCTGCATTTTGGATTTTGTGTGAGAATAACGTTGCTAACACACTGATGTTTTTAGTTGTTGCTGAGTAGTTGTAGTGTCTGCACCAAGTCAAGGACTTTTCAGCTCCCCACGCCCTGCCAGGTGCACGAGAAGCTGGGAGAGCACAGCCAGGACACTGACCCAGGCTGGCCAAAGGGACATTCCCTGCCATAGAACAGCATGCTCCGTAACTAACTGGGGAAGTGGGATCACTGCTCAGAAGCAGACTGGGCATTGTTGTTTTTTTTTCTCTGCGTGTGTGAGCAATTGCATTTGTACATCACTTGGATATTATTTTTATTATTATTGTTATCCTCTGTTATCCTATTAAACTGTCTTTATCTCAACACATGAGGTTTTTCCCATTCTCCTCCCCATCCCCTTGGAGGGGAGGGGTGAGCGAGTGACTGCGTGGTGCTCAGTTACCTGCTGGGGTTATGGAGGTAAACCATGACATTTAGAAAGAAAACAAGTAGTATCTAGCCTTTGAAGGAATAGTGTTAATTTTTGTGAAGTTTTTCATTTGAGGCATAGCAAACAGAGAGAGAGAGGAGAGCTTCTGCCTCATCTCTGCTTAAACTCAGGTATATTAACAGAAGCTGCTGTGTTTTGGGATAATTTCAGAAAGGCTTTCCTAAATCTATCATAATTTATGACCATCTCTGTTAAACCTGTATTGAGTACTGCATACTCAATAGTTACCTATCCAACTATAAATTAAGCCCTGATCTTTGCAGTCATTAGGTAAGGGAATAAGTCCCAGATCTAGCAGAGGCTCACTTCTATTTAATGATGTGTTTTGTTGTCAATGTAGTGTCTTCAGTTTCTCTGTATTTTCAGCATTTCTATAATACCTGAATCTGTCTCCCTACACAAACGCTGCAGCAGTTACTTTCATTTGTGCCAAGCTGCTTTAATTTCACTGGATTATAACAAAACTATTCAATCAGTGAGTGTGATACTTTGCTATTTCACATCAATGCACAGTTCTTTTAACAGGAGACCCAGGCTGTAAATTATATGGAAGAAAAATCAAGTCTGTCTTATAGCAGACAGATAGATACTAAAATGCTTCACAGGGAATTGTTTCTATTGAATATAAAACATAGCACACCTAAAAAGTTGACAGTAAAAGTGCTGAATGGAAGTTAGAGAAGAGAGAGATGCTTTTTTACATTTTAGCTAATAATAATGCACAGATACATGACATTGCTAATGGCATTCACAGAAGACATAAGACAGACTCTTTCTGAATATTTTGAATGAGGTACAATGAAATAGATTAAAGCACACAGCTAAGCAGTTGCTGCTGTGAGAGGATCATTCTCCAAAAACAAAGAGTTTGATTCTGTAGCTTTGTACTTGCCTCCAGTAAGGTGCTGAGCAGCATCAGCTCCCAGATTTGCAGGGCTTTGTGTGTCGCAAGACTTGGCTCTCAGTACAAAAATTAGTGACAAGTGCAATTTTTAAGAAGGTTTCAGCATCAGTCTAGTCTCCTGTACTATTATTCACTAGTGATAGAATATCCTCTTTCACGTATTCATCCAGGATTTATCACTGCTTACTATAGTGGGTTAAAAATTAGCCGCATATTAGGCCGTTGCCATTCAGGGGAATGTGGAAAGTTTAGCATAGCTCTGAAACAGAAACAGACCTGATCATACATATTAAGCAATGGAATTTATGCTTGAAAACGTTCTCAGGGGTTTTCCATTGATAGAGTAAGTTTGGGTAAAAAGGAGTGGACCTTCATCCACAGGAATACAGAACTACAGCATCTGACACATACATGTGGCATTTAGCGTTCAGAACTGATTATTTGATATGCATTATTTGTCAGCATCCTAAATCCACATTCATTTTCTAGTGGACTGGAATCACTCTGGGTCCGTATTTGAATACTTGCAGAAGCCTGCATCCCTCACCAGGCATCAGATACGGAAGCAGCATTCACAAACTTAATCCAGAACATTAAAACAACACCAAATTGACTATTGTTTGTGCAGATTCCCATCTGTCGGCCACTCCAACACCTGCCGTTTCCAGGCCCGCTGGCTTTGTGGAAGTAGTGGGGCCATCCTTACTCTCTTGTGAACCCAAAAGCTACAGGTCACTGGGCCTTCCAGTTGAGCAGCAGGAAACTTGAGATCTTTGAGAACTCAGCTTATTCCCAGGCTCTGAGTCTTGAAGCCCTGGGAGACCTTCCTCTGGGCTTCTCGGGACTCACTCTGGTATGAATAACTAAAAAATGTGGAAGCCCTGGCATTTGGGAACCTATGAGACAGAG
Source organism: Grus americana (assembly GCF_028858705.1). Lineage (NCBI taxonomy): Eukaryota > Metazoa > Chordata > Aves > Gruiformes > Gruidae > Grus > Grus americana. The sequence goes on from NC_072854.1 coordinate 102,282,524, forward strand.
CCTCCAGATTCAATGAATTAAGAAATGAATTTTTAAAAAAAAAAAAAGAATTTAAAGGCACAAGCAGAGGGATTCCAATACACATTCTAATATGGCATCATTTATTTTCCTTAATTTTGGACCTTCCTGTGGAACAGGAGTTCTACCACTTGATGACTGCCTCTACTAAAGCCTACCATACTTGTATTGCACGAACACTCTGATGTTTGTACTTTGTGGTATTTAATTATGTGATAACTTAAACTGCGTGATTAACTATTAAGAGCCAGAGGCAAATTAAGCAACTGTTGCAGTTATATAAGGGATACCCTAGAGAGCCCCTGTGAAGATATGCATGAACCCAGACCCAGGCCATCCTCCCACTGATCAGCAGGATCCAATTTTAGCAGTGTGCTTGTCAGCTGCAAGGCCCCTCAGCGGAGCACAGACACTCCGTTTCAAATGCCTTTGCTGTCACTGGGTGGTATCCACTTGTAGCTAGAGAGAAAATGTGGAGAAGCAAGAAGAGACAGATGAAAGGAAGAAAGATCAGGGCAGTCCTTCATCAATTCCCTTTGATGTAAAAGGGAGATGTTATAGTCTGGGTATCTGTACAGGCAGAAAAATAAGAACAGAAGACAAATAATAAGAAAACCATGAAAGCATGTGGAAAAATTATGACTCTACTCTTTATTCTCTATCTCTTTTCATTAACAGAATAGAACATGGTTCAACTAGCAATACATTTTAGAAAGGTGTCTTTCTTTTTATAAGAGCTCAGACATTTTCACTCACTTCTGCATGTTATCTCTAGGTAGCTGCATACAGATCAATTATTTCTTCTCATCCAGGACATGTTCATTATTTTCTAGTAACACTTTCAAGATTCTTAAATAAATAGAAAGAGCACCATAATTGTATCAGCCCTTTTATCCCAATTAAATAGCTGAGGGTTGCTCAAGTACTGATTAGCCTATACTCTTGCCCTGCAGGATAATGAATCGCTCTTATTGGGCTTTCCATGGGCCAGAGCTCATCTGCAAATTGTTATCCTTTACACAGTATCCAAATGAGAGAACTTCTTAACAGCAGGGAGTCTATTCATTAATATATAAACTCTAGTTGATGAAGAACAAATGACTTGATTGCCTGAGAAGGTAACTGAGCTACCTCTCAAGTAGGCAGCCATGCTGTGGTAGTCCATGGATTTCAGTGGGCAACACAGTCAAGTAGTTACTTCAATAAAGGCAGAAACCATTTTCTGAGTTTCTAAAATAAGCACGTTGTAAGTGAAGCACTTTAGCTTGCATTTATCAACAAGAAATATGGCCCCATCCTGGGCAGGTAAAAGCAAGATATAAATAAATTTATGCTGTCTCTGCTGATGGATACGAACCTGCTGCTGGCACATTACTTCAGTTATTTTAGAGTCCTTTGAAAATTCAAGCCCTGAAATCACTTCTACCCCCATGCCCCTTCCAAAATCCTATTTCTCTTCTCAGCAGGGAGAAGGCTGACTTTAGCAGGATGGGTGCAATACAGTCTCTCCCTTCTCCCGGTGCCCAAGAGTCACCTCGGACACTGTCTATGGCTTTGAAGTATCCCTTTCTCTACTGACTAGGAGGTTTGTGGCAGCATCTGGCCAAGGATGTGCTGCCTACTCCACCAGCATGCTCCGCTCTCCCCCAGAGCAAGCAAATGCTTTCTCTCTATTCCCTGTGAAGAGGGTCGAGTGCTGTGGCAGTGGAACTTTCCTTGAGCTTCAAATTGCTATGAAGGCTTCTGCTGCCTTGGCTCTGCAGCAACAGCAGACTGGAAATGACTTTAGGAATATATTTATAATTGGTGCATAACTTAGAGCATCAAAGACCATGATGCGTACCTTTTTCCCTTCCAGTCTGCCTTGTCTAGTTAAACCAGAGGTTTAAAGTTTCTCAGGGCAATAGTTGTCCTTCACTCTATGCAGATATGTGCCTCACAAAACGAGTCTTGATCTGTCATATTTAAATACGCAGCACAATCAGCAAGTCAGGAGAAATAATCTAAGTACAAATAAGCACTGAAACAAGAGATGAGTACTGTTAGAAAACTCTGAGGTTTATGTGTCCACCACACTGGTTAGCCAAAGATTGAAGGCCACTTTTCCCCAAAGAGCTGAGAAAGGAACAAAGGGAGGAGGGAGAGTATTAGGGGAAAGTGTTGTATTCTTGCCCTGTTTTTGTACTTTCCCAGGCATCTGCTTATGGCCAGTACTGGACACATATTTGACTAGATGAACTTCTAGTCAGATGCAAGGCAGCACTGATAAAGTGTTTTGCCACTTTACAACCTTCTTTACTTATAAATGATATCATATATATTATATATTGTATTACATATTATTGCAAGTTATAAATTAGGAAAAAAATTATTCAGACTGGGTTTCTTCTGTCAGTATAGCTTGACTGATAACTCCTCTCAGATGTTTTGAGCAAGATAAAGCCACAGGCTGCATCAGGGCCACTGACCTACACCCAGAAGAAAGCCAATCTCTACCAGTCTTGCATGTTTTATTGACTGTCTGGGCTCCTCTTGTCTCCAAAGGCTGAAATGGGAACTAATGCCTAGTGAAAAAAAGAAAAAAAGGACTGAGCAAATGCATTCTTAACTAACAGGCTTTCATACAACATATTCTGTTAATTTTATCCTAGTGCCTAAATGCCAAGGCATGGCAGGACATGCGTGAATTATATTCATTTAAAAATAACAATGTACCTTAAAAAAGAAATGAAATCAAAAGTATGAAAAAGAGCACAGAAAAGAATATTTAACCAGAGCAGCTGGTAATTGCTGTCTCCTCTCCCTTGAGTTTTAAATATTTTCTCCTCTACTCAACTGGGTTTCCTCTGCTCATGCGCATGCTTTGACTTTTTCTACGTGACATGACATTGATGTGTTATTGCCTGACAAAGCAAGAAATTTTGAAGCCAACTTCTGTTCTATACAGTGAGGAATTACTGAATTTTCCCCCTTTTCGTCAGGTATAATGCATTGTCAGATATAACGAGTGTTCAGTACAGTTGCTGAAACTACAGTATTACATGAATGAATTACATGAATAAGTCTATCAATTATTTTGTTAGGACTTTGACAAGAATATCATTTAATTCCATTAAATTGTCATACTATTTATTATTATTCTATTATTTCTATTTTCCATTTTTCAACCCACAGGACTGTAAATCATCACTGATGTGCCATGTGGTAGGTCAAAGGTGACCATCTTGAACATAAGATCTTTACAAGGAACTACAGTTCACATTTGAAACCTGCTGGCTCACAGCAGTTAGCTACAAGATTCAACAGTTCACAAAGGTAATACAGCCTCTTCCTGCAGCAGCTGCAGCAGATAGAAATAACAGACTGATGGTTGAAGAGCAGGAAAAAAAAATTGGGAACTTTTCCTTTTCTTTATGTCACTTCAGGGGCATGCTGTGCACTTGGTGGGGCTGCCAGGAAGCTTACTATGGCACCTTCAGCCCTGGTGAGGAATAATCAGTGCCAGGTGTCACAAAGCCAAACCAAGATCAGCCACAACTGTGGCCACAGCAGTGACAAGGGAGGGTGAAGCGCCGGATGCTAGCAAACTGGAAATTTCTTCAGAGTAGGCAAAAAAACCTGCCAGTGGCCAAAAGCCAATAAAACAGCTCTGCTCTGTCTAGTCATAAAGCCTCCAGCATAAGGACAGCAGGAACAGCAATGTATCTGTTCCTAAGCGCAAAAAAACCACCCATAGGAGAATGTGTGAAGCCCAATTCAGGGGATAACTACAGAGCCACCATAAATCACTAAGGATATGAACACAGTTCAAGAAGCTGAGCTTTCTGTAACTTTTTAGTTACGTATGTCAATTAAATGATTGCTCTTTTTTTATCAGAACTGCAGCCCGTCTAGTTCAGCATTCTGCCACCAGGATCCTGCCTTTCAAGCACCTGAAAAAACCCTTCAGCAAGTATATATATATATATATATATATATATACACACACACAACCCCATCTGTTCTTATCCTCATACTACATCTTCTAACACCCAGAAGTTACCTCCTGAATAAAGATTTATTTTTCTTCCCAATCTATTAGAATTCATTACAGTGTAGTTGATACATCATTTAGTTTGTGTCATCTCTAAACACAATTAAAAGGATGAGAAACAAGCTCTTGGTATTCATCAATACTTAGCAATAACTTCAGCAGCTGCCTTGAAAGCATTTCAATTCCTCTGAAGCGCTAAGTAATATTAACTCAACATTTGCAAATTTTCCAAGTACGACTCCTGTTAACTCTATACTGTGACACTTTGACTAATGAGGCCAAATGAACAACTTCCAAGTTTAAAATTAAATAATTAAAGACAGCCACTGATACCTAAATCTGCTGAGATAAAATTAAACGCATAATTTACAGCCAAATTCTCTAAAGTTACACTGTCACAAAGTTAATGTGGTATTGAAGGACAGGGAAGAATATGCAATCAGATATTAGTGATAAACTCAGACAAGGTTGAGACCAACAAGTTTTTGGGAGAATTATAAGTTATAAAGTTAGCATGATATGTTTGTGTGTTTTGGCTTGGCTAATCAGATATTGCAGGATGAACATAATGATAGTATAATGCTTCTTTCCTGAGTGACAGGCATAAAAGCTTTCAGTAAGAATTAACTTCACATGCAGAATGGGGGCAACGAGTTGTAAATAACTAAAAGAGTTAAGAATTTCTTATTATCTTAATGGATCAGGCTGCCAGCACCAGCCAGATCTTTAAGTCTTTGTTTACCTACCAGCACCTATATATTCCTTGGTGTTTCTTAGAAAAGATCTCAGGTCTCCACATTTTTGGGCAACCAACAGCTCTTCTTACATGAATGAGCATGTTTCTATAATCTCAGCGATGTAACCATTTATTTAGACGGGAACTTTTTAATTTTGTTGCAATTTCTTGATATTTATCATATTATGTTAGTCAAGAAATCATCAGGACACCTTTTTTGCATATTTTCATTTCTTTGTAATTCATTAAGAAATGTGCGGGGAAAACCCCCATAAAATCTGTTTTCCATTTTTCTCCTTTACAGAATTGGCCCAGTAAAATATTTAAGAAATCTATAATGACTGTAATAGGCAAGTACATTTTGCTTTCGATTTTCAATCACCAATGTAAATTTGCTTGCAGCTCTGGCCCCTGCTGAAGTTCATAATGATGGTGACAATGACTTCGACAAGGTCACAATTTGATCCTCTAAAAGCTCATGGGTGTTTTCAAGGAGAAGATATGAAGAAATATGGGCAGGTACATGTGTGTTTGTGAGAGCAACAGAGAGGCCACACCTCTGTCTTGTATTCAAAAACTATATGTACTCAAGTAGTTTCTTCAAATACCATCAGGGCTTGGCTGAAAAAGACTTTGTTGGCAGTTAAAGACATCATAAAATGAACCCTCCAAAATGCATAGCAAAACTGGACTATTGCAATTAAACTTTCCATTTTCTGAAAAAAGCCATTTTCTGCTAGCTGTTCAACAACAACAACAAAGTACCTAATTACAATGAATCTCTGTGAAGCGGGACTATCTTCAGATGCATGAACATTTGCAATGGGCTGCTGGCTATGCTACTGCAGCAAAACACTGGCTGTCTTCATCATGGAGACCCGGCTCTTCTTCTCAGTAAAAAAACTACCTATAGTGAAGTGGGACAGTTTTCTGATTTTTATTTATCTGCTTTTTCTTATCTTCTCAAATGACACAAGGCACAGGTTAGATGAGAATATAAGCAGGGCATTCAGTAGGACTAAACAACATCGTTTAAAACTACGGCACTGTTAAACTACCAGGCTTTACAGCCACATGATTATTTTTTTTTCATTGTGCAAGCAAGAGGATTCCTGTTACAAGACGAAATTAGTTAACAGAGCGAGATCATACAACATAGTAGGGGAGCCCTGCTGTTACTTGCTGAAAGAATGTCAGAACTGAAAGGAGGAGGTATTAAATGTAATTCCCTGCTGCTCGCTCTCTTAAGGCACAGGCAGCTCTCTACTGGAGGCCTGCTAGCTGCAATCAAAGTTTACCCTAAGAGACCTTCTCCACCATAAAGCCATAAGCAGCAGCAACAGCAGACTATAAAGCTCTTATTAAATTTAAGCACAATCCCGAAAGCCTTAAGCAAAGGAGAATTCTGAGCGAAAGGTAATTCTGAGCGAGGCTCTACAGGATTTCACAGAATCACGGAGAGGTTGAGAGGGAAGAGACCTCTGGAGGTCAGCTGGTCCAACCCCCCTGCTCCAGCAGGGCCACCCAGATCTGGTTGCCTAGGGCCATGTCCAGATGGCTTTTGAATGTGTCCGAGGATGCCGACTCCACTGGACAACCTGTGCCAGTGCTCTGTCACCCTCACAGGGAAAAGCGATTCCCGATGTTCAGAGAGACCCTCCTGTGTTTCAGCGTGTGCCCGTGGCCGCTGGTCCTGCCACTGGGCACCACTGAGAAAAGCCTGGGTCCCGGCACCCTGGGCTGCCCGCTGCCCTCCCCACAGACTCGGGGAGGCCTCCCGTCCCCTCACGGCCCCCGGCGAGGGCGGCGCTCCCTCCCGCGCACACCGGGGGGCCGCGGGTGCCGGGTTACCTGGCAGGCGGAGGGAGGGGAGGAGGCAGGGAGCCCTCGAAATCCCTCGGCCCGAGACCCGCACAGCACCAGCCGCCGGCCCGCGGGGATCCGCCTGGCAACCGCGGCTGCCCGGGGAGGAGCCCCGCGGTCGGGCCGGCCCGGGCCGCTGCTCCCCTTGCCCTGCCCTGCCCTGCCCTGCCCTGCCCTGCCCTGCCCGCCACCAACGGCCGCCCTCCGTGGGCTCGCTGCCTACCACCCTGCCTTCCCCTCCTGAAGGAGGTCTCCCCTCCGAAGCAGCAGCGTTGACAGGGCATTTTGGAAACGCTTTAAGCGACTCCTATTTATAGCTCTTCCGTCTTATTTTTAGAGCCTAGGTCTCAGCAGCAAAGGCTAGTGAAGCGTGTGCGGTGTGCGGCCGGGGAGCCAGTGCATCGCCCCAAGTGCTTTCAGAAACACAGGTAGCAAAGGGTGAGTGATAAAATGCTCATCAGATTAAATATTTAGAGCTTCAGAGTGGGGTCAGGGCTGCGAATGATGGCTGTATGCCTGAGGCATGCCAGAGCGAAGAACCTTCCACCTTTCTGAGGTGGAAGAAAGACTGAAGCGACCAGAGGGCAATATTGACTGTCAGGACGGCCTACTAGGAGCCTGCCCTTGAGCGCTTCCTAACTGTGTGTCTCTTGAAAGGAGTTATAAAAAATAAGACCTTGCGCCCCACACATTTAATGTTAAGAGTTAGATTGGATGGGTAAGGAGCTGGCAGAAAAACACATTTCTGTGCCATCAGTAACATACTATTGATTGGGATATGAACGATTGAAGCAAATGTTTCAGTGATAAAAATTGCTTATTTATCAATATTCAGTCTTTAGCATTATCTTAGAAACAGGCATTATTATAGGAGTTCATTGGCTTTTTTGAGAACGTGCATTCACCCTGAAGGGTATGTCCTCCCTTTCCTTGGTACGTTAAATTCACATTAAATTTATAGGGAGCCGCATGTACGTAATGAACCAGCATATAGCCCAGGGCATGCACATTCCATCACCAGTGTCCATTATCTGTATCAAGTGACCAGAGGATAAATTTTCTGCAGTTCTTTAAAGATGTGTTTATCCAGACCTCTGTGTCTCTTGCCTTTCAGATTATGCAGCTCCAAAAGAAGCTGTTAAGAAGTTGTGTCACAGAGTGAAACTGGAACCAAAGAAACCAAAGTGGAAGAATTACAGGCCACAGTATTAAGCAAAAAAGTTCAAATACCATAGGCAAAGCAACCGCATTGGCTCATGTAATTTTGAAACAAGTCCTTTGCAGGACTATTAGAAGGGATTAAATCTAGCCTTTTCAGAGGCCAGATAGTATCTTAGCACTTCACCTGAAGGAATATTTTCATTAACTGCTAGTTATTATGTACTCCCATTCATTGGGCTCTAGCCACTGCAGAGGAACATCTTTATTTTAGCTAGTTTCACCGGCTGGACTCTCTGAGTAGAACATCCCAGTCATTGGTGCTCCTTGTGTATAGTTAAAGAGATTTAAACATCAATACCATGCTCCAGAAAATAGTCTAAGTTGCAGAACACAAGTTGTAGCAGTGTCTTGCTATAAGGTTCAAGTAGAGAGTGACACTGCTGTAAGAGAGTCATCCCAGTGACATCCCATCTCTAAAGTCTGTATTGGAGCCTAAGTGCTGTATAGAGCAAGAATGTATCTAAAATAAAGCAACAGTTACACAGGAAAGAGATTAAACTTCCAGATCTAGAAAAATATGTTCAATGTTTCCAGACACTTCAAAATAAAATATGCCCAGGTGGCAAGCAGAAGACAGACTTTCTTTCCCTGAAAGTCTTCAGATTACATCCGGCAACTAAACATTTTCATCGTCTAGCTTCGTGTCTTCTAGCAGACCACTACAGGTGACAAATGTTCTGAAGGGCAAGCTATGCTTTAAATTTCACCTAGGCAATTAATTTGCATACAAATAACTGACTAGACCTTTAATTATCCCATAGTTCTGTTGATGATAGACAAGAGCTATAGCTCATGCTCCCTCAGTTATGTTGGTGTAGCAAGAATAACAAGTAACTTAAAAAAAAGTATTTTTGTTACTGAAGTCAGCACACGCATCTCCGAATTCACACAGGGAACAGATGTAATAAGAAAGAAGATACCATTTATACACAGTCCCTATTTGGGGTTGAACTGTGCTTGAGAGAAAGTTGCGTAGATCATAAGCCTGCAATCAAGAAAAGTTGCTCTTAATGTGCTGATTCTTTTAGAACCAAGACAAGGCTTTTAGATCCTTTAAACACTCACTTTTCTCCTATCAGTCATTGTTTTGATTGAAGAGAAGGAAAAACAAAACAAACACCTTATGCAGAAGATATAGAGCTATTTTGATGAGCTTCCTTTACAAATGCTCCTCTTGGGACGCAGTCTCTCACATAGAGTGGATCTCTTGTCTGAACCATCCTTCTCTGTGAACAGGTAAGTTCTGATGCTTTTATTGCCTTTTAATCTAATGGGCAGGTTTCTAGCTTGTATTTAATTATCTTATGCTGGCACTCCTGAAAAGGAAAAAAACCAAAAAACAAAAACGGTTTGTTGAAAGAAAACTGTTAAAGAGATTCAGAATGTTGAAGGATAAGCAAGAGATAAAGGAGGTCAAACAGAAAATTGCTGGTTATCCTCATAAAGACAGAAAAAGCTGTCTGCTATTCTTTCTTCCTTTGCTTTCCTTAGACTTAGCAGCTTCTTTTCATGCTGGCCATGCTAGACTTTTCCTTACAGCCCTACTCTTGTTTAACTCAGTAACAAGATTTTTTTTGAAGACCCTATTCTGCAGGAATAAGGCAATGTCAGTCTCAGTGCATATGTAGCTTCTGATTTTATATGTTTCTGAGCAATATTAGTCTTATACCTGAAGAGAGAGATAAAACTCTTTCAAAGTGATTTGATCAAAGTTATAATCAGTGTTTGGGTTTGCAAATGTTGTTCAAGATTAAGCAACTTTTTAATTTCAATTCACAACTGGGAATAAAAAGCTTTGAACTTTAAACTTGATTATTGTGACATTTCAGTGATGTGGCTATTTTCACTTTTTCTGATACAACTTGGTCAGGAGACAACATATGAAGAAGCAACAATAAATATCAGTATGGTCTTTATTCAAGTGAGTAATAGCACTGAGTTTGGGGGGGACTGCTACTGCTATAGGGAGCACCGTGATGGGAAGTTATTTTGTTCTTAAAGATTTAGTTAGTAAAATACAAGGAAGATGTATAAAAATTCAGTGTTGTTGGACTTTTCAAGAGGCACAGCAACTAAACAAACAGTTGAGTGATCTAGCAGCAGCAGGAGACCTGCTAATGCAAATACTTAGTGGAGTGACTCATAAAAACAAGCTGAAAGAAAAACATTAACCAGCTTGCCCTTTCTTCCTCTCTCTTTCTCCTTCCCTCCCTCCCTCCCTCCCTGTCTGCCCTCTCTTCCCCTCTACTTCCCTCTCCCATCCATCCTCTATCTTAAAAACACAAGCAGATCAACACCTACTTGCACATGGTACATTCAAAACAATTGGTAAGGGAGGCAAAAGTGGGATGCCATTCCATTTTAAAACCTAAACCAATCTATGACAGTCTTCCTCTTGCTAAATCACTGAAAGGAAAGAGGTCTAAAGAGCTTCTCTAGCTGCCCTACTACAGTCTTTAGTCACCATCTTGGCATACAGGGCTAGTCCAACCATGGCAGACAATGCTGGAGTAAAAACAAACATCAAGACTAAGATTTTAAATGTAGTTGTGCTGCAAAAACTCCTTAGAGGCTTTAAAGCCCAGTTTTCAGAAGTATAAATATCAGAAATAACTGAATACTTCCAGCCTTTGGCAATGTATCTGTGGGATTTTCATACAAATTCATGTTATCCTTTGGTCCTCTGCTTTCTTTCCCTCTGTGCGTCTTTCAGTAGACATTGTTATAAGCCGAGTGTACCTTAATGTGTTTGGAGTTTTCTCTGCAGTTTTCTATGGCTTTACTATTCCAATTTTTCTTTCCAGGAAGCAGCAGTCACATGAGTTTAACCAACATACCTCTTATCTCGTGAAGTGGTTGCATTAGCAAAGGATCCCATTTGAATCAATGTGATATTCAAACTAGCAGGTGAAGGATACTATAGTACAGGAATTGAAAAGTATTATTGTCTGTCCTTGCCACACACAACTATCACTAGGGAGGAGACCATTCTCTTAAGGGGCTCTCTAAAGCACAAGTTTTACTTCTTTAGTGAACATACTAACTGCCAATGCTTATACTAGCCTGCGAACATTAGTGGAGATGGTGCATCTTGCAAGTTCAAGCACACCATAAAGACTGCAGAATCAAGCTGCTGCTGAAATTATTTCCATCATCTTTTTTATACGTAACGTACAAAATCTGCATTCTTACTCATAACCAAGCTAAACTGATGGGTACTTATAAATGTATTTACATCTGCTCATTTATCTCCAGAGTACATCTTAGTGGCACAGTTATAAGTTACTCTTATTGTTTCTGAAATTTTAAAATCTATCCTTTGTGTTTCTCATCTAATATATAAATAGCCCGATTTGATTCTTGGAAACCTTTAATTTCTGGCTGCAATGGAATGGTAGAGGAACATATTTCTAAAATACATGTTTCCAACCACTGGAAGGAAGTCTATCTTACTAATATCTTTATCATTAATTTGCAGTAATGATCCAGAAACTCAAACCGGCAGGAAGGATAAAAATATAGAGGCAAGCCATAAATAGCTTGTTGACAGAGAAGCTTTAGAAATAAATTTAACCTCAATCTCAGCTACAGTGACCACTTGCCACTCTCTTTTTATATGGCATTGTATTCTGTGCTAGTTACTGTTTTGTCATGCCTTCTGTAGAGCGGACACCGTCCCTTGATCCTTCATATGAAACTACATGATGGGGTGCAACCCTGTGAGAGAAGGCAGGATTTGGTGCAAGAAGTGTGTTCTCTAAGCTCGGTTTGGGGGTACACCATCACTACCTTTACTCATGCTGTGGACTTTGTAAGCAGGGCTGGTGGATTCTACAAGTCCTGAAGTCATGAAGCTAATTAGGCATTACAGTTATAAAGTACCTCAGCCTGGATGAACCCATCCACCAGCCATATGGAGCACTGCAGTAATTGAGTCTCTTCAGTGGCACTCAAGATACAAATATGCAGTCTGATAAAGGAGATTAGCTTTAGGCCCTGTGTCAAGTTGGTCTTGGAGTGGAGGATTTAACATCTTCACCTGAGAACCTGCTGAGTGTCACTTTTCTGTGTTCATTGCAGAAAATACATCTGCACAGCTAAAGGAAGGATTAACATAGATTAAGTCTGTTTTAGAAAAAGGCAAGATCAAATATGGGTTTGCAGATTGACCTTCACCTTTCCAAAATGAAACCTATGACCCAGGGATTCAAAGCCCTTCACATTCAAAGGAAAAGTGACCGGCATAGATATTGATGGACACATGTGGGATTTAACTCATGGTATTAACAGCAATTCAAATTATTACTGTCGTTCTTAGTAATGCAGTTATTTCATTAACTAACTAGTTTAAAAATAATTAGCAGAATCTGTTTCATAATATTTTCAACAAATCTCAACCTGGATGCAGATGGATGATCCCTGTTGAAGTAAAGTGCAGGGATATCCATTGAAGTATTTAATTTGTGTTACAAGGGCATATTCCATGGCATTGCCATGTCATGTATTACCTTGGCTGTAACGTTATGTTGACTAAATCACTATGAAAGCTCTGTTCACTGCATTGTGCAAGAGACCTGGTGACTGCTTCCCAGCAGCGATGAGAATGAGTTATGAGCCTCTCTGCCTCTTCCTAAAATAACAGGGAATGAATTTCATGTGGGCAAACACTTGACTCATTCTTCCTGGAACTGATAGCTTACCACACAGGACTTGGAGGCTGCTCAGTGAACCAGTCCACGGTTCACAGGAAGAAGAAGCCTCCAGAGGAGCTCAGACACTCAAAGAATAACATTCTTGGCCAAAAATAACCCTGAGCACTAAAAACAAATTGGGAAAAAAAAAAAAAGTTGGTTTACTTGTAAGTCTGTTGCAGCAACATGTACCTCCAGACATATCTGAGAGATGAATGGTACAGCCATCTTTGTCTCTTCACTTTTCTCTTTCAAGTAAAGCTTCTTTCCAACCAAACCAGTGCTACATATGATATACATGGCTTTTGATCATGAGTCACATGAGCTATGCCAGCTGCTGTTGGTGAAGATCCTGGTGCAAGATGTGAAGGTAAGAATGGCTGCCCTAGGCCATTTGCAATGATACAACGACATCTGCAGAGGGACTGAGAAAAGCAGGAGAGCTTAGGAAATGCCAGAACTGTAACAATGGTGGTGTGAGAGAGGGACAGTCCCTCATGTGATGCTGTACAGGGAGGATGGGTAGGTGTCATTCTTGGCATGTCCCGAATGAACATGCAAAGGATGCAATGCAGCATGTTATGTTGTGGGTTTCAGCACTGGTTTGTATGCATGAGCCAGCAATGTAGCCTTGTGGCCAATGCGGCCAATGGTATCCTGGGGTGCATTCAGAAGAGTGTGGCCAACAGGTCGAGGGAGGTTATCCTCCCCCTCTACTCTGCCCTGGGGAGGCCACACTTGGAGTTCTGTGTCCAGTTCTGGGCTCCTCGGTTCAAGACAGACAAGGAACTACTGGAGAGAGTTCAGTGGAGGGCTACAAAGATGATTAGGGGGCTGGACCATCTCTCTTATGAGGAAAGGCTGAGAGTGCTGGGTCTGTTTAGCCTGGAGAAGAGAAGACTGAGAGGGGATCTCATCAATGCTTATAAACATCTAAATGGCGGGTGTCAAGAGGATGAGGCCAGACTCTTTTCAGTGGTGCCCAGCAACAGAACAAGGGGCAACAGGCACTAACTGGAACACAAGACTTTCCATCTGAATATGAGGAAAAACTGCTTCACTGTGAGGGTGACAGAGCACTGGAACAGGCTGCCCAGAGAGGCTGTGGAATCTCCTTTTCTGGAGATATTCAAAACCCGCCTGGACGTGATCCTGTGCAACATGCTCTAGGTGACCCTGCTTTAGCAGGGGGGTTGGACTAGATGATCTCTAGGGGTCCCTTCCAAACCCTACCACTCTGTGATTCTGTGCTTCTGTGATTCTGTGTGCGAACATGGGTGTGGGGGTGAGATGCATTCAGGATAGTAGAAGCAATGCATCTCTCCTGCCTGTTCACACACACTGGTGAACCGGAGATCACCTTTTCTCCCATATCCTCCACAGATGCTATATGTTTTTCCCTCAGTGGTATAGCTGACGGTGGGAAATGGCATGGCCAAGTGTACACCATATTTTTGAATCTATGTGTTTTATCTTGACTGACAGACCTTCTGCAGACTCTTTGGCACAAAGTAGAAAATGGCTTACTGACAGCAGAAGGAATATGTCCTTCTTGGAGATGTGAATCCTTGCTTGGATGAAGGAGCTGCTATGTACTGCCAGCTAGCATTCTTACTGATTGTTAAGTTTCCAAATTAAAAAATGATTTAAGTCTACATGAGGCAATATGTGCTATGAGAGGCTGCCGTGGCATGAATCTTTATGGACTATTGCATAGATAGGGAACCAAACCCACCCCTACCCACACACCTTTTTCCCTCCTTCATGTTCCCTTCCCTACACCCTGTGCAACCATTCCTTCCTGGCAGTGATAAAACATTCTTTCCTCCCTCGCAATTTTAAATAGGGAGATAAAGAGAGTGATCAGCCTGCCAAGAGCAAGGAAAAAGGTCTGGAACTGCTTGATGGTAGTGGGAAGTAAAGGAGAAGAACTGATCACTCCCCAAAGTCATTCCCTTGCTTCTGAAAATATGTAATTCGAGTACTGATATCACAGGAAGAATAATCTGTACCATTCCTGGGAAAATTTCAGCAATGCCTGGTTCAAGAAGTACACTTAGCATCCTCGTTTGTATGCTGACAAATCAGCCTTCATTCCAGAGATGGCATGGGTCTCCAAGGAAAGAATAACATTTCTGTTCCAGAGTATTAGTGGCCTGAGGCTGATCTCTGTAAACTGTCTACAACTGAGGCTTCTCTGCACTGGGAAATGACATTAAGGTTGGAACAGGAATGCAGGAAATTAATGTGGTAACAAACACAGTGCTAAACACAACTGCATTTTTGGAGTTGGGCTCTCATTTGTGTTAAACCTTGCTTACCTACACAGGAAGCTATAAAGCGATCTTGTATTAGAGTCAGAGGTTTTTAACAAAACATGGAATACCCCATCTCAGAAGACACATTTTAATGCAATTTACTGGTGTAAACAGAGCAGGAAACAAGTAATTTAAAGGAGGCTGTTGTCATTATCTTAATTGGTCATGGTAGCTTCATGCTGAAGTTGATAACAGAGATAAGAAAAATGGAAAACCTTATGAGCATCTTTATAAAATAAATGAGGATCTTTTTTTTATATTAGTCTGTTAAAAGAAATATGCTTAGCATGGCAATGTTTACGTGTAGACATTTTTGTCAAAAAAACCTAGGAAACATCTAACACTATTTGCCTATTCTTGCAGAAGGTCAGGATAGGTCACTTAAAAGTGGCGGGTCCAGGTTGACATGAAAATCCCATTTGCTAAATGTCTTTAAGGAGCACACTGCCTCTGTTCTATCCAGCTGATGGTTTTGTTAGGGCCTGTGCATCACTAGGAATGCTTCCTGTTATAATACGTTATCTTTGAACAAAAATGGGTTGCATTTTCTTTCTCTGAGAACTGAGATATGTAAGTACCTGTAATGGGTTTGAACAAATCATAATAAGACTGGAAACATTAGACAGTAACTGCTTAATCCTGCAGTTATTTTATTAATTTTTCTTTGTTATTAAGGTAGTAAAAGTAATTGAAATGTTAATCTAGGATATTTTCTAAGGCATTATGCCTACTCTATATTCAATTCATGTTCCAGTGCTGTGGGTTAAAGATGGATTCGCTATTAGAAAAATATGAAATTCTTGGGTCTCAGCAGTTTTGACTTAAGGGACTGAGTTGCGTTAATTGTGCTTGTTGTCTGCCCACAGGGTGTAAAGAGATGATCAAAAGGTTGGCAAGCCTTATATGACTTTGATATTGTTGCATGCTAACAACAACAGATGTGCAAAAGCAGGAATTTCTCCAGAAGTTAGCCCATAGGGTAACTATTTTAACAGGTGGTGTAGCACAGGTGTAATAAAGCTAGTGAGGGTGTGACCTTGGGGAATACTATACTTGGTACTTTCAGATTCAGATTGGAGGTGCTTTTCCTTAAGCTTGGATAGAGTTGCATGAAATATTTTTAAAATGAAAGGATATACATAGTACAAGGTGGAAGATACTGGTGTTATTTTAATTCTGTTTTCATGCAACATAGAAAGTGAGATAGCGTTTTGGATATTGTCCTGAGAAGAAGAGCCAAGAAATTCTGTTTTTTAAATCCTGATACTGACATTTACTCAGAGCCAGAAAGAATGATGCAGCTCCTGAGGCACAGTTACCCCAGTTTTGCTAGAGGATCACTAAATCACCCCTAGTTACCCTATTTTCAAAATGTAGAAACAATGCTTATTTAATGAAGGTTAACTAGATAGTGTATGACAAATTGCTTTGAAGACTGAGTATCGAAGAAATCACATACTTTTAAGTAGGGCTAAGTATTTAATAACTTATCAGATAGCTGGCTCCTGCTGCCTCTGTCTTGCAACAGTTTTGCAATTTGTTTTAATGACAGTAGGATGACCTCCACAGTTTCTACAATTTTCATCTACATTTTATTTGAAGACTGCAATGCCTGGACTAAATGACTTTTTGTGTTGTCTCCAACCCCAGTTCCATGTAACATTCAAAAAAGTCCTATGCTAATTCAGGAGGCAAAAAAGCCCCTTAGGCCCTAACATTCTTTAGCATTTTAGATATTTTATCATGTATCTATTTATCAATTTATTTATTTATCAATTCCCACATTGTGTCAGATGCATGTTTTCTTTACTTTCATCATTCCTCATCCACTGTTTAAAAAAAAGCCAGTTGTTCTGTTAGCTGGATACTTCAATGTGTGGATGTGATCAAAGTGAAATCATGACAAATGAACGGCATAGGAACAGCTTAATTGTACAATTGTGCACAGTTTAGGAGAATAAAACGTGTGCTCTCTTACGGTATTTGGACAGGAGAGAACTATTGTTTTGTAAGACTAATTTTCCAGCTACGGGAAAATGAACTTAAAATTCCTGGCATATCTCTTCATCTGAAAATTCAGGGGAATTTAGAGCTGCATGTGAAATTTGTGGCTTAAACCCATCTCTGGGGAAAGTTGATGGAATAAGTCAGGGTAAAACAGTGACAACTTACCCATTTAAAAAAAGGTAATGGTATTGTGATAGATCTGTGAGGGTATGCCAAGAGAGATGTTTTTTGCTTACCCTGTTCTTGTACTCTTTTCCATGTACATACTTGTGTCCATTCTCAAAGATAGGTGCTGAGCTGGCTGGACCTTTAGTCTGGGCAGATGTGGAAGTTTTCGGGACCTGCACCCTTTCCCCTCTGCGTATGGGAATAGGCTATGCCATATGCCACTCTTTCACATCCTTGACTTGATAGCTTCACATCAGGAGCGGTGGACAGTGATGGTGACCTCAGGCACTTGTTGCCTCAGCTGATGCTGAGCCCCTGACCTTCTGTTGTTGGCAGTCTGGGCGAGTTGTAGCTCTCACTCCAGCTCATTCCAGATAGTAGTGTTGCACTCTGTTTTTTCACTCTTGCACAGGAGTTTCTCTCCAACATCAGGTGTTGGGAAAATGAGGGGTGTACATGGGTCAGGTTTCTTCATGTGTCAGTGCCACATACAATGGGACATCCTACTGATGGACACAGGGCTGTGTAGGACACTTCTCTCTTCCCCAGTGCAGACGTACAGATGCATTCCAGTGGGAACTCCTCACTGATGCTGCAGAAACTTCTAGGGCTACAGTAGTAATTAAAGGTCAGGGTTGCTCAGACCCATAGAACAGAATTTGGTCTATACTAAGTAAATTGTATTGAATTTAGAATCTGTTGTTGACTTTAATTGAAATCAACAAACATGAAGAAGAAACAATTAAATATATTGCTTGCTAACTATACACAAGATGTATGTGTTCTATTACATCTCATTCTGTTATTTTTGTCCTTTGGTTAATAAATATAATAAACATGCCCAACTTAAATACATTACTGCAGGATGCTAATATACTGAGGATATTGAATATAATAGTTGTCCTGGAGAAATGGTCCAACAGAACAAATAAAAAAATACATAAATAAGTTCATATGATTTGATGTGATTATTCTGTCTTAAATTTCTAGAGACAACAATTATCACTCTAATTTCTTTCTCAGAAGTCCTGAAACACAAGATAGAGGAATAAAGTATGATCACCAGAGTCACAAACCAGTAACTGACTTAGACCATCTTTGATGAATTTTGCTCTAGTTTATTTTAAACAGTTGATTGGTTAGCATATGCATACTTAATGGGACTCTTTCCTAAGAGAAGTAATAATACTAATGAGTAATATATTTGTGCTTTATACAGGTATATATTAATGAATATAATTTACCTGACCTTGGGCAAGCTTTGGTTATCTGTTATTTGTCAGCAGACTTCTCTTATTTTATGAAAAATCTATTTTACGAGAAATAAAGTATTTAATTCAAAGCACTCACTGCACTTACTTTTCAGTAAAACAAACAAAAAACCCCCACCAAACAACAAAAAAACCCCAAACCCAAACCAACAAATTCAGTGAGCTTTCCAGCACACAAAAATGTTGAACTAATCACTCAGCATTATTTTGTGTTCTTTGATAAAGGTTTCAACACTGCAATTTAAATCAGCAGGGTACCTATTCAACATGATTTTCACGGAGATTCCAACTGAGACCTGATCTGTTAAAGCATATACTTTAAATAGGTTCCTATTTTTGTAGTGCAGGTGCTTAAGGGTCGAATGAAAAAGTGAAATCAAGGTGCATGTGAAGGTCTATTTTTAGTTTTGCGTTTTGCATGGCCAGGTTGGTTACAAATATGGTATGTGAATTCTAGAGTAAGAGTAGAAAGGCAGACTATAACCACGTATTTCTTGAAATAGCACACAGTTCAATAGGTACTGCTTCTTTTATTTCTGCATGAACAACGCTTTGTGGATTTCTTCAGTAAATAAAAAATCAGGATATTGATGATGCTTTGAGCCTTCAGAGTCTTCACACATCCTTGCAAGACCAGTGCAAGAAAGTCTCTTACTATTTCTGCCATTTTTCTGTTATCAATCTTATCATTCATACCAAAGGAGTTTAATTAGCCCCTCTTATGCATATACATACAGCAGATAGCTCTGAAATTAGCTGCCTTGAAATACAAAGTTGTTCTTCGTAGGGAACAGCTCTAGTCTTGTTTGTGTTGATGATATACCCATACAAATAGTATTTCCTGAGTTTTCTGGTGGTTTTCCTTAAACTTGATAGGCTTAGCTGGATTTTGGGTTTTAGGCTGTCATTGTGTTCCATTTCCAAAATATGACTGAAAGAGGCCTGTGCTATAATCTCCATATGTCTGCTGGATTTTTATATTCCAAACACCCATCATCCTCACTGCAATACATCTAAAATATGATCTATAGCTTCCCGCAAATTTACGCAGAAGTTCACAAGTATTACTCATTTTGAGGGATGCTACTCATTTGAATCCCAACACCACTTATGTGCCAAATAACTTTGTGTCTCTCTACCTGTACACTTGTATTGGTAAAAATTATTTGTATCACACATAATTGCAAAGGCATCCTTGTATGAAGCCTCATATCGCTTTAAGTTTACTGCACGAAGGCTGTGCATCAAAGCATTTTGTGCATCATTAGCTTGTTCTTTGCCAGACGACGTGGTACCCACACAAATATTACCATCTGGTAACTTCTGTTTAAAGCAGCTGTTGTCAAAGTATTCCAGAATTTTAATCGGTATCTAGATTTCTAAATGCCAACGCCAAAATACTTTTGATCTCATTGGAAACAGAAGAGCTTCTTAGATTGCAGGGCTGCACTACAGCATGCTGATCTCCTCCTTGAACTGTATCAATGCACAAAAGGGCCATGTTCCAGACATAAGTTCCCAGATAATAATTTACTTGTTTTAGCATAACTTTTTGTGGGAACATCTGCAAGGTCATATGGAGGGAAACAAGAAGTGGAGAGTGCAAGACAATGAGAGTTGTCCACTAAATTGTGATGGTTTAGAAGTTGCTTGGGCTCTTGAGTTTTAAGGCAGGATGCAAGTGAAAGCATGCTGTTTATTTTGGTGCAATGCTTCTTAATGACCATGCGTTGATAAAAGCAGCTGCTTTTAGGTTTTGGGATATCTGGGTCAGATCACAAACTGAAAACAACTTGGGCTAACACACTGAAACAACTTGGACTAAAAAGAAATTAATCTGATATACAGCTTTGCAAATAGTAAAATTTAAAAGAACCAGTATACAATGTGGTTTTTTCACAGGGGGTTATTTATCATTTCAGAAAGACATAGCAGTGGAAAGATATTGATCAAAAAGCTGGCAGAAATGGGTCTTCCATTGCTGACATGTAATAGGTTTGAAAATTTTATCCTCCATTTCCTTGAGTCACTATAGAGTTTAAGTTTTAAGCTACAGGAATGATTTAGTAGGAATTTCTGTGTGATACAGTAGCAAGGAATAGTATTGCCTTAGCTACAGACACTGGACTTGTTTATTTCTTTACTAACACAAATGTGAATTTTTCTCCAGGGAACTCAGTATTGGTACCTTGTTTTCCAGTCAGTGGAGTTTTGCCATTGATACAGAATGTAATTAGTCATGACCTGTAAGTTGTAACTATAGGAAAGAACTATGTATTGCTGAAAATTACAATTCCTTCTAGGAATTATCGGAGGAGAGAGAACTGGGGGACTTGTTGCTATAGCAGTGGGTAAAATGTAGCCCACTACAGATGAACAATATTGGCATGGGTTTTCTATGAAACAAAACAGAATGTAGGTAAGAAATCAGTGGGTACACTTAAATAAATTTTAACATGAAAGAGTTCGAATATTAATTCTCCATCATCTGATTTTACTCATTCCCAAAACAAAGAAAAGCCCATCCCCCTCTAAAATTCTATAGATTTTATTTCCCTAAACCTTAAAAACTTGTTCCTCTATGCTGTTGTTTTTCACATCTCCTTCTTGTATTGGGCAAAGTAAGTTTCTATTCATATTTGCCACGTAGCCCTTAAAAAACACCAGTTACAAAGACTGGGGTACACTACTAGAAACTGCAGATATTAATGCCGTTCCTAGGAGACGCTCTTTGGGAGTGTTTTGCAATGTGGGCACTGGTGTGTACAGATATTACAGAGAGGAGTGTTTTACTGTGATTCTTGCGTTCTGTAGATTCTCATAGCTCTCCTTCCCTGACAAATTCTTACGATTAAGGTTTTTCTACATTTGAGGCAGCTAAAGAAGTTGTATGGGTTTAATGTCTGGTTGTCCCATGGAGTCTAGGAAATAAGTGGAGTACTTGCCTCTGCAAAGACTGTATAGCTGCAGAGGGAGCATATGCCATTGTCGGTGTCTTTTGTTATTGGGACTACACCTTTTCTGCTACTCCTAGTAATCTCCCTGCTTGCTTCTGGCAGAGTGGCTGGATACCCCATCACCTGAAACTGTGCCACTTCTCCACGAGTGATTAAGGGACTGGATCTCAGTCCTAGGTTTTCACACAGCTATTGTCACTGATTTGGTTCAGACCAGAATACAAGTCAATAGTGAGCCACATTTGTCCTGTGTTAAATAGCTCCACAGAAATAGCACAGGAGATTAATTTGGATGAATATGCTGAAACACAGTATAGATGAGGACATATACTCTCTGCATTCTACTTATGTTTAATGCATATTATTTATCTTGTATACTTGTCAGTCCAGGCAAGAGAGTGAGTTTCTGTAAAGCACTTTGTTTTCCCTTTTCTCTGACTTCACTGAGGGCAGAGACACGCTCGAGGCACCCACACTCTTTTATGCATATCTACTGCTGTTCATCAATCAGTGAGCCACAGTCAGCTCATCAAGGCACTTTGCAACCTTTGTAATGTGCAGTTGCTGGTGATTTTTCCCCTTCCAGCATATAATTGCTCAGTCCCTACTTTATCATAGATTTAATAAGATATTTTTCTCAACCATTCAAGTGCTCTTGCTAAAGTACAATTATAGCGATTATATTAAGGAAGGTTATGAGCTGAAAAAATGTACAAAGCCTTATTTTGAAATGAGGTAATATTAGCAACACAAATTACACAAAGCTTGGAACTTGACCAAGATAAAACAGATTAAAGACCAATTTTTGGAAGACCAGGATATTTTTTGAAAATCATAAAAGTGTTGAAAGAATTGGGAGTATCACAATAATGCTGATTTGGAACAGACAGAGGAATCAGATTGTTTTGTTCTCACACTTGAGTAAATCAAGAGTGATTCCATTTGAGCGAATGTAATTCTGCCAACAGAAAACCAAATTTAAATAGGAGAAGAACCGACCTAGAGAATCTTATCCTTTGGAAAGCTCTAAGCACAAGTCAAGTCTGACATTTTCTATTTTCTGTGTTGAAAAAAGCAAAACAAATATGCCTCCTGTTGGTTTATTTTGTGCCCTCAACAACATAGGAAAGCGTGTGGCATGCCAAATGTCTTTTCAGTATGAATTACATAGATGCGTACACTCTGCTGGTACAGAAATCATAGCACTTTGCAGGGCATTCTGCTGCCTTTTACTCCTCCAGTTTGACAAACTAGACTTCATAAGAAATAGTCATCAGAGAAAAGGGAGCCTGCAAGGCCATGACATTTCATCAGTACCTGGCTTCTCCTAACAAAACTCTCAATAGGCAGAACGTAAACAACAAGCTGTATCTTTCAAGAACCATTTGATATGATTGAGTTTATGCTTGGTGCACCAGTAGCAGTCTGCCTTGTGTATTAGAAATAGACCATGAAAGTAGTCTGATTTTATCAGGTCTACTTGTGTAACATCTGTATTTCTGTGCTTTTTAGAGAAGATAGAGACATATGACTCTGAATCACATTAGAGTATTGACTGATCAAGTCAGATATCTTGCTTCCTACAATGGCCATGACCTAATACTTTGCAGCTGCAAATAGCAACTATTCAGATGTGGCTAACTTAAAGACAGAAAGTAACTTCTGCCTGCTGTCATCATAGCTTCAAGAATTTAAACAAACTATCCATATTCACTGATTATTAGTTAACATTGTCTTAAAAATATAGCTCTAAATATTTCCTGAATTTATATACTTCCATTATTAAAAAAAAAAATTGAATACAATTTTATAGGCAATTCTCTTTTTGTAAAAGCAAAGAGGCACCTATTGTCCTTGAACTGCAGGTTAGAAAAATGTAACTCGTCTTCTCCCTCTTCCTTCCATAAGCAAGATAATGAGATATTAACCGAGTATCTCAAAAATGAGAGAAGGGGAAACTGTAGCCTGCTCTGCAAACACTACTGATGGAACTATTTCTGGTACTGAATTTTATTCAGTTGTAAATCTGTGTTGGCTTGAGCTCTCAGCCATCAGCTATGGATTTAATCAATGTTTGGAGCTGGATGAATTTGATCTATTCTCTTTCAGCTTGTGAAATCCATCTTCAGGTTTCAGCTCCCTCATGTATCTATCCACATACTACCTGAATCCTTTCAAAGCTGTGCTTGTCTCCCTTCAAGATGATGGTTCCAATAAGATGAGCAGGCTCTCAGTTCTGCAAAGGGTTCTGCTTAAACAGAAACAAATCAAAAAGGCTGTGCAAGGGCAAACCTGCAAAATTCAGCCCTGATGATTGAGTCTTTGGATTAAATGGATACATCGGTGACATTCTAAAAAGGATGAAGTGAAATGGCAGAGTTCCCACGGACTTGGAAAAGAGCATGTTTTCAGATTAGGTCCTCACTCCTGCACGTGAGAATGTAAAATTCAGACTGCGAATGCAGTTTTGTGATGTGTTTTCCATGTTCAGCTCTATGAAGTGTCTCTTCTCAGTTTTAAGAAAGAGAATGCAAGGCTGACTGATGTTGTTGTATTCTAAATATTTATATGAATGCTTATTCAAACTCTTTTACATCGGTTTTATGTAAAAACTTCAGGTTGGTCTGGACGAAATATAACTTCCTTACATTAAAGAGGTCAGACTAAGTTTACTATTTTGGATGACCTGGAGTAAAATAATAACAGATGGTTCATTCCCCCTTCCTAAAAACATGACTCGACTGCTTAGATGCAATAGCAACTTGGTGGAAAATGCTGTGATTTAGTGGTGGGAATGGTACTTTGTTTGCAAGTTTAGAAAGTCTTCGCTGGAGCAGCTGTTCTATAGCAGTCTTATCTCTGGACTAAATGACCATCCTGCATTTGATGGTCTTTGTATTTTGGGCTTTTTCTGGTTCTGTTAGACCTCCATTGCATTATGTGTTCAAGTTAATGTGCCTCATGTCTTTCATACCCCATTAGACATCAGTAAAAGCCAAGGAGCAATACTCAGTACAACTTATTTCTAAAAGCTGAGTAATGTTTCCTTTTTTTTTTGTTTTGTTTTGTTGTTTCTATGTACCTTGCGTCCATATCCCACTCTTTCAGTGAACACATTTAGCTACTGACATCAAGAAAACAAAATTATACATTTTAAAAACAATCAAAGTGTGACAGTAAATGGTGTTATGATGAAATAGGCTTAATGTGGCTATATTGTGGGCAGCAGATTGCTGTTCTTAATTATTAATTTTCATGCTTTTAGGTGCTTGGATTTTTAATGTAATGTAATAGGTACCATTTTATCACATTGTTACATTTAGTGCCTTCAAGTGGATTTAGAAATATGTGTGATGATTTGCATTTTTTTATTTTATTTTGGTAATCTGGCAACATTTGGATGAAATGTAGAAACAACATGTAAAATGACAGGCTGGTGAGAAGGGAAGTCAGATAGATGCAATTTCCACATCAGGGGGAAGGTACAGGCTAAAAGAAGTTGGAGACTAGGTTTTTTTTCTTGCTACTTGTGGTGTGACGGAGCTGCTGCAAAACTTTCCAGCAATGTGGGAAATAATACTTATTTCTGTTGCAAAAGTTAGTGGTCGAGGCTAAGGCTGGAATTGGGCTAACTGCTCCTATCCTGATAATAGGTGGTGGCAAAAAATTTGAGTTGAGTTTGGTTACTTACTTTGCCCTCTCAACATATTCCTCAACCCTCCCTGGGACAATTGCAACCATCTTAGCTGATGAAGGCTCTGGGTTAGACAAACCAGCTTGCTTTTCCAGGTTGCTGCAGTCCACGTAGCAGAGATGGAGTCCTCTTTTGTATTCATCTTTGCCTGTATTTCTTCCTTTCCATCCAGTCTGATTGTTGCTGGCCTTGAAATGTGTGTTTATGTGGCATAGGAGTAAGAGGACACCTCTGTATCCTTGTAAGACCTTTTCTTGGCTGTGGAACTAACATGACAGGAGGAAGCAGGAACAGGATCTATTTCTGGTACGACTCTTCCCTCACCTGGTGAATTGGAGAAGAATAAATTCTCTTCCTCAAGCATACCAATCAGCAGCATCTCACCATCTCATTGTAGAAGGAAATCCATGCTTTCAACAATCTATTTATAGAAATGAAATATCCATAAGAGCCCAGTTGTCTATGAGTTCATGGGAGAACAATACAGTTCACAGCAACTTTGAAGTACCTTGTCCTTCTGAGTAGTTCGGGTAAAGATTTAAGCACATTCACCTTTTATCAGTGATTCTCTGTACTTTGTACAGAAATTACTGGAAATATTTCTGTTTACTCCTTTTGCCTTCTGGCCAATGATTATATTACGTTTCAGATTATGATCTGAAAATATCTAATGCCCTCTGTTTAAGTGCAATGAAGAGCATTTTGATGTTCATGGACACTGAACGCTAGTATGGATTTAGCAGCTCAGTTCTTATTTATCTTTCAGATCATTAAATCTGTCATATGTACTCCATGGGAAATAGAAATAATTTTGTTCCTCATGCTTATGAAATCCTTAGAAAGGCTGAGGTACATTTGTAATGGCTGTCCATTAATATAATCATTATATTTAATAACAGGCAACTTGCAGGCTTGGATTTTCTAAATACCGTTACTGAAAGAGCCACTAGTTTTGGTCTTTCCAAAGGACTACGGAGCTTTTGCCTTCCTTCAGGTGAAGGCAGTCAGAGATGTTCACAGCACGCTCACCTTCTGGAATGTACTGCCCAGCAGCACCAAAAGTGAAATGTAACTATTAGACTAGCCCTTCGTTCAACTCACTTATGTGCTGATGTTTGTGGGTAAGATTTCTCACCCCTCTATGATACCAATGTAGATTTGAGCCTTATGGCAGAAATGCTTAGTGGGTGGTGGGGATGTGAGCAACTTCTGAAGCCAGTCTTGCTCCAGAGATGCTACCCGGATGGCAGTCAGACTCACCAGAAAGGCTCATTATCATTTCCTAATGTCACATTCCCCTCATCAAGCAAAACAGCTCAATCTAATGTGAACAACATGTGCAAGATGTTTGAGTGTCTGGTGTCACCTATTTGATATATAAATATTTAAATATTAACTTATGGGATATTGTTTTTCTAACATGCAGCCCTGTGTTTTTCTAAGACACAGCAGCTGTCCATCTGCCTCAAGTATACAAAAGCACCCATATTTTCTAAAACTCAAGTGTGCTCTTGTATAACTGAAAAAAGTTCTAGTAGTTTTCTGAAAAGTGACAGTAAATAACTCTCCTTTTCATGCTAGGGATATCGAGTTATGCTGTCTTTCTCCAGTGATACAGTCTCACAGTCTTCAAATTAATCCTGTCTCTACAGACCTGTTGGGCACAGCGAGTTACTGCAGATCTAGCTGCAGACAGCATCCATCTGATACTGTTCATCCAGGAGGAACAGCATCCAGCTCTTAAAATCTGTCCTTGGCTAGGCTGAAGTTGGCAGTTTGCAAGCATGTATGAAGAGATCAGCTGCTTAAGGAAAGGCTGTTTCTGTGTGCTTTGGAGGAGGACAATCTTATAAGAAAAAACGAATGCAGTAAATAGCTGAAAGCTGCTGTGCCAAACTAAAACAGGACAGAATGGGATTGTTGGTGTCCCAAATTTCTCCCTTTTCATGCTCCGTTCTCTCCTCCAAATTGGCAGCTGGCTTTGTGAACACTCATTCCTTCCCCTAACTGTTGGCTAAGAGGCCATTTCTAAGACTGATGCAATATCATTCAAGATGAGAGTGCTTTTCTTAGAAACACAAGTTGTTGTCATACTCCTATCCTTTCCCCTAAAACCCAAATACATCTGTATGCCACACAGTTCCCTGTAAAATGGCTGTAATGGTTCACTTTTCCTTCCCAGACCTTTTTATGGCTATAGCATAATGGTTATTTTAACACCAGCTTTGTGACTGCCAATATAGTTACCTCACAGTTACGTACATTTTCCATGGAGACATGGGGCGTCTTATTCTTGGGGGGAACTCCAGCTTAGCAAGGTAAGGCTGTGTTAAAACTGAAACTATGTTAATTGCCTGGTCTACCTTATTACCTTAGGCTTCAACCTTCTCTGAGTCATCTGTTGTTTGCTTTTTCCCTTGTGAAGTAATGAATCTGTACTTTCCTTTATTTTTCACTTAATTTTGAAGTATTAATAGAACCTTTTCTTGGTTGCCTTTTTTTTTACAATCATTGCTTTTAAAACTCATTTTGCTTCTTAGCCTTTCTGACTGTTATTGCATTATTGAGCTATTTCTTCATATTCATCCTTAGTCCTGAGGCTTTATCACACTTTTTATATGAGTCCTCATCTTAAATATTAGCAAAGAGAAATTTTATTAAGAATTTCTACAAATTATTTAATTTCTTCTGCATCTTTTATAACAAGTACATAATTCTGGATATTGTTCTACAGAAAAAAATAGTCACATAAATGTCTAAATTCATTTTCATCTTGTAAATTCTTGTCACACTGAGTGAAAAGCATTTTCTCTTCAGTTTTGAGTTCATCACTTTTTACTTTCACTGTAGCTGTGGTTGTGTGTCGGTGTAGTATGATGTTCCTATTGTGTAACAATACTTCTTGTGCTAACATGTGTACATAGATGTCTATGCCTTTAAAAACATAATTTTGCATCAAAAGTCCACAATTCAATTCCTGTGGATCTGGTTTGGGTGGTGGGGTTTTTTTTTGTTTTGTGTTTTGTTCCCCCCCCCCCCATTTCTTAGATGAAAACAGAATCACCAGCTCAAATAGTGTGATTATACCTGAAATCAATGGTGCCACTAGTATGGTTATGCCTGTGATGCTGTTGAAGGTACATATATTCAAACTTTTATTTTCCAATCGTATCAACATTTTGCAGGCATTGAATGACTTTTCTGTAATTGATGTGTAATTCGGGGACTGAAATATAGAGCAGGAACAGTTTTATCCCTAATTCTTCCAGTTCTGGCACAGTTAAGGTACCTTATTTTGCCCAAGTATTTGTATCTGTAGAATAGAATAGAGTCACTATTACTTCGGTAAAATGATATGAGATTGAACAGAGAGGCATTATGGAACCTGTAAAGAATACAGAGGATTGGTTAGATAGGATTCCTATGCCTTTGAAAGGAGACAAATTTTTATTTAGAAAAATAGTTTATATTTCTTAAGAGCTGCATGTGGGAATTCTCCAAAGTGCTGTTTTCCCCTTTGATTTCAAAAGGAATGGAATTAATCTGATAATGTTTTATGAGAAAAATGCTTAATTTGAATATTTGCTAATGACATAATGATGTCACTCTTTCAGTTGTGTACTTTTTCTTTATCCCTATAAGTGGCATATCTGGTATGAATATATAATACATTATATTTCTAGGAAAGTTACAGCTTCACAGGGCAAGGGACTTGATGTCTTTATCTAAATAAGGAAAACATTTGGTGTTTAAATACAGACAGCCACAGATTCAGTCAGAGAGTGCACTACTGGCTTATTTATCCAAGTTCATTTAGGGCTTGTGTACTGAAATGCTAAATTTGCCTCTACATTTCATGGATTAGCAAGTTCACAGCCTACCTATAGGACTATTTTCAGGAATTGTCTGATGTGAGAACTGATAGCTAAAAGATAAGAGGTAGCAAACAACAGCTGACTAAAAGCTGATTCACTGTAAGGCAGTGTGTGAGCACTCCTCACTCTGTTTCAGGACAGACAGACAATTTCGTTAAAACCAACTCCAGCAATGGCTGAAACTCACCTGTTTGTGTTGAAGCAGGCAAAGGACATACCTTCCGGTACAAGTGAGAGAGGCTTTAGGAAGATGTTGAGGACTGAATAATGTTTTTTTTTCCCCCTCTGGAAGGGACTAAGTGCTCGTAGGATGAAATGTTGAGGGAGCAACTTTGCCATGTGCTTGGGTGCCGAGCCCGCGGGAGCTCTCAGCCTACATGGGCAACCACCCCTGCCCTTGAGGCACCTTTGTCCTTCTGCACTGGCTTTGAACCTGGGCCACGTTTGGAGTTGGCCCATTTTCTCAGATACTGGGAACTGAGGCCAGTTACTCCAGATGAGGAAGTAAGTGGATGTCTTTAGCCTAGCATTTATAGTAACTGGCCGGTGTTAATTGTCTTGTGATGTGAAAAAGGACAAGCAAGTGTTTCCTGCTTGTCTTTTTTGGTAGCTTTCCATGCCTTAGGTGTGAGACAAGCATCTGAACTTTGTTGAACTTTGTAAACAGGAAACTCTTTTATTACCTTCTCAGAGAAGGGCAGTTTGAGTAATTTGCTTTATTTGTTACAAAATGTCAACAGGTTTATGTCTGATGGTAGAAAACCCAAAAAAGCATTTGAAACTTTGAAAGTTTTCTTCTGTTGTCTTCTATCAGCTAGTATAGCTCAGTATAATTTTCTCTGATATCTTAGGGAAAATGCTTCTGGGGTTTATTTCAAGGCATACATTGCTACTGTGCTCAAAAGCATAGGTTACTATGCATATGCATTGCATGTGAGTGAGAGATGTGTTTGTGGTACACCATTCAAAATTAACTGTATTTTCATGCTCTAAAATACCATCAAAAAGAGAAACTTGGAATTGATTAATGGAATTTTTGATGGAAAAGGAGGAAAAAGTAAAGCTATTTTGAGGGTTTAAAAGCATTCTTGAACTCTATTGAAATGAATAATTTGGGCTTTTTGGGGAATATATTCACAACTGCAAATTGCAATCAACACAGGAAAAAACCTAAAGGTAAATAGTCAAAATATGGAATTAAGCAAAAAAATATGCCCAAACCATTTCATAAAGCAGATAAACTTATGGAAGTTATTATTACTATTTTTTTTAATCTAAAATTGCCCTATCTGACACGAAGATCTGCTGGGCCACCCGATATAAATATATTCTACAGCAGAAACTAAAAAGATCCTGAAAAAACATTTTTGGAGACAGGGTTGGAGAGAAGAGGGTAGGAAAAAGAAAGGAAGGAAATAAACAGTGAGAACAAAATGAAAATTAATGTAAGATCTACTCGCTGTAATGTTGTTTCCAGTTTCTAGAAAATTCAAATGATTACAGGTTGAAGATGGTGAGAGACATATCAGAGTCATAGCTGCATAATCTTGGACTACAAATGAGATTTGTATTATTTTATCAAAGAAAAGATAATTTGATCTGCCCTAATTCTCAGGGGACAATCCAGCAGAGTTCCTATTCCTCTAGGAGTTCCAAGAAAACCTGTTAATTAGTCTCTGATTCATAGAGTCTGACTGTTCCCCCACTCTGGATTTACACTCGAAGATCTTCATTAACTGACTCATATTAAGTGAATTAATTTCATACATTCGTAATTATTGTCAGTACCCAAGTGCAGGCACACTAGATTTACAGAGTTGTGGCAATTGCTCACAGAAATTAATTACACAACTTACAGAAATGGGAAACAAGAACAGGCAATTTGTGTGCTTGTGTAATAACCAAATGATCAAAAATGGCCTAAATAAAGAGAATTGATCATCTGAAAGTGTTTTTGTAGACATGCACACCAGGAAAATGTTTTTGCCTGTAGAAAAAAGCCAAGCAATCAAAACAGAATTAGAGCAGAAACGTGTGGTATGTGGAAAATCTTTCTTGATAATTTATGCTTTCAGCTCGCATTGTCAGGATTGCTTTGACCATCTTTGATGCTTCTTATAGTTCTAAGAACTTCTTACTTAGTTTTGACCTAAAATTTCTGAGACTTGGTTTTCTGCGGGATTGATTTTTGTTGGCTCTTAGGTGGCAGCATTTACATATTTGTTTTCACAGCGAGATAGAAAGCTGGATCAAAAGATCTGTATCACTTCACATTAAATGCGAGCAGAGGAGCATTGTCTATCAGAACTGTTACTGTAAGCAGTTGCTTACAGAGTAGCTGGGATTCTGTACTTAAAATGCACAAAAATAAAACACATTCTCTAATTTAAAGAACTCCTTGCACTAGTGACTTATTAAAAAAATAATACATAGCTAAGTCTTGCTGCAAGGCAGATTTTCCTTTAATTTGCATCTGCATCTTCATCATAGCTGTCAGGTTCTTGGTAAGTATAAAGTTAATAAAAAATACTCCTATGATCTTATTCTATTTGGTCTTTTCAACTACAACTCATATTTACAGCTCTTCACTGGAAACAAAAGACCAAGAAATCCAAGGAAAAAAATGTAGTGTTCTAAAATATTTGCCTGACTTCAGACAACAGGGCTTTAAGTAAAATATTAACTATTGTAGAGCTTCTGCTGGAAAGTTGTGAAAGTTAGGTATGTGAAACCATTGAACTATCTGTCACCGGGACTCACATATTGCACATTTCCATATTAAGAGTTTCTATGAAAATCTTAAGAAATGACATCATATGACTGGCCACAAGCACTGTAACTGCTTTAGTGCTATCGCATATGGGCCTTTTTCCAGAGGTTGGGCCCAGATTACTGATGAGAAAAAGTTCTTTTTTAATTGAGTAAGAGCGGGAATGAGTTCTCTGTAACATGGCCTTCAGAAACAGTGTGTTTCAGATTGTTTTCTTTTTGTCTAGAGGAGTTCATCTATTGGTCATAAAAAACCTGGGATTATAAGTAGTGGATTAGAAATCAAGAATCCACAACTGTTTGGCTACAAGTAAAAGTCCTAAGGGTCAAGCCAGACTTTCTTTTATTGAAGACAATATTTCTTTGTTTGTGAATGGATATATTTACAAGTGGATTGCAGAATGTTTAAGAGAGATAGATAGTCACATTCATTCTCTTAATCCCCCCCCATATATTCAAATATTTAAAATGGTATATCAGAAATTTAAGAATAAGCTTATATGAGTGCCATATTGCCACATTACTTAAAATAGTATTCTTTGTCAACTTTTTCAAGTGACTGTTGTGACAATTACATTTTCCCAAATATTATGACTAAGAGACCAGATTTTCTGTGTAAGGTTCCTATGTGATATGATTTTCTATGCCTTTTTTTTTTTTGAGGAATGCAGTAAAAATATAAGTAGTATGCCTCAAATTACTGACGTCTGAATTTGGCAAATCTGTGTGCAACTGAAGGTAGGGAACTAAGTAAAGCAGGGTCCTTTTTCAAAATTTATAATTGAGATAATCATAATACTGCAGCCCATGGGCAGGAAGGGTGAATGAGGGAGACAGGAAGAATTAAATTACTAAAAAAAGTTACAGAAAATAAAATCAAACCCTGTAAAGATTATGCTATTCCCTTCTCCCTTGTCCTAATAAATAACTATTGATACAGTTGAGAAAAGATTCTTAAAAGTCTGTTTTGTGACTGCTACTTAGAAAACTCATAAATTAAAAAAGAAATTGTAGCAATGTAAGTCTTCCTGCTTTAAACAATGGAGAAAATTGTTTTGAGGCACACCTGACTCTCTAAAACATACCGGGGATCTTTCAGTGGCAATTAGACTGCACGCTGCATATGCATGTTTCATGTGAAGGATGCTTAAGAAAGGGAAAAATAATGGGAACACTGATTTTGATCTATTCATTTATAGTAAAGAAGCTGTGGTCTTTTAAAACCTTCTGGAACATTTCAGATACAATTATTCAATCTTTTAAAGGACTCTGGGTAATTTTGGTTCAGGTTTCTAAGCACTTCCTAAGTAGTTCAATCAGCTGCCCTTTGTAAAGTACTATGAAAATGTAAAATATGATATAAATGCCATGTATCATAATTAGTAACTCACTAGTTTACTTTTATGTGTACATTGAGTATTTTGGACAGGAAATACAGAGAGAGAACATACGTGTACTTCGGAAGAGAATATGTTATGACGAAATGACTTGTTCAGAAGACTCCTTAAAGACAGCGATATAGGAAATGCTTTATCTTAGAACAAAAGCATGGTGACTTCTGATTATTACATCACCAAATGAGGAACCCACAAGCAAGACATAATTTTTACTGTAAGTACAACTACTATAGACAAATACTTAATTTAGTTAAACTTTACAGTTTTTAATCAGTTTTCATAACTTGAGATGGTGGACTAGAATGTAGAATTAGATTAATTGATTAATAATTAAATCAGAAAAAAAAAATGCCTCAATGACATATGTGTCTGTTCTAAATAAAGGTGTCTTATTTTAGTTAATGGCCTTTCTTTTGAAATCTTGACTTTGTAGTAAGGTCTGTTTAGACACAACACTTATGTATGTACTGAAGATGAGCTATATCTGAATGGCATAATTTAGGCAAATTGCATCAGTTATCAGTTACAGTGCGTCAGTACCAGTATGTTATTACTGGGGATACTTTATTTGGGAATTTGGAGATATCCTGAACTTTGATCTGATCACAAATATCTCTTAAATACTGCGCATATTTATTTACATATAAAAATGTGATGATTAATTTGGAGCTTGGAGATTAAGAAACTGTTGAATAGATTGATCCGTATAAAAAAAACAAACCCAAACACCACACTTAAAACATGTTTTCCCTTAAGCATATTATTGTGAGTAGTCCCTACTGTAGTCAGATATGTGAGGTCCTTGTGTTTTTATTTGGGAATTATCAGCAGGTATGTAAGTTTTGACTGGAAAGTTTTCTTAGGCCCTGAGGAAAACCCTAGCCAAAATCTGAGAGAGAAAAAATTAATGCTGTAGTGCTTAGACTGCATGAAAGAGGAAAATCTGTTTGTAAATCTCTATCAGACTAGGTACTTGCACTATAGATTTCTGAATTAGAGATGACTATTTTGAGGCACCACAAAAGGAGCTGTTCTGGGGTTACAATATTTCCTTTGCTTTTGTGTATTTTTTTGTTCTGTTTTATTGTCTTTTTTTTTTTTTTAAAGACTTTAGAAAATATCTGCTACCTTCCAATGGGATGTATGAGTGTTTTTTGTCTGTGAGCAGGAATTTTCTCCTCCTGCTTGGTTGTCTGTAGCCCTCACTGAGCATAAGGGTAAACATAATCTTGAGTAATTGTGTTGGACTGGGGATAAACAACTCATCACCTTCGTCACGGAACCTTTAGTGCCATGGAATGGAATTTTATTCTTTGATGCAGTTCTGTTGTTTGCAGAGTTATGTGTGTCCTTTGGATCACTGTCTACGGTTCAACATTTCTGAAAATGAACTAGAAACTGTCTTTATTTTGAATGCTCAATTATGCTGAAATGTTGCCTTCCAAAATACTTAACCCTTTTTATTGAAGGACCACTTTTCCTTGAATTAACAAAATCCTTTATCTTATACTCTTACTTCTTCAAGGTATGTACCATGGATGTGAATGTTCAGGCTGGAATTACTGATTGAAAAGCCCAGCCTATGGTAATTTCTCCTTGGTTTACTTTTTTTCCTTCTCTGCTCTCTCAGAGTATCAGTGATTACATACTTTTCTCTAGAATTAGTTTGACATTGCTCTCTGAAGCAATGTCAGAGTCGTTAGATAACCTGCCAACCCTTAGCATTACAGCTCGAGGAATGAGTAGTTAGGAAGACTACTTAGGAATCTTTAGGAAGCTGATAAACTCAAGCATATATTTTTAAATACTGAAAACAAACACCACCATCACCAAGTTATTTCCTGTCATTTTTTATCCCATGATTCTAAAGAGTATAGAAAACAGCTGAGGTAAGTTATACTGAGGTACCAAGACTGCTGTAGCACCCAAGTGCAGCTGTTCCATAGCCTGCGGCACCACTGCAAACTCATGACAAATGAAGAATACATTTGCAAAGTCTAAAGGAGACCTCAGGCAGGCAGAATGCAATTACCTAACTAGAATTTAAGTAAGGCCACAGGACCACCTGGGAAGGACGGTGTTGCTCCCTGTTAGCAGAGTGCCAGGCGGGAAATGTTTTTAGATTATTTACTACATAGAGTAACCTACAGTGTACTCATATTTTAAAATGATAGAATACTAAAAAGAAAAATGTACAGTGTCAGTAATTTTCAACCTAGTAATGAAGCATAATAGAACAGAACAATCATGCTATATTATGCAATCTGCATTTAATAGAATGTGTGAATATAACTTCAGTTATTTGCTGTCTATTGGGTGAAATTACACCAACTTAATATTTAAAAACAAAAAGTACTTTTCAAAAGAAAAGTGAAGGAAGTAGCAACTCTGTCTTCTCTGAAATGGAAGTTTCATATAGGGGCTTGGATTAGTAGGACACAATACTTTTCTGGATCTCTCTGTGGCATAAAATCTGAAGGGTACATTAGAGTACATCTCAAAAGAGAGTTGGTGCACCACATATAAAAGGTGGAGGTAAATATTAGTTATGGGCTGTAGCACAAAACCTTTTTCATAAGAAAAACAAAACATAATGCAAAAAAGCCAACAAGATCAGATGTGATTTGCTTTGAAGTTTGTGCCTAATACACACTTAATCTGTATGTCTTTAGGGTTATTGTTGCTGTTTCAGTATTTGCAAGACAGGTGTTGCCAGAAAAGCCATCATGTAAAATGAGACAGGTGAACTAAGAGCAGAAATAAGGAAATATCATAAAAAGCCTAATAGCACAAACAGCACCTCAACTTATTTATTGAGGTTACTGGAGAAGGTGAGATTAAAGTCTGTTAAGAGAATGGAAAAGAGAAAATATTTCTGGTATTTCTGAATGCCTTAGAAATAGGTATTATGTTTGAAAGCAGAGGAGAAAAAGTAGAAGGCTGTCCCAGAACTGTTTGACAGTTTGACTAACTGTTTGCCTTGCAAATATTTTTGGTACATACTAGATCATGCTCCAGCCAAATGAATGACGTTTTATTCTTGTTGCCTCTGTTCCATTATTCCATCGGTCTTCAAACTTTATAGTTTTCTAGATTAGTTAAGGAGCTGCATCAATAAATATAGCCAGGCATTTGTCAGCCCACTACAGCTGTAAGGACTTAGTTTGTAGAGATTATTTAGATTTATGTACACTTCATATGTCTGCTTTGTGTTTCTCCTGGCCATTGGTGAGAATTCTACTGTGGTCGAGATTTTAAATTTGGAAGTATACCAAGTGCAGGAACAGGGGAAAGCTGAAAATTGTCTGGGAGAAGATAATGAGACAGAGTTTGAAAAAGATAATAGCAAAAAAAAAAAAAAAAATAATTCCTAATCCCTTTAAAGAATGAAGTCAAAAAGATAAGCAGTACTGATAAAGCATGTTTGAGAAGTTGAGGCATCATGTTGAGATTAAGTAGATTTTTCATACTTTTATTTTAATGTGATTGACAGATAAAATAGATGTTAGTTAAATTTTCTTGTATGTATAACCACTTCCCATATTAATTAATCTGTAAATAAAAGAGAGGATTTATTTCCTACATCCACTTCTGGAAGAGAAAGGAACTGCTCTATGCTGGCAGGCAAATTTGTATAAAATTCAACATGGTACAACGCTCAGTTCTTTGGTATGATGTGGTAAACCACAAAATAACATGAAGGCAAATACCTTTTTGACCTCCTTCCACTGTTTTATTTATTACATCCTTCTTAATTTTTCACTGGTGTAGAGGAAAAAAATGCGTGATTTAAAGTAGTCATGACCACTTTTTAGCAATTTCATGTTTTGAGAAAATACTTCCTACGTGAAACACTACGGTAAATGCATAGAGTTGTCCATGCCTGATTTTTGAGTTACTCAAAGAGAGCACATCTTTCTAAAGGGAGGTCAGAGTGGGCTGGGAGAGGGACAATTTTATTCATGCAGTGTTTCCTGTAAAGATAAAATGCAGGTTAACAGTGAAATATGCTGTAGTCCAGGATTCCACAGTGGTCTAGCACAAGTTTGCTGTTTTTTTTTTTTTCTACCTCCTCCTTCACATCCCCAGGAGTTTAGGCCAGGATCTAAAAATTCTTTTCATAATGGTTCTGTCCACACACTTTTGACTAATCTAACCCATAAAGTTTGGGCAGGTTCTGGTTCCTGTCGATACCAGCAATCCAAACTGGGCAAAAGTGTCCAGTGTGATTTTTCTGAATAAGCACTGAGTAAAAATAGCCATGACTTTGAGTTTTTCTGAAGCATTGTTGCAACACCATTCTTCTAAATCAAAATCAGTGACAAAAGTTGCAGAACATGAGTCTATCTTCAGTGTTCAGCTTCTGTTCCTAGTGTTTTGGAAGGCGATGGAGATCAGCTTGCTTTGGTCACTGTTTATTCTTTGAAATAGCATGACTAGTGCTTAGTGGATTAAGTAGATGTTATGTTCTCTGTAAATTACTGTAACTGTCATAGATGGAATGCTGCTCTGCAGCTGTGCAAGGATACAGTGTCAAAGCAAGGCGTTCTAGTGGTGGGACCAAGGGAAGGTGAATGGCTGAGAGCTATCATCCATGAGGCTGTGACATTTAGTGCTCAGCCTGTATGGACTGGGGAAGAAAAGATCTAAGTTCTAATCCAGGCAAGAGAGACCCCGTTGTCAGAAAGAGGGTGCCTGGCGATAGAGCTTCCTGCAGAGAGCTGTTTAACTCTCACCTTGGTCAAACTAGATCAAACTGACCTCAGTACAGCTCTGCAGCTTTCCATCCTTGTACGCTTCAAAGAATTGAAGTCCTTTCTGTGCCTAGACTAAAGCAACCCCCGCTTCAGTAAAATAAGAGAGAATTGTGATAGATTAAGATCTGGATTGTTACTTTAATCCTTTTGCTGAAACGCCGAATATTTTACAGAGCAATATTTACAGTAAGGTTTTTTCTTTCTTAGTGAAATCAGCCCTCCAAAAGAAAGACTATGATGTCTTTTAATTCTTGAAATAAGTGCATTGCGTTGCAGGGATACTTAACTAAGTAACTGGTGTTTTTTATTTTATTTTTTAAAAAAGACTCGTGTATTCTGTGTTATGAAATGCTGAGAAAGATTTTTAAAATTGCTCTCTAAAATACACTTTACACACATTCTGCAAGAATCTGCACTCTCAGTTCTATAAAGACATGCTGGTTTTAGGCCTAAA
Organism: Grus americana; assembly: GCF_028858705.1. Classification (NCBI taxonomy): domain Eukaryota; kingdom Metazoa; phylum Chordata; class Aves; order Gruiformes; family Gruidae; genus Grus; species Grus americana. Next base: position 102,320,753 of record NC_072854.1, read on the forward strand.
AGCAAAATTCCTTTGCCAGTCTATAATGTTTTAAGCTGAAATCCATTTTAACTACTACATTTATTTCAGAAAAACATGAAATTAAAAGCAAAACTCGGGATGCACAAACCCACATGAAACAGCAAAAAACATTAAATTGCCAACTATTGAGCTTGAAGCATCAAATTTTGCAAAGTTCTAGTTAAAAAAAGAAGTAGAAAGAGAATAAGGATGTTTTTTAAAAGAAAACCAACATTGTTTCTTTTCTCCATAATATCTAACATACTTTAACTAGTGCAAAAAGGAAGGCATTTTCTCCCCTGTCTAGGGTGCACAGTAGATATTGAACTAGATGGAGCGCTCCTTTCTTCTTAAATTGAAACTAAAATTGCAGAGCTTCATTCTTTTCCTGGACGAATAGTCCTTCTGTACCAGTTAACTTTGCACGTGGCCAGCGGCCACAAAGTAGCACTTCTAGGCTGCTTTCTAGTTTTAACTTTGGAGCCACATCTTTGATTCCGGCTTAAGAAATGGATTTGCAAACAAGCAACAACGACAAGAATCTACCTTGAAATTCTGCTTCTGGCAGGCAAGAAACTGTGCTCTAGAAATGCATCGTCTATGTAGGGGTTTGTACAAGTGAGAGGCCACAGGGCTGGTGACACTCCAGTGTGGGAAGGACTGAACAGGAGACGTGCCTGCATGTGAGGCTGGTTCATGTGCTCTGCCTGTTTTGGGTAAAAATGGAGATATTTTAAAGGTACTGTTATGATTTTAAACAAGTGATTTAATACATTGATAGATCCATGAACATCACTTTTTCTCTGAATGAAAAAAGTATCTGAAATATGTTAACAATGAACTATCGTGAAGAATGAAAGGTTGTTTTCATTACTATGGATTATTTATTCTTGAGATTAATAGACAAACAAATTGTGATTGCTGGAAATTAAATATATAGCAGTAAAACGATAGTCACCAAAAACTACAAGTTCGATTTTGGGGTCAAATTAAAGGCTGATAGTGTCACCTACAGTCTTACTTCAGGGGATGTTCAGGGAGACCAGTATATCCCATATTAGTTATTTAAATATTATTCTGGCCCATGTTATATGAAGAATGCCTGTTGCTGGTTACATGTAACAAAGAAGTCATCACTTCTTTTTAATTTTCAACCTGCATATAAATTTAAAAGCTCAAAATATAAATATATCCTAATATCTCTTTTGATCTGGATTTTTTTTTTTCTTAGTCTTGGATTCTTTACAAGTTAGAACAGTCACTTATTTAAAAGCTTGACAGCAAAATCATTACTTCAAAATACATAAACTTAATTAGGAAACTATTTCATTTACTATGGGATCATGACTAAGATTATAATATAATGCTTTTTACTGATGATATGTGGTGGGAAGAGAAGCCCAGAGAATAACATTTTTTCCACAAAATGAATTAGTAGTTTTAGGAGCTGTTGTACTGGAACAATATATTGGACACAGATAGATCAACTAGAAAGCAACTTAAGGGAGCTTGTAACCTCACTTTTTCCTGCCACCTGATAAGTATATAATTTTCCATATATAACATCAGTGGGATTCAATACAGGCATGGCAATCTGTTCAGAATTGATTGACAAACAGAAGAAAACCTGCCATCCCTATGTTCTAAGCCAAAATATGTTGTTTATTTCTGTATTTATTTAACATTATTTAACATGGACCAAACCTTGCACCAAAGCTGAAAAAAATTATTTTCATTTCATATGATTGTACTAAAAATATTATGCGTAGCTTATTGAGGAGAAAAATTATTTTGACTCATTCTCTCCCTCAAAGATTTGGAGTAATATATGCTGTATCATATTATAAATTGAGAGTCTGTTAATACCAGAAAAAAAATCTTTCTTAGCAGTCACTTGAATGATGGAGTGGTAGTTGCTGAACTGTTCATTTGAAAACTCATCGAGTTGCACAGTAATCACAGAATCTCCAGTTTTATTATCCTTTATGCTGCTGAGAAATGCCTGCTGTTTTGTTGTTTGGTTTTCATTTTCATCATGTTCCAAACCAGAAATGTATCACTGTCTAAAAATGTGTTGGTAGGTAATAGAGAAAGGCAAGTGAAAGGTCAAATCTCTTGCGAACTGATAAAACCACATAAATTTAAATAGAAACCACATTATATGACCAGAGATAAACAACTTATGAATTGTGGTATAATTTATTAAATAAAGAACATTATCATTAAGGGTGCCTGGGACTGTAGCACTGATGAATAAGGCAAAATTCCCATTGACTTGCCTTTAGATGTGTGCTGGGTTCTTGCTTGGTTGAGGTAACGGCATTTGTTTGGATTTTCTCTGCTGCATCTAGTACCTCTTTTATTTTTTCCCACTCTTCACAAAAAAAGTGTAGAAAACAAAAACTCCTCAGTGGGAGACGTGCCTACATAATGATTTTACCTTGCTAATATTGCCATTATTCCCTCAAATAGATCTTTCAATTTTCCCACCTACCATTTGCTTTATATATACTCACAAAACAACTTAGTGTATTGTGTGCACTTACGTACACACAGGAAAGTTAGTAGAATGCTAAAGAAAGTGCTGACACCATGCTCTGTTTTCTCAGACTTGTAACTTCACCCCCAAAGGATTCTTAAGAGGTTGCTGCAGGATCTCTTCAAAGTCCTGTTCTGCCCCCATTCCTTGGTTAATGTGGATAGCTTCAGAGACGTTACCACCATACTAGAAGTGGTGGGAGGGATGCAGAGGCTGTACCAGAGGTTGTGCAAGTGAGTTTTGTCACATGGAAGACAGAGGCTCAGATCACATCCCCATCTATGCACACATGGCTTGAGGTTGTGCAGCCTCAATACCTCTGAGAGTTGAATCTTCAGCCCCTTTTTGGAATAAGTCAAAGAGGCCATGGCAGCTGCTGGCCACACATGCTAACCTACACACATACCAGAAGAGACCTGCCTTCAGCCCCATTGTTCCTCTCACATGGAGAAAGCAGAGCCTTGAACACCTGGTTAAGAGACTGTATTTGACTATCACAGTACCAGTGCTGCCCAAACTGCTTCTGTCCAACTCTCCTGTAAAAAGGGAAGCAGATCAGCAAGGTCCACCTGTAATGTGCACATGTTGCTGGCTCAGCCTGGTGTACGTAGTCTGCTCTCTCACACAAATAAGCGTTTGCTTCTGAAGAAGTCCAGGCAGGCAGAAATCAAACATTGGAGCTGAGTGCAACATTTTGAAAATCACAATGAACTCGTATATACTTTTTTTAAAGGTGTGTTACCTCCAGTATAACCTTGGCTATTACAAAGAACAAAATCAAATAGTGAAATGATATCCACTACCAATTCCTGTAGGAAAAGGTTTCTAAAGTTTTCTTGAGTTCTTTTTTAGAATATTACAGTGCTTCAGATGAGACATCAACTACTTTCAAATGTTATTGTAATTATAAGGACTTTTGAAAACCATTGGTCAAGAAGAGTATAAAAAACACAGTTGCAGAAATAATCTGGCCTGGGACTGAAGTGGAAAGACATATAGCCCCTGTTGCTGATGTATATGGAGAAATAACACGCTTCAAAGTGATAGGCGTCATCATACTTTTGCTTTAATTTGGAAAACCCATGTAAAGAATAAACTGTAGGAGACTGAAAGTAAAATCCTATTAATGTATGAGTCACTGCTGCTTGGATTTGATGACCTCTGGAATGCAATTTCCTATGAACAGAACAGTTGCAAGAAAATGGCAGAGAAGGGCCTCGCTGAAGAGCTCTACTGACGTAGCTCAGCGCCACTGTAGTCGGTATTTCAGAATATGAGCTATGCTTCACCATCTGTCTTCTGTGCCATGATCATCTTTCTTCATACTGTCAGCAAACACAGAGAGGCAAGACACTCAGGAGATGCTGCACGCTACAGCTTCCCTTGTTCTTTGTACGTGCTGCTTGGAGTTGAGTCCCTTTTGAGACTGTGGCAATTATGTCCTAATGTGACAGCAATGGCATTATGGTGGTTCCGTGACGTACTGCGAAATGGCCAGCTCACAGTCTGTGACCCAAAGTAGAAAGTAACAGTACTTGTCCTCCTCAAGGTGGCACAGAATTCTTGCTTTTACCAAAGTGTATGATACAAAGGTAAAATTAAATGTAAAACTCCATTGAAATCAATAACGAAATTGAGTGAAACCAATGTTTCACTGCAGACTATTAACTAGACAGTTTTTCTTCTTTGTTGCCTGGGTGCTGCATGTGAACTGTGTTGCTATTTGCCTGTATAGCAAGCGTTTTGGGAATGTTTTCTTTAGCTACCTAATGTTGCTGCAAGAATCTTGGTTCTCTTGCTACATAAATGCAACCTGATATTAACAAATCCAAAAGATTATATATAACCCGTGCCTTTTTACCAAGGGTAAGAAAAGATTAATTTAATGAACAAGGAATTGGTAGCAATGATATACTGGTATTCTTTTAAAATATACAATATATATAAAACCTGCATCTGAAAAGCCTATCCTTTACGAACACAAGGAGAAAAAACTGTTTTAGCACAAGTAAAATCCTCACAGAGAAGAAACCATGTTACTGACCTTGCAAAATAGAAATTTTTAATCATGCTTCATTCCATTCATCCTGTCCTCAGACTGGAAGGAGGCCGGGATACTTATATTCAAGGATCCACTTCAGGTTTCTATTCAACTGAGCTAAGTATCCAGCAGAAGGGGACACCACCATGAAGAACTCTCCCAGACTGCTATTGTGTGGTAAAAAGAAGGCATGCAGATGAGGAATGAAATTCTGTACAGAAGTTTTCTATACGTTACAGGTGCTATTGCTTCCATAGATAACTGAGCACTTATGCAAAGAAGAGAACATCGTCTTCACAATGCAAACGTGCTTAACACAAGTGCGAATCTGTGGAATAGGGTGACTTAAAAGATCAAATTGAAAACTGGTGGATATAAAATGTCTCTCAACAGAGATGTAATGACAGGAAAGAAAAATGCAGCTATACACAGGAAACACATTTATCAACAGGCTTTGCAAAAGTATTTGGGATTTCTAGTAAACCACAAACACTGCAGAAATCCTGTTTTTAGCTGTAGATGCAGAACAGCTTCTTTGCAAAAACTCAAGTATATTTAAAGGTATGGGGAGACCAGACTGCAAGGGGACAGTGATGGCAGAACTGTGGATGCCTCCAGCTGTATGACTTGAGAGCGTGCTGTAAGGCAGCCTGTAATGACAGACCTCCGTAGACAGAGATTTTCTGTAGACAGAAAATCATCAGCTCTTAAGCAGAGCTGGCACAGGTTGGCAACCCTCAGAGATAAGAATGGGGGGCAGTGTACTGTCTTCTCTACTCAACTCCCAACCATCCTTTCGAAATTCTCCAACTTGGTAGGCATTTGTCTGGGAAACTCTATGCTGGCTTCTCCAAAATGTATTTACCGATCCATTGGGCACTGTGCACTTTTCATTTTAAACTAACATTGAAGTGTGCGTCAGAGCTCTGTTTCCCATAATTTATGGGAAAAATGATGGGGTGGGAACTTTTACTGAGTTTATTTAACACTGCATAGTGCCTTAGCCATGCACAGCTTTTGTGCATGGATGTAATTACACCCTGAACTCTAGCTATGAGTGTCTATTTGCATCACTGCAGAGTTAGCATATAGTAATAGGGATGTACGACATTCATGAAAGACTAATGCCTTCATCCAGCTAGATGGTAGACAGAACTAGACAGCAGGAATGCACATGTGGTACAGCAGGGACAAAGCTGTATTGCTACTCTTTGCTACCATGAATTGGAGATGGTGAGAAATTTTTTTGAGGTGTAATAAAATTTCTTTGATGACAGATGCTAGTTCTTCAAGGAGAAAACCTTTGCTCACAGGAAAGCACGATCTAACTGAAACTTCCCATGGGAACCTGCATTTCAGCTCCACCGTGGACACAGTAACGCGACTACTTGATACTGCCAGGCAAGTTAAGGTGCTGGATCAAGCAGATTAATACAGTCTCTTGACTCTTCCATATTCCAGGTGAGGGTCCTGACCTACGGTTTAGTTGCTTTTGTGGAATGTGTGAGGGACTTTTACTTAGTTCTTAACAAGAAAAAAAAAATTGTTTTAAAAAGTTTTAATTCTCACAGTATGTGGAAGAGGGCATTCACACGTGTGGGAAGATCCAGCTTCTGACTACCTGTGCAGTCAGTGCACACACTGCCGCCTTAGTTTAGCTTCAGCAATTGCCTGGCTTCTGAGATCCTCCTCAGCAGCAAATAAGTCATATCAACCTCTGATACCCTTTAGATGGAACAAGGAAAGGTTTTTATTTAGCCAAAGTAAGAAGAATAACTCTTAACAGTAGAGAAAGTGGAGATGGAAAAATCCTGAAAAGAAAACATTTAGATAACCGAACAACCCGCAGTCAGCCCATGCCCACTCTTCTGATTCATTTTCCTAGCTTTATCGACAAACACATATTTTGTTCCCTGTGACTGCCCCAGAAAGGGCTGTCCTCCTATGCACTGTGACATTTTTCTATTTCACAAGCACACCCTCTTCTGCAATTTCCAAACACATATTATAAACAGAAGTATATTGCAGGGGAAAGTAACCTTGCCAACCTATGCAAATATCAGAGTAGAGTGTGAGGATTATATTAGAAAGGGTAAGAAAGGGTAGTAATATGAAGTAGAAAAAAGCAGAAAAAGGGTGTTCCCACTGCTTTTTAAATCTGTCTTTAAATTATTTACTTGGCACTTTGACAGCTCACAATTTAAATTTTTTCATTCATCTTAATATTTAATCACATTTTTTGATTATATTAGTAACTTGAGGCTACTTCTTAACTCAGCAATAGATTCATCTTCTATTAATAAACGGCACATATCCTTGGCTTTGACACTTACTTGCTGCAAGTGTTTTGGCTTTGGTAGAACATGCAGTTCAGGACACTGTTATTGCCTCTTAAATCTCAAACCTTCTCAAGTTATCAGTACAGTGTTTCACCCTGATGATGATAACTTAGCATTAAAATGTTTAATTTCTACTGTGGTTCTTAGTCCTACTGTTGCTAAAAATACAAGAGAACAGAGAACAATTTCTTAAAAAAATTATCTTATTCAAAGGACATTCTTCCAGATGATTTTTTTCTTCTCCTTAGTCTGGAAAAGTGACCTCCTGGTACCTGAGAGCTGTGGGTTGGAAGAATGTTACATCTCAGTGTGTGAATGAAAGGGTTTGGGACGAAGGTCTTGGGCTTTTTCAGCTGCACACCAAATGAACTCCCGTGCTGGGGTTGCAGCGCTCATGTGGCAGTGGGCTGCATTGGTCTGGAGGCTGTGGGGAACATGAGGCAATGGGCATGACTTCGTCTGGGATGCAGAGGCCATCCAGCCCAAATCCTCAAGGGAACAGTAAAAGATCTGGGACTTGCTGAGCTATCCACTCTCCCCACAGCTCTCTGAAGTCTATGTGGTTTTGTGAAGACTGGAGAATGTGGCTTATGGGGTCAGAAAGATTGACCATCTCTCCCCTGAGCCTCTGAGGCCAATCTCCTGTTTTTGCAGGCAGCATGTCAGATAAATCTTTTCTATAAATTGACCAGCCCTCTATTTTACAACATTAGGTTTTTGTTCTCATTTTCTCTATTGTGAGTTTGTTCCAGAAGCTGGCTCTTCTCATGCTTTTTGTGATTTCCAGCCAAAACTTATTCACAGAATGGTTTGGGGTTTTTTTTTGTGCCAGCATGATCCATTAGCTCAAAAAAGTCTTTTTGATTGATCTACACACAGCAATCAGATATCTTCTCAGCCTTCATTTTGCCAGAATAAGTGAGCCGATCTCTTCCAGTTTCCTCTGACACAATCCATCTAGAAGTCTTTTCTGCTCCTCTTTGGGTTAAATTTTATGAAGCACCAATGACTAGAACAAAGTGCACTTTTCCCAGTGATGTTTCACCAAATCCCACCTCCTATGTATTGTTGATACCAGCAAAAATAATCCGTATAAACAAGATGGTGGATTTAACAGAACTTCTAACAAATCTGGTTAAAGCAGACTAGAAGGGCCCAGCTTATTACGTGGCACTTCTTTGTATTCATACAGTGGTAACACCAGGATCACGAACGAGAATGCACTGGCCCACAGGTAGGTGGGTCTGAAAGAATCAGTACCCCACATGTGTGATGTTTGGTGGCTTTCTGCTCAGGGGCTGGCCACTTTGGGTTCCTGTCAGAAAGTGCTAACTCTCCCCATTCACTTATAGGAGACCTACTGCTCATAAGAATCTCCTTCCTATGGCCACAAATCTTATTTTAGACTCAGGTTGAAGCAAGGATTTAAGGATAATTGGACCCTGAATAGTCTTAGGCAGAAATGTAACACTCCCAGTGCAATGTATTGCTTTGAACCAGAACAGATCTACAGCAAGAGGAAGATGAAGAGAAGGATCAGCTTCCCTCCCTCACAAGCTCCAGTTGCATATACCTGATAGATACTCGTCAGTTTGCCCATCGCAATTAGATTCATCACAGTTACAAGATCCAACCTGGGCACTTGCATTAATTACCACCAAGAGCACTCTATGGTATTGGAAGAAGAGACGGAAAAAGACACATGCATTCAGTGTCAGAAAAGTAGAAGAAAATGTGAGGGATGAAGGACCTGGAATAGCAGCTAAGAACTGCATCTAGGGTTCTCAAGAAATGCATCAGGCAGAGGGATTAAAGGAGAATTTTGCCTCTCCAAAAAGAAGAGTTTCTAAAGAGAAAGGTGGGCAAAAGCTAGCTACTCTTTTTTCCACTAACCTCAGGCCAGAGTCAGTGGATATTATTTAATAACCTACAATTAAAAAAGAGCAGTCTAATTACCAGTCTGTGCTAAAAAAAGTCAAGAGAGTCACACTCTTTGAAGGAATGAAATTCTGAGAGGATTAATTGCATGTGAAATACCCAAAAGAGAAATTTATTTAATATTTGTAAAAAAACCCTCATGCCTTTTTTCATGTTTATGGGATCCTAATTTGAGATCAGATTGCAGTAGAGACACCAAAATTGAGAGAGAAACATTGTATGAGATTCCGACTCAAGTTTAGAAGCAGCTGTGTTAGTTTGCCAGGCTGCAGAACAGTCTTGGATGAGAATGCAAGTTTTAGAAAGAAAAGAGGTGATGGCACAGTAGATTGGGCTGACAAACAAGTCTTATTAAAAAAAAAAAAGGATTGACAAAGTGAAAAAAAAACTTCAACAGTTCAATTCTCACGTGGAGCGAATTTGCAAGAAGTAATATGAAAGTTTACACTTGAAGGAAAAAAATGGGGAACTAAACAATGCTTGGCCTTCGATAGAGCTACTGTTTTGGCAAGGAAAAAACCTACCTGTGGGAAGCTGTACCTAGGAGGAAATTAAGTATAAGTGTTCTGCACAGTGAAGAAGATTGTTCTGTGGAAATTGCTCAGATAGAGAACTATTTGAGATGACTGAAATGCCCCCTTGAACATGAATGGAATTGTTGTTGCTTATAAATTGGATATTGATACCCAGGTCAACATGAAATCTTAAGTCAATTTGAATACAAACAAAAAAGCCCAGATTGTGCAGTGACAAACCCAGTTCTGTAATAGCTGTATACAAACTAAATATAATTGCAAAGCAGTCTGTTGAAAACATAGAATTTTACTTATTATTGAGGGAGACAGTAGCTGGAAATGTGTGCAGTACTTTGTCTCACAGGGAGAATGTATAAGCTAGAAGGCCAGAAGCACTTGGAGGTAGAAAGAAAAACAGATTAAAAAAACCCCCAAACTAAATTAAGATATAGACAGCAAAGAAAAAATTATAAGGTAAATTTCACAAAGAAAAAAGAAAATTAAAACAGTCATTACAGTGGAAAGAGAACACTAAGGAAAATGTAGAAAAAAGATCAGGAGTTGTTAAACATATGCACATGATTAAATAAACTTTCTTTCTATGATCATGATATCCATTATATGTTTTGGAGATTTTAGAAACAAATGTCTATTACAAAGGAGAAAAATGGCCCAGTTCTCTCAGAGCACATTTGGAACTGAGTACACAAAGAACTAAATCGCAACCTGTTAAAAATTTCTTGTCCGCAGGGAACTCCCTATGTTGTTAAGTCACTGTTTTCTAGGTCCCTTTGATAAAAATGGACATAACAGCACTTTTCCACCTCAAAGAATTAATGAAATAAAGAGCACTTCACAATGTTTAACATATATATGCTATTGTAATGAGGCCAATACACACATCTTACCTAGCTAGACTTAGCAGTCTGTACTATAGAGAAAAATTATGGTAAGGACTAAAGGAATAAGCCACTTTGAATAATTGGCATGCCATGCATTCTAAATTAATGGGTGACTGTGTTTTGGCTTGGTTCCTACGCTGATTTTGAATACAATGGGTAAGTGGGTTTCTATCATAGTTCCACTTTATCCAAAACCGAGCTCCGCAGTTTTTTCAGGTACACTTTTTTTAGCGTTTGCCCTTTGTGCCTTCCTGCAGTTAGTATTTTCTGAGAGCTGTGCTCTGCTCAATGCCCATGGAAACTTCTTAAGCAGGTAGGCTACTTCTGTATCATGGTCCATGGGAGTCCTTCCCATTTCCTTGGGCTCAGAAGCAGAAGCAGGCTGAAAGCCACTGCTGTACTGTGGCAAAACCCAGGCACGCACCATTCCCTTGTCCCCGCACCTCTCAGACCCAGTTCCCATGCCAAGGAAAGCTGAAGCCCAGAGCCTGAGCATAGCCATGGCATGTTGTAGCCGGGCGTTGGTCTGAACGCTCTGTGGAGCAGGACCCTGGGGCGTGCCAAGGCATGCATGGGAACATAAATATAGACAGAGCCATAGATAATGTGAGAACTGAATGCCTGTAAGTTTTCAGGCTTCCTTTGAAGTCGATGGGAATTTGCCTGCATAAGGTGTGCATAAAAATGGAATAAAAGTGTTCGGTTCTGGCCTGTTAGGACACGGGTGCCAATAGTAAACGCTTTATTGCCAAAATCATAAGCAGCTACATATTTGGGGATTAAGAATACTCCACCCAATGGCTTGCTGGTTAAAGCATTCACAGGGAGGTAGAAGATGTGAGCCCAGATCTCCTCTCCTGTCTCTTGGGTGGATGCTTTCAGCTACTGAGCTGCACCGCGTGGTGCCTTTTAGCTCTTTGTTCTCTCCCTTTCCTTCCTCCCTTCTCACTTTTTACCCCATCCTTGTCAAGTCCTTTAAAAAGCCCACCATAACAACATCTGGAATCTGAGTTGTGGACAGATTCTCCCTCGAGAGATTTAAATCCCAGAGCTCAACAAGGTTTAGTACACTTTCTGTAGTGTTGCCCAGTGGCTAGTTGATAGCAGTTCCTGGAAGACCGTTGTGAGGTCCTCTCGTCGGTGATTACCTTTCCCCATATGTTATATAGGGAACTCAGGTTCTAACTTTGGTCTGCGTCAGCTGTGTTTGAAAGGTGACTAAAGCTAGATGCATCAGTGCAAAGTATGGTGACTTTTAAATCACTGTATTGACTAAGCCCACAGTCCATAAGAGCTGAGGTGAAATCACAAGAGTTAATGACCAAAGCTTGGCTGACTTTATTTACAGTGATGTAATCTAAATCAGTGGGATTGCTCCAATATGCAGTAACTGAGGAGACGTGAACCTGGACTGGAGGAAAGACTCTGTCACCCACCCTTGTCCTCCGTTACTGCGGGCAGCTAGACCACGTAATTCCTTTCACAAACTGGAGACCCTCCAGCCTCCAGCTTGACATTATAAATTCTGTAGCATTAAATGAATACGAGTCTAAGGAACATAAAGGTACAGACTTTACTACTGAAGCATCTTGTATGTCAGCATGTTTGTAGTCAGGGACCTCAGGGAAAATTCATGGTAAGATAGGGAGCCCCATGCTGCAGGTCAGAAATGCACACATTTGAATGCCAGTAGCCTGTTCAGCTAAGTGATAGCTCTATCTTTGTTGCATTAGAGGAGTGTTTAAACAAGTTCATTAAGCTACTGGTATTTATTTCATTATTATAATCTGCTTGCAATATACGAATATAATTTTTAATATTATAGTAATAATTAGAGCTTATAGCTGGTGTATAAATGCAGCGTGTGTAGATAATACAGATGTATAGCTATCTGAACTGTGCAAGTGGTATATTGAAGGATGTGTTGCTGTTAGTCTGTCACTAATTGTTATATACGGCTCTAAGGTTATTTACTTTAAAAGAAACACGGCTAGATGTGACACTTTAACTATAAGTTGTGTTCTTCCACATACAGCTTTCTGTTATATATTCTACACAGAGGCTATTGTGTGTATGTTCTTCCCTAAGTGGTCATTTTGAATGGCCAGTAGTTCAGCAGTTATTGACAGGCTGCTTTCTTGTCTAAAAATAGAGGGATGTGTGGATCCTTGTACACAGCGGGTATTCAAGTAATAATGAAAAGTGATTGATGATAAAAAGATTTCTTTCTACTCTTCTGTCATCAACAACCTATTGGGATCAAGAGAACACTGGGATAGAAATTAATCTTCCTTGAGTTATTCTAAACACTCAAGTGATGGGAGATTTCTTTGATCTTATTCAGTTGAAATTGATTAATTCTGTTAATTACTCTGTTTGAACTGAGTTAGCAGGAATTTTCTGCGTGTTGCAGCATCCTTGATGGTTTGTCTTCTTGCATGCCAAACAAGTAAACTTGGTAAAGAATTTGAAGGGAGGTGGTGTCAGTGTAGTATTTGCTGACTAAGATTGATGATGACCATCAGTGATAAATATCTGTAGAAGTGATCAGATGTAATTTGTTTCTGTACTTGGATTTTTCATTGAAACTGTCATTGGTTAAAATGCATAAAGAGTCCTTGGAGCAGGAACTCATGTCTTCCTCTGCCAAGTGAATACATAATCACTAAGGTAGGAATGTTTCTCTCTTTCTCCCTCTGTCCTTTTCCCACATTTTCCTGAATTCTATAGGAAGAACCGGAATTACATTAGAGTTCTTTAATGCCTGCTGGATTATGGGATTGTCATAAATCTAAGGAGGTCCCTTGAATCTCATGCCATCTCCTTATTACCCTGATACCTGCTGTGTAAGTTCTGATTAACATTGGTAGTGGGGGACTAATCTCCTATCTGGAGTCTGTTTTTTCCAGTAAGCAGACTGAATTGTGCAAGCCAGAGGAGATAATTGGGGTGCTTGGGTCTGTAAGAATAGACTGACATACACTGAAGGATTTGTCACATACTGAGGAGATGGCTGCTTAAGGTTTGTCAGCCATCCTGAAATCTGGTTTTGCTCTAACTAGCTTTCAGTCAAAAATAAAATTAATTTATTATATTAAAATGTTAAGATTAAAAAAAAAATCAGTGACTATTTTTGGAGAGAGGTATGAGAAATGAAACAGTAAAATATATTGTAGCTACATCTCATTCTAGTTAGGCTTCAAGGCAATTTTGTCTTTCTCTTGTAGGTAGTAGGCACTTAAGCCAAAATAATTTCCAAAATAATTGGGAGCCCTCTGGTGCTGGGATCCAGTTGTCTTGCATCTTGCCTGCCAGAGGTTAGTCTTTGCTCTATCAAAATGCCTTTGGAGTGCCCTTCTGTGACAGTGGAGGCTCACCTGGAAGTCTGAGGAAACCCTTTATGCAATAGGAAGACAAAACATAATGGCAAGCTCAGTACCTGCCCTGAGGCTAAACAGGTCATTTACCTGTTCTCAGTAAAATTCTTTCTGCTGATGGCAAGGGAGGTTATACTTTCTAAGCACCCATGTAAGTATATTAGTATTTATAACATTCAAGTGTAAACCTTATTTTGCACACATATGCAAGTGAGAACGAGAAACACAGTTCAGTAATGCTTCCTAGAGACCAGACACAATCACAGAGCAGCGCACTTGAGTCCAGCAATGTATTAGGATCGGTGATCTCTAAGCACGGCTTGCTGGAACTGGGGGACTCCTAGTGATAGGCTCTCTCCAGGAAGGTGAAAGATGTGGATTTAAATTCCTTTATGCACAAGAAATAATTGCCCTTTTTCCCCATATCCTGAGAGAGTCTTCCAATCATTGCACTATTGCATAAAATCTGGTGGAGCCATTTCTTTTATTTATGTTTTAAAAGAAAGTGATAACCATCCCTACATATTACATGAAGTTTATTCTGCTAGCCTTCCAGAAAAGCCTACTAAATAAACTCCCCTGAGGAGATAAGTAAGGAAGTCTTATTTTCTGGATCAATTGGGCATAAGAATGCCATTAGTGTTGAGCAGCATGGTGGGAAGTGTATTTGTGTCCAGAAGCAGAAAGCTTGCTAAAGAACACCAGTGGTGAAAACCGAGCCACACAGAAACGAAAGGAAATAGCTTTTTTGGGATCACAATTTTGCATACAGGTGCCTCTGTCCAAGTCGGATGCCATGTCTGCCCCCTGCACAATGATATAGAAAAACCCAAAGTAGCTGACATAGAGACAAATCCAGAACTGGAGGCAACACAGACATGCCACTGTATTTGCGCCAGTTTGCCATGCTGAGAGGTCGGACTTACTAGTTTGAATGTGCTGCTGTGAAGGCCGTACCTGCCCCACCTTCAGGACCTGGCAATATTTCTGTCTTATGCTTCACAATCTTATGCATGCAGCAGCTTGCTCCGAATTCCCACACAGCTCCTTGTGCGGGGTTCTGCTGCGATGTACAGGCATATCCACAGTCCTTCGCATCTGGATTACACATATTTCTGTAGATTTGCTAGCAGGATGCAGTACCTACTCCCTGTAAATTGGGAATAAGGAATATTTTTCCCACAAGTCTACTTTACTAGTTACAATATTGTGATCATAGCTGACTTTCCTAAATATTCTAGGCAATTTTTATGAGTAAGAAAAATCATCATCTCTTCCCTCCAAAATAAAGAAAGAAATTGCCAATGAGTCCCCAAGAATGTGGTACAAATGTTCAGCCTGAGGCTTCCTTACTCTCTGCTTTTGTTGTATTTCTTCCATTGAGATATTCTTACTGGATAATGCCTTAAGTAAATTTTTCAAGTAGTAATCCCCTTAATATCCGAAGTTGTTCTGAGAGAGAATGTGAAAAGCTAGGAAAGCAATAATTTCAGGAATTGGTTTCTTTATGGCTTTTCTATTAACTTTTCTTAGCAATCATGTTTCTTAAATTGGTATATTCCCACTTTTAACAAAAAAAAAAATCACAGAAAATTTACATAAATTGTTACAGGGGTCACTTATGCTATATCTCTTGCCAATACAAATAATTCAGAAAAATAATATTCTTTATTGAAGAATACCTTCTACACTAGCATAATGAATTTTTTACAATCTTACTTTGCCCATTTATGCAATAGGGCAAGTGATCTTTTTGGGCAAGTGATTATAAAAATAGTAAGATGTTGAGGATTTTAGAAATAGAACAGCCTTCATGTCCAGGCTGCTAAAATGTCATGGAAATTTCATAATATTAATTTTAGCTGTTTTATGTGAAGGGGTCATATAAGGTAACTTTCTCACCAGTCACAGTCCTATGTGCATCTGGTTCTATTTGGTGCCTGGGGTATTTACCTCTGGGGTATGGTTTTATTTGCTATGCAGAGAGGAAAACGTGGGCCAGTCTTCCCCTATATTATGTACCTACATTTTCCTTGGAACTGGAGACCAGCTTTTAATGTTCCCTCTAACAACTGAAAATAAACCAGGAAACTGTACAAAACAGTGAATCAACTTCCTTGCATGCTCAACATCAGTGGGACGACACAACCGAAAGACCTTATTTCTAGCAAAAACGTAAAGAGAGATTTGCAGATCCTTTCAAGCTGAAAGAACAAATACGAACCTTTAGCTCATTGTCCTGCCAACACAGCCCATAGCTGCCAGCCCAAGAGTAAACCACCAAGCCCAGAATTTCAAGGTCTACGCTTTAAAGAAAATAGAGGGAAGAGCGTCCAAGGATGCAAGTGCTGAGCAATGCCAATGCACCATGCATCTGAATGGCAGCAATTTATGCTTCTTGCTGGCCAAGCACCTTATGAGAACTGGGCTCTGTTCACCCAGCTTTCTGTCTACATGTTGCTAGTGGCATCTTTATCACAGCGGAAAGATTTGGTCACTGGAAAGGGCAGGTGATCCTTTGCAGATAAAGCCGTGAAGTTGTGATGCCCTGATTTTCAAAGTCAAACTTTTAATGTGATATGAAATTACCTCTTCACATCTGCTTAGGCACTTAAGCGTAAATCTGGAAGATACTTTTTTTGCTCAGAGTTTTAAAAGTTGAAGCTCTATACCTCTTTAAATTAACTAACCATTACTTACAACTGCCATATTTTGACATTAGCATTGGCGTACAGCTTAGTTTCACAGTGTGATTTGTGAGTCTGTGCCTGGCATGGGGGGAGGAGAAAATTAGAAAATAATTGAGAAGAGATAAAATAAGAGGTCTATCCTTAGAACAAGCTATTGAATTAAAAAAAAAAAAAAAAAGACTACCAAATGCTGTCTTTCTATAAAAAATTTGTAGCATCTTTTCCAGATGTATCTCTATGCAACTGCACACGCAGAGACTGCCAGAAAACGGAGTCTCCTGTGGACATTTGAAAATAATTCATAGATTTCATTGCACTTTCTCTTATGGCTACTGCCTTGTAGACTAAGTCTGGTGGTTTTAAAACATAGATGATACTTAATGTTCTCCTTTTTCATCTCCTCATTTGTATTCTTTATTTCTGCTAGCAAGTTCTTTCATTATCCCTGCACGATACTTATTTAGTATTGCCTGGGCTATTTTCTCTTCTCTTGTCTTTGTCTGATTTGTTTTGTTTCTTCCAAATTTTATTTGTGGATTGCTCTACAAGAAAAGCACTAATGCTATTTTAGGTGATTTCCAGTGTCCTCTGTCTGTATTTTATTTTATTTACAGATTGTTGTGCCATAGGTCTGTGTCAGTATTTCCAGAGTTCCCTAAAATGTGGATGTAGTACTTCACAAATATAAAAATCAAATCCTCAGCTCCTCAAGATACAGTTTAGGAGTAAGCACTTGCTTACTTACTTGAGGAGAACTATCTTTAGAATCAGCACAATCGTTGGCCATTCTCTTGTCAGGCCTGATGTGTGCCGTCTTATATGTATGTTCTTTTTCTTTTAAAATACTCCAAACTTGTTTCCAGCCTGCAAAGACAATACAGAGATTAGGTTTCCATCTCATAAGTCATCCAGTAGAGCCATGAAAATCTACGAGGACAGTTGCATGATTGGTACTAATGGGTGTGGACAGCCAGATATAAAATCTAGATATTCCCATTGTCAGTCTCCTATTTTGAAGAGACCACAACTAGCAAAAATGAAAAACAAATTACAAAGCAGCAATTTTGTAGAACATTTTGATGATTACAGAAAAACATTTTGTAATCATCCCAAAGCACCACTAGCTTTCCCTCAAGGAGATCAGTAATTCAAAGTAGTAGTAAGTTTTTCCTGTGCATGAATAATCCATAAGCAAGGTGACATATAGCAATTCACATTTATCATTGATGAGAATGGCATTGAAAATTTAGTTATAATTGTTGCTTCTGAAGCTGTCCAAGCAGAACAGATTTGTGAAAGCAAATATGAAAAAACAGTGGCAGAACATGTGACAAATAAATCCCATTAGGTCTGGTAACACAACACAGGCAGGGAGGAAACCCACTGGGAGATTTGCAAGCCAGTAAAGAAAAATACACATTCACAATATTAATTACAACAGCAAATACTTTATGGGTTCTAAAACAACTTCCCACTTGCTGCACGTGGATAAATAGATAAGAATTACTAGTGATGGAAAGAATTAGAACCTAATTAAAACTGACAACTGAGCTATATGAAAATAGATGGGCACATGTAAACAGTTTTTCTAGTGATTGATGAGGTGAGAAACAATGGCTTTTCTGTTGAACAAATAATTCGTCACACTGTAAGACTCATGGTAGATGTAATAGCTTGCTAGTGAGGTAAAACTCATTAATACGTATTCTAGTTGCACCATATATGCTTAACTCATTTAAAATGTGAATTAAAACTATTTTTAAATGGGACTGCTTTAAGGCTTTACCATTTTCAGAGGCAGATGAGGGCTGAGCATCACTTAGCTGCAAGTGTCTCCTGCCCGTTGCCTTCTCTTTGGCCTCCTAACGGTGGTGGTAGGCTGGGAGGGTGAGGTCTCAGCGTGGTCACTGGGAGCAGCCCTGTGTCCTTACTGCCATGCAAAGCACACAGTCTGTCTTCTCATCTGCTCAAAGGAGAAGCAGGCTGTATGCCATTAGTTTCTCGTTTAGTGTAAATTCCCATCACAGGATATGACTAATGGTTTAATGGCAGAATACAGTAACATGGCATGGCCTTAATGTCATAATTATCCATAAAGAACTGACAGAGATCTTTTAATGTCTCCAAAGAAGTCGAGAGACAAGTCATTTGTAAGTCCCACTGAATAAGTAAAATGAGCCCTAAAATTAACTTACTAAATAAGTCCAGTAGTATTTCTGCTGAGCTCTGTTGTAATAAAAGCAGTAGCAAAGGTTTATCCCTGACTTTTACTGCGTGTATGGTTTGGCCCATTCTGAAGAGCGGCAGAGGTTTCCCGCTCTCATGTCACGAGGAAGTGTCGTTTCCTTTAGAGAGGAAGATGCTGTGTCCACAGCAGGGCCTGAAGCCTATGGCAATACACCGTTTGATCAAAGGTGTGGCTCCCCTGCGGCTAATTAAATAGGTGCCCATATGAATAGTCTCTTGAAGTAAGCGAGGGAAGTGCCCTCACTGGAAGCCTTGCCATAGCAGTCCCTTGGGAACGCAGAAATCCTTGGCAGCTAAATCAGAGTGAAGAAGGCTGGAACCTGTGGTGCCTCCTGTTACGCAGCTGGTTAAAGGAGAAAAGCATTTACTGCGCCCAGAGGTGGGGGGTTAGCAGGAGCCCCTTGCTCCGGGTACAAAGCAAGAGCTCCTCATGGCCTGCCAGGGAGGGGATGGCTCCTGCAACTGGGAGGAGGAAGAGAAAGTGTTAGCGACAGATAATGGAACTTTTTATGTGCGCTTTTCAAATTGGTCTTTCTAGGGTGATATTTTTCTGGAATAACTATTTCCTTACAAGCGTGCTCCTGTCCTACCAAGGCTATGTTTAGATCATCTACAGCTGTTATTTGTACGAATATGTGATTGCTATGTTTATCACGCAACTTTGACTTCCTCTGCATGCTGCATGCCTGTGTCTCTCGGCTGAGCCTACTTTTAACATTTCAAAGAGTTGAGCAGCTTCCAGCAGCCACCGTCTGTGAGTAATGTGGCCATACCAAACTCATGCCAATACATTTTTAGACAGCATTTGACAGTCCTGTACTTTGTGAGTCTTTCTCATGTTAGCGCGAAATACACAAACCTGCATATACTTAATCTTATGGGCCTTTTTTTTTTTTTTTAGTTTGTTCAGACAAATCTCTCTGGCTCAGTAGCAAGGCCATTTGCTTGCAAGGTTGGAGCTCTGTGTTGTAGCCCCTTTTACTGCTTAATCTTGTCCGTGTTGGTTGGTGGTATGTTTTCTCAGTGCTACGCTGCATTTGAGTGTGTTTGTTTAGTAAAGCTCAGGCCTGATGCTTCCAACTGGTTGAATGTCAGTTCCAAAATTGAGGGCAAAATAGTCACACACAATATTCAAACAATGTGTGGTGTACATTACAAAAACAATATTGGAGGGCACGACTCCACAGAATAAATGCTGGTGCTATATAAGGCCTCCAGAAAATAGGAGCTGCTACACACAACGTTTTTTGTTGTACACCACAATAAGAATTACTGGTTTTCTTGCTGGACTGGAAGATGCCTGTCATTAAAGGCACCTACCGTATGTGGAGCATTTGTATCTGTAGTAGAAATGAGAAAGCACAGCTCAAGTCCACTTTAAGTACGCGATAAGCTCCAGCTGAGCACTGCATCTGGGATCAGAATAGGTGGAAAGTATCAGCCAACTGAAAGTAGGTATTGGAGATATTTACTAGGCAATTAATGGAAATAATTGCTTTCACAGAGACAGCTCCTCAGCTATTAAAGTTAAGGCACCAACGCAGTCATTCCTGGAGTGGATCTCAGAATGGTGTCTGCCCGGTGGGTGGAGTGCCTGAATTTAAGGCCTGATCCAAACCCTCCTGAAGCTACTGGGAGGCTTCCCACTGGTTTCAAACTGTAAGCAATAAGTCTGACCCTTTTTCAGCTTTTAATAATAATTCCTCCACTCAAGGAAAAACAAAATCTTATTCCAAATACTTAGATTGCTAAAGTAGTACTAATGTAGTACTATTTTCCATGATATTTCATAGACACACAGGTCAATATGGAGGACAATTTTCATGCCTGTTTTCCCATAGGATGTTGGAAGAAATCCTGGGAAATTATTCTTTTCTGTGAGATAGGAACAGATAGTGTTCACATAGGCTGATGGTTAAGAAATCTTTTGGGGAGAAAGGGGAAAAAATAATGATTTTTTTTTGGTATAAAAAAGATCCAGGTGTGAAAATCTTTCATCTTCAAGAATCCCTTGAGCAAGGGAGCATCAGTAGACAGGAGTGGGTATTTCACTTCAGTTGCTCGAGGATTGGGACTGTGTCGATGAAGTTGACCGTATGACTGAAGCTCTACTTGCAAAAGGGTTTGTTGGATTGGGCCCAACGGCTCTTGTTACTCGACAACTGCTTTGCTGGTTCATGGCAATGGGGAACGACGAGCTACAGCTCAAACTGAAATAGCAGACGCAGCTTCCAGCCCTATGCTGCATCGCATGGAGATGTGTGAACACACTAGGGAAGATTGGCGTGATTGATGTTGCTGAAATTGGAGTCCTAAGGAACGCAATATTACACTCATTTGTATTATGTCACATTGATACGGAGAAGTGTTAAAATAAGTGACTTCTAAAGTGTTTGCTGATGGTGCTGCTGATTTGAGCAGGATTATAGCCCATTAAACACCCAGTGTATGACTGACTTTGGCCATTTTACAGATACAGCCTCTGGCTTTAAATGCTTGTGACCTATACCCATTTGTTACGGTGAGTAATTTTTTAATGTGTTTGCAGAGACTTTTTAGAGAGTGGTTGTGGCAGCAGTTTTTGGATCCTCTTGGTAAATCCTCTTCTGCCTTTTAGGCAAGTGTAGATGTTCATCACCTCAGGGTGAACAACTGACCCATGGATAATGTCACAGGTGATAGATGACCGGGAAATGGGGGAGTTAGCTCGTGGCAAAGATAACAAGAATAATTTCAGCCTTTTTAGTCGCAGAAACCACAGCTGAAGCAGCATTTCTGATGTATCTATCAGACTAAAATGGAAGGAGGCAGTACGCTGGCGGTGCGTGCGATAGGAGAGCAGCTACCATCCCTGACTCCCAGATCCCACCTAGTTAACTCCTTGCAGCAAAACACCGGGCTGCAAAGCGCACGGGTTAAAATTCAGGCCAAGCCGGGAAGGACGGAGCCGCCTTGCTCCGCAGCCCCCCGCCGCTCCCGGCGAGGGCCGGGGTCTCCCCGCTTGTCCCCCCGCTCCTGCTTGCCGTGACATTTCCTCTAGTTCAAAAGTTCACGGAGAGGCTCTGGCGAGGCGGTCGCGTTTGGGGCTGGAGCGGGGACCGCCGGCAGGTCCTGCCTTGCTGGCGGGGGTAGCCGGTGCCTTCTCCCTCCCGCCTGTCTCCTCGCTCGTTTCCAGGCGAGACCTTGGTCTCCGCAGCTACCTTTCTGCCTCCCCCCGCTTTCCCCCTCCATTTTTTCCCCTGCGCCCCTGCAGCATCTGCCCGCCGCCCCGCCGGGCTGCCTGCGCGGAGGAGCGCGCACCCCCCGGCGGGCCGGGGCCGGGAGCAGCGGGGAGCGGCGTGGTGCTGCCACCCCCCCACCCCTCCCCAGCGCTGGCGGGGGGGCGCGGAACGGGGTGCGGAGGGGCGGGGGGGACAACCCGCGGCGCGGGTGCCCGCCGCCCCACAAAAGGCATCGCCGGGCTCGGGCTGCTCCGCACGCCCCGCGCACCGGAGCACGCGCGCACACACACACACACACACGCGCGCACACACACACTCTCCGCGATGTGCGATGCGCGATGCGCGACGTGAGGCACCTCGCACGCCCCGGGGCCGGGGGGAGCCGGCGGGATCCGCGCTGCCAACCCGCCCGCCCCTGCCGCTCCCTCTCCTCCAGACCCATCCATCAGCCTCTTCCTCTCGGTCTGCTCCTTCCTTTTTTTTTTTTTTTTTTTTTACAATTTCTTTTATTTTTTAATTCGCTCTAACTGTATCTACCCAAGCCCTGAAAAAATGCCTGCCCGTGGAGCGAGGAGAGGGCACCGGGTCGGTAAATAAGAAGTGAGTACGAGCACAATGGCGTGCCTCCCCGCTCCCAGCCCTGCGGATGCTGCATGCGCCCCTGCTTCCCCCGCTCCCGGGCGCGGGGGGGACCCCCGGATGCTCCCCGCTCCGCGGCGGCCCGGGCCCCCTTTGTACCTCGCCTGGCTGCCTTCCCTTTCTTCCCTTCCCTTCCCGGCCCCGCGCCGCGCCCCGGCCCCGCCGCCGGCCGCCTCGCCCCCGCGCCGCTCCCCGACGCGGAGCATCCCCGGCGGCGGCTCGGGGTTCGCCCGTCGCTGCCCGCCGCACCGGGGCTGCTCCCCTCGGAGGCGGCGGGCATCCCCCGGCGCATTGCACCGGCCGCGCGGAGGGGGGCGGCGGTGCCCGCGGCGAAGCGGCGGTGCCCGGTGCCCGCTCCTTTGTTCACCGCCAGCGGCCGCGGCGGGTCCGCGCTGCCCCGGGCGGGCGGGCGGCGAGCTCGGCGGGGCCGGCCGGGAGGGGAGCGGTCCCCGCCGGGAGCGCCGCGGCCTCCGGCCCCATCCGTGGCGGCTCGGAGGGTCGCGGGGGCTGCGACGGGAGAGGGGAAGGCGGCGGGGAGCGGGCTCCCCCCGCCAAGGTGCGGGGCGCGGGGGGAGCGCGGCCGTCCCCCCGGTGCCCGCGGGGCGGGGGCCGGGGCGGCGGGACCGGGAGTGGGAGGCGGGACCGCGGCGTGCGTGGGGTGCGCGGCGCCCAGCCCGCGGGGTGTGCGGGGTGCCCCGGGGTCCCCGCTCGGCGAGGGCTAGGGGCTGCCTCTCTCCCTCCTGGCCCCTTCTCCCGGCGCCGAGGTGTGTGGCGGAGCCCGGGGGGTGCCCGGGGAGGGGGGGGTGAGCCTGCCGAGTGCCACCGCCACCGGCAGCCCTGCTGGGGACGCGTCCCCCCTCCGCCGTCCGGAGGGAGACTTTCCTCTGGATTTGGATCCGGGCTTTTCCCACCGGCGGCTGGAAGCGGTGTCGCGGCCGTTCACAATGTACTTGTAGTTTAAAACAATTTAAATACAGCTTCTGCGGTCAACTGCTGTGGCCATCTTCCCACGGGAGATCTTTACCTGCGCTTGATGTGGTGGATTTTTTTTTTAGTGCCAGTGTAGTTGCCGGTAGTCACATGAGTTACCGAGATACTTGATAACACACTCAGGTGCTCTTTTTCTAACCCGGTGGGTTTTTGGAGCTGTAAATAAAAATACACGCCTTAACAAATGGGTGACTTTTCCAGTAAGTACACATATGTTTTACTGGTATTTTCTGAAAGGTGTAATCAATACGCAATTAACGTTTTAAAACTGGTATGATGAGCAACGTATTGTTTTTATGGTTGTGTCCGTGGAGTTCGGAAGTGATCATGCAACTGTTGTCAGAGAGCATTTGTCGGAGTGCAGGACAAAATAGGTGAGAGGAAGAAGGATTTGTATTTTTCTGCTACCTCTGTAATGCCGAGGTACAACACAGCTGGAAAGCTGCTTAGCAGTGCTTAGGAGAGCAGCGGATGTGAAGGATCTCTGCAGCAAAATACCACCTTATACTAATTTAAATGCAGGAGCGTAGGGGAAATCTGCGTTTATGAAATGAGCGAATATCAGAAGGGGACAGACGCATACAGAAAATGTTGCAAACGTGTGTAAAGTGGGTAATACTACTCAGAGCGGAAGCTTCCTTGTAACGTGGCATGGGGTTTTATGTGAAAGATTCAGCAGTTTAAGAATTCCAGTTGGAAGCAACAGCATTTCTGTAATCTCTTGGCAAGAAGTTCAGTTAACGAAATCTGAGCGGCGCTGTAAAAATTAACTTTCTTTTTCTGTTTTGCCAGTGGCGGCACCTGACTTGCTGGATCCCAAATCGGCCACTCAGAACTCCAAACCAAGATTATCATTTTCCACCAAGCCTACCGTGCTCTCTTCACGGGAGGAAAGTGATTCGGCTATTAATGTTATGAAATGGAAGACAGTCTCGACAATATTTCTGGTGGTAGTCGTGTATTTAATAATTGGAGCAACAGTATTTAAAGCCCTGGAGCAGCCTCATGAGACCTCCCAGAAAACCACCATTGTGATTCAGAAGCAGACGTTTGTATCTCAGCATTCCTGTGTGAATGCAACAGAGCTTGATGAACTGATTCAGGTAATCCATACCAAACCCTTGCCACCATGCCTTAGAGGAACAAATTGTATATGGCAGCACTGCCGTGATACAGGGGAGAAACTTTATTAGCAAAGCTCTGTATTGGCTGAGCGATGTAACGTGTGTTAAGACCAGAAGCTGAGCAATAGCTTTTTCATGCAAAGCCTCCTGGTTGAAAAGCTATTGCTATTTTTAGGTCCAGTACGCTTGGTAGACAGCCTTTTCACTGAAGTCTCCCGTTATGCTAATTAAATGATTATTCATCAGCGATATATATAATTAATAGTTCACTAAGGAATTGATATATTGATTGTGCCTTACTAGGTCTGTCAATATTTGAAACGCCTAATTCTGAGGAAGAAAATACAGCGTCCATTTCCTCAAAGGACTTCTAATTTACCGTGATTGTATCAAGCTAGCCTTCCTTCCAGCTGTATGTTTCTTTTTATTGATTTTGTTTTAAATAGAGGAAAGTACCATGGACTTGCTATTTTGATCTTAAATCTCAATTTTCTCTGCTTCTTTAAGGCACATCCACAACTGATGTTCATCGGTGTGTTCCTACTAACATGACTTTACTCTTGCAGGTCACCTGCCTCAGAACCGTAGGAAATACTTATTTGCAGTAGCACAGAGCTACATCCAGAGCCTCATGAGGCCCTCTCCAACTTAAATCCCACCTTCCTATGTTCTTACGAATATCCAGTGGCACTGCAGGGAACAGCAAGGGGCTGCCAAATAATGTCAGTTCTGGTGATGAGACCGTGAAATGGGAGGCTGGAGTGAACAGCCAAGAGTTGGCAAGGACTGACCCCCATCATTAACAGTAGCATGGGGCCATCTGGGTCTGCAGAGCCTGAGATGGGACACCGGAGAGCAGGAGAGGGTGGCGGGCATCCAGGCCCTGGCTAGCACAAGCTCTGGAGTGTGCCAGTTGCACGGGCAGCAAAGCTTGCTTTCTGGAGGTGGTTTCTGACAGCAGATCTGGCTGGGAGTTTAGAACTTGATTTTACCTCTCCAGACCAATCTCCCTTGAGCATCAGCATGGACACCTGGCTTTTTTTTTCTGTTTTAAATGCAGAGCTCTGATGTATCAAGTTATTTTTATGGCACACTACTTCTGAATTTTAAAGGCAAACTGTGAAAATGTCTTGTATTTTGTGATTTCTCCCCTGCCTTGTTGCTAAAATGTGTTCCAAAAGTGCCACCCTTTAAATGACTGTCAGGCAGTTCCTATCGCGGTGTGTCCTGACTAGGCATGCCTGAAGAGCTGCTGTCGATATGAATTTCGATGCTGTGTAATAATTATGTTTCAGTGTTTTACAAACGGAATGTGAGATAATCTTTCAGAGAAATACACGCGCACATTTTGACTAAAACAATCTCTTGCAGGTAGTATAAATATCCCCATATGAAATTTTTAAGTCAGATCCTGTACTCCTGAAGATAAAAATAGAAATTTTGAAGCAATATTATCTTACATCATCTATGAGATTGTCCTTAAGGCAAAAACTGTTGAAATTTGCTCTGGAGTACTTACATATTTTAGCATTTATGATTCCCTACTGAGAAGCACAGATTGGTAATAAAAACCCCACTTCATCAGCATTCAATGCCCATTTGATATTCTGTGTAAAATAAATGACAGTTTCGGTAAAATGATCAGAGCACAGATCTGCATTAGCTCCCATCTTCGCTAGCAATCTTGGCGTGACCAGAAAGACGCAGGCTTGTGAAGCGTGGGGGGAAGGGGTGACACAGCCTCCTGCAGCACGTGGATGGGAGATGGTTTTGGAAAGAGTTTGCTCTGCTTGTTGTTGGGCTAAATGGAAAACTTAATTTCTCCTTGTTCCCTTCTGCTTCTCTGCGAAGAAGAACACCACGAAGTGGAGGTAGGACTGTGCTGTTACGCTCCTTTTGTAGGAAGAGAGCGGAGGCATAGGGGGCCTGGTCCTACGAGTGCATTTGGGTGCCTTTCTTTATGCAGAATAAGTGATAACAAATTACATCAAGGCATTTAAAGGTCAGGAATTAAGTGGCTTTCCCAAAGTAAAATAGGAACTCAGAGGTAAAGCAGAGTCTCAAATCCATTTTTCCAAGTCTAGGCTGCTACCCTAACCATGGGGTCATATTTCTTCCCTACTTACCACTTTGTCTCCAAAGCTAAATTACTGGAATACATTTTGTCTCTCTGGGTTTATGTCTGACTGCTATTACAGTATAAAGCAGTGTTTCTTCAGTTTTCGTTGCATGTCTGTATGAATAAAAATAAATAGTCTGTGTGAGGAAAAAGTAAATGATATTTAAGAATTCACTGAAAGCTATAAAACTGAAAATTAATATGTACTGGTGTAGTAGGAAGCTGGAATTATTAGTGTGCGTGAAGAAAATTACAGAGCTTACAGACTGTAATGTCTTCTTTAATCAAGTATTTACTTTGAGTCAAACTATAATGAAACTCATTATAAACTTTTCCTTTTGAACTTAGTGTTCTGGGATTCCAGAAACTGGTTTGGCTCTGGTTCGCGCTAGTCATTGCTCAAGGTGCTTACCATGCCAGGCTTTTTCAGTCTTCACAACTTCTAATCTGCCATTTAATCCTTACTCTGAAGCAGGCTTAACTAGTCCAAGACTGCTAACCGACAGTACAGTGTGTAGTGGCTCAGTCAGGTGAGCAAATTAGGGACACTAGTTTGAGGGCACAAATTCAGCTAAAAAAGATTGTACGAGTGGCATGAAAGTCCAGTTTGCTAGCACCCAGGGACCATCTAGTTTCCATCACCTTTGCTAAAACCTTCCCTTTGCCACAGAGCCAATTACAACACAGAGTTGTGCGCTTCTATAAATGCACACAGGATAGGGAATTTTCTCTTCCTATCTTCTCCAGCCGTATTTTATCTCACCGATCACCGAAAACCTTCCTGGCACAACAATATATACTGTTGCCAACTTTTCAGCACACACAGCTTTATTCCCTGGGTTTCAAATTCCTGAAACTGTATTTTCACATTGATTGTGTGGCTCCTCTAGGTGTACTCAGTGAGAATTATACTTTTATAGACTTTATATATTTTATACACGTGTGAAACATGGGGCAATGGAGAGCTGCTACACAGCACAGAAAATGTGCAAAGTTAATGAAATAGAGTGCTCTGATGGTGACAGCCAAGTAGCCTCAGCTGCCTCAGAAAAATGACCTGGGTTTTCCTCATAACTTTTCAGCCCGGTCCAGCAGCATTGGTCGTATGTTGAGAAAGAAGTGGTCTTCATGACCTTCTCCATCTCTGACTTCCATGGTCCAGTGTTGCAAATCTTTTTCAGTCTAAACCACTGCAGGTACTTGTTGCCTCACTATAATAAAATATACCTGCAATGAACAGCAGCAACATATCACCCTGAGACCTGCTTCCAGATACATCATTTTTTTTTGATATTTCTTGAGCACTTCTATTTAGTACCATACTTAAAATGTGCAAAAGTGACGCAGAGCATATCTGCACACCCGAGAGGCCATTTTTTCCCCGACAATTTCAACTCCTTTTGCTGTAGCCTGAAGCCAGTATTAACAACGATAGTAAGTGGATCACTGTGTGCTGTACGCAGGAGTGCTGAGGTGAGCAGTGCACAGCAATCGGTGGTGGTATATCTAAATCTACAACTAAAGAACTATCCCAGGAAGCTTGTGAATATACAAGCACTACCTTGGTGAATCTAATCAGGATACACCAGCCCAGCAAGCTGTGCATGGTCTGATGCTAAACTTTGGGTTTTAAAATTTCAGTTGGAAAGTCTTGAAAGGATCTCAGTTATTAACAGATGAGAAAGTATTGGTTTGGTGAAGGTTATAGATAATATCTAATACATTATAAAGCTGTAGAAAGGGATGTGGCCACTTTGCTACTATTCCTTCTTTTGGAAGAGGAACTCTTGACAATTTATCATGGATGGTGTTTTGGTTTCTCTGTCCATGCCTGCTCTCAACTTGACCCTGCCATGCAATGCAAGGTAACGGCCAGGTAACAGCATAAAAGAGTAAATGTAGTTCAGACTGTGTGGATTTTATATATATGTGACAAAATATATTACCCTGATGTCCATTTACGCTAGGGACTTTTTACCTCTTGCATGGAACAGGTTTTTTTCCCCACCACTGAGCTTTTTGTGGGCAGAAGCTGATAAAAACCTGGGAATAATCCAGCTATACACATGCAAATAACAATAAGCATTAAAATGAAAAAAATTCTCTAATTAGAGAACTTGTATCTCTAATTATTTCAATCTAGTTCTAGTTCGCTTTTAGGGTATTGACTGTTCCCTATAGTAAGCTTGCTGCTAGAAATGTTCAAGATGTTTTCCAAACTCAGATGCACAAAGTGTATTGCCAAGTACTTAGAAAAATCCTCCTGCTGTATTTATGCACCTGCGCATAGCAGCAAATGCAAAGAGACCTTAGGTTACATTGCCGGTGTTCAGGTTGCACGCATGTCCTCCTGCAGGGCTGCGCAGCCATCAAATACTCGCATATACCTTCATGGCATCTCTTGGGGTCAAGAGTTTGTCTCTGGGGACAGGTGAGCCTCATTGAATATGATAGGCAACAGCTTAGCAGAATTGCCATTATTGTGGTTTCATACACTTCATTCCTCTACAGGGGGGAAAGGAATTTGCTTTCGGTCCCCCAGAACTCATGGAGGTAAGGATGTGACCAGTATTGGGTATTGTGGGATGTCTTGGCAATGAGAGACAAATACTTGTCTCTCTGCCAAAGAGAAAGCTGATTAAAAAAAAAAGAGAAGAGTTTTTTATGTAAATATCACCTAATTATGTGTTGCTCAGCAGTTGTTTTAGTGTTGACCTTTATAAACCAAAATGAAAAAAAAATCATTTTGATCCCCAAGCATCATTGTCTAATGTATTATTTTTGCATACAAAAATTGGAAAGAAGAGAAATTTCAGCTATAATATTTTAAATATCTAGAGTGTCCCAGCAAGCTGGTGTGAATTACTTCAGTTTTCTTAATGAGTTCATTCTGTAACTTAATAAAGAGTTTTCAAGTAAAGGTACACTGAAACTTAATAACAGAACATACCTCATTTTGGTTCCTTTAGCAGAAACATCCTTCAAATATATTTATTCTGAAAACTCTAACAAGTGGAAAAAATAATATCACACTAAACAGCACAATCTTTGAATGTGTTCCAAGTGGTAATTTTTGTCTTATAAAGCCTTCATTTTGAAATCTGAACAAGTTTTCAGAGTGCTGCACCAAGCTGTTTCAGCAATAAAGGACGCTTGTAGAGTTTTAAGTCCAACCCCTTTCATGGTATGTGGATCCTTCTGAAAACCGAATGCCCACAAAAGTGTGCTTGCATTTAAAACAAAACAAAACAAAACAAAACAAAACAAAACAAAAGAAAACAAAAGAATTAATGAACCACCAAGATTAGCTGAATTGACCTTGATCCCACAAGTTGATCTCCTTGGGTTCTGCGAGGGCTTGTGGTTAACATGAGGAGAACAGCTCTCCATGCTGGGGTCCGCAGTCACGTCCCATGCTTGTTTTCATCTTACATCTGCGTCAGCTGCGTTCTCCCTTTTCTTTCCATTCATCTCTTAGACTGTGAATGAGACCAAAATGTGTTTTCTTTTTATCTCCCTTGAGGAAAAATGTGGTTTTCTCTTTCTCTCTCTTGAGGAAAGTCTGACACAGTTACAAATGACATGGGAGCAGTGTTTCTTTCATCAAGCTGGCATCACCAGAATGTCATCATGGTTTCTTATGTGATGAATTTCTTCTAAAAATATTTTACTTTAAAATACTTGTTTTCTGTGGCTTCATTTTTATAGTTCAAGGTAGCTAGCTACATTAAGTCGCACCTCCACCAGTAGCTGTTTTTGTATCTTTTTTATGGTTTTTTTTTTTTTTACAACTTGCATTGTAGCCCCAAGAAATTAATTTGGCCGCGTCCTCAGGAATATGTTATTTCAACCAGATAAGCTCCTTAAGCCACAAGCTCTCTGCTTATGTAGAAACCTGTTAAAATAAAGAAGTGTAAATCCTTCTTTCTCTTCCAGAGATTAGAAGGTATTTGAGCTTGCTGCATCATTTTTTTTTGAGTTAATAAATCACAGACATGCAAAGATCTTGTTTTCAGACAAATCTGAAATTTATTTAAAGAAATTTAAAATTTATTAGGTTAGCCTATTAAGCTTGAATCAGATTTTGTTAACTCTTTGAATCACAGCATTTATAGACATTCTCAGTTCTGTGAGCTGTAGCTTACAGGTCCTCTAAGTAGGAACTTTCGGAGGGAGATTTAATGTACCAGTTTAAACCCTAAATGTTCTTAGTCTCTCCCTTTTGAAATTCCTTCCAGCTTCTCCAAAAGAAAGCAGGAATCATCCTATGTCTGGATCCTATCCTGGAAGCAGCAGGTGTTCATGCTTTGTAAACCTTAAAGCCTTGAAAAGATTGATAGACCAGCAAAAAAGAGATTGATGCTGCAGCATATTTTATTTATTTATCTGGGGATCCAAAGTACCGTTGCATCAAGTTTTCAGTGTACTGTCTGCATGTCAGACACGAAGCTTGTGACAAATCGCAAATACCAATAGCAGAGCTGCCTGCTGGTGTTTTCAAGGCAACATGAAATGAATGACTTTTAAAGTAGTTAAAACGTGAAGTGCAGGAGCTGTAGTTTGTGGTGTTACCTTCTGCGTATGTCTGTCCTTAGTAAGGTGTCTGCCCATCAAAGCGCTCAAGCGTGTGTGTTCTTAACTTTACATATCCAGGTAGTCCTAACTGGTGCAGTGACGTCCTGTTTCTCTTTTCCTCTCACTGAGTCTGTAAGTCTAGTTTTCACCCCCGTATTTGCTTCCTGCTTCACTCTTGTCAGAAATAAACATTCAGAAGCTATTGTCTCCTTCCACAGTAAAGCCCCCCAAATTCTCCCTGTATCCCCAGATCAGAGGAATAATTATTAAATAAAAGATCTCTGTGAAAGACCTTTGATCATAACCTTACCCAGACCTGTCCTCCGCACAGATACCCACCTGCCGTGGTCGAGTCCGGATGGGCTGCAGCAGCCCCTGGCTCCTCACTTGGGGTTGCTCCAGTTCCTGCTCTCCTCTTACAGCCCGATCCCCTCTTCTGGCTCTGCGCTTAGCTCCTGGAGGGAAGGAATTTTTTGCCAAACTTTCTGTTGCCTGGGAGGGTTCCCTTCAGTGACAGGACAGCTCCCTTTTCTGCAGTTATTTTCTACATGGTGGTTAAACCAAAAGGAATTTTTTTAAGCACACAGTCCTTATCCTTCATGAGCATAAGAGCAATGCAGATTTTGGGGAGGATAATAAATGCATCCTAACTGCCCTTGTCACTTCTTTGTTCAGGCAGGTTGGTTTCTAACTTTTTTTGCTGCCTCTGGTGTTGGGGCTCTTAAAGGATACATTTACTTCAGATGAACAGGTTTATAGGACCTAGAACCTAGCTAGCTTGACTGCATCCGAATGACAGCTTTTGTCTTAGACAGGGTGGCAGATATGACTCATTAGTAAGTCAGTTTTGCTGAGCAGCTGTCTGCATAATTCTTCGTCTTTAATCTCAAGAAGCGAAGAAAATCCCTCTTCCCTGACCATGTATGTGTACATATATATGTATGCACACACACAAAATTTATATACATAATCTGTTCGTAATGCATATTTAGAAATAGAAATGTATTTCAATATGTTTCTACATGTTTTTAGTTCAAGTAGATTGTGAACACAGGGTGAAAAGAGTTCTTTAATTCTTTGGCGTGTTGGGTACTAGTCTCCAGTGCAGATTACAGTCATGTGTTATACAAACTAAAAAGAAAAACATGGAGTCACAGGATTATAATGCAAACATCCTTGCAATCTCTTTCAACAGCAAGGCTCAAAAGCATGTGCTTTTGGAGGCTGGAGAGTTGTTTGCTAAGTGTTAAAAGCATCCTAGCGTGCCTCTGAACAAAGAACTAGCATTTCCATTCTTTTTGTAAACCAAAGCTGAAATAAAAACGCAGGACTCATGCAGTAGCTGGGCCATATGAGATTTATCGTTATGCCGGAGAGTGAGAGAGTGCTCTTGTCAAATGGCAGCAGGACAGCGAAGGAGGAAATCCAGGCTGAGAAATGAGTTTCCAGAAACTTTGAGGCATATCTGACTTTTTGACGTTGCTTGTTAAATGACTGCCAGGAAGCACAAGCAAACTCCTGACCAGCTGGGTGACGAAAGACTGCATGGTCTATGTTTTATCAGAAGCATAATTTAAGGTGCTTCTATTTTAATCTTTGGATAGAAAAGCTGAGAGTAATGAAGCGTTGTGTTACATCATTTCATAAAAGTGAAGGGACTGGAGGATGGTAGAAAAGCACGTGTTAAGAACCTGGTGTGGAACACGGAGATGACTGTTAGGGCGACTGGCTCAACACATACTCATTTCTGCCCGATCCCTGTGTGAGACAGCGGTGGACAACGAGAGGCTAGCCTTCGCAGCTGATAACCCCCTGCGTGGCTCCTGTGGTGCTGCAGACCCCTTCTCACTGCATGTAGCTCTACCGCCAACGGGCTGGCTTTTGTCAGTCATCTCCATTGACTCCTTGCAGGGTCAGAGGACCAGAGGTTGAAGTCCCTGACCTAGGAGAATTGTCTTCTGTTTTCACAAAATGACTGTGCTGTTTGAAAGGCCGTGTTATCTCTTGTTTTGACAGAAAAAAGTTGCAAAATTCTGTGTCTTAATCTGCAAGGGTAGCTCAGCGTGGCCTCTACGGACAGATAACTGCGTGAACGCAGGGATGCGATAATACAAAACTGCGCAATGTATTTACCAGAAAGTATTTCTAAATTATATAGGAAATGAAAAGCTGACATTCAATTAAAATGAGATTTTATATTGTCACTCTCCTTTTCCCAGCGTTCTGCTTTCAAGCAAAAAAGTGCAGCCTGAATGCAATGCTTATGTGTCTGTGGAGCTCAGGTCCTGCTTCTGAAAGCAAGGCAAGTCATGCCTGGCCTAGCCACGCTGGACTCAAGTGTCTCTGCCTCTCTTCTCTGATACTCTCCTAAAGTTTATTCCTGAGTACGGGTCTATCTGCTTGGAGGTAGTGCAAGTTAGGACTTGTACTCAGGCACAACTCAGGCCTGTCCTAAGATATGGTACAGAGCTAGCCTAAGAATCCACAGAACTTTAAAAATGGAAATTAAGTTCCTAAAATTTTTAGATATTTGAAAATTTTATCTCAGTTCTTTCTACTATCAAAAAAGCCCACGTTTCCACCATTATAAAGACAATTAAAGAAGAGCGAATGGTGAAAAACCTATTACTTTGACGGTAACCAGAGGTGCACCATTGGGTGCCATGTGCTGGTGACCCCTCCTCTGCTCAGTCCTCCGTCATCTCATATGAAACAACTGGCAGACAAATGTGCTGGAAGTAAATTAATCTACATAGTTTCAGAATTGAAGCTGTCGACATCCCTATTTTAATGTCGACTGGTTCTGTAGTGCTGAAGTGAAACAACTGGTTTTTAAGTCAGAATTTAGTTTGTGTATGGAATAAACCCAAGAAAAACTAGATAATTTGCCACTGAAGCAGTCTAGTAAACTTTAATACTGTAATTTTTTAAAAGTCAAGAAATTCACACGTTAAGATCACACAAAGTGTTTACAGGCTGCAACATATGATAAATGTACAGATCATATAGAGTTGTCATGATTCTAACTATTTTGAGATTCAAAATGCACAGAGTCACTATCGCTATTGTATAACTGAGGATAAGCTGAAGGGCTCAGGTGTCAGAAGTTAGGAAGGAAGGAAGGAAAGAATAACATGCCAAACTTGTGACAAATGAAGCGGCTGTGTTTGCTCTAGTAGTAAGGCATCAGTCAGGAAAAAAAGGTGAAAACCAAGAATAAAGTGGCAGAGAAAATTGAATCTAACAGCCCTGACAATGAACAGCGTGGTATTTGAACACAGGGTGAGATCCTGGCCCTTAGTGAAGTTATCGGAAACCAGCTGCATGAGTCTGCGTTTTTATTCCGGGCTATGGAAATGTTAGTATCCAATATTCCAGGTAGGTTTTTGTGGTGGATGTTAGTCAGAAAGAAGACGCTACCCTGAAATTAGTGCCCTGAAATGTACATGTTAGTAGTTATGCTATATATTTTTTTTCTTTTAAAATTATGCTTGGGAATAGTCTTAGATGAGGATCTGCTCGTAGGCACTGACCAAACTAAGAAGAAAAGATGTCCTCTGATCCAAAGAACTGAAAACGCAGTTACCTCTCCCAAAAAATCTGCAGTATTGACCTCAGCAAACCAGCAACCTTACCTAAGTGCCATCCTTGTTAGTAAGGAAGACTCTTACAGAAGACTCTGACGGAATATAACGCAGCAGCTTGGTCAGTATTTAAGGCTGGCTCCTCCCAAGCATGAGAGCAGTGCAGGAGGAAGCATAATAGTTTGGAAACTTAATAACCCGGTGATGAAGAAGGGATCATCTGACCCTTTATGACTAAAACTATGTTTAAAACAATCGATGAGGTAAATCAGTAAAGGTACAAAGAAAGTCAATGAGAAATACTGGCAATAAAAAATATTTATTTACAGTATTCAACAGATTTATTTAAATGGGTAAATATATTATTTAATAAGAAAGAGTCTTTAATTTGGAAAATAGAGGCAGCTGATGGGTCAATAAGATCATTAATTTCTAGAAGGAGACAAATAAGAAATTGCTATTCAAGTGTTTCTCATAACATAAGAACTTATAAAATTACTTTGAAGCACATAAAAATCTCACCAGGGAAATGCTTTATAAATGATCCACAAGTAAATTGCAGAACTTACTGCCACAGAATGACTTGGCTCCCAAAATACGAGCGAGCTCCCAAAGAAGTTAGATAAATTCATGGTGAATTGATCCACCCAAACCAATCTGAACACCATGATGCAGATGCAGCCTCCCACTCAGAAAGTGCCCGAAACCGTGCTTAGTCAGAAGCTGGGGGCATGTAGGAAAAGAAAGCATCGCTTGCCCTGATTTTTTTCCCAATTAACAGTTGGCTAAAATCAGAGATGTAATAATAGCGGCTAATTGTTTTTTGTAGCCATCTGTTGTGTTTTGTGAAGTCTGGCCCAACAGAGTAGTTTTGGGTTAAGTTGTATCATCTTTCCTGGAAGTCTGTAGGTACAGTATGGTGCAGTTAGGAAATGCATAGCTGTAATGGATTTTTGAGCAGTTTAGATTGGCACACCTTTCCTATAAAAGACGTTGAGGTAGTATGGTTTCAAAAATACGTAGTGATGATGCAAATGTCTGAAAACATTTTACATCTGGGTCTGTATAAAATTCAGTCTTGCTAGACTGCCTAAACAGGTCCGTCGCTCTGGGTACCGCATTCATCCAGTACAATAAACTGTAATAAAACATGAACGGTCCCATAAAACTATATCGATCCAGTGCTTTACCATGTGACATCCTCACTGGAGAGCATGTTCCCATTTGCAGGTACAGGGACTTGTGATGAAAGTTCTTAGTCCACTGAAATGAAACGGTACTCAGAATGTATTCGGTAGGCTTTGTAGTGCAGCGCACTGGGGTTTATAAGTTAAAGGAATGTCTGTATTGCCTAAATGATAAAATCAATACAAGGGATGGTTTTTACATGCTGCTTAATCTGACGTGTGCCTTCCAACAGTAATGTAAATACCTGCCAGTGTCAGTGCCGCTGTATTTACTGTTGCCAAGTTGTATGTGATGTACAACCGTAGAAGAAGCTTCTATTCTTCCAAGCCAAAGGAAAATTAAACTCTCTTCCTCTTCCTTTTGGCCCGTGCTTGCTTTTTCCTCAGTAGGATTGAAAATTCCACATCTTTGATGTCTGCCTTTCTGGTGTTTAAAAAAAAAAAAAGTTAAACCAGTTGAAGGTATAGAAGATAAAAGGGTGTAAGTCTATGTAAAGATACCCCAGCTGGCTTTCTGTTGACAGCCCTGGATGCTGAAAATGGCTTAGGTGTGCCAGCAAGATCCCTGTGGCTGCGGAGGTGCAGCCGTGGACTTTAAAATGGCTACTTTGTGCATCTGAGCTTTGAAAATGGCAAACTGGACACGGTGGATTTAAGTTGAGATCCCATCATGAAAAATCGATGGCCTGGTTAATCCAGCGTTGGTATTTTGTCGTTTTTGTCCAGATCAACTGACTTCCATGGGCATTCTTTCAAAATAAAAATGTTTTCATTTGCAAATTATCAATGTATTTTGGGACTGAAAAAAATACTGCTACTGCACAACACTGTTCCTCTGCAACAGACTGCCCACACGGAAACCCATTCTGGTCTGCCCTGTTGCTGAATATCTTTATGTGCACAATCATTGTTGGACAACTGGCCAAGCAGAAACTATTAGTTAGTTAAAAATGTTAATTTTAGCTTTGCAGTATTGCTTCCTTTGTTGTTCTTTTGTTAAACACCAATTATTATTATGAGGATCGTGATTATGAAATAAGACCTGTTTTAAAGTTTCAGAATGAAATGATAACTTAAATTCCTTGAAATATTTATTGCAAGTTTAAAAGTACTTTTTCTTGATGTGTACTGTTTAACTCAAACACTGGTTTATATCTGTAGTAGAGATATAACTAAACAGGAGTACTTTTTGTGATAAGCATTTACAGTAGGTGACTGCTGAAATAGGAAATGTTTCATATTTCTCGAGACGATGAAAATGTCACTAGTGGCAAGCTTGTTCATTTTAGCTGCTGGAACCAAATTTTTCAAGAACGACATTTATGAAGTGTATAGTTGGATAAACTGAGAGATACACGTTTGATATTTGACTCTGAATTTTTTGTTAATACAGTGAAAGTTTTATAACCAGATGTGTAATTGATAATCTTTAATTATTGAATTATCTGTTCTACAAAAGTGTTTTAATTAATTGGAGTTCATTTGATCCAAAATAATGCATGGGCATTTTTTTTCTTGGCGTTTCAAAATGACTGTGTTTTAAGAAGTACATTTCCTTGCCTAACTCAATAGAGGAATATTTGGGGAAATTCTCATTGTAAATCTTTGTCTAATGCATATTTTTCTTCACCAAATAGTTGCAACAGTAAAAATAATTATGTTTGCCATCCAGCTAACGTGATGCTGTTACTGTCCCCTTAATAGTCTGGAGTTTACAGCTCTGCTGCATGCTGAAGTGCTCGGGGTGTCTGCTGAAGATTAAATTGTAGCCTGACTGAACGATAAAACTCGAGCAGAGCAACACTGATCTTTTTCTGGTTTATTGCTTGGATTAAACAAGTGAATTAATCAATTTACTGTGTAATGTATGTTAATATCATTGTTTCATGACTATTGACGAAAATCTTTTTAAACTTGCAGCAAGTAGTGGCAGCAATAAATGCAGGAATCATACCTTTAGGAAACACATCTACTCAGATCAGTCACTGGGACTTGGGAAGTTCCTTCTTCTTTGCTGGCACTGTTATTACCACCATAGGTAGGACACAGCTTCTTATCTTTTTATAGTAAATCAGCTGAAAGTCTTTTGATTTCCAGTGTGTGCATATATTTGTTAATGGTAAATCTTCCAAATCTTCTCGTTTAAAGTAGAGAGTTACGTTTTAGCTGCAGGGGCAGAAATTATAGCTGTCTGTAAGGATTCCTAGCTGAGAAAATGATTCTTCTGTAGAAGAAAAATGTTGCTGTATATTTCTGCAAGGTGACAAGAAGAGGTTGTGGAAACATTTTCTTAGGGGAATTTGGTCAACTGTGTAATCATGTGTTAAATAGGCCAGAATTTAAAGCACACATGCATTAAACCTTGAGTGAGATGTATGGAATTTCAGGTCTGTATAATCCCGTTCTATATTGTTGCTTTTTCTAAATTCTGAAAAAAAGATGAGAACATGGTAAAGATTCAGTTCAGCTTAATTTAATCAGTTATGAGTGTTGTATTGACAGTCAGATTTACGTTCAAAAGCTTTCTTTGAGGCTTCTGTTGCATTCAGAGAAGTCCAAAGCTGCAGAGTGATTTATCCGTGCTTACAAGCCCAGGGAGTTTTCTGGATCCCTTCTGCATTTGAGAGCCACTGTCCCTCTGAGCGGGTGTGAACAGCAGCAGCGTTTGATCTTTCAGCATCTTCCCTTTGGCTTCCCTTGCAACAGAGCGCACATGGTATACAGTTCAAAGACGTAGCGTAGCTCACAGATCATAGAAAGGGCATCCACAAAGGTGGCTGGAAATTTGAAGAAATCAAATGAGAAAAAATTTAAGACCTACATTGTGAGAGTAATGGATAAGGAATTGCAGCGTTGTTACAATAATTACCTCTAAGTGATATTTATATGCAAATTGTGTTCAAGTGATGTATTTACCTTTGCTCTTTCTTTATGTAGAAGTGCATGAGTACTGTGGTTTTTGCGTGTTTGAGTATGTACATGTCTATATATATGTATAAATATTGTGTCTATGTGTAATATTTTTCCACACCCAGAGTAACTGAAGCACAGGTTTAGTGCAAACAGAGCGAAACTCTTACCTCCCTGAGTTTAGTAACAAACTCAGTGATTTTATAGCAGCAGGTCCACAAGGTAATAACAAGTATTAAGAGGTGTAATTTTAACAGATTATAACAAAGAAAAGCAAGAACCTTGAAAGGATAGCTTTACGATCAGTCTTACATTATCCTCTTTGGACAGCACCAAGCTTCATGTCATAAGTAAGTCTCCATGGTCCTGGAGGAAGTGCTTAATATTTGTTTCAGTTCCCAATAAGGATAAAAGTCAACGTATGAAAAGTGTTCAAGGAATTATGTGATTCAAAAATTATTTTAAAGCAGTGGGCCATTTTGTTTCACCATTTTGTTTCCAAGTAAAACTAAGACTTTTCTAAATCAAGATGTTTCCTGATTTGATTTATTGACCTGATTCTACCAAAACAGGCGTGAGTCCTGCTTGGAGGAGAGAGGGGGATCTGCAGAGGCATCCAGGCCTCAGCTCCGCTGTCCCCAAGAGGCAAGATAACCCAATAGGAAATACATTGAAAAATTAATATTTCAGGTCATTTCTGCAAACCAGAGTAGTCAGAATCAGGTCAGACTAGGCAACTGTAAATGTTTATTTCAGGTTTTGTGATAGCAACCTGAGAAACTCTAGGGAAAAAAATCTCCCATAAAATATTTCAGCTTTGGAGTAACTGTTTTTCTTCAGAGACCCTTTCTGACGGGAAGCTCCCAGTCAGTTGCAGGTTTGTGCTGTGTTTCTTCAGACCTCAGGACAGCACGCTTACACGAGAGCGGTAGCGTGGTTGGCGTTGTCGCGCTGCTGTGCGCCATCCTCCCGATGGTTCACAGGGCTTGCAGCGTGACAGCAGGTGGAGCTGTCATCAAAAGCCCTCGGAACTGTGACTTTCCCAGGAACGTGGTGACGAGCGTGACAGTTGGGTGTGCGCTCTCTTATTCTTTGCACGATTATGTGCCATCAAGTGATTTTGTGTTCAGAACAATATCTTTTCATATGTGAGTAGCCTTTTGAAAATGAAGGCATTCCTTCCAATTCGGAGGCATGTGGTTATCATGTGACTTGGTATTTTAATTTCTCAAGAGGCTAAAAATGTGGTTTATGAGCATCTCCAGAGAGTTGCCATAGGTTTCAGCCAAACACTACGGATATTCTCTATGGACAAAGATAGGACCTTATAAATTCATATAGCAACTTTACAGAAGCAATTTTTAAATGTGATTTTATAAATATGAATAAAATTTATAAATATTATGTCCTTTAGACTGTATACCTTAAGAAGTACTTGAAAAGAAGAAAAAAGGATTACTAACATTCAGAGAAAATGATAGCTTTCCAGTGTTGCAGCAGATTCTCTAGCTTTCCAAACCCTTTATTACTATAATTTTACCTTATCATTTAGCCCACACTCCTCCTGGTGATATCTCAGAATCCAAGAAATTCAAATGGAACCAAGAGTTTATTTATCGATAGTGTTTCCCAAACCTTTCTTTAATGACAGTAGCACTTGCATCCCACAAGTATTTGGTTCCTGGGGAGAGGGGATAATAAATAAAGCCTTTAGCATTTCCCTAAGCAATAAGTTATTGTATTACAGTTCCTGTTACTATTGTGTCACAGTAGCGATGAACATTTAAGTGAAGAATATTGACCGTGTATTTTGGTGGCTGTTGGCAGCAGTCCAGACCCATCTGTAGTTTCTTACACTTCTGGGTCTCCTGCACGCTGCTGAAAGGCTCGGTGAGGGGGACATGTAAATCTGTTGAGCTTCAAAGCCAGCTAACAAAACCAGAGGTGGCACTAGAGAAGGCATGGCTTGATGTTTATTTAACAGAGTTTTTTTATTCTCTTATAATCTTTCATGTTATCCAGTAAATGTTACAGTGCATGTTATAAGATCAATGAACTCAGTTTTAATAGAACGTAATCTGTCATACTGCTACTAGATCTTTCCTAAGAAGTGCATTTAGTTGAGAGGTCAGGGTCAAACAGTTTCACGAGACTTTATTTAGAAAAGTTCCTTTGTAGATTTTTTTTTCCTTCCCCCCCCCCCCCTTTTTTCCCCCTTCCTTTTTTCACTTTGCAGATACTACTGTGCGACAGCATCAAACTTGTTTCAGGAAGGGAGCTTGCTGATTATAGGTTTGGCTTGCTTAGTTAGGTGTTCTCACGTGTGGTTTTGTTTCTAGAACGTCAAAGGGAAACATGGGGAACATGAGGAAATGGGAACGCAAAAATTTTCTATGAAAAATATTGTTGCATTGTTCCCAGGGATACTGTGCATGCTGCAAAGCACAAAAGATAGTCTATTTTTCTACCTGAAAATGTCATTATCCAGTCAGTCCTGTTCTAAGACCTCATGTCCAAAGAAAAGGAAAAAAAGAGAGTTGAGAAGAGGAGCCAGAAAAAATGGTAACTCAATCACAAAGCTGGAGATAGTGCCGAGGAATAGGGAAAAATAATCTTTATGTCACCTCTTGTTATTCTTAGAGCTCGTTGCTAGCGCTGGGCATGTTTTTTTATCCTCTATATCATTTCCTTCAATAGGTAGCTTAACTCAGAAATAGGCGTTAGACACAACCTGTGCACACCCCGCTTTCCCCCAAACAACTTGTATTTTAGGGCCTGAGAAAGTCTTACATTGGCAGCAGGGCAGGAAAGGAGACGTTTGTTGCTGCAAGCTTGAGACCTGTATCTAGAAAAATGGAAAAACAAAGTAGACATGCCAAGGCCATGAGCTTAGCGGTCGTTTTCCCACATGACTGCTGTCTCAGCACATAAAAAATGTAGTGTCAACTGTAATATTTGAGACCGTATCGTGAAAACCTCTACTAGACTCCTACGGATCTTCATCTAAAATAGCTGTATTATTTCTGCTGTTATTCCAGCCAGTCTATAATGACTTTTTCAAGCACTGCAAGTAGACATACAGTGCAAAGGGCACTTACTCAGACCCCTGGAAGGTGGGAGTATCTTGAACAGCGGTTGTGAGCGTGCCGGGGGTGCCAGCAACCGCAGTGGTGGCTGTGGTTTGCCAGAGCACGTCCTTTCAAACAGAGCCGTGTCTGCCCGGGGGTGAGCTCACAGAGCCCCATTGGTACCTTGGCGCTGGAGCACACTTTGCAGCCATACTGATGCCAATAGCCAACGGTTGCTAATAACTGTGTCTACATATCAAAAAAGGAAGAACACCTCATTTCTTTTTGTCCTTTCCCACTTTTTTCCACCAGCTCTTGATTTTTGAACCCAAACTTCTCATATGCACTGGAAACTGAAGCTCTTGAGAAGATCTCTCATGACTAAAGTCTTTCACTTACCTTCATGTAGCTAGCTGTAGTAATATGGTTATGGTTTTGGTCCAAAAGCCTAGCAACCGTTACTAAAGAGTGCAAAGGAATGTGAATTATTTTAAAAAAACAAAACGAAACAAATCATAAATATTTACCTTTTAGGGAACAGTTGTGAATAGCGGGCAGCTAAGATTCTGAAAAAAAGATTAATATTTTGGACTAGAAATCTGAACTTGATTTGTCACTTTTAGATTTGCAATTAGTTATGTAGCTTCAAATGCAATTTCATTGTAAGAAATACTTCTTTCTGACATTTTCCTACTGCCTGGACACAAGCTTTTGTTGTGAAGGCAGGGTATTTTAAAAGGCCTTATTACATTGCTTGTCGATTTGAAACAATAATAAAATCCTGCTGCTAAATCTGTCCCTTCTGGCACCATTTCACGGCATTTTTGAAATACAAAGTAACAGAATAATGTGTTGATAAGTAAAATATACAAAATATGTTTGATGTTATAAAAAGACAAATATTGCTGATAATCAAATGTGTTACATGTTACATCGGATAATCATAAAGATAAAAAGTTGCAAATTATGTTGAAAAATTTGTTCCATTAGTTCAGAAAAGATGCATAATGTACTTATGTTAGAACGGTTATCTTTTTTTTCCTTTGTGTCATCAAAGAAGAAACAGAGCTATCGAGGATGAGCATAAAAATTTCATTTGAAAACATTACTCCAATTTGCTTTTCACGATATAAACGCTTGGATTTCTGTTTCTGTGTTTTCTGGGATACCTGTTTGTGTGCTTGAAAGGGAAGAGAGAGGCAGCAAGGAAGAGAGAATGAAGTGCAAACATTGAGGTGACAGAGGAAGGAGTTGGTGAAAAACTCCTAAAAGTAAAAAATATAAAATACATTTACCTGAAAAATATTCTGATATGTGATTCTCTCCATCGTATCAGTATTCAAATCTGCAGTTGAG
The DNA here is from genome assembly GCF_028858705.1 of Grus americana. Taxonomy (NCBI): domain Eukaryota; kingdom Metazoa; phylum Chordata; class Aves; order Gruiformes; family Gruidae; genus Grus; species Grus americana. The sequence goes on from NC_072854.1 coordinate 102,364,114, forward strand.
ACTATGACTTAAATGAACTTGACTACATGGGGGACATTGCGGTGTATGGCTTCTGAGGAGCGGTTTCTTTCAAGGCTCCTCAACACAAAATAATCTTCTTTGGTTCCCTTTCCAAAGCAACAGGTGAAGTTTTATTAAGGCAGGGTCATGGACCTTATCCTCCACCAGCAGCCTGGATGTGTGTGTCCAGATTCCATCTAGCTTCTAGCAGGAGTACGTGTGTGTGGCAAAGCTCCGTATAACCAGTTGGTAAGGCCAGCTGCAGAGCAATGCAGAGAAGAAGTGGTTAAGATTCCTGGTGTGTGGAAATGGGGTGGCGAGAGACATGCTTGAGGGGTTCCTGGGGACTGAGGTGGAAATGCTCCTTCCACCTCGTACTCTGCAGAGGGCTCCACTGAAAACTCCTGCTGTGTTACTGTGATGTCGTATCGAGTCTCAGACTGCGTTAAATATGTATATCTCATCTGATAAGACGTCAACGGAAAGAACTATTTTGTTTAAAAAAAAATTCCCCTGAGATATCTTCAGAATTCTATCTTTCCTCTAGATCAGCGTCGTGCTTACCTTCCCATCCCTGTGCTGCCGTTCTTAATAGACGATGTTAGAGCTAAAATAGCTTTTTAGTCTGTCTTTGTTCCATTCTAATTTTTCTCCTTTGCTTCTTTTGTTGCTCCTGTGAAAAAGTGTCTGAATTTGACCCGGTTATCGGCTGTTGACAAATAGCGATTCACTCGTGCTCTGGGGAGACCTGTTAGGATTTGGCAACAAAATTCTCCAAATATTTCATCTGAACTGAGCATACTCTCTCCCAGGACAGTAGCGACTAAACAAGATTTCCTCTGTAATTATTTCTCCCAGGAACAGTGAGTAGAGACTGTATTACCACTATGCCCTCAATTTTCTCCTGCATTTGTTCAGGCAGCGAGAAAGAGGGCTTATCTGACCCGAATGCTGAGGAAATAACACTTGGACGGTACAAGGGTCAGAAGTAATAATTAGGATAAGACTGCTGGGAGCTAGGCAACTTGGAGCAGTGGTGGAGGAAGGACCGTGGTGAAGAGCTGAAAGGAAATGATATTAGATGAAGAGCTCGGTTAGAGACATTGAGGGCTTGTATATCAGAAAAATTGAATTAAATCGAACGAGCAAATCAGAGAAAAGAAATTGAGCCTCACTGACCAAAACAACTGAGACTAAGAGAGGGAAAGGACCACTTTTTTTTTCCTGCATGTGCCAGAACACTCAACAATGCTAAGGGTGGCTCTGAAATTGAAGAAGTGAAAGTTTATGGGATGATACACAGCTTTAATTAAACGGAGAAGTGCTTTTCTACCAGCCCCTTTTTGATACGTAGGTATCTGACGTGCAGGTATATGGTAAATTGCAAGCACTTGTGGGTTCTGTGAGCCATATTCATAACAGAAAGGATCTCATATTTCTGATGATATTGTTATTTTAAATTATTAGCTATATCAGAAAAGCTTAGTGTGATGTAGTCTCTTAGTAACGTGAATGTACAAGGGAACTTTTGTTGACCTGCTAAGTTCTGAATTCTGGACAAGAAACTTGGGAATGGATAGTATAAAGGGATGCTGTTTCTTTAGGGAAGGTGGTGGCATCAGTGACATTTCATATCACTTTTCTTATCTTTTTTGAACTAATCTTTTTTACACTAATCTTTTAATATTGATTCAGAGCACCGCCCGGTGCTGCATTTTCTTGTAACACCGAGTTTCCAACTATGTTTATATTCTGCAATATTTTTTCTGACCACCTGGAATGTTTTTCAACATTGCTGTGATTTCATTACAAACTGTTTTTGTCAAAATAGCCTTTTTAATTTCATTGATAAGCTTCCTTCTAGGCAGCACTAACGGTTTAATTTTGGTGTGGTGTCTGTTTGTTGTTGGACCTTGCAAAGCAAGGAGAAAGACGTTCTGTTTTTGCAGTTTGATGTGCTTGTGCGTTCTGACCTTTTAATCTTCCTTTTCCTCAAAACCAGCAAAAAGTTGTGTTAAAACAAATTCCCAGGTATACAGCTTTCCATCACTCGTTTGTACCTTCTGTAACTTCCTGAACAGCAGACTACGCTTACGGCAGTTCTGCTGAAGTCTTGCCGTGGAGTGAAAATGTCAATTCGTCAGTTGTGACACAGTCCCCAATTTACACTGCAAATGAGCACTGAAATTTTCACAGCTTACTCTGTTAATGCTGGTGTGCTAATGGAACTGCATTTTGTTTTCTTCATTCAGATTTCTCATCACCAGCTGATCAGTATAGGGTTTCTGATCATGTCCCTTTTTAATTTCCAGGCTACGAAAGCTTGTTGTGATCAATAAAGGAGAGGCTGCCAGGAAGAGTTGCTGAATATGGTTAGACTGCTCGCAGAATGCTAGGATGAATGAAATTATCTCCTGCTTCCCTTTTTGTTTATTTTCCTAATTGCATCAGGAGCGGTGCAACCAACCATGAGAACCTCAAATCCTATAAGCAAGCAGAGGCACAGGATTGTAGAAAATACAGGAAAAAGTGAATGTTTTGTGCTTTGTTTCTACTAAACAAGAAGTAACAAAATTGGAGTCACTTAGTGTGTAGGGTTTAGAGGTCCAAATAAAGGCACCTGTAGGCACCATCAGGCTAATCTGTTGGTAAGCTCCCCTTTGACCATTTTAAGCTGTTTACATTATGTGCTGCTTTATTCACAGCTGTTTGCACTTACTGTGTAGTTGAGCTGCTAAACAAGACCAGCTTTTAAAAAGGGAATGGCAGCTATAATCAATGCCAGATTTTTTTTGTTTTGTTGGGCTGTAATCTTCTTTACAAGTGGAGCTGACCATCTCAGCTAGAGTTCCTGCTGACTGTTTTAGAAAGTAAGGCACTTTTTAGGTGCTTTTAGAACAAGCTCTGGGTTCTGAAGACTTGAAGATCTCCTGTTGAGCAGTTTGTCAAACCTAGGCAAATAGTGCGTTGCTTTATACCAGGTGAGAACCTGCCTAATGTAAATCCCACTCTGTTTGCTTATGACGTTGACCTGAATGTAGAATGAGGTGGTTTTTCTTCCTGGAAAGTAAGATCTGGAGAAGATTGCTTGTGTTGTATTGAAGCTTTGCTCGATGCACACATCAACTGTTTGTCTGCTCGCAAGTCCCAGGAGTGCCCCTTGGCACTCTGGCTGGTGGGAGCAGGGCAGGGACCAGTGCCGATGGAGAACAGCTGGGCTTCGATATTCCAGTGCTGCACTGAATTGGACATCTGGGATCGGCTGGAGAAAAGGCTTAGTTGGCCAGGATAGACTCTTTGCCCGCTATCCACTCAAATGTTAGCATGTAAACTGGGCTGTTTACTCTTCCCTGACAGCTGGAATTAGAAACCTGATGGATTCTATTTCGGTGCTATTTGAAAGATGACTACCTTTTTTTTTTTCCTCCCCCAAAGAATATAGAAAGGAAGTTATACTGATAGCTTAAAAGGGCTTAAAGGTTTCTTGAAGTGCCAGTAAATAATCTGATGTGTTGTGCCACCAGCATTATAGAGTGAAATAACATTAAAATATCACTACGGCACACGAGAATATCCATTAGCATTTTATAAAAGTGTTTCTTTTTTATACACTGAGAGCTCTCTGTATTTTATAGATTTCTCATTATTGCCAGCAGCTTGGTTCCATAAAAAGCCCTGAAAAACCAAAAGGGAAGCTGGGTAGAAATACAGGCAAAGGGAAAATTAACAAAATCCATTAACTTTTTTCAGTGACTTTTTTTTTTTTTTTCCTGTATTGAATTCTCTGGTGCTTTGGAAAATCTCACCCTCTGGTGTCATCATTTTTGCAAGAGCTGCATCAGTCGATATGACTGCAAGCAAAGTTCTAGCTCACGTCTCAGTGTGGGTTAGAAATACATATTTTTCAGGAGTACAAGTTTATGTCTGCAGTAACGTGTATAATCTGCATATACAGTGCTTAAGATGAAGAGGATAAAAAGCAATAAAAGCTGATTTGAACTGCTAATGCAAGTGTAATCGTTATATTCTGATGACTTCAGTTTTTCCTTTGGGAGGAGCAGACATTTAGAAAAGACACCTGTTACTTTCAAGTTAGTAGTAAGATAGGTGGTAAAATGACTCACGGTGGCATTGCAGAAAATATATGCATTATCTACCCTTTCCTGGTCATGCTGAGTTTCACCAATGAATAGTTAGATGCTTTTCGAGGTGTGAAGAAAAAATAAAAAGGGATGTAACCTAAAGGAAGGACAATTGTCTGCTACATACTAGCTGAAAGCAAATAGGTATGTGTGGTAGTACAACTATTAGCCTGTAAAACATACGATGAGTTGCTCTCTTTCTCAAGGTATTCTTATGTCGAGTACTAATGGTTAAAATCTTAGTTTGGACTTGCGTGGCAGGATCAGGAAGAATAACATCTTTTTCCTTCTAGTTAATTTACTTTCTGAAAGTCATTGTATTCTAGCTAAGGCAGTCTCAGATTGATATTTATTTTTTAAGAGAAGTGGTTAGAAGTACCCTTTGATGTTAATAAGAGATTGGCATCTAAGTTTTTGGTTCTGTAGGGACAAATCTGTAGAGTTTTACTGTTGTGGCTTCACTAGAGATGTGCTTTTCTCCCTTTTCTGCACTTGTGTGGGATTCTGATGTGTTTGGCTGGACTGGTAACCAGGGCCTAGAGAAAGCCAAGTATAATTAAAGAAAAGACATTACTTCATATGGACATCTTTACTGTGAATGTTTCATAGCAACAGTATCTCTAAATTCAAGCCTGACTTGGCAGACACGAATGTGATGGTAATTGTGGTCCCAGGTAGTCTCCCTTACCAGCAGGGATCTTTACTCTAAATCAGTTGTCCACCTGAAATCAGTAATTCAGTACACTCAGATGCTGTGGGTATGGAAGTATTAATTTAATATTTAGATGAACAGGTGGAAAGTATCAAGCAGTCTGAGTTGGAAGAAGGATTCTGATCTTGAGAATTCAAACGCTTTACAAAATCCATCAAGGCAAAGGTGTCTTTTTTAATGCTTTGAATGTAACTACATTTTTTTCATTCCACGGAACTTTTTATTCTTTTCTATAAAACGTATGTTTAAGTTCTGGTATCCTTCTGGTATCCCCTGTTAAGACTCTATCAGGTTAAGGATGACATTATTTGAAAATGGTAGTGGTGTTTCTTATTCTTATGACATTCTGACAGATGCTTGAAATTGTAACCAAATGGAAGAACTGGGTACATCGCTCTTGAGTCCTCTCTTGCTTCGGATAGCCAGACTCCAACTCCAATTTCTGCATAATTGCTTCCTTGCTGTCATCACCTCTTGCTGTACAGATTTTTCATCTTGCTTCCTTTCTCCAGGCATAGAATCTGAATTAAATACTTCTCAGGAATGAATTGATGATGCTTGCTACTTGTGGGGCTAACAAATAAACACTTCTCTGTCACTGGGGTTAGTTGTACAACTTATTTTAGTTCAGGAGAGTTTTCTTTTTGGCAAAGATAAATATTTGAAGGATCAGATCACTTTTATTATACATTAGCATTTTGTTAACCTGTGAAAACTTTCACCATCTGAAGAGACTGTATAGGAAGGTTATTCCCTCCTCTTGTCTACAGTTGCTGTTCTTGTCCAAATTCAGAATATGTCTTTTCTAGCTCTTCAACTGCCAAGATTAGCCATAGTAAAGATTATTTGTTCACCAGTAATTTTTGCGGACTTTAATTCTGAAATTGTATCATCGGATCATATAGTAGTAATGACTTGCTCGGTTTACCTGCATTCTTTGCGTAGTGTGGCATAAAACAGTTTTTAGGGAAAACATGGATGATCTTGGTTCTCAGATCTTCAAGGCTTTTTGCTGTGTGATGCATTACAGCAAACCAATGATTGTGGAACCAGCGTGGTGCTCGCCATCCCCTGTTCTGATCTCTTTGCTGTGGTATTTTGTCTGTCTTGTTTATTTAGATTGCAAACACTTTGAGGCATTTATTTTCGGTCATAATGGTAACAACTTGATCAAGTTCACGATCTCTACAACTCCCTGAAAGGATGTTGTAGCCAGGTGGGTGTTGGTCTCTTCTCCCAAGTAACAAGCAATAGGACAAGAGGAAATGGCCTCAAGTTGCACCAGGGGAGGTTTAGATTGGGTATTAGGAAAAATTTCTTCACCGAAAGGGTTGTCAATCATTGGAACAAGCTGTCCAGGGAAGTGGTTGAGTCACCATGCTGGAGGTATTTACATGTAGATGTGGTGCTTAGGGACATGGTTTAGTGGTGGACTTGGTAGTGCTAGGTTAATGGTTGGACTCTGTGATCTTAAAGATCTTTTCCAACCTAAATGATTCTATGATTCTTTAATTATCCCAAGTGTCTGTATTGCTCAGTTTAACTGATGACGTGTTAGGGAGATATCTGAAATATGTAGTTAAAACTGATATTTTTTTTTCCCTAGCTCTGCAACGACAACAACAACAAAATTCCTGCATCGAAGTTCTCTCAGATTAAGGATCTGTGTTACTTCTACTTTACATAATCTGGTTTGATGTAATTTTGAATACTCTTTAAAAAAACCCACACAACAGACTAACTTAAAAAGACTGCAATGTTTTTCAATGTAGTGGTGGATCTTTTATTCTATAATCTTTTAATGAAATAAGATAAAGTAGTGTCAGAGGCTATTAGAGCCTCCAACTTTGGCCTTTAAATAGGTAAGATGCTCTATAGGAAATAACTTCGCTAATTTTAATGGCTTAAAAAGATCTTTGATTATATATTGTTGGCATTCACTCTAAAGTCATGTTGGCAGTCTGAATGTAGTCTTAGATTTGGACATAAATATGCTGAAACACATTTGATGTCACCAAATTCTTTTAGAAATCTGCCAGCATTGTTGCTGGGTTAAACCTTTTCTCCTCTTCAAACTGACCTGGAGGTACCAATTCATGCTTTTGTTGCACCACAGCTTGCTGAACTTCACAGAAAAGCAAAAAACCAGCATTCAGGCTTGATAAACAACCATGGTGGCTGCTTGGAGAAATGGGTGCAGGAAAATACACTTGCTGGAATTCAGGAAGTGTTAGGGCAGTGCTCCTGGTGAAGGCAGAGAAACTTTTGCTCTCTGACTTGCTTTATTCTTTGCCTGATATAAGAAAGGACGGTGGATGTGAAGGGAGATGTATTAGGGGTTGTAAACCTTGCTCCACATTTTGGACAGTGTAATTGGAAAGTGTGATTCAACGGCCTGAGAAAAGGGGAACGTATCTGACCATATGTCTGTCTACTGTCTGGTTAAGAACTGACCAGAGAAAATGTGCTTACCAGAACAAGAATCCATTACCTGATTCACTGTTCCATTATAGATCATCAAGACTTAGAAATTTTTAATTTTTGTATGTGTCATTATGGGATTTATTGAGCTTCAGCTGAGCCCTAAAGTGATATTTTCTTAGGCTACATAAAAATGTAATTTAGGTTTGCATTTGCCTGAAATACCTCATTTTGCTGTGAGATGGTTTGTAGATCATGTGTGTGAAGAGACATCTATAAATTTGTAATGACTTATGACAGGTTCTTATTTACTAGGATGAAAAATGTATTAATAGCTTTTAAATCTGTACTTGCAAGCATTGCATGCTCTTGTCTGAACTTTTGACTGCTAATTAGTCATTGCTGTTAAATTGTTCAGAATTTTCATGTCTACAGACAAATATGAACTATGGATTTGATTGTTCAACTAAACTCATAGTTCCTTTTGTCCACATATAGGTCAGTGAAGACTTAGAGAAGTCATTATTCTGTACTCCTTGCTCTGTGTTTTTATTTTGCAATCTTCAAACTACGCTTGGGTAAAAGGAGTGGTAACCAGCGTGGTTCTGCAGCAGTAATTAGAGAAGAAATGAGTCAGTGCTATCAGAAATGCAAATGTGTTATAACTGAGCAGTTGCTACTAGTAGCATATTAATCTCAAAATAGTGTTAGATAACAGTGAAGATGCTAAAATGCAAGAATTAAAGACTTCATTGCTAGATGTCTTGTTAAATACATAGATTCATAGCTGCCTCTGAAGCTGCTGTATTATCGATAGAGGTTTTGGTAGGTCTGGCATAAAAAGGAAAAAAAAATAAAATTGTATCCTTCTCCTGAACCAGTTGACTTCGGGTTAGCGTAGAGGGTAAGATACCAATGTTTCCTTCTTTCTCTTTATTTTCACTGACTTATTTGCAGGAGAGAAATGTTTGCATGGAGTGCTTCACTGGTGGGGTGAGAAGCCTGAATTCCGTGTCCAAGTGTACAGTGTCAATTTGTCTGGGACTTTGTGCAGTAGATTTTTTTGGTATGAAGGAACATGAGTGTGCGGCAGAGACCAAGTATCGTGCTCCATTTTAAAGGGTGGAGTTGCAGGAACTGCAGATGGTGGATATCTAGTCTTGGAGCTTCATGTATTAGAGCTTATAACAGAAATGATCATTTGATATCTTAAGTTCAGCTTTTTTGTTTTATTGAAATACTGATGCATAGAGAAGGCAGGAGTACAGTTCCTTCAAGCAGAGGAGCACAATAAGAAGAGAGCTATGTTAGTTATAGCATGTTCTGTCACCCTTTGAAGTAACCAGCCCTGGCAATTGCCCCCAGTGGTACTGAGCTTGATGAACCTACATGATAATGTAGTATGGCAAATATTCGTTCCTGTACACTAGAGAGATTTACAGAGTTAAAAACCACCATTGGTGATCAATAACAACAATAAGGAAGTAGAGATACAGGAAAGAAGTTGGGAATTTAAAAAATAAATTTAAAATCAATTTTAAATATCTTTAAAATAATTCTCAGATGACACTAGTGAAGGCAGTTCATAAACTTGGAAATGGTTGTATGAAGGAGCAGATTGTAGTAGGGTATGATCACTATTTCTTGGTAATCTGTTAAAAGTTTGGAAGAATGTATTTTGTAGGGATTTCTTCTTTTATGAGCAAGTCTTACTACATATTGATAAAACCACAGCATTTTAGGATGGGGAAAAATTACTATAACACGACTAGAATTCAATAATGGGCTATTACTTCTTTGTAAGGAGAGGTATGATTTGTAGAAAAAGGCACTGTCTTTTACCAGAGCCACTCAAAACAGCTGGAAGAACAGATAAGCTTTTTGGGCATAGCTGAGGAAGGCCTCTCTCACGATTAGAAAAACAACAGTATTTTGTGTATCAGATACTCTACGCAAGGACATTTCACTTCTCCATCATTTTATCCCACTTATGTTCTTCTACCATCCTGATTCTAAAAGAACTACTATTAGGCCTCTCTATGAAATGTTTGAACCATCTTGCAGATATCGAGACTCATGTTTCCACTCTCATAGTAAAACATTTAAAAATGTTTATTATTCTCACTTAATTTTTAAAATGATATTTCCATAATGATATGCTGCTGGGTCATCATACAAATATAAAGTACAGCATTGACAGTGGAAGTGTAAAGACCCATCTGTGCTACCCGTTTATCCTTTTTTCCCCCCCACCATGTTTTATATGTGATATTTAGAGCACCTCAACCTTAGTGGCTGTCTAATATTTCTCTGATTGGTAACATAGGGACTAATTAGAAATAATAATTCTTTCCGTAATATGCTGAAAATAAGAGATTAGGTTTAGAATAAATGAATTTAGAGATACGATTCATAATGGTAATGAAGCAGTCAAAATTATTTGTGAATCAAGAAAATAATTTGTATTATGTTGGCTTCCACATTAGAGACATCCCTTCTCCAGGTTCTGGCTGGCTGAACAAGTCCTGTCCTGTGCTCTGCAGCCATGATAGGGCAACAGAGGTGGGAATCAAAGAAAGAAGCATGAGGACTTTCCCCTAGAACTAGCAATAAACCAAAGATTGGTAGGACGGGACCCATATTCAGCTCTCATTAGCATTAAGAAGTTTTGTATTTGACTTTGAGAGAAACCAACCCGTGATGCTTGAGTGGGTAGCTTTACACCGTTGTGCTTTGTGAACCCTGCGTTTGACAGATGTGCGAATGCATGTGCATATATATGAATATATAACATTATCCATCATGAAAGTGGCCTGCCAGTCTTGGGCATGTGTGAGTTCCCTGCCAGCCAGGATGCATGGAACAGTGAGCAGTATGCCTTTGCTGAGGATACGTGCTGTGCTGTGTTTCAGAAGGGCAGTATGTACATCATGGCAGCTTGTCACTGGCTGGCCGTGCGCTCCTGGAATTGTAAGATGGTTCATGTGCTGGATGTAAAGATAGAACTGCTTCATTGTCATGCTCATCCAGAAAGTTCAGGATTTTTCAAAAGATAAATTTTTGTGACCTACTTAAAGCACCTGTCTCTAATGATGGGATAGAGGAATGAAGTGTCGAAAGTATTAAGTAGTCACGTAGAGGCAGGATGGAAACTTTAACCGCAGTCCTCTGTGAAAATGCTGCCACAGAGATCTGCTTATTAACTAACACCAAAAAATCATAGCAGGAGAAGCTGAAAAAGCAGCTGGGATGGTGAATGCTTTTTGATGAGCGACCACTGAACACAGAAGAGTACAAAGTGTGTTCTGGCTTTGGGGATGTTATGCGTCTCCCTGGCATATGGCCTTTGGAGAAACTGTAAAGAGGAGACACCTACCATAAGCATCAAAGCTGGGATGTTCCTCTGAGTTGTCTGGAAGCCTGAGTGGGCGTTCTCCATCCTGTGCTGGCTGCTTTCTCCAGTGCACTCTCTTCCTCTCCCCGTCTTTTTCTAATGTCCTTTTCATCTCAGGTTCATCTACACTCACCTCTCTTCTCTCCTTTTCCATCTGTCCTCCCTCTGAACTCACAGAAAAATAACCACAGAGCTAACAGAACATATTGCCAGGGAAGGCTGCAGCTTGCGTCTGAATGAGGAAGGGGCTTTGAGACAGCAAGTGGCACTGTTGGAGCTGCTTCTTTTTATCACAAAGCAGTTAACAACTCAGTTTTTGGGCTAGTCCAGTTGAGAGCCCGTAGCAATAGATCTGCCACATAATATATTGCATATGGCACTGTTATTAATGCTAGCTAAATACTAAATCGCAAAGAAATTTCTAGGGAAATTAAAAGCAGATTTGACAGTATTGATGCATATGGCTGGTAAATCTACACGAGTCAGATGGAATCATATCCAGCCACTAACATTTAAAAATAACGGGTGTGTGACATGCGGTGTAGTTCAAATGCTAGGTCCTGAGCCTGCAAACACCTGTGCGTGTGCCTGACTTGAGGAGCACGAGGAGGTTCTCCGTGGGTCAGGACCTTGGAGAACTCTTGTGGAAAGGGGATGATTTTGAAGCTTGGAGAAGACATGACGTGCCTGGTGTTACAGCTGGGTTCAGTATTTGTGAGTTCAGTGATGTCTAACCCCAGAGTTTTCCACTCTTCTGTTTTTGATCTGTGGTAGAGGTGTTTCTGAAGGCTTTCTGTAGTCATGACATTTTGTGCTTCCTGTGAGGCACTCTTTGGTAGTATTAATACAAAGTAATTTAAATATATTGGAAAAAATAGTATTAAAATACTATTTTATTTATTGAATGTATTTGTCTCAGGGATGCAAAGATACAAATGATCCCCCTCAACCAGTATATAAGTAGACATTGATTTAAAACCTCTGGTGTCTGCAGTTCCAGTCTGAACTGGGGTAACAGATGGTTTCACAGCCAAATGGCTGCACCAAGGCTGCGTGACCCAATAGCTTGTGGTGATGCCTTTGGTCCTCTCCTCTTTGCCCTGGTACTTCCCCGCCTGGTGAGAGGGGGTCCGCAGCACTCTCTGCTCTGCAGTTTTGTTCTTTGTGAAGCTCTTGACTGACAGGTAAACTTGTCTGTCTGAGCGATCACAGGAGTGATCTTGGATGCGTATTATCAGTCCCTTTGAGAATGGTGCAGTTTTATGTAACATCTCTAAGGGATTTCTCAGGAATTTTTGGAGCCCTGAGCAGGGTTCTAGCTTATGTAGGTCTATGGTAGAAAAACTAAATATTTGGAGCTTTTATAAGATACTGTCTTGGGAACTTTGCAGAGGATTGGTACTGCGGTCAGAGCCCCCGGCTGGGTTCTGGGTCCTAGTCTGATTTCTGGTCAGAGAGGTTTTAATGGAGCTAAATTCTGTGGGACTCAAGAGTTTAACCTTCCTGAAGGGGGTGTTGTGAAAGGAGTGTGGGAGCAAATAAAAGAGAGCTAATTCAGTAACTGTGGGTGGAAAAAAAACCTTCTGCCTCTTTCTGTCTGCTGTTCACATTCTCCCTGGTTTCAAGCCTCCTCAGCAGGGACATCTCATGTCACTTGGCTAAAAGATGCGGTTTCCTCCTTCGTGTTAGAAGATAACAAGCAACACAGGGGCAGTGGTAGCCGAAGCCAGAAGCAGTTACGTGGATAGTAAAAGCAGGGGATGGTGGAGCGACCAGGCCTATCCTTTGTGCCTGTTTAGTGGGGGAAAAAAAGGACGTACTTACGTGGCTTCCCCGAAGAAGAGCGGAGTTAGCAATGTGTCTGATTTTCTTTTTGTGCATGAGCAACATGATGAATTTTAAATAGCTGATTTTCTTCATTGGGGAGCTCTTCCAGGAAGAGGTTACATTATAATTTATATTCTTAATTAATTTTATTATTATTAATTATATGGTCCAAAGGCCAGGGTATATATCTGAATTTTTCATATGTATGACAATAATTTTGCAAGGAGATATTTATTCTCAAATCACCTTAGAGTGGTAGGGGTTAAAATGAGTGAGATGGTAAAAGGGAAATATTAGCGACTTTGAGAAATATACAAATTTTTTGTCCAGTCTTAAAAATTTGATTTGAACTTCTTTCACTATTACATCACTTGCCCAGTTTCCCTTAGTCTTCCACCATTGGTACAAGCAGGTCTGCATCCTAAAATACTGATGTCAAATATGAAAATAAATTAATTTTTTTGTTGGCTGAATGCTGCCATTCTTCATTCAAACTTCTGGTTTTGAGGATATTTTTATGTGGAATCCTGTATTTGCTAACCTAAACTGTTCAACTGAGTGTTCAGTTTGTATGGTAGTTTCTAGATACTCAGTTCATCAAAATTATGGTATCAGTGCTGTAGGAAAGACTAGTTGAGCACTAGGTGTTTGTTAGGACTCCGTAGTGTTTACCAAGAGTTTGAGTGCAGGGTTGTATGACACAGCTGAGGCACACAACGGAACTTTCAGCCAAAGAGGGCTGCACCGAAAAGCTGTACGCCAGCTTCTGTGAAACGCAGACTGTATTCTGCACTGCAAACATCAGATTTATCTTTTTTTCCCCCCAGTTCTACTGATGTATGGAAATGAGCATCTGGAGGCTGTTGTTCAGGACAGAAGAGGTAGCATCAAGTGGCTTAGTCACATGCAGTAGATTTTCTTAAGATGTGCAGGGAAAGAGTTGTGGTATATAGAGCCAGTTACTCTCTCTGTAGTAGTATTGCCAGTTCACAGTATACTCTTTGCCTGGAGAAGAATTTAGGAGGGGCATTGCCTGTTTTGAGATGGTTCAATGTATAGTTGAAATGGTTCTAACTTTCTTTTTTTTTGTCAATACACATCTGAAAATATACTTAATCTCAAAGGTAGATTATTTTTCTAGAGATAACTGTGGAAGATCGTTATACTGTTCTTGTAGCTAGTTTGCATTTTTATCTGGCAAAAATCTTCTCAAGATAAGGAATGTGATTCATATGTTTCATGATCAACATCATATGATGTCCAAGTACTTAAGCATCTCATCCGAATAGATAACCTGAAAGTTCACTTTCAAAACTCTGTGTCTGGTACATGTTCTTCTGAGGGCTGCGTACTCATGTTGAGGATTCTGATTTTTAAAATCTGATTCCTCTTTTTCACTTTGAGATATGAGACTGGCTCTTTGTATGCAAACTCATGATTTGGTCTATTTTCATTATTGTCTGCGTGTATTTCTAACCTGTATGTGTGGATATTGAAGGCAGAAGTGTTCAAAGGATAGTCTTAATATCTCTTTTGGATGGGCATTTCTTCTTTACTTAAATATACCAATATGCATTCATAAAAATAACTGTTACTGTATTTCTGGAGCACTTTGGTTTAGTATGAGCTAATGTCTGGAGCAATTGTCTTGAACTGAAGAACAAGAAGGAAAGGCACATCTGTTGCATCTAGTTAATTTTTGTGTGTGTGCATGTTACATGAATATAATTGAAGACATGGAAGGAACAGGATAATAGTATGTAGAATCCTTCTATATTCTCTGTGTTTCCTGTGTGTGGCTGCATGTGAGTCCTATGTCTACTTATTTTTATAATGGCTATTCCAGTTAGAAACAGTTTTGGATCATTCAGCTCTACTTCTGTGTCTTCCTCTAGAATGCATATATAACCGTTTTATTCTAGTAGAAGAATGCATTTGGGAACAGCATTTATTTTGAGAATAAATTTCATCTGTAGGCATTCATTAAGCATTTCTTTCAGTTCAAAACATTTTATCTATTTCGACCCTTCTGAACTGTAGAACTAAGTGTAAATTAAATTAACGTAGACTTGTTTAGGAAAATATTTCTAGTCTGATTAGTCATAATTTTAATATATGTAGTGCTGTAGTATTTAGCTACCAAGTAACCTAAATTGCCAACAGTCCCATCTGGAAGAGCTTTATTGCTAGTCATTCACTTATAATTCTTGCTGTATGGCATGTTCCCCTTTTTTGCACGGTGGCAATACACTTTTGTTATGCTCTAAATACTAAAGTACTACTTTAGATTGATTTCAGGAGCTATAGTATGGAAAACTCAAGTCCCTGAGTTTCATCCTTTTGATTGGAGCTAATGTATGTTGGACCACAGAAACACATGCAGTTAATTTTGTGGCCTTATTTGTGGGGGAAAAAAACGTGGTGCATAAGTTCTTTTGACTTCAACTTTAACACCTGGGATGCAGTAGGGATTTCGTTAGTGTCTTAGTTGCCAGTTGAGAGCCTAAAGATATTTTTTTGTGTGGAAAAAATTAAACCGCCAGATGATAAATACCGTAACACTTGTACATGATCACTTTTGATTCCTTTCTTTCAGTAATGAGTCCCACTGAGTCCTTGCGCATGTGAACAGGCATATGATAATTTAACTTTCATCTATCCGTCATCTATCCGTGGTCTGTTCGTGTGTAAACATAAAGAATTCATTCAATGGTTCTTGTTCTACCAAGAGTACAGAGCTGTGCTGAAAAATCCAAATGGCAACAAACAATTTGTTTTCCACTTCTGTGTCGACAGATGAAGCTGTGAGATACCAAACTGACGCAGATTGCTCTTACAAATAGTTCTGGTCCCAGAAAAGAAGTCCTGGCTAAAGCAAGATAAAAATCATTGGGCTTTAGTTTATGATAGCTTAATTACTTGCTGCAAAATTAATTGTTATAATCAGAGGACTGTGGTGTTCTCTTGAATGACTAGTGTCCAGTAGAATCAGACAATTGCAGTGTAAACAAATTAATTTAGGCTTTGAGTGGGATTTTTTTAAAACATTCACTGTTTTCCCAGTTATTGTCGCAGTTAGGTTCCATTCTGGTTGTTCGAGAAAAATGAGATGCTGTAAGCAAAAGCAGCTGGAGTTACAAAATGTTTTGAGTAGTAATCTTTCTGTGATAACTCCATTTATATTGAATAGGAGACAAGGTATTGTTTACATATTTGGACACAAACTAGCTACTCTAATTTCCTTGTTCAAGCTGAATGTAAAGAAAGTAATATGGATTGGGGAAAGTGTACATTTTTATCTTTTGTTTTCTCTGTTTGTGATTGTTATGTAGGCTTCTGCAAAATTAGCTGTTGTTATTTGCCAAAAAAAATTGAAAGTAACTTGTAGCATTTGGCTTCTTATAAACCCTTCAACATAGGCAGTCTTGGTTATGTTTGTGTGATTTTTTTTTTTTGTTTGTTTTGTTTTTCAGGATCATATAAATGGAAACCTTTGGAGGGGGTAGATGAAAGTATGATGAGTAATACTCTTGTACTAACCTAGACTCCTATTGTCTGGGTTTTCACATTGTCCCATCAGGATGGTATGTGAAATAAGAACAAATACCTGTTCAGGATGGAAATGCTTGCAAACAACAACTTAGTAAATATTTGTGTGAACCAAAGCTGCATATGTAAATGTCATAAGTGTCTTAAAAACCCAAAGGAATAGAAACATGCTTCAACTTAACACCAGTTCAGATCTTCAAAGGCAGTTTATGAACATTGCTGTAGAATATTTATAAAAAAGCCAAAACCAACCACCTAAGTTTTCTGGCAAATATTTTCTGTGTGAAAGAGTAAAATGCATTTTAAGAAAATGAGTGCAGATTTATTTCTCTATACAGGATTTTTGCTGAAAATGTAGCCTAGGGAATTTTAAATTCCATGCATATTTGCTATGTCCAGTTGGAGTGACTGGTACGCAATTCACAGCAGCTAAAACATTGATGAAACTTTTCCTATAATTAAGGATTAGTCTGAGCTACTGTTTGCTTATTTTTGGTAGTAATGGAGTAGTAGTGACCTTTAGTGTGGCTAATTAACACATGTTCTCTTCTGCAATGCATTTCAGAATGCTATAATAACGATAGAAAAATTAATATCAATGTATGCTATCTGCTAAAATACTATTAAGATCATATACTCTTCTTACCTCCATCTTACTCCTTTAGTTTTTCAGGTTGAATAAGGGCATGGGGTATACTTTAACGTAATTGTTGTCTTCTCATAGCAGGAATAGTCCTATTTAAAAGTCATTAAGATTTACTGTCCTTAGCTTGCATAACTGCTGTGCTGTTCCTGTCTCTATATGCTTTCATGTTTTATGGGAAGAGAAACAATACTATTTTGTTCAGGAAAAGGTTTTCCTTGTCTTTCAGTTCAAAGAGATTGTGCTGTTGATGAAAAGGGAGCAGTTGCTCTTACAAGATGTACTGACACTTAAAGGGGAGATGGAGGAAAAAAAAAGTAAATTGATACTTCTGTGTTTTAAAACTGGCATACGAGTGAAGATGTTTGTTCAGAGTAGGAACGAGATCAAACAGGAATCCATTAAACCTAAAACTTTTATTTATATTGAAAGACACCAATAAGCACTCTCCAAAGGTGATGCTCTTTCCTTTCCTGACTCCGTTTTACTGTTTGGCAGTGGTGATGCAAGCCCGCACTTGTTTGCTTCTGGTATTGTTTGCTTCAGGTCATGGTTTGCTTTCATGTGGGCTGTCAGACACTAAAGGATGGAGAAACCAAAGGGCTTGGCCGTGCAGGGTGTGAAATGCCCTCAGGCAGTTTAGATTTAAATGGGGCAGCAGGCTGACAGTCTCCACAAGGATCCAAGGTTGGGGAATACCTTTTGGGCACGCCAGGCAAGAGACAGGTCGTGCCTTGTGCCTCACAGCCACGATGGAGAGGAGCACTAAGTGTTTGAGCTGGTGATCTAAGCTTTTAGATGTCAAATTCTCAAGTTATTTTCCTTTTGATTTTCCCTTTGTTTAATAAATACATATTTTTTTTTTTTTACTCTTAGTTGGTGTGCTTGGTCTAACTGAGACTGTATGTCACACCTGAGTTCAGGAGACTATACGTATCCCATAGTCCAAGCAAGACTCAGAGCTGTGTTTGTAGAGTCAGATGGCTTAGTCTAAGCTAACTTAGCTATTCATGTTCCAGCTCAGGGCTTTGGAGGGTAGAAGTGAAATAATGTTTGAGACGTATCTTTACACATGGCTAATTTTTATATATATTTGTTTTAGTATTTTTCCCCCTGTGAACTGAAATGCAAAATTATATAAACTTAAGACCATTAGCTGAAAGCCATATTCTCTGTCTCATGAAGTATTTTGTCCCATTTTGAATTATTTTTCTATGTGCAGGTGAGGTGATCAGAGATTTCCAAAAGATTCCTCTTTGTAAAAGAAAATTCATAGCCTGTGTATTTAAAAGTAAGGTACGAAGGCAATGATTGCTCATGATTTTGCTACTTGCTGAAACTCCTGTCTACTGTGAATCACACTGGCTTCTTTCAAAAGCAAGCTGGGCATGTAAACCCAAAATATTTCAGTGTGCTTAAAGCACAAACTTTGGAATTTATTTTGCATTGCCTGACAGTAATCTTTTTAATGGCTTTACAGCACGCACAGAGACAGTTGTATATTCAATTACTGCTCTGTTAGGAATTTTTGGTTGGAATCACAAACTCTTATGAGAAACTTATCTTTATTATTTTCTCTAGATGCCTATCTTTAGGCTGCTCTCTTTGCCAGAAAATCAAATGAGAATCTCCAGAGCGATAGCTCAGCAAGTGGCTTGGGCGAAGACATAGAGTTGTACTGAGGGCTGGCAGGATGCTGGTGAGCCACCGAGTGCTCACCTTCCACGGCCTTCTGCTGAAGCACTCGCACTGCAGAGGAAAAACCCACACACCTGCATAGTTTTAAGTCACTAAAAACTGAAAACTCTGGAAGCAGAAATTTAATTCTTGCTCCTTTGAAGGATTTTAAATATTTTTGCAGTCTTGTAATTGCACTTTCTTCAATTGCTTGGATAATGACTTTATAACAAAAGATTTTTTTGATATATAGTGTGAAATTCTGGGAAATTAAAGAGCTGCTGACAGCATGATTTCCAGGATTGATTTCTGCCACATCATGACAGTGTTGAAAATCAATTGAAAAATCTGTTAAGAATTTCATTTGACAAAGTGTATGTGTTTGTTCATCTTTGCAGGTGTATATGCTGACAGAATGAGTATGCCTCCAGGTATTTAAATGTTACCTGAACAGAGATAAATTTAAACATTTTTAAATGCATGTTAACTTGCTTTGCTGAATCAGGAGTGTAACACCTAAGTAGCTAGAACCCAAAATGTAAAGTCAGTAGAAGTTATTTATGCATGGTGGTTCGTTTTCTTCTGTGTTTAAATTTCTACGTTAGTCATAATTGTAAAGATTGCTCCAGGAAAAAAAAAAGTGAGAAATAGGAGAACGACCTCACATGTTCAGACACTTGATGGTGAGCCCCACTGACAGAAAGCTCTCTCATTTTCTTCTTGAAGATAATACTATGAATAAAAATCTTCCGAGTTTTTCTTTTAGAAACTTGGTAGTGGGGTGTTTTGGTTTTTTTACCTTAAGTCTTTTGCGGAAATTCTGTTTAATATACTGGTATATGTTAGGACTAACTGCGTCAAGAGGCAATTTTAGTAATAAAATGCTCAGCTATTTGACATTATGTGCAAAATAATGTGTTTGTGTGCACGCGTATATCTATATATACACACACACACGTACATTCTTTTGAAGAGCCCTCCTTCCTACCCACCTTACTAAGATTAAACAATTGCGTAGTTCGATAAATACGTGCAAAGAAGGAGGTTCTTTTTCCTGGCAGCCTCCTTGCCTTCCCATCTCCCCTGGACTGCTGTTTCTTCCCCAGAATTTCTGTGCTTATCTCTGGTTCAAGGTAACTGATCTGGATGTGTGGGCTGTGTATGTGTAGCTTATAAGCAAGAATAGGTACAGGACATACCGGGGAAAAAACCTGATGAGGCAAAATATTTGCATTGTTGAACACTGACCTGATGAAAGGTCTCTTAAGGTGAAATAGGGTGCCTGAAGAAAAGTTAAAAGCCACAAAGAAAATTGTAGCTTACCTACTAGGTCAGGGTACCTGCATTCATTTTGGCCAGTTGTATCACCTTAACAGGATCTGAGGTCCGAGTCTACTGATTGTAGAATTATGGGATTTTTGGTTCTTGTTTTAAATCTGTGACTTCACTGAAACCAGGGTGCGCTTACAGAATACCTGTGCTGGCACAGAACACGTTTCATGAGAAAGTGGATGTCCTCGCCTCGGGAATAGCAGTGCTCCTTGAGAGAAAGGGCAAGCACTGGGGACTTGACATACTTGAGCTGTTCCTGTCTTATCTGTTGCTGTAAGTCTGCCATAGTCCTTAATTTGCTAACACTTTTGCTACAGTTTATTATTTGTAGGGAAGACAGAAACATGTACAGGCAGGGTATGGTTTAACTCTGCTGGAAAGCATGTGCATCGCTTTGTATGTGGGATGGAGAGGCCAACAAGAGCTTGCTCTACCCAGCACTAAGAATTGCTTTATTTGTAAACAAAAAGCAAACCTGTTTCTTCAATTACTTATAGGGAACAAAAAGGAAAGGTATTGAAAGAAAGCCACCAAACTCTAGAAAAAATTATTCTGGATCTCCATTAAAGTCACAGTATCAGCCTGTTGCCCAGAGGAGTTGTGGACGTCCCCTCCCTGGAAGTGTTCAAGGCCAGGTTGGATGGGGCTTTGGGCAACGTGGTCTAGTGGAGGGTGTCCCTGCCCACAGCAGGGAGGTTGGAACTAGATGATCTCTGAAGTCCCTTCCAACCCAAACCATTCTATGATTCTACGAAAAATTGCTCATAGATTGTTTTTGTCAGTACATCTAAAATTCACAATTCTTGTTTTTCTGTGGATCACCTGTATCGATGTATTTGATATTTTTCATGGGTTTGGTGCAGAACGAGTGTCACTTTGTCACATTTGATACGTATTTACACTTGATAAGAATGTGGGTAGTAAAAGATAGTAGTTGACAATATCACGAAGCTTTTTACTTTAAGGTACCGTGATGTCTTTGCTAGCTGTGTTAGCCAGGCGTCTTGCTCCCATGGAGCAATCTCACTTAGAGGAAAAAAAAAAAAAGCAAATGGGAGTTTTTGGGTTTTGGAGCTGATTCAAATTTGCTAGAATAGGAATTAGAGGTAAAATAAATGCAAGCAATAACAACAAAAAAGAAATAACTGTAAAAGGGACAGAAGTCCTACTACTGATGAGAAGTAGATGCTCTTCACTGGGCAAAGTGACAGCTGAATGAAATGAAGAACCTGTACTGGGAGGCAGAGCTATCTGAATTGATGCTGAAGCTTTTAAAAGCCTTTTAACAATTATTACCCAGTTCCTTGAGAAATTGCCTTAGCAACTGAATGTGAGTAATTAAATACTACAAGGGCTTCTGTATCCATACAGAGACTTTCCTTACAGTGCTCCTTCACCTCTCCAGCACAGCACTTTGACTTGAAGGAAACTTATTTTCTATGAATATTTATAGCCTGTTCTTTTAAAAGAAGTTTTATTGATTTGATTACTGCTCCCACAGAACAGATGAAAAGAAACCACTGAAAGGAGATCAGCCTCTGTCTTGTCAATTCTTGAATATTACACATTTTATTAATGTCAGTCTAGGTTTTCCTGTTATTATTCATAGTTGAAAAAGAGAAGTTCTATCTTATGATAATTGAGAGGGGTTTTTTATATAAAATATCTCTTTTCAGGCTTGAGCCAGAACTTTGTAAACTTCAAAAAAGTATGTTGACATTTCTGTGACAAAATTGTGTATTGGTGCTAAAAGTCAGAATTTTGTAGCTTGGAATCCAGATAATACCAAAGGGAGTGCTGTGCTGAGCAGTGGTGTTAAGTAAATAGCAATACTTTGTGACAACATCATTCCCAAATCATTCACTAAAACTGGTAAGAGAATTGGCTTCTGGAAACTATAGTGACTAGTAGAGAAATTATGCCTAACTTCTGTAAAGCAGGAATTTTCAAAGCAGAAATTTTCAGTTTCATAGCAGAGCGCAGTTTAAAACAGAGGCACCTTCACCTCTTTGTTACTGCACAAGGCACTTCCTCCAGCAAGAGTCCTGTGGCAGTTTCATCAATTGCACGGACAGAAAAGCATTTAACTTTTAAATTGTAGAACTAACTTGGAGGAGGAGCATTAGCTGCATGCCCATAATGGGATCCACAGGCAACAGCGTGTGAGCAATGGCTGTGAGATACAGAGTCTGAAAGAATTTATGTATGTATGTGACACAGAAATACTGTGCTTCCACTGCAAGGATATTCATATTCGATTCATCTGCGTATTCAGATTTGCAAATAGTCTTTCTCCTTGTTCAGCCTTCAAATTCTCTTGCACTGTGTTCAGGAACATATGTGTATGTGCGTATGCCCTGAAAGATGGGGAGTCCATAGATTTTTATAAGTATTCAGAACAGATCTCTGTGTGGCCTCGAAGAAGCTTGACTGAGGTTCTCTGAGGACTTTAGATGCTGAACTTTCCCTAGTTAAGGGTCAATGTAATGTGATTGCATAGTCCTCAGCCACGGATCTGGCGTGAGTTAGACCTAAACAATACAGAGAATTTTGGACTTTTCCCTCCGTTCAGGTACCTATTTGTAAAAAGGGGAATAGGAATTGTCTACCTACTTAACAATGTTGGGAGGCAAGTCACATGGATGACTGAAAATGCTCTTAGAGTATTACTAACCAAAGCCATAAAACCCCATGAAGTATTTATTTGTAAATGTATATGACACAAGTATACGCAAGTATCTCAAACTTTGGAGTGTGGGACAGAGTTAAGAAGAGGAAAGGAAAGGGAGTCAGTGTAAAAATGCGAATGTTTCCACACAGTGAACACGAATATGCAAGTTCTAGTATTTCTGCAGTGTACGCAGAGATTTCCACGTAGCCAGTATGGGTACATGCACTGCCTTTTTGTTTAATGATGATGTCCAAACCATTATTTATGCTAAAAGGGATATCTCATCTATGAATAAGTGCATATCTTTGCCTTGGCACTGATGGGCGGGCCTGTATTTAAATGCTAGTCTCCTCGGCCCAAATGGCAATCCAAAGGGGAAGAGCATCTTTCTTAGCTACTAGAAATTCAGTGAGGTACCTTTCATAAAGATTTCATCAGGTAGCTCCTCGGGGCCTTGAGAAAATATCTTTTGATCTCTTAAAATCAATTTGACATTCAGTATCAAAACACATGTATGCCCTTTGAAAAAGGTAATCCCTGCAATTGAGCTGCATAGTCAGGGTGGATGTGAACCTACGGCGATACCGCCGGGAGTCGCGCGCGGTGGCCGGTGGCTGAAGACGAGGGCACGGCAGCCGGTTCACCTGGCTCTGGCCTCGTGGGATTCAGCATCCAGGAGCTCAGCCTTTCCTCTGAGTCTATGCAGTCTTCGCAGGATCAAGTTTCTGTAATCCGCTTTTGTGTAATTAAGGGTGTGCGCGTTCACCAAGTTGTTAATCTCTCAGTATTGAACTGGTTCGTCAATTGCCCACATATCCAAACCTACAGCTGAGAGTAGTTTCTCGTATCTCAAAATATATGATATTATTTCAGTATAATTTTCACTTTGTTTGCTACCTGCTGAATGATGTCTTGTGTAATCTGAGGTATGTCAAAAACAGTGAGAAAACATTTACTGGTGTTTGAATTTACATTTTCTTGTTTGGAAAGAAAACATTTCAAACCTTTCAATCCCACATGAGCTATTTGATATAAATGAATCATAAGTGGTGACACTCTTTTCCAGTCAATTTTGCAAGTAAAATCTAGTCTTAGAACTCTCGAAAGCACCTATAATCTCTCACATGAGAAATACTTAATTGCAGCCATCTAGCTTCAGTAGATGCCCTGCTTTGTCTAGGAATTTTCTGTGAAAATATATTCATTTGGAGGCTGTGTTCTTCTAGCCGGGCTTTGAGAATGTGGATCTAAAAGAGCTTTCTGAAAGACTGAGATAGCGGTTAACTAGAAAGCAAAGGGATCTTTTTCTCTACTTAAAACAGAAATCAGTTGTGGGTTGTTGTTTGGTTTTTTTTCTTCCTTTTTATGAAGGCTTGAACGCAAAGCCAGTTTTGCTTCTCATTTGGAAAAAGTGTGTCTTCTCAATTGTATGAGAATCTCTACCATTTCAAACTTTTCTATATTTGCAGTATAATCTATTGTTGTCATGGGAGGGGAAACCAACTAGATATTGAAACTTCAAACATTTTTTTTGCTCAAAAGTAGTAATATATTTGTAGTTATCAAAGTTACTAATTCCTATTTAATAGCAAATCTATTTCAGATGAAGAAGTTAGACATTTTCATCCTCAAAGAAATATGTCAAAAATGGGGACATGAAAAAAAAAATTCCTATAAAGTCTCTTGGTTTTTTTTTCTTTCTATTTAGTATACCCTTGCTTCTCTCTCTAGCTAACCAAAGGGACTGAGGTTCTCTTTGAATCTTGGAGGCTTTAAAGGTTTTGGAGTTGAAACCATGGAATACGTTATTTTGTTGAATGGAGCAATTAGTTGCAATCTATTTACAATGGCTTTTTATTCTTAATTCGCTCAGAGGTTACTGGAAGCTACTTCTAAAAAGCATTTCTTGTCCACAGCTGCTTGTCGGAGGCAATGTATTCCAAATGCACAAAGTCCTTTGGGCATTAAAAGCACGCTAAACATTTAGCAGGACATGAAAGGGGTTTGGTGAAATTGGGAGGCAAATCGCGCTCCTGGTTATGAAAGCGAGGTGAGGGGGGTGCATTGGGGAAGGACAGTCTGAAAATGGTACTGACATTATCTTGGGTGAAACCGACCCCATTCTGCAAGTTAAATTTTGTACTCCGTACCGTTCACCGCAGGCAGCGTTGGTTAAAAGCTCTTTGAGGGAAACTTTCTGATAAATTTAGCAAGTTTAAATCAAGTGCTTAGTTTATTTCCAGGTTGAAAAGCAAGTGTAATGGTTTTAATGGGGACCCAGCTGGTTCTAGGAGCTACCTACTTAGTAGAACCAGAGGAAGAGACTGAAGGCGTGAAGGGCGACCGAGGTCCTGAGGCTGCTGGTCGGATTACAGGGTGTGCCGTCCCCGTGCCCTCTAGGTAAACAGTTGGGAGGAAGCGGGGGCAGAGCGTGTGGTGTGATGGGGCTGATTCTCCCAGGTTTCTCGGTGAGCAAGACGGTTGTAGATAGCCTTTACGCCGGACTCTGGAGCAGAAGTGGGAACTCCAAAGCGACAACACTGCGCCAGGGAGCTGCTGCAGCGGTGCCGGGCGTTCCTGCCCGGCGTACGGAGGAGAGCTGTGGGGTACGCAGGGATATGTGGTGGCGTTGCTGTGGCTGTGCGCTCCTCTGAGCGCAGTGCCCAAAACAAAGTTTTCCTTTGGTCTTACCTAGCAGCAGGATTCTTCTGATTTGATTTCCCCCCCCCCCTTAAAGAAAGGAATAACACTTTTCTGAGAGAAAACCCTCAGGAATTACATCAACCATATAAAATATAAATACATTTTCTCTCCCATTGCATAAATAATGGATTAGCTTTTCACTGGAGAAACAGAGAGTAGGATGTAAGCACAACTTGTGTAACTCATGAAGTAGGCTGTGGTGTACAGCAGCCGACTGTTACGAAACATGAGACTGTAGGAAATATGATTAATAGGTGATGGACACCCCTTGGTAGACCATTTCACTAAAGCACATGTCCTATCATGAGTGCACCAAGGTTTGTATTATGTGCAGTGAGCATCTGGACAGGGAGAAACTACTGCCCGTTGGGGTATTATCTTATCCAGCAATATGTGAGATTTTTAAAAAGTATAATTAGTAATACAAGACCTTTTTGTCCTTTAAGGAAGAAAAGCACTTGTCGTTTTTCAAGAAGAAAAGCAACAATTTGTGAGGGTAGAAGTCAAATGAAGCAGCATCCTTTTCTCGAGCAAGACGTGACTCTGATTTAGGGAGGAGAATACATAGAGCTGAACGTGAACTTCGTGTCCTCAGGCTGATTAGCAGCAGATGAGAAGAACGCCGCAGCAGCAGTTGTCTCTGTAATAGCTGTGGGATGCACAGAGAATGCCAGTTTGCTTTATGAAGCTAACCAAGCAAAACTGCCTGCTTGGCATGTGCTTCGCTGGGCTGGTATTGTGTCACCATTACGAGACACCACTTTTGTAGAGCAAGTGAATACAGCTCTTAAAAAAAAAAAAAAAAAAAAGGCTATTTCCAAATCCCCCAGTACAAGTTTTATAAATCTGGTGTATCCAGACCCCTGATTCTGAAAGGCATTAAGACTCCACAGGAATTACAGCCTGGCAACTGTTCAAGCTCCTGTTGACGCATAAACAGGCAGGCCTCCGAAAACCGAGTGGCTTAGGTCTGCTTGTCCCTTCTTGGTCGGTGATGAGCTAATTTCATTTTAAAACTCAAGAGTCTTTTCTGCTTGGTGCATGAAGGGACAGAGTGAACTCAGCGGAGCTGAAGTTTCCTGAATTATAATAATCAGTAATTTTAGCCCTGGCTCTGGGTTAGGGAAGGATACGAGGTTGGATTAAAGGTGCCGTGACTTTATTTCACTTGCCCGAGACAGACTTTTTTTTTCATTATATTAGTGCAGGGAAAATTTACAAAGTTGGAGGACTCCACAACCTGTAGCTGATGATATTTCCTGTAATTTTGTCATTTTACTTTAGTTTGACAGGGTTTATTAGTCATGATTTGGGGAAAATTTTAATACCAACTTTTTTACTTTTTTTTAATATAACAACTTTATCAACATTGCACTTATTGTTTGCACAATTACTGTCTGGAAACTGGTATTAGGGCAAAATATCTAGGAGTCAAATATATTCTCAATGCGATTTCTTTTTATTTTAATGAACTTGAGGGGCAGCTTTGCCTGTGTACTGAAAGGAAAAAGTAGCTTTGACATCAGAGCTTTGGTGTAGTTTACCTACATGAGAGCAGAACCAAAAATTAAGATAAGTTTTCACAACAAAACCCTATATTTGTTAAAACAACATGCTCAAAACAGTTAAATAAAAATTCTGATAAATAGGTAAGCTATTCATTAAATGTGTTTTGCATTATGGAAGCTTACAGTCATCATTAGGCATAAATATTAAGCTATTTTAAAAAGAAAACTGACATTGCAAGGTTTCAATAGAGCTGATAAAATTTGTCTGTCAGCTTTTTCACATGAAAACAGGAATTTTTTTAAAATAAGACACCGAGAAACAAATTTCTCAATTACTTGCTAAAATATTTTGCTTTATATTTACAAGCTATTTTTTCCTACAAAAAAAGGCAGCTTTCTTAAAAAGACTTTTGTTTATTTTTTCCATGGAAAATATGCCGGTTCCTGACAAAAGACCTTTTCTTTTTTTTTTTCTTCCCCAGACAAGTCTTTTTCCTTCAAAGTGCACATTGCACTAAAAAGTGAAACAATGTCAAAAATGTTGGGGTGTTACTACAGGTGCTCCACTGCCCCCCCAAAACATTGAGTGATCCTTTGGATGAGAAAGTCCTTTGAATTACAACTGAGGACTGATGCTCATGAAACTTGTCCGTAGGGTTCTGCCTAGGTGGCCTTGGCCACATCATTAAAATACCAACCCTGGAGATGCATCCTGGGACGTTTTGCAGATGCTGGGGCCCATGCTCTTCGTATTCCAGTTACTCTGTTTTAAGTGGGCCAGGAGCAGTGGGGGTGTCACAGGCATATCAGGGTGCTCTTCTGCACAAGCCAGTGAAGGCAAAGTGATTTCCACTTTGGAACGGACAGAGCCCTGAACTGTAAACTGTTTCTCTAAGCTTTGTTTGCAACAGTGAAAGAATAAAAGCCTTTGATAGTGAAGACTCTAAGCAGTTTCACGTATGCTAGAAACGCCTGGTTTGCTCATTCAAGTGTGGGTTTGTTTTTTTTTTTCCAGGCTGCTTCACTTTGAAACAGCATATCTGAAGGAAGATTGTATTTTGCTCACAAGTACTGCAGCCTGCCAATTACAAATCCAGTAATAGACATTTCCAGAGAGTACAGGCTAAGGCATAGCTTAACCATTTGGTATTAACTACATGTAGTAGATGAGAAATGCTGACATTTATTAAAAAAAAAAAATTCTTAGAGAGACTTTTCTTCTCCACAGTACACATGCAATATAAAAGATGTTGGTGAATTGTGCAGCAGTTTAATTTTAGCTCGGAGAGGACTATGTGACCTATACTTTCATTTGATTTTTTTTTTGTTGTGTTATATGGTTAACCTAGTAGGACCTGTTTTTTACTGTTCTGTTCCTGCAGTCCTTTTAAAATGTGTAATGTAATATATGTAACATCTTAAACATCTAAAGTTGTTTGTAATTTAGGCTTTGGAAACATCTCCCCACGCACACAAGGTGGAAAGATATTCTGTATCATCTATGCCTTATTGGGAATTCCTCTGTTTGGTTTTCTCTTGGCTGGTGTTGGAGATCAACTAGGGACAATCTTTGGAAAAGGAATTGCCAAAGTAGAAGATACCTTTGTTGTGAGTATGCTGGCTGCCTCGTTTGTTCTTCGTGCTGCTCGTTGTTCTGAAGTTAACAAATGAAATGAAAAGTCTGAAAAACAGGGTATAGCTCATCATTGTAACCAGATGTTTAGCAAAAGGTAGGAAAAACTTTGCGAAGTCTGGACATGTTATTGAACACTTCAAATTGAGAATTGGATGAAGCCCGACATTTTCTACAATAATTGTGGTTGGGAAGAGGAACAAGATCAAAACCATTTTATTTTTGCTTTGCCCTTATAATACTCCTAAGTTTGCTGTGATGCTTACCTTTAAAGGTTTTCATATAGATTGTGGTAGGAAATCAGTGACTCAGAGATGGAAGAGTGGAGCTGTAGGGGTAAATGTGGAAATTATTGCTGCTGCTTTGAGTTGAGTCACAGAAGACGTTTGGTGTCTGAGTCTAAAATAGCAATTCTGAAAGTCTCTACTCAGTTGCCATTGTGCCTGAGGAAATGCTTACAGTCTGTAGGCACCTATATTTCCAGATTTACAGGTCTGTAGGTGACTAAAGCTTTGGGCATTCACAGAAGCAGGACAGCCTGACTGGTACAGAGCCTCTTGCTGCTTCCCTGACGTTGGACTCCTCTTTGTGGTCTCCTCACTGGGCTGCAAGGCGTTCTGCAATTTAAGATATTTTCCACGTCTTCTTCTGAACTGCTCAGCACAGCCTAGAGGTTCATGCCCTTCATTTTCTTGGGCTATCAATCTCTAATTGCGCATGCAAAGCGGCACAGCTTCAGCAGAGGAAGAGATCTGTCAAACAAACTAGAAGCTTGGGCAGATATTGATAAAGTTCAGCCATAGCCAGTCCTTAACAACCAAGTGCCTTGAATTCTAGTGGAGGAACTTAATTTACTTAACTTACTTAGTCTCTATCTCACACAGAGAAACATTATTAAGGTTGTATCTTACTAATGCAGTTATTAAAAATGTATTTACTGAGATTTTTGAAGCATAGAAGAAATGGTAAAATGAATCTTAATAAAATTATTTAGGTGTTTTACTAACCTTTAATAAAATGTTGTAAGTTTATTAACTAATGTTCAAAACAGCTATGAAATAACATTTGTCTTTTGATGTGTAGAATAAGTTGTATCCAGTGAATGCTTAGTAAGCAGCCTGACTTTGTAGCTGTTTACATCTTAGCACTGCAAGCGTTAGAAGGATTATTTTTCTGCAGCAAGCCCTAATCTTGCGTGCAGGACATTCTTTTCTATATAGAAAGGGTCTGCCATGGCTTTATTTTTGAAGCCAAGCAAACTGGGGCTGTGCTGAGTAGTCTCACCTGCAATAGGTAAATACAGGCTTGAAAGCTTTTTAAGAGAAAGCAGGTATTTTTGACTGCAAAACATCAGTTCAAGTCCAGACAAGGTACTAGTGCATAACATCCATTTCAACTGAGATTTGTCTAAAAGAGGCAAGAATATTCCATAAGAACATTTTATTTTTATCCTTTCTGGTTTTTTATAACTGAATTTACTTTTTGCTTAAAAATACAAAAGATTTGAGACTAATTTGTGTGTGTCTTAGCCTGTTGCTCATAGGGGTAATGGTTTTCCTTTTTTTCTTAATGGGTGTATCCCTACAACAAGAATGCCCCGAGATAAAAAGCAGCATCTTGCCCCCTTTTGGCAATATCTGAATGAAAACACTGATCCGTTGCAGTCTGGAACACTGCCTTGTTCTGTTTACTCGTTCTGCACAAGAACTGGGAGACACTGATGGGTCAGAGCAGGGAATTTCATGTTGCCATAACCCAAACTACTACTGTGATTTGGGTTACAAAAGCTGCTTTACAAAAGTAAAATCATAGTTTCCGTTGGCACTAAACTTAAATACAAGAAAACATGTATCATGAACAGTCTGATTTCATTTTTGGTCTCCTTTTGTAGAAGTTTTCCATTTCGTGCAATCCCTTGCTCGCTTTAAGTTGAACCAACGTGCTCTGGATGGATGGAAAATGGTATTGAGAAGAAAACTGTCAGACTGGCAGGGCATGTCAAATGGGACTTTGCAGTGGTCTGTTCTAGCTTTCTTACTATGAAATTTCATTAATAGTTTACACAACAGACAAAGGACTTTGTTCATTAAATCTACAGATTATCTCAGGATGGGGAGAACTAAAAGTTGGACAGAAATAGAATTCAAAATGATCTTGAAAATTTTGAGAAGCAGCCTGAATATATAGGACTCAATTCAAGAAGGACAAGTTCAAAGTCCTCTTTGAAGGAATAATAAAATATGGAATTACATGTCAGGAAACAGTTGTCTAGGTGCAATTTTGTAGAAATGTTCTGAGAACACCAGCAGCTCGTAAGATAACATGGGTTAATGTCATACTGCTGTGAAAATGTATACATCATAATTAGAGGTATAAATAGGAGTGTAAATAAATAGATAAAGCATAAGAAAGGATCCTTCCATTCTATTTTGTGATTTTTTTTTTTTAATATCTAGTTTTGAGTACAACACCTAAGGAAATGTGGATTGGTTGGTGGAGCCAAGGGATAGCAATGAGAATGGATGGGTGAAGAAAGACTGAAAGAAATTATTTGGTCTAAAGAATACGTGACTGAAAGAAAACCCCTGTAAAAGTTTGCTGGAAAGAGCAAAGTGGCAGTTTCTTTGTTTGCCTTGCATAAGATCATAAATAGCAGACTTAAACTGAAGGAGATGAGGTGGAAGTTAAGCATTAGGAAAACTTTCTGATGACAAGAACATGACAAGCGTGATCACGTATTGCCTGGCCAGTAATGTGTCGGCAGTGGCTTAGTTGGGTTGTCTCTGTCTTGAGGCAAACTCGGAAGAGGTGATCTGTCCCTTCCAGCTTTATTTCTGTGGTTCTGTTTAGCCAGTTACTTGAATAGAGAGAACTGTATTGTTGAAATTCGCCTTTATTATTTAGTTATTTATGGATGCACAAAAGTAGGGACATTGCTGGTGCAAGCACTACGTGAAGCTCACTCAAATATCTAGCCCCCATTCAGAACTTCAGCATGATCAGCTGTTAATGAATTCTACACATGCCACTCGCCCAGATCACAAACCTGACTGCAATGAAGAGTCCAGCACTCCTCTGTATTTCCTGCTAGCAAATGTTTCCTAGGGTAGTCATGTTTGCTCTGAAAACCCTTTCAAAATAAACCCCTGCTTTGATTTCCTGTGTGTTTGAGAATTATAACGCGCTGTCCTCTTGAGCAACGTAGCGCTCACTGTGGGTGATAGGTGTTTATGTATGGTGGTGCAGTTCTATTAATGATGGGTTTCCTCTCTTTCCCCTTCCCTTTCCAGAAATGGAATGTGAGTCAGACAAAGATTCGCATAATTTCAACAATAATATTCATACTGTTTGGCTGCGTGCTGTTTGTTGCTCTTCCTGCAGTTATATTCAAGCACATAGAAGGCTGGAGCACGCTAGATGCTATTTACTTTGTGGTTATCACTTTAACTACCATTGGATTTGGTGACTATGTTGCAGGTAAGACTTTCTCGTAACTCCTAATCTTAAAATATTTTGCACAGTGATGTATGTTCTGCATTTTGTATTGTTTTGGGACAGACACATCTCTGTTGTGGTGCCTCTCCCAATTTTACCCCTTATCATTCTTGTGTCTCTGCATGTGAGGGGGCCAGCCCCCATCCTGGACCATGTGGCAGGCTAGAGAGAGGAGGTGGGACAACAAAATGCATGGTCTCTGTCTCTGCATACTTCATTTTTTTTCTCCTGCACTGTTAAAAGATGTTTTACTTAATTTTTACGTAGATTTTTTTGTTCTTACAGATTGAGTGAATTTCAAGAATTAATACAGTATTTTAGTCTGCTGAATATTTTTTCAGGTGGAATCACTTAAAATGTCTCACATTGTGAAGTTATATGACATAGGTTTTGTGTGCATCTCTTCCTTTCAAAGTGTTGTTCCAGAGCTCCGTTTCTGCCATTGAGATGTCTCTGTTACTATTGGATCCTGCTTCTGCGCTTTCTTTTGTTTGCTATGTATGCCTTTGTGTGTGTTTTATAATGTAAGGAGAAGGTTTAGCACAACCCATAGATAACGTGTCCAACTTTTATGGTTCTATTAACTTGGATTGGATTGGTTGCAAATAACTTTTTCCAACTGAGCTAAAAAATACTTGGTCCAGTTCTCTGCATCAGATTTTATCTTGACAAGGTGTTAGAGGTGTTAGGCCGCTTCTCAGAATAAGATTGAGTAAGCATATGTTGTCTGTGTTGAAGTGTGTTGGTCTGAGTCAGTGATGTGTTGAGGTGAGGATTAGAAATTCAGAGCTTTCTGCTGAGTCCAAAATTTGCCTGATCTTACGCTTCTCCTGATGCAGCACCATCATCTTTCTCTTTCATGAGGTGCCTCTCTCCCATCTCTGAACTCTAAGGCAGAGGTAGCTGAGAAAGGCACTCGAGAAGGACAGCAGAGCTGGGCCGCTGTCAGTGAGCTACCCTGCTGGAGGGAAGCCTTTCTAGTAGACATCCACATGGCATGGGCTCCTCCTGTGTCCCATCTGTAGCCACGGCTGTTGCAGGAGTCCAGGTGCACCAATGTAAGGGTCTCAGGTTGGGTAGCTCCTCCAAGTGACTTGCAGGCCTGCCTAAGTTTGCTTTGATGGCAGGGATGTGACTGGTCTTGTCACTGCCAAAGGCGGTGGGGTTTCTTGAGGTTGGTGAAGTCTCACAGAGACATCTGAAGTGTCTAAACTATTTGGCATATTCATAAATGATTTGGGTAAAATGGGGGAAGTTTAGTTAGTGTTGAAGGCACTAAGTTATGCAAGCTGCTTAAAAAATGAAGGCCGAGTGAGAAGTTGCCAAAGATTCTTATATGGAACTGGGCTGTAAAATGGCGAATGAAATTTATTAGGACTTTTACGTAGTTTTTTGTGATGTTTCTATATTTCTTTTGAATGTGTCTCACTGATTTCTCCCTTTCCCTTTTCCTTTCCCATATTGTTTTTATTTCCATTTTGTCTTCAGAAATTTGTGATTCTGGTCAGATTTTAACTAGAACTAAGTAAAATATGCTGTTTCCAAGCCAAGAGTCTGGGTGTTTTAGACTTTCATTCTTGAGGGATACATGTATGTCAGGGAATAAAAAGAATAGTATATAATGGCCTGGTTATATTTACTGTAAAGCATTATGTGAAATGGCCCACTTGGCTCTAACTAGAACACCGAGTACATTCATCATTGCTCTCATTATAAATTTCCATGAATTTTTCTATTTGTAGACCACTTGATATCATCATTTGTTCCTACATCATGTCTGTTTTTTAATTTTACCAGGAAACACTTTCCCTTTCTACAGAATGTCCTTGAATTACATTGTTCTATAGCTTATGGTCTTTTATGGTTCACTTCATATATATTTTTTTTTTTATTTTAAAGTTCCACTGTAAATGCATGATGTAAAAATGTCATGAATGTTTTCTATTTTCTTTTAGAGTAACATCCACAACACTTGCATTTGTACTGTAACATGTTATTGACTTAAAGTTTCACTGCGTGAGAATTGTACTTCCAGAGAGGATGCTCAGGAGAACAGGGTTAGATGACTATCTCCATCATAACTGGGAGGTTAACATTGCCATTGAACTATATTTCGTCACAGATAAAATATTTTTCAGTTGACGATATGATCATCTCTGTGTGGACTAAAATACTCAGTTTATGGCAGATGACTTGTAGGATTTTTCAGAAAGATCCATTTGTTTTCTTGTCATTCCAGTACATAATTGTCTAGTTAAATACAAATTCTGAAAAATAGGTAAGGTATTAATTGACTGTGGTTTGCATTGTGGAAGCTTACAGTCTTCAGTGTGCATAAAACCCGAGCTATTTGAAGACAACTGACATTGCAGCTTCTCAATAGAGCTGATAAAATTTGTCTTAAGGGCTAGGCTTCTCTATTAATTTTGAGGAAGTATGTAGAATCTTTTGCATGCTAATGAATTAGTAAGTTGTCTTTATGATTTTTCTGGTTTGCATGTTTTTCTTTTAGGTGAGTCATAATGACCACGCAGACACTAAGGGCCATTGATATTTTTGTGATAGGCTTCATGTAAAACACTCTCTCCTTGAAGTTTAGGAAAGCTGAGTCGCATAAACAGGGGCAAAACAAGCATGTGGAGTTAAGGCATGTAATGTTGTACAAGGATGTAGGGGAGATTGTCATGATAGAATGAATGAGTACTGCATCTGAAATTGTGGCTCCAGAACGTGGTGTTCTCCGTTCTGATTTGTCATGGTGAGGCATGCAGCAGGCAGAATGACACTTCAGTCCGCTTAGTGCCTAGATGGCAATGCATTTGGAAAAAAAGCTCACGCTGGCATTAATTTCTTTTTTCTGATTTTTTTTTTTCCTGGCCAGAAAGGCATGTTTCTTAAATAATACTGAGACTGAAAATCACCTTCTTCCATTCAGAATTACAGTCCGATCTAAAGCAGAATGGTGAGCAGTGATACTCTAATTTGCAATTATAGTGAAATGAAGTCTTTTAGCAATACAAATAAAATTGGCAATTCTTGTAGCATATTGGAGGGCCACTGGATATTTCATGATTATGTGTCAGTTTTGGCTCATAAAGCTCCCTCAAAAATGCAAAATTCCTAAATATTTGAAAAGTTCCAAATATTCTGGTAATTTCTTTTTTTCCTGGGAACTGTCATCCCAGAAGAAAAAACCCATAAGTTTGCAAGCCCTACATACAGATGTCATGGTTGTGATAACAGGTGTATAGGGGTTAAAAGAAACATTTCTTACAATATCTGTCATTTTTTGCTAACATGGAACTCGCTGCTTTCTGGCACAGCCGCAGGTAAGAGCTGAAGAGAAACCCTGAAGACCTCTTAGTAGGTGAAGGAGAGAGTGTTCCTGAATAGCTGTGCCAAGAAGGTGCCACCAGAAGAACTTGGGATTCAGGAACGTAATGCTGTTAAAGGCTGTAGTGCAGATTGTCATATTAGAAATTCTTGTAGAGTTCTCCAGAATTTTTCTACAAGTTTCTTCTCACTTGTACTGGAGACCAAGTACTTTGTTCCCAGAAACTACGATGGCAAAACGTCCCATTTGCACTCAGAATCTAGGTTGCTGTTTGGAGCCTATGGAAATTTCAGCTGCAATTTCCACCAGCAAGAGAAGCCTTAAGGCAAACATAAGACTGATCGCTCAAGGTGCATGCGAGGAGTAGTGCATGTTCAAGAAAATATATGAACGGTGTTCCAAAAAACAAACTTAATGTTGCTCTGTCTTATGAAATGGTTTGGTTTTTCTAGTTTTTGGAGGGGTTGAATTTCTTTTTATTTTTGTAGGGAAATAAGTATTTTTTTATAACTGAAGCAAGTTTATCATTGTAGCTTTTCACAAAAAAAAGAAACTGTACTACAGCCTGCGCTGTCTTATGAAAATTAGGGCATAGTCAAACATCCCCTTTCATGTTTTCAAGAGAAACCATAGACTTTAACATGAAAGAAGAAAATCCAGCCAATATTACGAATATTCTGTGAAAGAGATAAGAAAAAGATCTTTTAATGCCAAATGCATCATTTTTTTAGTATAATGAAAGATATTATTGGGTACTGAAGTTAGCACTGAGGTACATGTGTGTATATACATGTCTAACATGACAGTGTTCATATGTGCAGATAAATCCTTCAACTGCAGTGCAGATTGGAAGGTATAGTGAAATATTTCTAAGGGAGTTAATCTAAAAGGTTTCAAATCTAAATTAGATGAGATGCCCAAAACTTGACTGAATTAAGTAGAGGTCAGAAATATAAATAGCACATCAGTAGTCTGTTTCACAGCGTGGCATAATGATGATATAAGGTTACACTGCGATCAGTCCCATTCAACAGATCGGAGTTTTGCATGTCTCACTTTAAAAATGTAGTCTAACTCTCTTGGTTTCTTTGTTTGGGTTTTGTTGGGTTTTTTCCTTGTTTGAGCTCTGATTTTTTTTTATTTTTTTTTAGCTTATTGCTGCTTTACTGTTTTGGTCTGCAATTAAATTTGGTGTGTTGCCACTGTAATACAGATATCTGGGTCTGCACTGTATTGCTTGGCCTGAGACCCAGCCTGTGAAGTACTGAGATATTTCAGTCTCCTTTAATGTCACTGAGCTGGAACGCTTCACCTGGTGTCAGAGCAGCCAAGATGATCTGCTCTCACTTATGTGATATTACTTACGCAGCAGAAAGACCTCTACAGAAAGAAATTGCCGTCATGCCGAGCGAGAGGTGCATGTCGAGCATCCCGTAAGAGAGCTGCGTGCTCTCCTGCAGGCGTTGTGCCTTTTCTTGGCATTTGGAAGTGCTCTTTGCCATCCTCAGGACTTCACGTCCATAAGAGGGGCTGTCTGGTGTGAACCATGCAGCCTGCTTTAAGCTTAAGTCAGCATGCCGTGTCTTGCTTGATTTCTGTATAGGACAGCGTGTAAGGAGTGTTTTATAGCTGTGCTTTGTATTCTGAAGTAGATTTCCATTTTCCACTGAGCGGCATCAAGTAACTCGTATAGCCTACTTACGTTCTCTCTCACAGACAGCGCGATGTTATCTTGTCCCAAGCACGCTGCTTTTCCACGTCTCCACATCACCTAGCCTTTCTCCGTCCCTTTTTGCAGTCCTCGGAGGTAATTCCTTTCAAGCTGCAGGGCTGAACCTCCATATTTCTTTGGAGTGGGACAAATGATGTTTCTGGATAAGCCTCTTGATCAGGTCTGTCACAGTAGGGATGATGGACAGCTACTCATTGTACTGCAATTAAAGCTGTGTTTGGATTTAATCACATTTCTATACCCAGAATAATTTGTGCTGCTGATAAAAAAAAAAAAAAAAAGACATTTCCTGGTTTGAAGGGCCAGTTGTTGAATAACCCAGAAATCCGTGCTGGTATGAAATTAAGATACTCAACGCCAATAGAACTTTCTATGCTCTGCTTCTACTTTTGAAGCAAAAATGGAAACAAAACCAGATAACTTTACAGAAATGATTGCATGTTTCTATTTTGAGTCAGTTAGCTGTAAAAAGAATGGGGGAAAGAGCAGCAACAATAAATAAAATTATTTACTTGAAATGTACTTGGTTTATGTAATTAAATAAAAAATACATATGTTTGAAAGCCTGATCCCTTACCTGAGAACCAGAATCTGGCCTAATGCATCCCTGAAACCTTCTCTAATGCCATCCTTCACTGAAACACAGAGATTTTCACCTCAGTAAGGAATATGTGTTTGGGCCATAAAACAACCTACGCCTTCCAAAGTGTTGAAAATCCCAAATGATTTAAAAGTTGTTGGGCAGATGTAAGAATGGTGGCAGCAGCAATACAGTAGTCTGTGATGAAGATGGATGGAAAAACTCTTGATTTCTCACAGACTTTAATGGACTTCAGATCAAATCTTTACCACCAAACATCTTGGCAATGTACTATGGCTGCTCTTGGTAAAAGATTATGGCAGTGAGATTTCTAGTTAAAGAGTAAGTACACTCCAGTTGAGGAGATATTTCTTCTTTATTGTGGTTGTAACCTATTTCAGGTAGAGGCCAAACAAAGTTGGAAAAAAGTTTGTCCCTTGGGCCACAAAATTGGTTTTGCCAAGCAAACAACAAAATTCAGCTTCTGCCTTCTCAGCATTTTGCTTCTTAAGGCGCTAAATAAAATGATCTGCTTTGCAAAAGAAAGATGATAGCATTATTAAGTTTATGCTATGAAGTTATGCTATGAAAAAATCCATGCAAATATATCATGTTGGTATGCTTTTTACAATGTTACTAGTAAAATCATTAGATGAATTATCTTGTATACTTCAGTACAAATATATTTATCTATGCGTACTCATACCCATTTATGTGAATTGTAAATCAGTAGTAAATGAATTTCATTTACTTAAATTCAGTACAGTTGACTTCTGATCATATTTTCCTACCAGTGAAATTGTATTTGATGACTTTCCCAGGTAACTGCATTGTAGCACTCTGAGGTTTAAGCATCTCAGGAGAGTAGTTCTCTCAGGACAAACATCCTTAGGTATGTCTCTCTCTCCCTGGTATTCCATTAAATTGAGACTTCACCCAAGGAGGCCTGGAAATTCAGAAACTCAACAGCCAATAAAGATTTGAGCTGTTAAGCCTTTTCCTAGAGGGTGGTTGACTGTCCCTTTCTAACTTTAGGAAAGCTGAACTCCTAACTTTAGGAAAGCTGAACTCCTTTGGGCATGGCTAGATGGAGCCATCTCCTGGCCAGACAGTAAGGAAAACTCTTGATTGACTATGCATGTGTCCTGACTCCTGCCCTGCTAATTAACCTTGCTGTAAACAAATTAGGTATAACTTGCAAAGGAATTGCTCCCTGAAGACTGGCAGAGTTAGGGTCCTGTTTCAGTTTATAAACTTAACACACCAAAACCTAGAAAGCAGCTAAGTGGATGCTTTATGATACTTTCTTGTGCATTGTATGAACAGCTGGAGAAGAAGGTGAACCAATGAGCATGGTTCATTACTAGTTGCTGACAGAGCAAAGGCATGGTGGTAATCAACCATTCCTTTGAATGACAATAAATTTTGGGCAAATAATCCCTAAAATCCCGTTTCACTGGATTGATGTGAGCTGGATGATGTTAACAAATTGCTTCATTTCTGATATCTGGTTTGTCTTGGGCTGTGACAAACTCAACCCTTTGGTTGGCTGTCTTCTGTTCCAGACAGAACCCTGTCTTCTACCTTACTTGTGACTGTGCAGGTGTCAAAGCATATCCATTTTTGCAATATGGATTCATCTCTTGGATAGTTGAGTAAACCACTACAACTCAATGAATTTTATTGATGAAAATGCTTATTGGCATGAGAATAACAAAATTTCTGTCTATGAGGGCTTCCATACAAAGATAATCATCAGTAAAATTCTTTTATTTGCATGTAATCTCTGTGATGATTAGATAATTACAGTTAGGAAAAAAAACATTACTCTTCATGAGAGCTAATCTTGTTCTATAACAAGGTGCTTGATATTTTGGGGCCAATTTTCCTTTGACTGCTTCATTATACAGGTACATGAAGCAACACATTATGTACCTGTACAGAGTACTTTAAGATGCCTGAAAAGGTTTTACTGTAGGGTCTCTTCAATTGTGGGTAGATACTCACATCAAACTTCTATTTGCAGCAACCCAAACTAGGAGCCTGATTTTTATTTGTCGTAACACAGCTGAATTGCAAGTTTAAGGCTTCTGTTTTATTGTACTGCGAGATGTGAAATGTGGGTTATTTTGTGTTGTCAAGAGCTCTGGATGAACATAACTTTTGTTTTTGTGTGGAAATAAGGCATCTGTTCTCTATAGCTGTATTGTACCTGAAAGCTCTATTACAGACAGCTCTGAAATTTATCCTTTTTACTTTAACCCTGGAAGGAATGAAGCGACTGGTGCTTACAGATTCAGAAAAGCTGCCTTCAGCTAACATCTATTTTATCCACCTTTTTTTGAGTACGATCAGTTCAGCTCACATCCCTGCACCCTGATTTCCTCCTCTGCAAAATGGAGATGATAATGTTTGTTAATGCAGGTGCTATTCTCCTTTACTAGGGCTCAAGGATTCATGTAAGTATTGAGATGTGTTTCAAAGTTCTTGCAAAACCAGGTTTCTCAGGATATGAACATGTTATGTATTCCAGAGCAATACTTAAAATTTGGTACAGCATTGTTATTTGGAACAGGTGGGAAGTCCTTTCATTCAAGCTATCCTCAATGACCTCTACCTTAAATAATGATAAATCAGAAACTGATTTGTTTGTGTTAATTTTTAATTATTAATGATTAGCAATCACCCTCTACCATCTGCATACTCGAAATTGTGTTTTCAAGAGTGGATGAGTTTAGATCACTGTTTATTCAAATTCAACAAAATGTTTTGCTGTGCATTTTTGCATGGGTCAGAAAATAGAAGAAGTTGTAAGAAACATAACTTTTTTTTTTAGGAAAAATATTAATTTAAAAACAGTTTTGCAGTTAATAGTTAAGTCTGTTTTAATTTTAACTGTGTTGTTTTTTCAGGGGGATCAGATATTGAGTACCTAGATTTTTATAAGCCCGTGGTGTGGTTCTGGATCCTTGTTGGGCTTGCTTACTTTGCAGCTGTCCTCAGCATGATTGGAGACTGGCTAAGAGTCATATCAAAAAAGACAAAGGAAGAGGTAAGAACACTTTGAAAGGGGAAGAAATACTACTTTTTAAAAGCTTTGATTAGAAGCCAGGTGAGCTTATAGCTGCTTTTGCTCTTAGGGCATGGGTCAAAGCTGTTTATGTATGAAGTATACGCTGTGGCTCAAACCGCAGCAAACTTTGTAGCAGTCTGGTCAAATATGCAGTGATTTTTACATGGCTGCATATAAAATTAGATTAAATGTATTATTAAAATAAGTGTATATGTACATCTGCACCTGACTTACAGGAAAAACTTATCTAAAGGGATTATTCTAGACAGTAGAATGTAGTCCTTATAGTAGTTATATTCGAATACCTTTGATAATTTTATAGTGGTAGGAGAATAAATGTTTCATATCATGCAAGGTATTGAAATTAATTATTTGAATATGCCTGGTTGTATTTTACCGTAATATCTAGTTATTTGTAGTCAGATGCATTGCTTTCAGTTCCGATATATTTTTATTTGTCAATGTGTATTTATCATTCCAATGATGCTGCAATATTTTACCTAAAATTTTATCATTTAAGAAAATGTCCTCGTTTTGAAAATGTCAGAGGATAAATAAAACTTCCTTTGGCAGCTAGCACGCTTCAAGTTTTACTAGAAGTTTGAGAAATAAATTCATTTTGTTTTAAGCAACGTATTATTTCCCTCTAATTTAACTTCAGTTCCTCTGCGCACATCAGTTCATTTGTGTTACTCAAACATTAAAAGCTCTAATTTTTTTTTTTGATGGAGTGAATATGCTGGTTACCGCGCAGTAGCCTACTACTGAGATTGTTTTGAATTGTTTTCCTGGCTGTAGGGCATGGCATCGACGCCTGGATGTAATCCGGGCAATCCTTGGTTTCCCAAAGCCCTCGCTGTAAGGGGCAGCGTACCCCTGGATACCTTCACTCCCTCCAGACCCTCGGGGTCCCTGCCGCTTTCTGACTAGAGGGCAGCCGTGATGGTGACAGCCGGCAGGAGGATGGGAGCTGGGCACTTGGGCAGGATTAAGCCCACCTTGTGAGGCACGTGGGGTGGGCAGCCCTCTTTGTTGCCCTTGCGATGCTCATAGCTCCTTGTAGTTAGAGACGTCATTGTGGCGGCTCTGCTGTAAGTACGCTGTCACCAAGCGTTTCATGAACACCTAACTCTGAAGCAGAGGACAACGTTTATTTGATCAGTTTCTTTTGAAGAGTATCATCTTTTTCTCCTGTGCTGTAAATTTGAAGGGATATTTATAACTTTCCTCACACAATGAGCTTTACTAGTGTCCTTCACAGATACGGAGCAGCGGGTATCGCACAAGTGTTCCCATTTGCAAGTTCAACAGTTTGCAGGATCACCATTTTGTTTTCTGGAAAAGCACTGAGGGTGTCTTTAACACCCAACCTGCATGATTTACACTGGCTGCAGGGAAACCAATAGATCATTTCAAATGCCATTAACTTGCATGGGATTTTTTTTTGTTATTTTGAACTTTGGAATTAGGTCGGTCTAGCCCATTTTTCCCTCTGCACATGGAAGTAGTAAGAGCTCGCAAGCACGCGTGGTGTTTCCCCTGTGCGCTCCCCTAGTGTCGAACTGTTCTCAACTTGGGGCATTTCCTAAAAGGCATTTAGTTTCCCTGGGTTCCTCGTTTCTGGATTCTTGGAAAAAAAGCGATACGGCTGAGGCACTATGACTTGGGACTATGCAAAAATACCTTGTTCAGGCTTGGTTTTGTTGCATTTCCTCAGACACTGGTGACAGTTTAGTTCTTCACACTACTTCCTAGAATTCATCTGGTCTCTAATCTCGCTCTTCTCATACCCTTCCAGTAAGGTCTCTGGATGAGATGCTATCTTGACTATACTTGTACGTAGCACCCTGAGGGTC
This sequence comes from Grus americana, assembly GCF_028858705.1. Taxonomy (NCBI): domain Eukaryota; kingdom Metazoa; phylum Chordata; class Aves; order Gruiformes; family Gruidae; genus Grus; species Grus americana. The sequence goes on from NC_072854.1 coordinate 102,406,396, forward strand.
TAATCTTGTTTACAGCGACTCATTATCAATATTATTATAATGATGATAATATATTAAGAATGTTTGAATTTTATGATGTCTTATTTTTCCTTTATACTGAAGCTATTTCAATATAGACTAACTTTGGAAAAGATTTAAAGAAACGTGAATAGAACAAACTCATGGATTCCTTTAACATATTAAATACGTTCCTAGTTTTATCAAGTAAAACTCCATTTGCCAGGTTATGCAGCACAGTGCTATGCCAAACTTTCTTTTCTCAGGCACCAGGAATGTATGTCCTATTTCATCTTTCCATTCTTTCTCACCTTTGTAGCCTAAACAAGCAGATTCATTTTGTCTACAGAAAGGGAAACCTCATTCTGCAGATAGATCCAAATTCTTTTGGCTGATGCAGGTATTCAGGATTTTGCTGTATACGAGTGTTTCATGTGTTAGGTTAGACTAAAGACAGACATAACATAATTGATACCATTTGTTCAATTAATCATATCTCTGATGTTCAGAAATCTCCCCCCCAACTTCTTAAGCCATTGCTCAGGCATGTCTGAGAATTCATAACAGAAAGAAAATGTTTTAGCAGTTTAAAAATGCTACAGTTTTAAAAATGACATAAACCAATTTGAGAACTGAATTATGGCATAGTACAAGTTGTGCGCTAGTTAGAAAATATGAAAAATTATTTCTGTATTCTATCGTAATGATAATTTGTAGGAAGAAAGTTATAAATATATTGCATTTTGTTGTAAGATTTGCTGTGTTTGAACAGAAGCATTGCATTGTACGAACATTCACTTTACAGGTAGCTTTTTATGATAAAGACTGCTGCTCTTAGCTCATTCTTACTATCTGCCTAGGAAAATTTGAGTGAAGAAGCTGAGGGAATTTAGTGGAAATGTAGTCATCACGTCTCCTCTATGCCAGCAGAAGCCAGAGGAGACTCTGATTTTCTTGTCTGTTTTATCAGTTAGAGCTAAATTTACAGTGGTCTGTTCTAGCTTCTGTGGATGCTGATTATAGCAGAGGAAACTATGTGGAGTTCAAATCGAACTAGGATTTTCCATTGCATTCATTTCTACTCAGTATGGTTTTTTAACTGTCTTTTAAGGAAACGTTTGGTCAGTCCTTGGGGAAATAGCTCATTATACCTAAAGGTAGCCTTCAAAATTAGAAACAATGTTATATACTGAAATCCACTGGGAGACAGAGGCTATGATAAAATCTTTAGGACCATAATTAATGCACCCTGAAAACTGTCAGTGTCTTATAATTCCTAGGAAATATATTAAACTGTTTCAATCTTCCTTCATGAAACTTACTCACTATGGGTATCAACTCCTACAAGTAAACAAGATTTTGTGTGGGATTTGTACCTTTCATGAAAAAAATAGTAGTAGCCTACCATGTTTTAGGGAGTGAGCAGGTCATTCAGTAGTGATCAGTTGTGTTGGTTTCAGGAGTCTAAGACCAAGCAAGCCAAGTCTAGTGAGTTGTACCAGAGTCCAGGATGAAGACAGAGGGGTTGCAAGTGTTGAAAAACCCCTCTCTTTACTTCCCCTCAACAACCAAAACCGTATATCAGCCAAGGTATTTGATATCTCTTTTGATAGGCAGCACCTTTTTGCCTTTTCCTGTAGTCTAAAGTAAAAAAAAAAAAATAGTTTATCATAGCATATTTAGGGTGTATATTGTGAAAGGAAACCTTCACATTCCAGGAAGTGAGCATGCTGATAATGAATTATTACCTAATATCTGTAGTCCTGTTCACATTTTTCTTAATGCAGTTGCATTGTTCTTAAAAGCAGTTTACATAAGACTTTGTGGCAGTAATGCATTTCACTGTTTCAACAAAACAAAACACCTATTTTTTTTTTCAGGATACTACCAGGACCGTTTGCCATGTGCAAGTTGAACTGAGACAAAAACCAATCTGATCAGCTATGCGCTGATCCACAATAATACTGTATTTTGATATTAAAATCCAGATAACCAGAATGTCTGTCAGTTGCTCAGGTGGCTTTTGTTTCCTGAAAAACTCCTGAGAGTTTTGAAGGCATCAAATGGGGAGGGACGTGAAAGACAAGTAGAGACAGAAGTGGGAGTTTTAGAAGGATAGATTTGCTGCTGGAAGCAGTTCGTACAGTAAGATAGATGAAGTGTCAGAAAGTCACTGGAACATGCTGTGTGCTGTAGTCTTAAGTAGGCGATCTGTCTCTGAAGTTCAGTTTCAGCTGTACTACCTTGCCTTAAACTCCCTCCTCTTCATTATTCTCTGTACTCTGATTACTCAGAGCACTTTTAAAGTCTTCTCATTTTAGTCGCTTTGAAAGGTGAAATTTCAGCAGGAATTTCTCCTTTGTCATATTTTTCTTTTACTTCAGTATGCAGCAGCTTCTGAATTTCAGTGTTTCCAGCAAAAATGCCTACCGAACCAAAAATCTTAGCCATTTGGGCTGTAAATTTCAGATTCTTTTTTTTTTTTTTTTTAAATTAAATGCTTATGTCCCTTGGCCTCATGATATTCTCTTTGTTAAGCTCTAGTCCAGACTCCTTTCAATTCAATGAAGATGGGATTCCTCTCCAGTGTAGATACCAACATCTGACCTAGCCATCTACATTCCCGTTATAGTCAGTGGAAGGAAATGAGTGTTTCTAGCATGATCCATGTGAATTTTTTAAGGCATCTACCATATGAGATGAATTGCATCCTGGAAGAGCCCATTCTCCTCGCTGTATATCAAGAGTCCAGGTGACTGACTCATGTTAAACATTGGCCTAGTTTGGACAAGTGCTTTTTCATGCTGGGTGTCTGTCTTTTGAATTTAACAATATGGATCAAACTTCAAGACCAAGCCTAAAATTTCATGAGAAATAGCACATTCACTTCTTGTGGAAATTCAAGAGGCAATTGTTGTCTTTGATGTTTATAAACAAATTTGACTCATCTGAATCATCATTCAGTTTAATCTTTTTGGCATCAGTGGCAGAGCTGTCACTCATGCCTGTCAAAACAGAATTAGCCTTGTCATGATGATGCCATGGAGATTATCACACTCCCTATAATATTTGGTTTCTTTTCATTTTTCCTAGCTTCAGGCTAAGGGTGCTCACCCAGCGTAAGGGTCCCAGCCTAAAGAGAACTTGAACCCATCTCTTAGATTCCCCAAGGAGGGACCCTAAATGAAGGCTGTAACCATGAAAAGATGAAAAAATGAGTGGACCCAAGTAAGAAACAGTTTTGCAAGGGTTTAGTGAGTTGAACTGCCATACCAGGCAAACAGATAGGCCTCAGAGGCTGTTCAGGGAGGCTGTGCGACCAAGGAGGAGGACGGAGAAGTTCTTTCAGTGGTGGTGAGCTCTTAACCTGACTGTCGCTGTTTTAAGAAACAAAATCTGCTCACTTAAAAATGAAGGTGATGATAATAACTCTTCAGCCTGGTGGGCTACCCAGGTCAATGGGTAGGTCAGACTGACTTGATGGAAGTCTGTTCCTGGAAAGCACTTAATCAGAAATACGTGTGGAAGACAGTCATGATGGCAAAGCAATTGCATGTGAAGTCATTTTGCAAGGCAATGATTAATAGGAGTGACAATTCTAGGATGCGCAAGCAAGTGGCGTTACTGCTGCAGATGTTATTAAAAGGTATATACCAGAAAACAGTCCCTAGATCTGTGGTCTAAACTTCAGAAAGAATGCAGAGAGCTACAAAAATGGCAGAAGAGCCGTCTGAAGAGAAGTCTGCCTAGCATTAAGTTTTTCCAGTCCATCCAAGATGTTCAGAAAAGTATATTTGAGAAAGGATAGCCACATTCAAAAAGGTGATTGTTTCTAATAATTTCTGTGAGATGGGGAAAAACATAAAATGTTTCTACACTAAATACAGCCATAGATCTCCAGTCAAATTTGACTAGTGACAGGACAAAAAAAAAACCCCTCAAAAATGAAAGATGGGAGTCTAGTTCCTCCATAACCTCTCCGAGTCTCAGATGTATAAAGAGTGCTATTGGCATAAGGAGAAGGTAGAAATGGCTGACCTGGATTTGAATGCAATTTTATCTCTCCCCTTCTCAAGAGATTATAAATCATCCTGGTGGTGTTCTTGTCCTGCCCTAGCAACAGCCTGTAATACTGAGTTTCTGTATCGATCACTCTTTTACAAGTACACTGTAGTATTATGTGTAATAATGAATATGAAAGAACATGTTGTTCTGCGAGTCCCAGAAAACTGGTCTGCTGATGGTTTTTGACACTTTTTTTGAGATGTCTTACTTCATAACTTTGGACATGTGATGCCTGCTTAACTTCAGATTCAGTGCACGCAAAGGTAACATCTACACCACTATCATTTTGGTGTGGTATATATTTACGTTGTTTATATTTATATCATGCCTCTTAGCCGGGCAAATGAAAGCCAGAGAGAGACACGGCTGTTTTGTTATTGCATATTAAGTACCAGGTCCCGAAGCGATGGATGCTGGTGTGGCGCTGGTTACAAGAGGCATGCTGCCGAAACGCACGTCCATGGAGCAGCACGGCACGCTGTGCCTGCCAAGGTCGGGGGGCACTGTCGGCACCTCGCCTGCCAGCCCCTACGCCTGGTCCTGCTCTCCCACAGCGCTCCCCCTTGCCTCGCCGTGTTGACTGGACGGTTCAGGGGAGATGGAAATGCCTTCCCAGGTAGTGATGGTGAGAGCTATTGAATTTGCAAAAATAAGACTGGAGCAAGTGACTTCATAATAAGATAAATTGATTAAAGAGAGCTCAGTTATAGCAGTGGCATTTCTTGGAGTTAATTACCCGTGAGGATTCCCCGAAAGTACATTATCATGGTTTTCATTAGGAAATCTTGATTTTTTTGGAGGCGAGATGTAATTGATCCTACAGGTTACTGTGACAAATATACCTGTGATTTAACAGAGCGACATTTAATCTGGAATCTCTTCAGCCCACATCTTCATGATTAACATTCCTGAAAACTTTAAGCTAATCTTAGTGCTTGGATATTGTTAGGAAAAGACAGCAAAATGTGTTAGTAATGCAGAGTGTGTATGCATTTGGTAGCAGTCTTGTGGACGAGCCCCCAGACAAAGCCAGTTCAGCAGAATAACCTTGCATCTTCAAGAAGTTGTGTTGGCCGTGAGGAAAACTGCTTTGCAGTCATGGATAAAAAGGGCTGAAGAAACTACATGGAATCCTTCCCTTTACAAAGGATGAGTGCAGTTGTAATACTAGCGTTGAACAACCGAAGCGGAGCTTTAATATTTCACACAAAAATCGCTCCAGATATTGACATAGAAAGTTAAGAAATAAATAGTTTTTACTGGAACTTGACCATGTGGTTACAATAGCCATTCCTTACTCAGTACCAGGTCAAAATTAAAAGTCCTTTTTTGTTTTCTTTAGCATATCTTTATAAGCTAAAAAAAGTCAAATGAGTTTATGAAACAGTTGTTGTCTCTTTCCTGTGGGAGAAAGTTGAAACAGTCTTTCAACTGCCTGTGGCTCGGGTTTCATTACGCTTCTCGTATGATTCTTAAAACGTTTGCTATTTCTGGCCGCAGCAAAGTCATTGGCTGTATCGTGCAGACAGAGAATACATGCTGTTCTCCTGAATCACCTTAGGCTCAGCTGGTAGAGCTAGATGTAAACCTAAATAGTTTCTTGTGGTTAATTCAGGTGGATGTCATTCCCTCTCATCAGGTGGAAAGAGGGGTTGGATGGCTCTCTGAGGTAGATGAAGCCACTAAATAGAACAGCTGATTTTGATAGGAAAATGTCAGCATCTTTTTTTATCTTTGGAAGTTTATTAATAAGGCAGAACATTAGGGACTGGGATAATCAGGCCAATAACTTGTGTACAGCATTGAGACACACAGACATATGCAGCTCTATGCAAACTGGTGTCTGATGGGCAATATTCAATAGCAGTTCTGAGGGGGTACCTAACATAGGAGTGTTCATATTTCTGGGAAAAAAGAGGTAAAACAAAATAAGCATGGTGACTGTTAGTATATCTGGTTCTGGTTTTGTAGACATGATTTTTTTTTATTTTATTTTGTAGGCTACCTGTTTTTATCTTGTTGAATCAGACCATGATAGAGCAAAAGGGCCATTTCTGCATCTGCCATCTGTCACTTCTCCACAAAACATATTCCCACAGCTGCCACCATAGATGTTCTTCCACAAAAAAATAATCAAAATTCATGGGCTCTCTGCATTCCCGTTGGAGAATGTGGTTTATTTCATCCAAGGCATCAGATGTGCTCATGGAAGTTATGTGGGTGAAACCAAACAGTCATTGCTCACCAGAATGAACTCACAAACATTACTTATTACAGGACTGAATAATCCAATTTCCAGTGGGAGAGCATTGTTCCCAAAACATTTCTGACCACCATGGCTACAAAAATACAACAACTGTCTGTGTAATTTAAATGTTACTGCAGAAGATGGCAATTTCACAAGATAGAATCTTTTCCCCTCTAATATTTGCCTGAAAGAGGTACATATATAGCAGTCAGGGGAACAAAAAAGATCACGTACTGGTTCATTTGTGCCATTCACTTTGAAATTAAAGTCTGGTAGCTTAAAGACCTTAAAGACCTGGTGTAGAAGAGCTCTCTGCTACAGAGCTGAGGTCCTGACAGAATGGAGGACTAGAAATAGTAGTCAAACACCTGGGAAAGCTCAGCATGGGTATCTCATCAGTGCCTGTGGTATTTCTGTGTTGCATTTTGTTACTGCTTACCTTTTAAACACAAGTAGAACACAGTCTTCTCTAAATACCTGTCCACAGATTACAGCACAACGGAGTTTGGATACTTAATGCTAAAATTACAGAAATATTAAAAACCAGATAATTGTGACAGGAATTTATTTAGTTGGACTATAAATGAGATTCCCTTAGCATACAGGAAATGCACAGGCTTCAATAAAAATGTCTGTGAAACTTGTCTTTTTCACTTCTGCACTCCAGTCTTCTCTAGCCTATAGACAACTGATGTAGTCAACATAAATTTGCGGACAGCAGTAGCTCAGGTGGGAAGAAGTGGTGTGTGCTTGCCCAGAACTGCAGGAAAGTGAGATGGCAGATAGACAAACCCTCCTACCCACGCAGGGAATCAACCCACCCAGCAAATGCATTGTTAAACCCATCAACCCTCTCTGTACCTACTTTTTTTTTTTTTTTATTTCATTTAAGTGGGACTTTGAGAACAATTTCTGCAAATGCTGGATGAATTTCTTGAAAGCTGAGACAAAATGTTATGTACTCTGCTGCCTGGATAATGTGACATGTACATGCTCTTTCTAGTTTTATCTCTGAGTAGCGTATCATGGAGAGGTTAATTGGATGTGTTATTTTTAAGTAACAGAAAAAGTGCTTTGGAAAGGAAAAATGAAGCTGTGAAACTTTGGAGAATGCATTAGGGATAAATGTTAGAATTTATATACTGAGGAACATCTAGACCGTTAAGAATATCTGTAAGGAGGGCCACTTTTTCCCCTAAAATGCAGTCTAATTGATATCTCCAGCTTATCTACTTGCTTTTTAATTCATTTTTTTTGGCTTGCAGTAACATGGCCATTGTAAAATGTATGAGCCCTGTATGCCAAGGGAAACAACATATAGTACAGCTATGAAATAAAAAGCTACACACATTATTTAAAAAAAAAAAAATTACCATTATATATGCTATGCAAGAAAACGAAAATTTTTTTCCTACTTGGTACTTAGTGGTTTAGCTCTTCCCAAGCATATCGTAACTTTCATGTCATATCTGAGTTCCATCTAAGCAGGATATCTTTCTTCCCACTCTGTCAGTAGAAGTAGATTAACTGGTCATACTGTAATCTTGAGATTTTTCAAGATTCTCCCCGACAGGAGCAAAACTAAGGCGAAGTTAAGTTAGACAAGCGTGTATTCATTTTGGTCTATTTAAAGGACATGCTTAATTAGGCTTGGTGTTTTTTCTGTTAGACCACAGATGTGGCTTAATTCAAAGTACAGATTACTCCATGCAAAGGTTATGGCTACATGGCGTGTGCAGTCCAGACCACACTTAATAGGATGAGTGGTCTTCCTGCGTGGTGGGCAGTTTTCTTCGTATAATTATTTGGTTATCTGTTGTGAGCGGAGTGTCCAGAAAGATCCCCAAACTCCTGACAAGTATAAGGAGTTAGAGTAAATGTACTGAAGAATGAAGCAGGTGCTTCAGTGTCTTCACTTTTTTTCTTTTTTCTTCTAGCAGTAGCATCCCTTTGGACATACATTCTGGGTTATGCTGTTGGCCTCTATTCAAGTGCGGAGCTCAGCTAGACAGTGAGAAAACTAAAACGTGGTGATGAAAATGAATAGACAGTTTTGGTCTTGTCAGTGATATTGGCTGAGAGCCAGTTTTAGGGCATTATTCATTTAGATGGGTTTTGGCAGGAATAGGTGAAGGAATGGTTGCTCGATGTCCATGTTTTTTCCTAGCTCTGTCAAATTCAGTATGTCTGTCTTTAAATGATATTGGTGATAATGTATGTGCACAGCCTGGGAACTGTTTGGTCATTCAGGAAGTTCAAGCAGTATTTTTTTTTTTAATGTATAGTTAAAAACAGACAAACCCCCAATAAATCAAAAGTGACTTGGACAGGAATCACTTCAAAGACACACTTCAAAATTGTTCAGAGGCTATTCCTCGTTATATCCCAATAAAGTAATTGTGACACTTCCACCACAGGTAGACAGAGACACCTTAACATAGACATTTAGAGATGCTACTAGAGATGACCCCTGGTATTTGAGCCATGCCCGTGGGGCTGTCAGATACGATGCAGAATGTGTGGGATATCCAGGCCCGTCTGCAGTGGTAGCTGGAGGCCTGGCAGCCTGTGCTGGGCAAGGAATTGGCTGTTTATTTGGTAGAAAAGTATCTGGTTTTTTGTGGCGACGTGGGCTGTCTGGAATACTTAGTTGTGTATACCATTGACAAATTTGCAAGAAATATGGTATTGAGACCTCTCTTCCCTGGCCTCATAAGGCAGTTGAGTATTTCTTCATAAATACACAATAAAGTTACTAGCTGTTGATGTTCAAAGTACAATGTTAATAAGTTAGAGTTGATACTTCTTGTGAATTATGTCTATCACCTTGCAGTCTAATTTGGATTTTGATGTGGAGGAAGTCAGTCCTGAAGCTGGGGTAGGACCTGTGTCCCCTTTACTATTCCCTGAAGGTTAGGAGTGAGCAGCATCACCAGGTTAGTGCTGCTTATCGTATGGCTGAGTCAGGTGCTATCACTGTGACGTTTTTCCTACTACTTTTGAAATATTTTGTGTCATTCGGCCTTATGTGAAGTACTTAGTTGTCAATAATTACTGTGACTAAGAAGCCTCTTCCTCGTGTCACATTGCCCCCAACTATGCCAGCTGCAGAGTCTACAGACCTGTGTGCTGTAATGAGGCAAGTGAATTGGAGAAAAAAGTAAACAATTGTTACGGTGGGTAGATATGTTAAGTTTGGGGGTTTTTTTGAGCAGCATAGGCAACTGGCATTTCCATCACTTTGCATAAGACGTTTTGTGGCGGTCGGCCCCTAGATGAAGAGGAACTGTAAAGCTGTATGATAAAATGTCATATCCTAAGGACACGAAGAACCTGAACACATACAGAAATGTCCCTATGGATAAAGGAGGGATTAAATTACAAGAGCAAGTTGCTTATGTACACTGGCAGTTAAAAACTGCACACTTCTTCTCCTATAACCTTTTGTGCTTGAGTCCATAAGTGCTACGGAATTAAGAGTTTTATTCTGAAGAGATAATATTTTTGAGTGCATTTCAGTTCACACAAAAGCTAGGGGCTGAAAGCAATAATTTGGGGCACACACAGCACTGAACCTCTAGTTTCTCATGCTGTGCCAATTATCTCTGTTTTACTACTAATGCATTTCAATTCTGCTTAGCAATAGCACTGCATTTTTCATTTTTTTTTTGATGATTTTCCTATAAAACTGAAATTGTGCCAAGCAGCATCATAGCTCTGGTCTATGGGAAGATAGAATTGAGTCCACCACGTTCATGTTCCACATCATCCTTAATTGGAACATGAGCCCATCTCCAAAGGCACATTTAATGATGTTCTTCAGCTGGCTGCATAAACTTGCTTCTCAAAAGAAATCTAATTAGAATTTAATGATCGGATATCCTAACAACTACAATTTTAAAATTCTCCTGAATAACTTACATGCACAAGAGTTAAAATACAGCAGCTTGCCCTGTGCAAGACAGGTCCATCACCAACATGCGGTGAGGTGGGCTGGTGAGGGAATTGTGAGCCTGTCCTTGGGGTCACATGAACTTGTTTTCATCAGAAGCGTGGCCAGCTGGTTTTTCTTTGCTGGGAAAGCATGAGGGAAGTGGGAACTGAAACTACTAGTGAAGGGAAGGTTAAAAAGCACACGGGGAGACAGTTCAAGATGCTTGTAGCTGCCAAGACGCAATTTTAAAGCTACCAGTCTAGTAACATCCCTTGAAGGTGACCATATGCAATGCCAGAGATGTGTGCCTGAGCAAAATAACTGGTCTGGTGAATGCTTACGCAGCCGGTGAGGGGTACAAATGTGTAGGGTAAAATAGGAGCCCGTATAGTGGCTCTTTGTTGCCCTGGACAGAAGCATGCTCCAGAACCTGAGCAGCCTGCCTTTAGGAAAGCTTTGGAGAAGGACAAAGCTGCCCCAGGGTGTGCACTGATACTGCTTATCATTTTTATTACTTGTTTACTACAAATCTTGTACTAAAAATATTGTAGCAAGTGAAATGTTTCAGCATTACAGATTTCATTATTTTCAGATCTGAAGTGCAGTGTGTCTGATCCTAATTGCACAATTTAAATACTAATAATCATTCAGCTGGGCAAGTCCTCTGTGTATTACAGATAATAATCCTTGTTTTAGAAAATACACATAATGGGTCCACATTAGTCATCTGTGTAATTCACTGAAGCTGAGACAAATGTAATAAAATGACCCCTGGGTAAAGAGATCTTTTTGTTTTGTTTCTGGAGGGGGAAAGTTTTCCTGAAACCCTGTCACTCCTGGGTGAGCTGATTATTTTTTACCTTCGTTATATTCCTGTTTTCCACTGCACTGCAAAGCGTGAATAAGCCCGTGGCCACTTTTCTCTGATGGCTTATCCCCCATATTTCTCTGCATTAATTTTTTTTTTTTATTTCTGTGCTCACAGAGTCCAAGCTTGCTTGGCAATGATTGAAATTCTGCACTGAGCAGTACCAATTAGACTAATTTATTTAAGTGGGTTAATTCTTCTGAAATGCCTTGCTTTGGAGTTATATTTATCAGCAGTCTTATCTTCCCTGTGCTATACTTTCCAACTATTAAACTGCCTACAAAACAGAGGTTTAAAGAGTAACAATCTGTTTCCTTTGCAGTTATAATGAGATAATCTCCTCAAAAGGTGCCTCCTCTAATTACCTATATAACTTATTTGATATTGTAACAGTGGTCTGTTTGAAATACAAGAGCAAAACTATAAATAGCGTATAAATTACAAGGCCATAGTTCAGCTCAGACTATTATATGAGTGAACTATTCAGTCTACCTCATGCTGTATCTGAGGAAAAATAAGGATAATTTGGGATTCTGTGCCAGCAGCTGCTTTCCTCCCCCTCCTCAGCTGTACTCTCAGAGCTTATGCTCATGGGGTGCTCCAGCTTTCCTATTTCTGAAACGCTGAAATGGTGAAAAGAAATCTTAAGGTGTAAAAATGATGGTAGTTTTTAGTGAAGTGGATCAGCCTTTGCCATAAAGGCTGTCAGTATAAGCACGTATAGAGTTAGAGCACAGGAACTGAGCATGTAGTAGGGGAGATACATATATATATATATATATACACACACACACACACACACACATATTCACGAAATGGTGGCAATGGTACAAATGAGCACCTTGCAGCCAACCTGACCAGAGATCTGGACATAGCAGGGGAAATACCCCCTCCAGCTGTACGGTAATTGCACAGCAGCCGTGTGCTGCGTTTCCTTTGGGTGTGATCCGTAACAGCTCCCGGAGTCCCACTCTGCAATTGTCTTCATGCTGCTTTTTAGTGTATCATTTTGGTGCGGTCTGGGTGGTAAGCAGACACGTTGCTGACATGACTGAAACTGCTGCTGTATTAGTGCCACGTTTGGGCAAGCACAAAAAAGAGACAATACAAGCAGCTGACGTTTTCCTTTAAAAAAAGCTTTTCTGTCTAAATTTAGAAAGTTCTTTGCCAAGTCTCCCAGGGATCTTTCCAGAGATGGTAAAAGTGCTCATAAATAACCCTGCACCCTAGTAACAATACATAGCACAGCCTGGATTGCTGGGATTTCAGCATCCCCTGACCAGCTGGGTACTGTGCAGCTGTCAGGGCTCTATTGTTGACTGCCTATAATTAAAGAAAATTTAGCAGAAAAGATGTTTATTGTGTTTTCAGAATCATTGTTAACTCTTACTAGTGCAACATTTCTTCTTGTTTAGTTGCTACCAATAAAAGAGTGAGCCTGCGGTAGGAGAAATCTGTGCGGCAGCAGCAGCTCTTTGATAGCCCAAAGTCTCATTGGGCTCTTGAGCCTAAACAGTGTCTGAAGTCCTCAGCCCCATAATGCTTCCTTTTTTTTTTTTTTTCTTTATTTTTGCCACAGGTAGGGGAATTCAGAGCCCATGCTGCAGAGTGGACAGCCAACGTGACTGCAGAGTTCAAAGAAACTCGAAGGCGCCTGAGCGTGGAGATCTATGACAAGTTCCAGCGGGCTACCTCTATCAAAAGGAAGCTCTCTGCAGAGCTTGCCGTCAGCCACAATCAAGACCTGACTCCCTGCAAGAGGACCCTATCAGTCAACCATCTCACCAGTGAGAAGGACATCTTGCCAGCTCTAACAAAGACGGACAGCATTTACATGAATGGTTTGACACCACACTGTGCAGCAGAAGAGATAGCTGTTATTGAAAACATTAAGTAGCCATGACTTTGGATCCCGGTCTTTGAGAAGCTCTTGGCTTAGACTAGCCATTTACCTTTTTTTCCTCCGCCCTGTCGATGATCGATGCTAATAGCATTTCATATGTGTGCATGAGCTCCACAGAAACTACAGTCCAGAGTTACCATCGCATCTCTTCAAAGACACAAAGATGAATGGCACTTCTGTTATCGAAAGATGCTGGAACAAGCAATGTCTTCTGCCTTTATCTGCCCAGACTGTTTTTCACTTCTCCTAATGTGCCATACGGCCTCAAGAATGAATCACACTCGTTTATGGTAACAATGTAGCTTTGAGGGATCAGTCCTTAAAATTTCAGGGTCTACCTTACTGAGCCTAGGAATGGACCATTTCTGGACTACAACACATTTGTAAATGGCAAGAAATTCTTATGCAGCCTTTTACCTAAGAAATTTTTGTCAGTGCCTTATCTTTTGAAGAACCAGAACCTCTACAGTTCCTGTATGGTTTTTTTGTTTGGTTGGTTGTTTTGGGGTTTTGGGTTTTTTTTGCATGAGAAGTGTATTTCGTTTGAGCTTTCATTCTTCTTGAAACGATGGTGTTTTAAAGGTGTCTGTCATGAAGATACCAACCAGCATGAATGAATGCCAAAACTCAACAATCGTCAAATGATGTTCTTAGCTCTAAATTTAAAGGCACTGCGGTTTCAAAAGTTGCAAACATTTCCCCCAGAAGCATTTTGTTTTTCTCAGGTCCAGCTGATACTCGTTCACACTGACTTGTAGAATTTGCAGACTCTGTTCGGGTCTTATTTTTTCAAGCAGTGTTCAGCAGTTGTCTTTTTCTCTGTGTCAGATGTACCAAAAAATCTGCAGCTTATCTATCACTAAATTATTTGGTAGATGACAAGAGCAAACAAAAATTACTATGTTGAGGAGAGGCAGGAGAGGCTTTTAATTGCTGTATTCTAATAACCACGTCCAGAGAACAATGCAGAAAAATACAGCGATTTTTTTTTTTTAATAAGCCTAAACCTTCTGCCAGATATTTGCTCTATGAAAAGGATTCTTAACTTCCTCTTTAGGTCAAGTCACACCAGAGGCCATATGATATTTTACCCAGGAATCCTGCTGGAGCGCTTTCCTGAATGTCACACTGTACGGTGGCTGCCTGCGCCGGAGCTGTGACTAACGTGGGAATGCAGTTGCAACTGGTATCACTGTGACTTTCTACATTTCAAATAGAGATGGCTCTGAATATAAGTGCAGGCATGAAGAAGAGCTGATAAATAGCACAATCTGAATACCGATGATTGTTCAGACAGGATAGGCTGACGAGAAGCAGATCTAAACCAGACTATGGGTTTTCTTTGTTGGTTTTAAGAAAACACATTAATTTTGTATCTTCTGTTTTGCTTATAGGTGTACATGAGATTCAGAAGAAATGCAGGGTGGAATGGATAATTTTGCATTTTTTTTCTTATGTTAGTCTATTGTAAGCTGGCTGTACATAAAATGAATAGAACAGGCCTTAAAGAATAATTTAGGCTCTGTGTAAATTAAAAAAAGAATGGGACTTTGCTGATTGGGCATGATTCAAGTGGCAAATCTTACAGCATCTCTGACCATTAGATAACATGCAAGATATGAATGTTAATGTTTTTTGGATGCTTAGCTTGTTTTCTAATAAATATAAGTTAATATGTAAATTCAGTCAATTCAGTGTAAATATCAGTCAATTAACATTTACAGAGAGTACGCTTTTAAAACTAAGGAAGTTCCACGACACAGCACCGAGCAATGCTCTTATAACAAAGACCTTTGTCTCCCCAGCACAGTGTTCTGAATGTCCACATGGCGAGGGTTCGTCTTGCCATGTACAAACTGTGAATTGTAATGAAAAATAAAGTTTTTAATTAAAATAAGCTTTTCTGAATCTCCTGCTTGCTACAACTGGAATGCTAAGAAATAATTTGTGAAACTGATTTTCGTGCTTTCATTGGTTACAGAATATACCAGTTTGCCACCTGCTTTAATTTAAGCTGGTTTAGCAATAAAGGCTTGACTCACCCAGCACAGAAATTATTTTTTTTTCCCTTGATATTAAAAAGAATGCTCTTTGGTTGCTGTACCTCAAGTTGTGTTTCTTGCTATTTTATTTCAACAACTCGGCAGGCTGCAGTTTCTCCTGCCCCGTGCTACAGAGCTGATGGCAAGTGCTCCATCCTTGCACCGAGGGAGGTGCGGGGAGCTCTGACCTGCTGCCCTGACGCTTCCCCTGAGCTGGTGGTAACCTTCTGCAGAAGTGGTGACAAGCAGCTCCAAGGGCAGCAGCCTGTCGTGCTGGAGCAGCCGGTTCCGCAGCGAGTATTGTGCAATGGCCTCTTTAATTAAGCCTTGGCCAGGAGTATGGTAGCCCACAACTGTGTGGTGGTAAGTGAAGAGGAATGTTTTCTTACGCTGTTCCCTTCTGATTTTTTGTGGGATGTGTCCCAGTGCCTTTTTGGATCTGATTTTCAGAAAGGGACTGGTAATGTTTAACGTTTATTGTCTTTGACACTCAGAGATGTGATACGTTAGGTTAAACCCTCGGATCATTCTAAATAGGGTGTTTCCATTTACCTACCTACGGAAGTGAGTTTCTGTGTGGTTTCTTTCATTTCAAAGAAACTTTCGGTGACCTCAGGATCTGCTGAAAAGCGTACGTTGTTTTGAGATCCTGTGACAATGTTCGAGATATTAGTATGGACGTTTGTTAAATCTATTCAGCATTTATTTACCTTCATTCTGTATATGACCTCTGTGAAAAGAGCCCCTGTTAATTTATACATAAAAGATACTGTTTCTTTTCACTTTTGTATCAGATCTAAATTATCCTACCTTATGAAAATAAATTACACTAGATTTGCATGTTTGGAACAAAGCGTTAACAAATAAAATCCTTTATTTGTAAGTTTAGTAACTGAAGAAGTCCAGATGGTATAAGTAGGTAGAGTTACCATGATCCAAATATGTCTAGTACCATTAATGTTGTCGGAAGATCTTTTTCTCCCTCTCTACATGCAGTGATAGCCATCCACAGCATTTGTGATCTAAATGAATGTATAAAACTTGCTGGACTCTATAAAGGTTTTTCTTTTTATTATAAAAGTCTGCTCTTACAGGAACAAAAATTCGTGTCTGTCTTGCCTTTGGAAATCTTGCATAGCTCACTTTTCGCTTCCAAATATAAAGCTACAAAAGCATGAATTAGACTTAATGAAATTCCACTTGTAACCTCTTTCCTCTCACACACACGGAGACATTTCCAGACCATTAGGATACTTGCTACTTAAGCAAGTGTGTGAAAGTGGCATTTCAGTTTGGTAGAGCATTGTTTTCTCTTGTACTGCCAATCAAATACCATAAAAAAAGACAGTGGCCAAACATTTTTGGATGGGAGACAAGTTCTAGCATGTAAGAATGTGTAAAGGCATATGTGCTATCTAATAAAATAATTTATTTCTCAATGCGAGAGGAAACATTATATTAATAAACAATCTGGAATATGTTAAAGAAGTAGCTAGAGATAATCTGTATTGTTTGCTGTTGCCTATGATAATCCTGCCTCTTTTTGCATTCTCTGGTGTACTACATCTGGTAAAGTGTCCAGAGTGTCTATGTTGGTCAAAGCCTCAATTTTTGGATAGCCTTGCATGAGAGGCAGGGCGATCGAGGCGCAGATAATTTTTCATGCTCCGTTCTTGCTTGAGTAGTACCAGTGGAAGAGCTTACTTTAGCATCCCCTCCATGTTTTGTAGCTCCAGGCTGCCTGGCCTCCTTTTCTCAATATTTAGGCAGCCTTGAGGTGCTACTGTCTGAGCTGCAAATGGCCTGGAAGGGTCAAACCCAGAAGCTCACTGAATCTCATGAACATCCCAGCTGTGCCTTCCTCTCTTCACCTCTTCCTGAATATATTTACACACACACACACACACACATATATATATATATATATTAGAGGAAGAAAGCAGGAGAGTAACATAGGAACCCACAGAAGTGCTGAGCCTCTAACGGGACCACCCTTGAACTGGAATGGACCTTCCTTAGGTCACTAAGCAAACCCATAAGACCGGGATGGCAGATGGGAGAAAATCTGGTCTGTATGTTTGTTTTGAGTTCTTGCTCCTCCAGCATTATTTCTACACCAATGGTCTGCAAATAGGAATACAGCATGCCCCGTGGAAGAAGAAATGGAAGGCTGCTCTAATTAAAGTCAACCCTACATCCTCATTACAAGTCTACATATATATATATATATATATATAATTCTATTTCCTGGGAAGGAAATTTTCTTGTCAGGGAAACCACATATAGTGTTGAAATACAGCAGTAATATTTCTAATAAATTGCTGTCATACAGTTATGTGGTAATTACCTTTTCTTTCCTACCTTGCAGTACTCTTTGAAAGAAAAGGATTTTATACATTAAGAAAAATAAATATTTTACATGAATTTGTCATAGTTAAAGTAATGATTTTCTCAAAGAAACATGAGTAAGATTTTTTTGTTTGCATTGCCCTGCAGATTTAAATGAACAATGTAAACTTACTGCAAACAAAGTGTTCCGTTTGGGAAAAATAGAGAAGATGTTGATTTACTGTTATTAGAAATAAAAAGTTGTTGAGCTACACAGAGATATTAAAAACGCTAGCTCTTTCATTTGAGCAAGCATTGTCTGCTTTGTGGAATTATTGTTGCAATTGTAAAGAGCCTGTGTGAGAATTGATTGTAATAGGTTTATTATACACAGAAAACTTGAATGTTTCAATTTTAGGCCATGGCTTATCATGCTTTCACAAACTTTCAGAGGAATGTGTTGAATAAGTTTATAAGCAGGTACATTACTTATTATAGAACATCATTTTACCCTTTATACATAACAGTAGCTTATACAGCTTTTTATTCTGGACCAAGATATGCTTGTGCCTTCAGTATATATCGACATTGTTGTATAATCTTAAATTGACTAAAAACCCCACTTTGGTACATTGACTATTGTTTCATATTAATTTAGTGATTTGACAATATAGCTCAATTTAAAATCAGTATCTTAGAAAACCAATGGATTTCACAGCTTTTTATGAATTATAGCGGTCTGTCTACACTGGTGATACAATAAATAATTCATTATTTATTGTCTGGTTTAGTTATTTCTAAATGTTTAGCTGGTTTTCTAGTCTAGATGGTGTAGATGGATATTTACAGAGTAAGCAACTAATCTCTCTATGGTTTGTAATTAATACATTATGACCAGGCTACTGGTAATGGCATTCTTTGGGACTAGAACTGGGATAATACATTGTGTGCTGTCTCCAATGTTACTAATTATTATTAGTAGCATTCATTAAACACTCTAGGGGCACTGTTTTTTCTGGGAATGTCACAAGAGTGTTTATATAGACATCTTTAGTCTGACTTTGGCAAATGAATGTCCTCAGTGAGAAACTCCTTTAAAAGGATTTACTTTATTAACTCAATTGTTAATTCTAGCTAATTCTCAAGACTAATTATATGCAGCCAGATCTTCATCCTCTAGAGAAAGGCATATAATATGCATATAATAGAGATCCTGATGGGAATGTACTATTTGTCATTAGCAATAAGTAACAATATTCTGCAGAAGATGAACAACAGCCTGAAAAGACTTCTTAAATTGTAGTTTAGTGATAGCTCCTTTTTTTTTTTTTTTTTCTCATGCTATTAATTTGATCCTTCAAATTAAACAGGGAAGTCTGAGAAGTTTTGCTGAAGAGATACATCTTTCACCGTAAATGTATTTTAGTCTTGTTTGACTCAGGGGAGACAGACTAACTTTGGATGACTAGAAATATTGAATCTATTTGTTAAAAATTCTCTTATGGGAACATGAGAGAATACATTGCTATATTGTTGATTCTGATTGTTATACCAGTCACAAATCTTGTTGTTTTGTATGGATTTTGCATTTTCTCCAAAGATTATAGTATTCAGTATTCATGCACTCAAGCATGCTAAACTAGAGTGATGGAAAAGCCATTCCTAAAGTTGTTGGGTTTGGTTTTTTTTTTTTTCCGAGATCATGGTTTTGCCCAAAGTTTCCCTATATTTTCTACCAATTTCCTGACAGTTGAGTGCTAAACCCAACAGGGATATCTGAGTATTAAAGTTAAGAGCCCGAAAGGGGCAAATATAGGATGTGCCCTCACAAGGTAGAGTGCATCGCTGCGGTGGACAATCCCTGATTCAAGGCCACTAGATCCAGCGGTAAACGTGATCAAGAGAGGTTCTGCTTTAACGAGCACAGCCATACTTACCATATCCTTTTCTGTAATTTACAGAGCGTTTAGAAGAATTTGTTGCCTTTGCTTGTTCTGTAGCAGAAGAGAGGAAATTTTACAGACTTAAAGGCACTGCATTGCATGGTTGGCCGGAGTATTAGCCCAGGAGCTGGAGCCTCAGCCCTTCTGAACTACAGAGTGAAAAGTCACAAAGTCTGAATCCTTTTTTTAATAGAGAATACCTTAGTGGTTTGCAGCAAAAAGGAGGATAAAAAAATTAGGCTCCACTGTGAAAAGTGAAAGTGGGAGTAACATGTCATCTACTATTGTGCGCTTTATAAAGTGGAGGTGGTACAGGCACAAAGACCTTTTCATTTCTCAGTGTCCTTAGAGACTGTCAGAAGAGAGTCAGAGTGTAGCCTGCGTTTTATCAGTGTACTCTTGCTTTTTTGCAATCTTTTTGCAAGCTCTGAATGTGCACCAGCTATAAGTGTATTGCACCATTCTGGGTGCCAGTTGACTGATGCTGATGGGATAGCTTGAAAGGGAATGAACTTTTTCTCTTACTTGCACTGCACAGGTGGAGTAAGAAGAGATGGGTTTGGCATTTGTAGGACACGAGCAGCCTTTGGGAACAGGCACTCCACAGGTGAAATTCAGTTTTTCCAATATGAAGCCCTTAAAACACTGTTTTATGTAGAGAAAGGGTTTTGAAAAAAATGGATTTCTATTTGCTCCATCAGGGCCAGAGCAAAGGCTGCAGGGAGGGTTTTTTATCACCGCAGCTGCATGCTGCTTTTGAGCTTGGCCTGTCTTCTAATGAGCAAGATTTTCGTACAAAATTAGCACTAGAAGTGGTTTCTGGGTGTGGACTGAAAATATAAGAAAACAGTTCCATGAAAATTAGTAAAGAGAAAATTCCTCTAAATTCTTGCTCCTGGTTGGTGACCATGGAAACCAGGTTTAGAACCGAAATTAATTTTTATGGTCAGCACATTAGCTGCATTTGCACATCAGTTTAACTCTGCTAACCTCAATAAAGTTCTTCCATACTCAATGTCCTTTAACAGAGCCTACTGAGACAAGAGTAAAGGATTGCAAAGGAGAATATCTAGAGCCCTTAACTACAGAGCATATCACAAACCCTTCATCCTTTTCACTACAGTTACTCCATACAGAAAAACAGAATACAGAAATGCATAACTAGCTACAAAGTCAGGATATCTTCCTTTCTTTTAGTTTTGTTTCCGTTTATGTCTGTAGGCTATAGTTAAATGACTCCATATATTTTAATGGATTTTTTGACTCATCGAAGCAAATTTATGTGCTGTATGCCTCTGGTTTGTACATTTTTAGTCCTATTAGAAATCAATAGAACAATCTCCAGTGCAGGAGGAAATGGTTATTTGTGAAAAAACAGACACGAGAAATGGTAAAGATGGACTAGGCATCTGTTAGTGTTTTCCCCATTAGTATGACAGAATTTTTGAAAACAATATGTTGCTGTGGAGATTGTGACATGACACGATGTATGACGAGGACAACTTCATCGTGTGCAGACCTCCATGGGCTGCCATTCCCTGCGGTGCCTAACACAGCTGTTGGAATTGCATGCAACCAAAATAAAGCTGTTTTCCTATCTCTTCCAGCTTGTCTGCCTGTCAGTTTGGTAATTTTGCAGCAAAAAGATCTTTGAAGCCAGTTGGAAGAAGAGAACGATGGGGGATACTGACCTGAAAGGGTCTGGGGGCAGCTGCAGAGATTACACCAAGTTCTCAAGTGTGTTTTCCTCCACCTGGGCTACTTGGGAGCTGTGCAAGAGACACGTGCTTGAGGGAAACTCTACAACTATTTAATCTCCTTTTCTTCAATCGCTCTAAGAAATTCTCTTTTGCTGTGATAAAAAGGCAGAGTACTGTTTGGCTACTCTTGTGCCAGCTTTGGTGTGGTCACTCATTTTGTTTCCATTTTGCTGAAATACTCCACGTCTGTCTGTATCCCCGTACTTCCTCTTGTCCTGTGCTTGTAACCTTTGGAGACACAGATCATCTCTTTGCTCCCTGCTGTACTCTCTGCTATGTACAGTGAGGGTCTCTTTTCATGGCTGGTTGGGGTTTTAGTAATGCAGATTCACGGCGTGATCAAGCAGTTGCATCTTTTCACTGGGCTGGATACGAAAATGCCTAATTTCTTTCTTGTAGCAAGGAAAACGAGTTGTCTTGAGTACCTCAATCACGCAGACTACCAGGAACTTCTTGTACTCCCTCGTTATCTTGGCCACCAGCGGTTCACTTATCACCTTGGATATCTAGCAAAGTGATTCTGAAGAAAGGAAAAAATATTGTGCACAGAAGAAATCTTTTTGAATTAGGATGTTAAAAAATTGCTGTGTGTTTGTGAAATTAGGATGATGCTTGAATTCTTAACCAATGCCATTTACTGGGAATGATTTGTGGCTCTGTAATAAATAAATAGGGTCACCATATTGAAAAGTGTGGCGACCACAGATAGCATGTTAATTTTGTTTGTCACAGTTATTTGGGAGCACTCTAAACAACTGTTGGGCCACTCGAGAGCTAAGCACCACGGGACCACTCACTTTTTTCACCCTGGTGGGATGAGGAAGAGAATCGGAAGAAAAAGGTAAAAGTCACGGGTTGGGATAAGGACAGTTTACTGGGACAGCAAAGGAAGAAGAAAACAACAACAAAACTCAAAAGAATATACAAAGCAGGTGATACACAATGCAATTGCTTGCCCCCCAATGCCCAACCAGTCCCTGACAAGCCACCCCTCGTCCCCAGCCACCCCCGTTATATACGGAGCATGACATGGTATGGAATACCCCTTTGGCTAGGTTGGGTCAGCTGTCCTGGCTGCGTCCCCTCCCAGCTTCTGGTGAAAATTAACTCTATCCCAGCTGAAAACCAGGACACTACAGTGACAGGCACGTAAAATCAAAGCCACTTGGGGTCTGGCCTTCTGCAGAGAAAAGAACTGCTGGCTCACTGAAACTTCATCGTCTTGGGCTGTAAAGCAGTACTCATTAAATGTCACATTTTTTCTAAAAAATAGGCAGTCCTTAGAGTACAGACTCTTGGAAAGCATATAAAGGGCAATAGACTTTGGACCTACGCTTTAAGCTGCAACAATGGTTACCTCCATATTCCCTTTCATGGGAGATGACAGCAATTATTAATTTACTAAAAGCTATGTTGCCATATCACAGTAAAACACTAGACGTGAAGCTGCTTTGATAAATGAGGTAGCCAGATTGCTGGAGTGCTTCAGAGGTGCGACTCATGAAAAATCTGAGTCCACTGGCAGGTACATGAAATGAAAAATACACAAGAGAAAATATAAAAGGAGAGCTTTGCTTTGAGTACTGCTACCAAGAATCAAAAGCCCAGGAGGCAGAGTCCTGGTTTTTATGTCAAATTAACTGTCGCTAGAGGCAGCATAAATAACTCTGCTTCCTATGAGAAGGCTATTAAAGGGATGTCCTTCTATCTGGGCAGAATATCAGGCCATAGTCTCATTTCTGTCTCTCTTTGACTAACTCCTCCTGGAGCAGAGGAAAAGAGGGTAGTTTCTACGCAAAGGAACTGAAGGATTGGGCAAGAAAATAGGAATACAATGTTTGCAGAGATGATTGCAACGCTGTGTCCCTCTCTGGAGACCTAAAGTTTGGATGAAGTGTGTTGTTAAAGTGCCGTTCCAACCATTTTTTGACCCTGTTCTTGAAATTATGCTTTTGTCTAGTTTCTGAATAGGGACAACAACAAAAACAACAGAAGTATTTTCTTGTAGTTTCTTCTCATTTCCCTGTACAGTTGAACCTTGCATATAAATATCACAACTGCTTCTGTTCCAATAACCCACAAGGTAACACTGTCTTTAGTGAGAGAGCGAGGACATTGCAGGAAAGGGTTTGCTTTACATCAACCAGAAGTCTTAGTATTTGCAAAAGCGCAATTTATGCAGTGAGTGGGAGCTTAATACAAGTGCAATTAACTGTAATGATGTTGCTAATATGCCTGAATGTTCATTCATCTTAGTACTTGAAGCTACAAAATCAAGTCACTTTCAGGTCTGTTGGGGTCTGCAGCCACCTCCGCTCGCTGTCAGTGTAGCTGAGTGGCAGAAGGGGAACAAGCTGCTGTGGGCATCTTACAGCTGATCCTGTGGTGACAAGGTGCACTGAGCTGGAGCTGCTTATGGCTGCCCTAAGCTGTGCAACCTGCGTTCCCTTCAGACCTCGTCTGCTGGCCCTTCGCTGGAAAGATGCGTCCTATGTATTGGAGTGACAAACACGGACTCATGCTGGAAGCAGACTAGTCACATCGCTGTGGCTCTTCAAGTCATCTAAACTTTTGGGAGATTTTCTTGGAGTTCAGTAACTTGCCAGCTCAGCAATTTTGCTTTCTGAACCAGTGCTAGTGTGTGTGCTTGACAGCATGTGTCCTGAGCTGCATGGAGCTGAGGGAAGAGCTACCTCAATGGTGCCTTGGATGCTCCCCATTCTGCAGAGCCGCCAAACCTTCTGAAGAGGCTTTTTCCACCCAAGGGTGTGCCTGTCCCATTTTTATCAGTCTTGGTTTATTCCATATGGAGGAGGAAAGATGGGCTGACAGATGAGGTACAACTGGATTTTTGTTGTTGGTTTTTGGGTTTTTTTAATAAATCAAGCTAGGAAAAAGAAGTGGATGAAGATGAGGAACTCAGCTTCATCTTCATCCTTCTGCACCGTCACTACTCAGGTTGTCTGAAGATCTTGTCATGGCCTTCAAGCCACTAGAGGAAAACAAAGGTCATGGTATTGCTTGCCTAAAAGGAAAAAAAACCCCACAAAAACCAAACCCATACCAAAAGAACACTTTCTGAGGCAATCTTACGCATCTAAGATCCATAAAGGAAAGGGCACAATATGTCTAAATTTTGCTTTGCAAATCACATGGAGATGACATAAGCACAAGAGATAAGGCTGGAACATTATGTGATGGGATTGATCCATTTTGTCTCACCCCATTTTTGAGTGACCTACACGCAGCTGAATTCTTACTATGTGTAAAAGTGCCTACCAACTGTTGGTTTGGGCTTTTTTTTTGAATAAAGTACAGAGTTAATTAACATGCATTAGAATAACTTCTAGCCCTCACTTTTATTATATTACAGAACATTTTCCTTCTGATTCATAAGCCCTCAAGTTTAAAAGATCAGGCTTGACATAAAAATGTCTGAAATGACAGCAAATGAGAAGAAGAGACAGAGACCTCTGATCAAATGAGGGAATGCTAAGCTTTTCAGCTAACATGAAAGCCTAATTACTGAGGTGATACTTAATAATTGATGCCTTCATTCAGTATAGCTCTGAGATTTAGGTCCAATAAAGAATTTATGTACCTAAAAATAGTCAATACAGAACCTAATTTTCCAGCATTCGGTCCCCAGATAGGGACCCAGAACCCTATGCATATTATTGAGGTCCTAGAGCAACAAAGCGGCCAAGGAAATTTCTCAGCTCATCAGAGGGGGGCTAAGTTTAGTGCCCTCAGCTTGACCACAATTAGCTAGGCTGGATGTGACTCTGCTGATGATGCAAAGGATGTGGCAGGGGGGCTGAGGAGCAATTGAGCTCTCTTTTTCTATCTGATAGAAAGCACCAGAATTTGCTAACAGTTAAGTTGCAGTTTCCTTCAGGTCCCCGTTGAATCGTCATGTCTAGATGCAGTTTAAGAAATGGAAATGCTGAAAATAAAGACAAGCGTTATGTTCAAGATTTATCGGAGGATGCTGAGACATGCTGCTTCCCAGTCTTTGGTCTAATGTGCTACTGAGGCTTTTTCCTCCCAAAGCACTTAGCAGGACCTTTTAACGCGCAGAGAAGGCTGAAGTGGGTTTTGCTACTGCTCCTTTTTACTCAATAGCTCTTACCCAGCAGCTCTCTGGGAGACTGAATTTCTTTAGATGGAGAGGATGAGTGCATGCATCCCTGAAGGGCAGCTGAACTGCGGGGCAACAGGTCAGGCTATCAAGGTAGGACTTTTACTTTTGCTTGAAACTGAAGTGGTGCGTGGCAAATTATGGAGTTGAGAAGACAAAAGCCCTGCATCTCTTGTGCAAGCTAGTTAGTCCTACACAACTGAGCCCTATTGCTAACCCACTGCCCAAGTAAACCAAGGCAATAGAGAGGAAACCAACTCTAGGAGCAGAGATTGGCAGCCAGAGTCTCCAGTCTGGGAGAGGTCCCTGGGTACTAGCCTAAGGAGTAAGGCTACTTCTGAAAAATAGCCTAGTTCCAAAAATCCAGTGCTCTGAGACTGAAAGGATTAATCTAAGTCTTCTAGTAAAACACAGTGGTTTTGTCACCTGCAGCAGGGTGTGGTTGAGGTCTTATTGTTCTCTGTGCTTGGCAGCTGTGGTGGTGGAGATGATATCAGGTGGTGGATATGATTGTGCTGGTAAGGTCTTTCGGGTCAATAAGCTGCATGGAGGGCTTGTGGAGGGGTAGTGAGCTATGGTTGTGGGCTGAGGACTTGTGACTCCCTTAGAGGGTGACTGATGCATCCAGACAAAGCCTGGTGAGTGAGTTAAAACAAGGGAGGAGGGTAGCATGGTTACTTGAGAGGGGCATTGCGTTCAGGCCATGTTGGAAAAGGGTTGAAGGGCTGTCTTGACTATTGGTGTTTTATTTTGATTCCCTGTCCCCTCCTCCCCCCCTCTCCCCTTTTCTTTTTTTTCTTTAAAAATGATGGGTGAGAGTTTTGCTGTTGTTTTTCTTCCCATCAAGACTGTCTGGGACTGGAGGGATTGTAGGTCCCTGCTTGTGGCTGCCAAGCAGAAGGGTGCTTGTCCAGAAGTGGACCCAATCCAGACGGGGAATCAAGGAAGGGAGTTATACTGTTCCATAGTTAAAGAAAATAGTATTTTCTGAGACACCACGTTGTTTCTGTTCTCTCAACCTAGAAGTGAGGATTTTGTTAGGTCTGCGGGTGTCTTGTACTTGAGTCAAGATAGCAATGCCTGTTGTAGAAAATATTATGACTGATGATGCCAAGTTAATATTCATCCTACAGTTGTGGCATTCCTGGAGAGCTGTAGGAAATGTCCCAATGTCATTAAGTAATCAGGATGATAAGGAATCCAGCAGCAACCATGCTGCAGAGAGAGAAATCAAGCAGGAGCAGGATGTTAATCAAATGCATAGGAGGAAAGAAAATGTGCTGTGCAACATCAGATGAGTTGCCTATTACACAGCTTCAAGTTTTTTATGTTGATAATTCACTGAAAAAATGCTTTGTTAAGTTTATAGCTGAAGGTCACTTAATGAATGTGGGGTTTTGCCAGATAAAACTAAAGGACAAAGCAATTATCAGTGTGTGCAACTGGCTTTCAGGAGAGGAGTCAAATAAGTTCACATTTTAGTACAGAAGGAAGAGAAGTCGCATGTAAATTAGCTTTTCTTTAAGTTCCCTTTTTGGCCCTTACTTTTTTATTCTCTTTTGTCTTTGATCCAAGTTCATCTGTACTGATGCAGCATGAAGAATGATACCTAAAAATATTTCATTATTCCCAGTCTGATTTGTGCGTTTCTGTTTGTGTGCTTTGTTTTGTGGATTTGGGGGTGGGGGTGGTGGGTTTTTTGGTGTGTGTTTAGTTGATTGGTTGTTTTTTAAATAAAGCAAAACTTAGGGCTGTCAGGTGAATTTGTCTAATTGGGAATTGCTAAATACGGTTTTGAAAAAAGTGGCACTAGGTTTGGGTGTACATAGGAACATTACTGAAACAATCCAGGGAAGATCACCATAAAGAATTAAAAAATTAAGTGGTTTTGTGACTCTGGCTCTTAAAACAAATAAACAAAAAAAACCCCCCAAAAACCCAACACTGAAAGCCTGCCTTTTCAGTCCTAATTAACAAATGTGTAGGTTTAGTGTTTAAAACCTCCCCTCAAACAACTGTTGTTTATCGCTTCATTCTTCCGCGTTTGACTTAGTCACTTGGTTCAGTCTTGCATGACTCTGGGAGAGGCTGTTCTCCCTCCTCTTCTCACTCTGAGCATTCAGATTCTCACCATTCATGTTTGCACGAAGGCTCTTGTCCTGGCTTTGAACTGATTGCCTAACGATGATGTCGCCACGCTATGGTAATAGGCCACAAAGCCGGGTGCAGGAGACCCTAGTGTCTGGAATTGAGGGCTTTTGAACAGCCACCCAGAGATCTCAGCTGAGGTACTGAGGGCAAACAGAGTTAAAAAGTTTCATTTACTCTTCCTGCAGAGAAATAGATTAAAAAGCAAGCATCGCTAGGTTCTGGTTTGCATCTGCCAGATGCTTGTGTGCTTGATTATAGTATCTTCCTCTTTGTGTTCAAGAGGAATAGACACTCCTTCCTCTCTTTATTGTAGCCTGCCTCAGCCTGCTTCCACTCTCGTGCTCTCCTTGTGCCAACTACACGGTAGTTTGCTTTTGCTTTGGGAGCTTCAAATGCCCCTCTCTAGCCCAAGGCAGAGCTCTCCACCAGACTCTTACCCTGTGCAAAATAGTCTGCTTGGGCATACGGGTGACTGAGTTTATCCACCTTCATCCCTGGCACAAGCTGAGGTAGCTGTGAGTTGTGGGACGGCACTGGGAGAGGCTGTGAATTGCTTGCCTGTGTTGTCAACTGGTTCATTTCAAACTTAGGTCAACGTGCAAAATATTCCTGGGGTCACTCTTTGCTGATTGTCTGACCACGTTCTTATCTCTAGCTGTAGAGATTTGTAAGAAATATTAAATTTGGTATGAATGAAATATGAACTGAAATGTGTCTATGAAAGCACTGGAAGAAGCACCAGACCAAGGGTTGAAAGAATGGTCTGTGCTGCCAGGTCGCTCTTCCCAGAAGTAAAACTGAGAAGTGGGGGGTTTATGTCAAGATCACTCTGGCAAGACCACAGCACAGATAACTCCTTGATGGAAGACCCTGCATCCTAACAGCAGGAGGCATATGACATTCTTTATCATGTTAGCTGAACAATAAAACAAGCCTTTCCCCCCCCCCCCCCCTTCTTTCTTTAGTTCTCTTTTCCTCCCTTCTTTCTTACCAGGAAAATCAATGAACATCACCTTGCTTTTCTTGTGGCACAGTGCTGTGCTCTCATTCCAGAGAGGACTGTTCCAGGGCAGATGTAAGATGCTTGGCTGCACCACTGAGCCACTATCACATGCCAAATCTCTTCTGCATGTCATCAAGGATGACTTAAACTAGGCTTTTTATCAGCAATATAAAATTCTTTTTAAAATATTTAGAACTTTAACAGTTGTGTATATGCTTGTCCTGTTAATTTCAGAAGATCAGAGAGTTTTTTCCTGTTGTAGACTTTGGACAGCTGGTCTTGTTCTACAATCCTCCTTCATGCAAATTCCTTATTCTTATATAATATATATTACTTATATATGAGCCATAATACATAGTCAAACTACTGGCAGACAGGACTTTAAAATTAAACCAAGGCTGTTTAAAAAAGGAGATGCAGAGTTGCACTCTGTAAAGAAATGGAACTGTAGGTTAACCCTGTCCTCCTGCAGTGAAGACCCGAGGAAACCCCCACCCTCAACTCTCTGATATCCACAGGGCTGATACCACCCCCCCCATACCAGACAGTGAAATTTTTTAGACTGTGGTCATATAGAGCTTAGTTGTGGAGTTCAGTGAATTTAAGTCCTGCGTATTATTTGCATACCCTTTTGGCAAATCCTTCAACAGGGTCAGGTTAAACAACAAAAACTGAATTTTGGATATCGGTAACTCTGAGAGATAATGGCTTGCTTAGTGATTCCAAGCAGCAGGCGATGCGATAGCACTAAAAAGTGGAAGTATAGCAGCAGACAAACATGTAAGACATATAACATGTTTGCATTGTTTATTTTCAAACTGTACTGTAATCTTGATATTAATGAAGGAAAGAGAGAGGGATGGGTGGAGAACGTTGTTAAAGTTTTACCTTTGTAACACCCACGCTCTTTTCCCTTGACTTTCGATTATTTGTGAGGTCGTTAGCATCTTGGGGGATAAAAATAAACCAGTGTTCAGGCCAGCTCTGAAGAGTGTTAGCACATTAAAGATAAATTATTTTGTCAAGAGGAGAGGACAAAAGAGGAAACAACACCAGCATAATGGCCATATGGTCTCAATAATAGTACAGCTCCGAAAGGAACTACGGCTGTTCTAAGCGTATCTGCTGTAGACAAACACTAATGTTAACTAGAAATTAATGTAACTGAACCACGGAAGGAGGGTAATTGTAGTTTAATATGAAAAATGCAACAATATGATAACAGGCCAGGGTTTGAAGGAACCATTAGATTTGCAGCAAACAGCCAGACTCCGTAAGTGTAGCTTTATGTAGTTCTGTTTGTACCAATAGCAGAGCGGGTATTAAAGAATGAAATTATTGAAGCTTCCAGTAAACAACATCCTCTTTGGTCTGTTCACTCTTTAAACTATAACCAAATTATTCTTTATTTGGATAACCTAAAGCTTGGCAAAATTTCATCCAAACCTCAGTGACTCTCTCAAACTCTGGAGTAATTATCCTGTTAAACTCACTGCAAGTGAAAACAAAACCTGCAAACCTACTCAGCTTGCTGCTGTCCTGGAATGCTGAGTCTGGCTTCCAAGTTTTGTTTTTATTAGCTTAGGCAGGCAAGTTGGTAGGAATTAAACGTGAGATCAGTTACATACTACATTTCTGGGTATTCAAAAGTGCTGATAAAATCCCTTATGGATTGTGTGGATCGAATGTCATTAGGTGCCAGACATCTTTCACATCTCTGAGCTTTACATCGGGCTTCTGGCAATGCCTTTGAGAAATCTATACCTTCCTTCGGAGCTACCTTTAGGTTAACCAGTACCAGAAGGGGACTCTCTTGAAAAGAGGCAGTCCATTTGTATGTGAGTCATACCTTTATTCGCCCACTTTCCTCAAAATGAAACGGCGTGTGAACGCTTGAGCGGCACGCAAACTGGAGAAGTATCTGATCGTTTCATCCTACCGCTGCAGATGAGATAAAATGAAGCCTAAACTAAGGTTAAAAATGGTTGCTTGTCTTTTCACCTAATCTTGATTCTGTTGTTCCTGAATGATGTGAAAATATAGATACCCTGGTCATATTTTACGGGGTGAAATCTGGGCTCCTCTAAATTTGGTTGGCCTCCAGATCTCATTTATAGCTGCTTTACTTAGAGCTAGAAAAGAGAACAACTCTGTTCACATGACATCCTCAGGCAAATCAAGTGACTAAATAGCCAGTTAAACCTTACTGTGCTCCTTAGCTTGCTTGGAGCCAGTTTCTAGAAACAATGAAATATTTCTGAATACAGAAATACTGAAATACAGCACACCGATTACAGAAATTTAACTGTTGTGCTATTTTTATCAAAGCTTTGCTTGCCCATTTTTAAAAACAAAGGGTTGTGCAGGAAAAGGGAGTCTTATAGTACAGTGATTTTGAAGATGCCAGACGTTTCAGGCAAAGATTTTATACCTCTGAAACAGTCATCACCATTTCTCTTAATGGTGTGATTAACAGTAAATCCTGTGTCTACCTTGCTCAGTCAGTCACTTTTAACTAAGAGGAGATCCTCGAGACAGAAAAGACGAAGACATTGGTGTTCAGGGGCAGTACTGTTCCCTCATGTAATACTGTCTGTGGTGCTTTGGAAAGGGAAGATAGTTTATTATTATTATTGTTTATTATTATTTGGGATGTTGTATTGGGTGCTCAAGATCTATTGGTGAGGGGAGAAGGTGGAGTTGGAAGCCATTGGAATTAATAAGCAATGCAGATTTGTTCAAAATTGTTTTGTGGGTTGTGGGGTTTTTATTTATTTATTTTATTTTATTTTTTTATTTTCTGAGGGGTAGGACAACACGGAAAGCTTCCAGCACCTCTGTCTGTGCTGTTCTTGCCCTCTGGACAAAATGAGGCTTTTCATCTCTCTGACTGCCAATTGTCTGTCAGGGCACTAAAACTACAGCTGTTGTTCAAACCTGCTTTTTCTTTTTTGAGTCTTCAACTCGCTCTACCAGGGGATGATAATGTAAATATGTAAGCACTTGTTTGATCTGGAAGGTAGCCTGGATGTCCGGTAGTGGTGGAATCATGTTTCCAGTGCTTCTGGATGTAACCAGGCTAAGAGTATGCTTAAAGCCCCTCTCTGCAAAACCTGAGTTTATATGAAACAACATAAAAGATCTTACAATAGAAAATAAATTCTGTTTTCAAACAACACAACATTAGAAATATTTTTGTTTCTGTTTTAATGATCGTTACTCCTTAAGGTGCTTTCACAGTCCTATCGTCAAACTGGCAGTGTCCCAGTCATTGGTAGCAGGATTTAGTTTACTCTTGTAGCATTGAAGAATCTCAGTCATCAACACTGACCTGGAGCTGCAAAAAGAGGTGTCTTTCTGTAGTTTGGTCTCAGCCAGCTAAACTTGTCTTAGCTGAAAATCATGCTAAAGTGGCAATAGGTTTTCAGTGTTGACTGGTTTTGCTTTTATATTTCAGTGATTAATGTCAAGATATTATCCTTTGAACCAAAGAGTTAGAAGTTCAGCTGAGTGTTTGTACTTTTCTCTGGAGCACGTATGGCATGTCTGTTTTAATCAAGGATAAAACCCAGAACGTACACGGTTCTATAGAAAGGTTAAGAGAGTTTTTATGCATGGATTTTTTTTTTTTTTCCTTTTTGTTGATTTGGGGTATTTTCCCTACCAATTTAAAAAAAAAAAAAGGAAAGGTTTGAAAAACATATTTCTCTTTCTATTGAGATGTGAATTAATTTGCTGCCTCCTAATGATTATCTCTGACTAAACTCAGAGACTTTATGTTGATGTCATGGGATTTACTAATTCATCGTTTGATTCTGCTTTTAATTTAGCTGTAGGGACAAGCAGTACAATTTAACTTCTGGTTTTTATTTTTATATTTATAGTTGGTAATCTTAAGAGCTGGACTCTCCAAGGATATGCAGGGTTGGTTTGGGTTTTTTTTTCCAAGCTTTGAAGTTTAAATTTAATTACTGTGCACATAACTCTTGAATGACTATCGACAATTTGATAAGAATGACTTGTTTTTTCTGTCGGCTTTTGCAAGTAGCCAGTATAATATTTTATATTTGTTAAAAAATTATTTTGAGTTCTAGCAGTGTGCCCTGGAGATACATTTCATAAGTATCCCCTCTTTCCCCCTGCCCTCCCCCCTTCAAATAAGGAAACAGTCTCTTCACCTTGCAAAGAAATCAAATTATTGCAGTCATTTTTGGAGTGGTAGATGATCAAAACCTGTTAAATCAGTGCTACGGAGCCTGGATACAGGATTTAGTTCTTGATAGAAATCATTTTAAGCAAGTATACTTTTAGCTGCTTATTTCTGAAAATTTAAGTTTACTTAGTGAAAGTTGCATGTCTTGGAAATTGTATTCTGGATCACTGTTTGTGATACAAAATTAGAAAACAGATACGAAAAGTCCAACAATCCGTCCATGTGAGATTTCAGAGGAAGATGAAAAACTGCCCAAGATGCAAGCGTCCCACTGTGTTAGAAATTAGAGTTCTTTTGAGATCTGAGTAATAATTAATAAAAAAAAAAAATCTTTGTCACAGTTGCAATATTTCACTTAGCCTGCCCTAAAACTCAGCGTACATTACAAAATCATAAGCTGTGACTTGTGTTTCTGCAGATGTCCTCACCAGTTGCATGTTGTAATGATGTGGGGGAAGTCACGTAAATCAACTGCTGTTTCATGGGGTTCCCTAAGGACTTCTGCAGGTTGCACTGTAAATGAAGAGCAAGTTTCTGGTAGCAGTAAACTGTGTATGTTAAGATAGCTAAGGTCATTAATGTGCTGTGGACCTCATAGAAGAATCTGTGACATAACATGGGGCTTTCCTTCCAGGCATGTGTCTGGAGATAGCAGTTTTGCAGCAATTTACTAAAATTAGATCAAGGCTTACCTAACGGTGAATGAGACTAAAATAACAATAATCTTAAATGGAAGTCCTACTAAAAAGTGAAATTTTTTTAAGCCTTGCTCTGTATTTTGGAGTAAGGAATTAAAAATAAGTCTTGTGATGCTCTTCATAGAAATAAGAGAGTCTGAAAGAAAGCAGGGGAGAAAAGTTCTCGGAAAGACACTGCTGGTTGTTGGGCCTGTAGTTATCCTATCAGGTAGGGTTAATCTCTCTTAGCTGGACTCCAGTTAGTTATTTGGGTTTTCTTTTTATCTGCTGGAGGGAGGCTTATTTTGAACTACGCATCGAATTGACTTGGTGCAAACTTTAGCTAAATCCTTCTATGTTATAATAGTTTTGGGTTTTTTTACAGTGCAGTATATATAAAAAACATACAGTGCATTACATAATGATAATATTAAATGAAATGCTAATGTAATGTACATATAAATAAAATGCGATATCATCTATTTCACTCAAGAGGAGGAGAATTGTCTCCCCTTCGTTCAGTTAAAACTCCTATTCTTCACTGTTGCACTGTGGGAAGAAAAAAGGTCATGCTTCATTTAAATACTTAACCTACCTGACTGTGTCTGGCTTCAAATCTGAATTCCCTGAACTTTAAAAGTATATAAATATCAAATTTTGTTTCCGATCTAGCTCTAGAGCTTTCTTCGAAATCCAGAACAATTTTCAAAGACTATGTGACTGCTTCTAATTAAAGCATTTTTGATGAGGGTGCCTGTGTTGTTGCTGATCGTTTCTTGCTACGTTAGTGTTTCTTACGATCCTGCAGTGAAGACCACCTAATCAAGTCAGTCAGTTAGTTCCCCTGTGGAATTGCCAAAAAAACCCCCCAAACAGTTTGCTAGCTTAGCTGCTGACAACTCATTTGCAAACTAGTGTGCCCAGCTCTTTTGCTAGTAAGCCTTTTGCAGAGTCAACCGTAAGTTCTGCCATCTAATTAATGACCTGAAAAACTAAACATACTGTGACCTGTTTAGATATGAGAGGTATAAATACCGCTGCAGATCTGAGCACATCTTCCCTCTCCCTTATTCATACTGCCTTGCTCTTCAATAATTAAGGGCAGACTCAATCAAAGGCATTCTGAGCTTACCTTTTATACTGTATGAGCTGTGAATGTGCAGCTCTCCAGGGTTTCATGGGACTGCCATCTTCCCTACTTTTCAGTCTTTTTTAAAATTTTTTTGAGGTTTGCTAAGATGCGGTCAAGATTAAAACATGAGAATATCACTAGCATAACCCCACACCTTTGCTTGAGGGTAACTAAAACATCTTATTACTTTTCTAACCCTGAAAAGAAAGAATGATGGAGGAGGGTTAATTACTTTTGAAAGCTGATGTATTTATAAAACTGATTTACAGAATTTTTCACCTGCATATCTGAAGAGATTTTACAGATGGTAGTGATATTATCCTTAAGGGTAAAAAGTTAATGTGCAATTTCAAGCAAGCTTTCTAAACATTTTTCCTAGGAAAGAATCCCAAATTTTTGTCCCCTTTTTCTGCCATATACAGTGATGAAAAGGAAGGTCCCCCGTAGCAGAGGTGCTCCAGTTATTCTATCTGAAATTAACTGTTCCCTCCTCAAAGAGCAGCTATCCATAAGAGAAGATTTCTTACCATTTAGTTTCCATTTCTTTTTATAAGCTAAAGAGCATTGCCAGTAGTCGCTATAGCTGCGCAGTTATTGTTCCTCCCAACAAGCAGAATCAGAGCGACGGTGGCCACACACTTTGAAATAACTGATTGGAAACAATGTTTTGATGCACAAGAATAAGAAACAAGGGATATGTGTTTGGGGGAGTATAATTTTTTTTTTTATTTTTAATTAAAATAAGCAACACTTTGGAAGTGATGGAAGCTTGGAAGTATCCCGTTTTCTCCGTGCAGCTTCATTGTGGCAATGCTCAGCGGATCTGCACATCTGTAGCGCTAGAAGTTTATGGTGGCTACCTGCAAGCTAGGTCTTTGTTGGTGAAAATGCCAATAATATTTAAATTGGTTTTGCTGGTACAAAATAAGGGCCTGAGTTTTGTAGGCAAAAGACATCCTCTTCAAAGTCTCAGCATCTGAAAATGCTGTTTTCAGCTATTCTAGCTATAAAATGTGGAGTTTCTGAGTCTGAGCTACACTTACGCTACGGGGTGCAGCAGGGGAGGGTATGAAGATGAATAAATGTGCTTGGAAAGCTACAAACTGGGCAGACGTTTCCACAGAACCAGTTTTCCTATCTTTCTTTTTCATTGTGTATGAAAAAAGAGAAGTCTGCAAATTGCACAGGAACGTCGCTACTCTGGGAATCGCGTTAATTGGTCACTTGCCAAGGGGAGCAGCTCTGGAGCCGGCCTGGCCCCCAGCCGAGCGGCAGGTCTTGGTGCACAGGGGGTTTTCCTGAGGCCAGGAAATGCCAGGGGGGCAGAGAGACCTGCCAGAGCCACCCCACACCTACAAAAGGTAGCATGGGGAATAAGCAAGGGGAGTTAGAGATGTGCACGCGCCTGCAGGGCTGTGATCTTATCGGCATCACAGAGATGCGGTGGGATGGCTCCTGGGGCTGGAGTGTTGGGATGGAAGGGTACAGGCTCTTTAGGAAGGACAGGCTGGGGAGATGAGGAGTGGGTGTCACCCTCTAGGTCAATGACCAGCTGGAGTGCATGGAGCTCCACCTGGGGATGGATGAGGAACTGACTGAGAGTTTATGGATCAGGATTAAAGGGAGGGCAGGGACAGAAGACACTACAGTGGAGGTCTGCTACAGGCTGCTTCATCAGGAAGATTGAGCAGATGAGGCGCTCTGTAGACAGACAGGAGCAGCCTCAAGTTCATAAGCCCTGGTCCTCACTGGAGACCAGTGATGAGTGGCGTTCCTCAGGGGTTGGTATTGGGACTGGTGCTGTTTAACATCTTTGTCAGCGACATGGACAGTGGGATTGAGTGCACCCTCAGCAAGTTTGCTGATGCCGCCAAGCTGTGTGGTGAAGTCAACTCACTGGAGGGAAAGGATGTTGTCCAGAGGGACCTTGACAGGCTTGACAGGTGGGCCCATGTGAACCTCATGAAGTTTCAACAAGGCCAGGTGCAAGGTCCTGCATGTGGGTCAGGGAATTCCCAAGCACAACTACAGGCTGGGTGGAGAATGGATTGGCAGCAGCCCTGAGGAGGACTGGGGGTGCTGGTGGATGATAAGCTCAACATGACCAACCATATCCTGGGCCGCACCAAAAGAAGTGTGACCAGCAGGCTGAGGCAGGTGTGATTCTCCACATCTACTCTGCTCTTGTGAGACCCCACCTGGAGTACTGCACCCAGGTCTGGGGGCCCCAACATAGGAAGATTATGGAGCTGTTGGAGCCAGTCCAGAGAAGGGCCACAAAGGTGATCAGAGGGCTGGAGCACCTATGAAGACAGGCTGAGAGAGTTGGGGTTGTTCAGCCTGGAGAAGAGAAGGCTCTAGGGAGACCACCTTATTGCAGCCTTCCAAGGGCACCTACAAGAAAGCTGGAGCAGGACTCTTTACAAGGGTGTGTAGATGACAAGGGGTAATGGCTTTAAGCTGAAGGAGGATAGATTTAGATTAGATATTCAGAAGAAATTCTTCATTATGAGGGTGGTGCGGTACAGGTTGCCCAGAGAAGCTGTGGATGCCCCCTTTCCAGGAAGTGTTCAAGGCCAGGCTGGATGGGGCTTTGGGCAACCTGGTCTAGTGGAGGGTGTCCCTGCCCATGGCAGGGGGGTTGGAACTAGATGATCTTTAAGATTCCTTCCAACCCAAACCATTCTGTGATTAAGGGGTTGTGAAGGGCTAAAGCATGCTCTGCTTGATTGTTTGGGGGGTTTTGTTTGTTTGTTTTTTGTTTACTACATGCACAAGCTATTCAACAGGAAGAACTATGCCTGGTCTCCACACACTCAGTAAGATTTTTAGACATCTTAGCTGTCAAGGTCCGCCAAGGCACTACTAATTACCTGCAAACAAATAATTGTCAAAGGTATTTTTAACAGGGTCTAGGGAGCCTGCATCCTTGGCACAAAATCCATAAAGTGATTAGGGTTTTGCAAAGTCATAACTAAACTGAAAATAGGGGTTTAGGAAAATTCCCTGACACTTTCCATTACAGCAGCTAGAGCTATGCAATTCTGTGAACAACCTCGGCTAGGCGTCTTGTAAAAAATGTGTATGGTGCTAAAGACTCTGAAAACAAATCATTTGAAGGAGTTGAAATATATAATGTTCTGAAAAGGTGTTTGATTATTTATTTTAGTTAAGCCTCACTTGAGGAAATGGCCAGTATTTTGTCTCACTGGTAAATTCTCCTTTAAAATAGCAAGCCATGAAGGATGCTGAATGTTTTGCTGCACAATGCCACAAAATGAAGAATATCTCAGTTCTGAATTCAGCACAATGAAAAAAAAAAAAAAGGAAAAAATAGAGCACAGAAGCAAGTTGAGTGGGATTAATGATGACAGTGGTCACTCTGCCTGGCAGAGGAGGTGACAAGTCAATGGGATGTCACTGGGTGACCTCAGGGTGATCATTTTGTGCTGTCCCCCTTCCTTCTCTGCTCACCAGAGAAGTCAGCTGGTGCTGCGGGAGCAAAGCCTTGCTGCTGGGCTGTGCTACCTGACTCGTTCAGGGCATATCTCATCTTTGAGCAACATGTAAGACGATGATGAAGAGCTGAGCTCAGGTTCCCACCTTGTATCAAATTGCACTCGACCCTACAATGATGTGGGAAATGCTGGTGGTGAGCTACTCTTTGAAAGCATCATTGCATCCCATGTATTTTACATTATATTTCAAATAATAATAATAATATATCACAGTAACTGATATATTATTTAAATTAAAAGTAACTTAAAGCAAAGTTACTTCCAGACAAATACACTATTTCTTCCCAGCTATTAGTGCTTACTGCTAGGACAAATCTGGTCCATCTGAATAAGGACCCTGGGATCTTCCTTTCCACTTCTATGTTTTGTCTGTTTTGTGTGGTGTTTTGTTTTGTGGTGGTTTTCGTTGTTTGTTTGGTTGGGTTTTTTATCATTATCTTTCTCTGCTCTTCAAATAATAAACTGACTTAAATGGAAAAGCATAAAAGTGAAGGCACAGGAGCTTTATGCAGTCCTAAATATCTGCACACACACAACAAGCCATGTTAAGCAGAATGAGGATTGAAACCGATATTTAAGCTCCCTCACATGTCTCCTTTCCTAAATATTATCTGTCCAGTGTAAGTTGAGACACATTTTCTCTGCTATTATGTCAATGTTACCAGTCAGGATAACAGTGATTTCAGAATTAGTTGGTTTGGTTCCTTGGTGTAATTTGTAAATTAGAGGGGGTGGGGGTGGGTGGGGAGAGAGAGAGAAAAAATAATCCAGCATGTTCTTTCCTAACTGATTTTTCTGATGTGCTAAAAAAAATGAGAGGAGAACATCAAAAACTTCTTTAACTAACAAAAGGGAGATATCTAGCTTCAACTCTGAAGGAGCCAGTCAGGAGAGGAAAAAGGTGCAAAATATGTTTGTGAGTTACCCTGACTTTTATAATATTTAGATGTGTGTGATTGCTCTATTGATGTCAGCTAGCAGGGCGGGATGGCATTCTTCCAGAGCACTTGTGTTGTTTTCTCATTAGCAAGGAAGAGCTATCAACCTTTTTTTTTTTTTTTTTGATATTATGTCTAATTGAAGCCGTAGCTTCTGCACCATGTTTTCATTTCCAGCTACTTGAAAGGATCAAGGACAAACTAAAGGGCCTCCTGTGACTTGCAGAACATTAAAGCTCATAACCTCTGGGACTGATTTTAGAATTTGATAGAGTTTGGTGGTGGTGTTTTTTCTCTCCAAATATCTTAATGCTTTACAGAAAAGTGTTTCAGGACCCAAGCTGATGAGCCATGTCCTTTTTTTTTTTTTTGGCTTTTTTTCTGATCAAAGCATCTCAGCAGAATCTCTTTGATGTAGCTCTAGCTGTATCATAAGCAGTTTGACACACTAAAAAGGAAAAAAAGCATTTGTGGAAAAAATAATTTTCCGAACAAGATGATTTTTCACTCAAGTGACTAAGAAGCACACAGGGCAAAGGCTTTATACAATCAGTGGTGTTTTGATTCCATGCTCAGCCTTCAAGGAGGGGAGCACTCAACCAAGATATGTAATTTTTTTATGTTTATTTTTTATTTTATTCCTGCTGCCTTTTCTTCTGGTGGTTCTTGTACGCCACCTCTCAGAGCCTCCCAGTGCACTGACCGCAGAAAGCCTGCTTTCTTCCATCCCAACCGAGACTTAAACAAGCGTGAAGCCTATTGTGAGCGGGAGGAAAATCAGGCCAAGTGTGTTTACATCGCGAGTTGTTAATAACAACAGCTCTTGGCTTTTGTGAAGCGCATGTCAGGGAAGGAACGCAAAGTGCTTTTAAAACAGGCCTTAATTAAGGTTGACAACCTCCGCCCTCTTCCCTTGCCATGAAGTTAGTAACGAGCCAGGAATGCTGATTGGCTTTTAATGTCCCTTCCCAAAGGGTGACCTGCCCCTCGAACAGGGGGCACCAGGGCAGGGCACGGCTGGAGACGGGACCTTCCCAGCTGCGTGAGGATGGCGCAGTTCTCCCAGAACGGGCTTCTGGCACCGAAAGTCTTACGTGGCCCGAGAAGCAAATGGGCTTTGGGGGGAGGAGGTCTGAAGTGTGTTTTTGACCCGTCTCTAGAGATGGCTGCTGTTCCTTAAACGTTAGATGGGACTTGCTCGGTTATCCCGTGACGGGAAAAGTCAGGTTGCTCTGAAGGTAATTGGGGCATGGTGATACGAACTGTTCAGTCATGCAGCTAGTCTTCTCCACTGGATTTCACTGTCCTGTAGTTTTGTCTAGTGATAGAAAATCTCTGAGCTGAGCCAGAATTGAAAAAAAAAAAAAAGAAAAAACCCAAAGAGTATCCCCTTTTGGACTAGAATTGCTTTCTCCATCCTCTCAGCCTTTAGAAACTGATTGCTTCACAGCTCCAGGAGAAAGCAGAGGCGGGGCTGCTCAGTCTGCGCACTTACAATAGCAGAATTAATGTGGTAACTTCTTCAGCTGGATCCACTTGCACCAGCTATTTCATGTAATTGCACCCTTAGCGCGCTAAGCCGCGTTACGGGTAATTCTTATGATGGTAAGAAGTGAAAGTACTTCCACAGACCATAATAAAGGGAGACTTTGCATTGCGTCTAAAGGAGCGTGAATTTTTACTGTTCACACTTAAGTTAATACTTGGCTTTCTTAGTAGTTGTAAGGTATCATTTTTGGCCAATGTTTTCATGGCATATTGGTATGTATTTGCTAACACAACTGACAGAAGTGTTTGATTAAGAATACTAATAAAGGGTAGCTGAAAAGCATTCACACTATTTACCGCACCTGCTTTTTGTGACTGTGGCGTCAGCTTCAGCAGGGTTTGGATTGGACTGAGGTTTCACAAAGTGCCCTAGGATCTCTTCTCCCCGTGCACAGACCCAGATGCTTTTGTGTGGACCTGAGCCTTCCCTTGAGCTGCTAGCCCCAGCTTAACCAGCTGACAAATTCAGCAGAAAACCACCTGCTGCTTCTGCCTGGTCATTTTTCTGCTGAAATTGTGAGCTGAACTGACTTTTGAGTAGGGCCTAGAGAAACTCCATTTTGATGGATAAACCTTAAAGAGAGGAGCTACTCGTTTCTTTACCAAACAGAGGGCCCTTTGAGGTGTGGGGGCATTTACCAAAGCGTTTCCAGTTTTGTGTGCTTCCAGTTTTTACACATTTTCACATTGCTTCTGTTAAACTCTCTCTTCTTTACTCACCAGCTGTTCTTTCATATAAATGAACTTGTTGAGGAATATGTAATTTAAAACTTGCTTTGGAAGCTTGCCCAGTGAAACATTGGCACCTGGAGGGTAAGAGTCTCTCAGCCAGTAGATAATCTTCTCAAAGACAATTTTTCATAGGAGTTAAGTTTTAAACACAAAAGTAACTTTGTAAGAAGTAGCTAAAAATATTTGCCTAGACAGAAACACAAATCCCTGGATTAATTGTGTTAAATCCTTCAGTAGGAAGTCTTACTGAATTGGGAAAATTTGTGAAGGGTGGTATGGGAATGTAAAATACGCTAAATTAGACTTCACCTTAGTCAAGAAGTTCTTTGCTAAATAGCCTTGTAAATGTTTTGACTGGAGCAGCTAGCCACAGCAGAAATGCCTCCTTTTTTTTTTTTTTTTTTTTTTTTTTTAATGCCATGAGCACAAACAAATATGCTACAATTTCTGGCTCAAACTCCAGAATCTGATTTTTTTATGTCTGTTCACCTCATCTAACTTGGAGGGAGTCTGATTGAATATCAAGGTTATAAATAATAGACTTATTGTCTCTCTACCTGTGAATGATACAAAAGTATCTTTAAATATCCTTTAATTAAAAAAAAAAAAAAAATCCTTTTAGCATCTTTATATCTGAAAGGTCTTTTACAGTATGTTTTAACAGCCTAATGTAAAATTATTGCTATATAAACCTTCAGATTAATTCAGATCTTCTAATATGGCAAGTATTTTAACATATTTATAAATAATATACAGGGGAGGAGTTGCTTTGCTACTTTTTTCTTGTTAATCTTCCAAGCACTTAAGGATCCAAACAAAGGCTTATAAATAAAGAGTGTCCTTGGGAAAGGAAAATACGGTGTTCAATGGCATGAACCTTAGCTCACTGTTTTATTAAAGTTAGTATTTGTTTGAAAAGGAATAAATGAGAACTATAGTCACAAAACTAGACTGACATAAGGAGCTAAGTGGTATATTTTTAACATAGCTGAGCATATCTGGGCCATCTCTTCAATAGTGTCCACATTGCTTTTTTTTTTTTTGCTTTTTTTCCTCATGAATGCAATTATACAGGGAGCAGCCTCACAGCCTACGTTGTCCTGCATCCTGCCCCTACGATCAGCCATCAGCTCTTACTTTGAAGGAGAGTATTCCAATATAGGAGAGATTTTTTCTCCTGTATTAGTCTTTTCCCCTGATCTTTAAAGTTATAATCTGTAGCCACCCCGAGGCGTGGGGTTCCAAGGTTTTGTGGCTGACTGGTGTAACTTTAGGTAGACGCAGCTGATTCTTTCTAGTACAACTGTATCACAGATGTAGTATTTGTGTAAACATATTTCTATTATTAATTATCTGAATTGCCACAATGCCTACTTAAACCAGTTAGGACCAGCTCTTTACTGTGTTAGGAGCTTTGTAAACGTAGAACAAAGAGATTTTCTGTGCCCCAGAAAGTCATGGAATAGAGGCAGTAATGAGACACGTTTTATTTGCGTGATATGGAGTCACACCAACATATCTGAGGCGTAACTTCTACCAAGTGTATTGCAGATTGTAGTTTGAGTTTTAAGGAGCAGCAAGGTAACTGAAGGAAGATGACTGAGGTAACTTTGTGGGCATCGATGAGGAATTCCTTTTCAGCACAAGGGGCGGCACGGGTGAAAGCAAGGAACTGTATCGCAACAGAAAGAGGAGGAGGGAATAGAGGAGATAACTTATCTGTACTGACAGACTGGAAGTTATGGGAAAAAGATGTGAGAGGACTGGTGATGTGGAACAGCATTAAGTGGTGCTTGGAGAGAGGGGGCACTTACAGTTTAATAATAGTTAGAAGCAAAAATGCAGAGACAAACACTCCAAACAGAAATTATGTTGGCAAAATTAAGTTACCTCCGATGTTTGCTTCTGTACCTCCAAGTACGTTGTCACACCAACTGGTAGCTAATTTGCAACCTGCTGGTTTGGCAAAATCAATGTCCCCGTTGGGCAGCTCAGCCCATAAAATGCATGTTAGATATGCCTTAAAGCCATAACTTCAGACATATTTATTATGGTCCTCTGTAATGAACAAATAGTTGATAGACAAATAGTTTGGAGTAGTATGACTCAGCACAGCCCAGCAGCATCTGTAAGGGGCATACTTTGATTTAAAGGAGCAACTTTTCAACTTAACATGCAGCAAATTTTTATTTTATTTTTTTTTTCAAGCAGGAAAAATATCTAACCTGTTTTCACCCTTGGCCCAGGGTTGAGGGCAAAATCAGGATTCAGAAAAAAGGAGTCGCATATGAACAGTGTGGGAATATAATGACTTGATTAAGGAAGGCATGATGCTTAGAGCAGACTTTCACTGACTTGATTTATTTCCATGCAGTTCTTCCCTCCAATGTAACTTGAGAGCAACTGGCTACTCTGAAGTTACTCTGTTAAGCATTCTCCTCATTTTATATTTCATACATGTGGCACCTGAGAAATCTAAATTTATATTGAATTGTCAAGAATAGCAATCACACTAACAGTGAAGGATAAAGTCCCTGTGGTTTATTTTCTGCCATTTACTGACTAGTGAATTACAATTCATAAAACCATTTCTCTGCTCTCAGTGCACAGTACCCCATATTACTAAAATCATTTGGTTTCACAAATCTGATTATGTTCATACTATTTCTGAAACAAGACATTTCCCTTTCTGTTATCTTGGATAATACAATTTCCAGTGTGCATTTAGAAGATCAGAGAACATCAATGACTACAGCTGCTCCAATTTTTATGGCGCATATTGTTCATGGTTCTCCACAGCTAGAGATGACTTAGTTACGTGCTTCTGATTATTAAACCTTATAATAACATAAGGCATGCTATACAATCAATTACAATAAATGACTTTATTGCCAATATCTAGCAATTTCCTGTTATTCTTATCTCAATTATTTTCAACAGAACAAATCGCCTAAGGGCAATTAAGGGTGTTTTATGAGCAGATCAGCGTGACCTTAAGGCTGTGGGGGCAATGCATGAAAAGGGGTAGAGAGCGCCTTGAAGATCCACAATTGTATTTGCTTCTTATCTCACTTGGTGGTCTAGGAGAGAAGATAAAGATGGTGGTTACAGTAATGTCTAACTGCTAAACACCTATGGGTTGACTTACAAATTATTACATGAAAAAAATTGTCAATATTCAACCATTTTATTAGTCTTCTGAGCCTTTGACTATTCCGCTGTGGCAATACAAACTAGAATAGTCTTCGAGAGAGGAGACTGAGATTCTCCTGCAACCCCTCTGTGAAATAGCAAGTACAAAAGATCACAGGGATGGCACTGAAATGATGCTGCTCCTTGGCAACATGTCCTGCATTGCTGGCTCTGAAGAAGCAGGCTGAAATCGCAGGAGCGTGCTGTGAAAGGCCATCTTGTAAATGCAGGGAGAGACACTTGCTGCACCC
This sequence comes from Grus americana, assembly GCF_028858705.1. Lineage (NCBI taxonomy): Eukaryota > Metazoa > Chordata > Aves > Gruiformes > Gruidae > Grus > Grus americana. The sequence goes on from NC_072854.1 coordinate 102,450,980, forward strand.
AAAAATATGTAATCTGAACTAGAAGACTGGCAAAATTTGAAGTTCATTTTTATAAAAGAAATTGAAGTGCAAAGCAACGGGGGGAAAAAAAGGTCCAAATCATGTACGTAACAGGAATTACAGTGGAGCCCAGAGGTGCCTATTTCAAGCTCAGGGTTTCGGTACGTGCACAGCAGTGCTCAAGAACACTGGGAATGAAGCACACCTAGGGATCCCCCTGGCACTCACCAATCCACCCCCGTTTGTGAGTTGCACAGCTGCTGGTACCCAGGCAAAGCTTCGCTGTGCTCTCTCTGCCCGCGTCCCCCCTCTTCCTAAGTGACTCCTGGGTTCACGTGTTGCTGCTGTGACCTTCGCTTCAGCAGAGACTATGCAGTTACTTGCGAACAATTCAAGGTGTTTTCTCCCTCCTGCATGTTATCAGCTTCCATTAGTATGGGATGTATGCACTGATTTAGATCCTAAACACTCTTCCCATAAGACATCGGGCCAGTCTGAGGTCTAGAAATAATTGCGTCCAGACCAGATTCTTAGATGCATATCCAAAGTAGATAACACTTGTGGCTTTTGTCCCATACTTGCTCCTTGCCATACAGAGCAACAATGACATCACTAGGTTATTTACAGCAAAAAAGAAAAAAAAAAAAAGAGCATTTGGGAAACAATTTGTTGAACTAGGATGAATATACCATTCACTACGAATAAAAATATAATAATGCCCAGGGAACGTCTTTGAAGTAGCTCAGCCTTCAACGTGTCAAAACCAGGACACCTAAATCAATGAATTGTTGTTATAAGAAAGCCATAGTCTTGTTCATTATTAGAATACTTCAATTGGCTCTTGTGCTATAGAAAAAATAATTAATTTTAATTTAATTTTAATGCGACAGGTCTAATTTCTAAGTTTTTATATAATAACTGAAAATACATTACAAAAACATGTGTGGTCAGGTTTGAACAGGCTTGGAAAATATGTTACAAGAAAATAGAACAATCTAATTGGAAAGTGAAAGAGAAATTATTTGCTTTTCTTTTACAAAGATGAAGAGTTTATCTGTTGGTGCAAAGAGGAGGAAAAAATTATAAAACGAAGCAGGAGAAAGTAATGCAGTTTTAAAGCAAGCAATTTCTATGCCAAAAGGAAGATTATTGTTTGCTTTCACTTTTCTGATTTATTTTTCAAAATGGAATTGAAAGTCCATTCACTGAGAGCTTTTTCTCTATAAGGGGCTAGTTAAACGAGTGAAGAATTTAAGTTCAAGGTGAGAGTTTTTTGTTGTTGGTTTTAAACTTATTTTAAAATGTCATTTCCTTTTGTGAATAAAGTTTCTGTCATATAAGAGCATTCAGTGTTGTGGAAATCAAGGCAGGTCCATTAAAAATACTTTGCTAAATAGATCATAATGAAAATGCTATTAAAATATTATGTGCCAGTTGGCAGGCTGCAGAAGTCAAAATCATGTCCAGGCTTGTGTATTGGGTCCAAAATTCATTCTACTGACCTGAGGGCCTAATATAAGAGCCTAAGTTCTTTGGGCTGCAGTTGGCAGAGAGATGCTGAGTGGGGTGTTGTGTCCTTGTCCCGTCGTGTCCCGTCCCCCCGCCCCCCGCAGGCTCTCCCCATTGACTCCGGAAGGAATCCGAACGGATGGGTTTTAGGCACCACGTGGTCCGAGCCCTGAGGTTCAGACCTGAGAAGTCTTGACACCTGATTTTCACAGGTTGTATTTAGATGGGCAGCTTCTGTGATGTCAAATTTGAAAATAACTTTAAAAAAGACTGTATCCGCATTTAAAGGCATCTGGCTTGCCTCAAATTAGAATTAGTTTCTGAAGCTTTGGCTTTCTGGAAGTGCTAGATGAGTTCTGGTCTTCACAGGTGGCGAGTTAATCAAGAGCTTGTAATAAAGCACTTTTCAGGCTTTCTCCTTTTCCTTTAGAGGTTCCTGTATCCCATCTGAGACTGATCTGGCGAGTAGAAGTTCTTGCACATAGCACTACTTTTTTTTAGTCTAAATGAGCTCATGTTCTCCAGCTCTGCATTGCAATGGGACCCACAATTTTTGAGAAGCAATTCTTTTTATACAACTCTTAACCTTTCTGTCTTTTAGGCAATGATTAAAAAAAAAAATCCAACTTTTCAGCAGCTCTCTCTGAGATCAAAGAGGACGGGAAAGTGGATTGCCAACAATAGACTACCATCCTCTATCTGAACAGGCTTAAATTATGATGAGGTATAAGGTAGGGACACATTTTTGATGCATAGTTCTGTGCCAGAGCTTGAGTATTTTGAAGCTTTAACAAAAGCCCTTGAAGGTATTTTTGTGTGTGAATAGGAAGAAAGTTTTGCCTTAGTGAAAATCGTGTTATTTGGTCCTATATTAATCTTGATAAAATCCTGAAATAGCAAAAACATTAATATATTGATTTCTTGAAACATACTGATTTAGTAACGAATTTAACCACTTGCTTAATGCTTAAATTAAGGCTTATTTCTTTGCTTAAAATTAACTGCTTTCAAATGTCTTGTTCATTTTGGGCCTAAAATTTTCTGTTATGCTTGAGCATAGGGAAAGCTTGATCAGCGAAATAATTATTTTAGAGTCTCCTGATATAGCCTGTCCTTGGGAAATCCTGCTCCTTTGAAACAGGTTGCCTATGCATTATTTTTGGAGAGCTATTGCCTACCTGAGAAGCCAGGACAACTATTTCATTAGTCATTTTCCTCAAGTATGCTGGATAATGACATTATAGTACATGTTTACAAAGTAGATGTATCAGCCGCTAGTCAGTGAAAACCCTTAGGACTCAGTCTTCCACGTCTGTATGTGAAAATCTCCAAGAGGGTCCTAGGAAGACTTTTTAAATGCACCCCACTGCGTTCATCGAACCGTCTGTTTGACTCGTTCTACCTTCACGGTCTAAACCTGCTGTTACTTCTTTTGAGAGAATGCAGTGGAAAATGTGTTTTATCAACACTTGGTTCACTGGGAGGAAATTTAATTCATGACTTTCTGGTCTTTAGCTTGATGGGTCTAGATATGAATGTTTTATCAGAAATTTTCCAAACAGGAAGGAACTTGTCGACCATTATCAAGCTCATCAGTGATAAAGCAGAAGAACGTGGGAGTTTTTTCACTTTGAGACTCACACCTGGACTTTGAGAGCTCATAAACAGATGGGTTTTTTTCTCATTTTGGAATCAGCAGTCCTTCCGAATCCAGCTTAGACATCCTGAACACCTGGGGTAGAAACAACAGCAGTGCCAGGTTAGTGGACTTGGACACTTCAGGACACTTAAATTTCTTCTTGGCAAGTCAGTCTTTTTATTTTTGGCTATTCAGTGGTTTTTAATGTCTCAGACTACTCTGTTTAAAAAGTCATAAGAAAAACTCACAGGGATTCAAAGAAATTTTACATTTCTGGGATAGCAGCACTCTCAGTATTAATATAATTGGATGCTTGGAGTTCAGAATTAGACCCGCATGAGACTTCTATTGATATCAGTTCAGGATCTCTTTTGTCACTTTCCTTCTAACTCAATGATCTTGTATGTGAGTCTAATGAGAGAGATTTACTCAGGTTTTGGTGGAGTCCCTGGGTATTCTTTTTGGCGTTGGTGTGTTTTAATATTCATATAATCTTAGTTCTTTATGGTCTATTGCTGTGTTTTAATATTAATATAATCTTAGTTCTTTATGGTCTTTATAGTCATAACATTGTGGACACCTTTACAAAACACTTGAGAGAACTGTAGTCTAACTGTGCTAGGAAAAAGCAAGCACAACTGTGGTAAAGCATACTTCTTCTAGCATTTGTGGAAACAAATAGTGAATCTTATAATTAAAGGATGCTTAACACCTCTCTAAGAGTACTTAGCTGACAACACTGTAGCTGTTAAAATTATGGTATAGATATGTCTGTGCCAAAAAAAAAAAAAAATCTTAACCTCTAATTTGTCACGTAGGTTCTAGCACAAATCTCATTTTCTTAACTCTTCTCAGTACAGCAAAATATATATCACTTAATTCTTGGCCACGGTTGTGTTGATGATTCTTTACAATGAAATGTAAATCATAGCAATTGTTGGATGTGTCCTGTGTCCCAGGATAGCATGCAATACACTTACTAAATATTAAAACATGACCTATGCTCATCCATCATAATCATCCATTGATTGATTAATAGAATTCATCCTTCTGAGACAAGGTGGCCATTTGTAACTTTTACAGTAAATGTCCCAGAATAGGGACGGTGTCCTTAGATGACACCTTGCAATCTAATAAGTTGTAGAGATACTGAGTATGTATTGTTACCAGGAGCAACAACAATACTCTAGTTTCTGTTTTAGCAAATCCTGAGCACTACTTGGGTTTAGCTGCTTAACTGCTAAGTGTTTTCATACTTAGACTATTATGCTAAAGTTCTCCAAAGAACATAATTGGTACTAATCATAAAATATAAAGGGGGCTGTCAACATAGGAAAAGCCCCCATCTCCACATGAGACCTTTTCCATAGAGATGTATATTTGAAATTATGAACTCTATGCTGTATGTTGGCAGGAGAGTTTCTATTTCCACATGCAGTGGCAATTGAAACAGTGAAGTGACTTGAGTTTCATATATATATATATATACAAAAAATCTTATTCTTACCCAAAAAGTTAATGTTTGTGACTATTTTCTATGAGTTTAAGGAAGGATTTGTTAGAACAGAAATCAGTATTTCATTGTGGTACCCAGCAATGATACACAGGGCATAAAAGAGTCCCTAAGTGTACTGCAGTATTCCATTCTTCTACAACATATCAAGGGCCATCCTCGCTTTGGCAACGTCGCTGCAGTTCTTGCAGTCAATCACAGTAGGACCAGACTGCATGAACCTCTGTAATGAAGTATGTTTCAGTAATAACTTCTGGGTAAAGAATTATATTAAAAGGCCCTACAGTGTAGTTTTCAAAATTAAGTTATTCAACAAAAGGAACAAGTGTATTTCTGTTGGAAGAATCTCAAAGGTGAAAGTGGTTTCCCTGGAGTTAATATACTTTTTAGGAGTAAAAACATTGTGCTAATTTACAATAAACAGCCTGACTCTCAAATCAGAATTAGAAGCCACTGAGCTCCTTTAAGATGGTGCTGCAAGACAGGCTGAAGATCTCATCTAGCTTACATCCCTAGAGGTTGACAGCTGGAAAATTTGGACTCTGTGAAAGGAGATCTGGAGGATCAATAATCTGTAGACAGAAATCACAGAGGATGTCTGTATCAGAAAAATGTAGAACATGCCTTTTTCTTAAGTGAAAGAAGGGTCTTGGAAGCAGGACAGCATTTGTGTATATTCCCAGGTTCTGTTTGGGGAAAATTAAGGAGGACTGGTGGGGAGAAAGCACTGCAGTTGAGTTGATGTAAGGTTTTTGTAATGGAAACGGACAACCTCGGTGAAACAGCACAGTTCTTCCGGTATTATGTAAGAGAAAAACTGACTATTCAGTCACTAGTAGATGATGTTAAACTTCCATATTTTTGTATTGCTCACGAAAGCGTTTCAGTGCAGATGGTTTCAACATAAGCACTAGAGCATGAAGTTAGGGCTGTACTGTTATAAATATCTCTCACCACTTTCCTCTGTGTTTCTGTGGTGCGCCTTCACCCTTTGAGTCATCATGTGGTTTTTCAAGGAGGGTTCCGTGGCTTGATATCAGCCGTCAGGATTTCACGGGAGGATGCAGTGCTATTCTGCTGCCTTTGTGTGGTGAGATGCACCTCTCTACCTCCATCTCAGTCATACACAACCTGTTCTGAGACAAAAGAGATGGGAAGTCCAACTTGGAAAACACCATGCTATTCAGATCTTGAAGCTGTCATTAAAAACCTAACAAGTGTTAGCCCTCAGTGAGGCCTGACGAATTCAGGACAAAGGCTTGCTTTGTGGAAAGAGCGTAAAGGATGTAAACATCATGGTTGTTTTGTGGGTGAATGCCCACTGGAAACTGGGAAGAGACCTCCAGCTAACACGAGATAGTAACAACCTCAGCTCGGTGGGCTACAGGTAAAAGGCTCCCTCCTGCTCGTTTCCAGCACGCTAAGACACTCAACAGTGCCAGCAGGACAGGACAAAACAGATACAACGCAGACATTCTATCTGGAGTATGATTTTTAAACCAGTTCTGTATTTACACATCCACCAGACAGCCCCAGTGAATCTGGTGGCAAATGTGGGCAGATTAAAATGTCTGCCTTCAGGAAAAAATCCTCCTCCCATTAAACGTGCAGGAGAATAAAAACATCATAATGTAATTTTTAGAATTTGAATGAGATTAAAATAAAATGATGTTGCTTTTGTAATCCTTAAAATGAAATCCAGAGCACTCCAAGACAAAACTAGGGAAATATCGGTCAGCAATCTGCGCAAAAACGGGATGTTACTAGTTATAAGAGAATATTTCTGATATGGAGTTCACTTTCACCTGAAGTAGGATTTGCTACTTCAATATATTTTGTGCCATTTGTAGATTATTGCTCTTAAATTAGGTATGCTGATTAAAAACCAGTGGCTCCAACACCAGCCTTGTTACAGATGGTATGCAGAAAGCGTTTCTACTTATTTAATCATTTACTCTATATTTTCAGATGTATAACTGAGTGTAGTGTTGGGAGTGTACCTACTGTACAGGTAAATAAGAAACAAGCCAATATTTAACCAGGTTTTAGTGAGTAAATGTCCGCGTCACAAATAGCTGGGATGCTTTAACAGTTGTCTCAGCAGAAAGGCTGAACGAAGTCAAACTGGGAGAAGTCTGCACCAGGGCTTTTCTACCCAGACTGATTAATTAGATTTCTTTCACGTGGGCTTAAAACGAAAAGAAGTTAGATCTTTAGAGGCAAGTGAGTCAATAAGTTGTCAGCAGTAATTTGCATTGTTGATGTATAGTATCTCACGAAAAATGATGCATGAGAGGCTGACCATGTGCTAGACGGAACTTCAGGACATAATGATAATTTATTTGAAGGAAGGAGAATAGCCATAATTAAAATACCACCAAAAAAAAAAAACAACCCAACAGCCGGAGAACAGCAGTAGTAACAGCCCAAGAGGCAAAAGGACATGCAGTATGTGAGAGTTTTAATTTGATAAATCCAGGACCTTTAGCCATGTCCTTAAATTTGCTGCTTTCAAATTTCAATCCTCCTGATTGCTAGGAGAACCTTGAAGCGTAGAATATGAATGATGATGTCTCTTCAGCTTTGATGCTCCAAACTGGAAACAAAAGAAGAGTAATACAATTCCGAGTACCAATCAAGCATCAATCTCAATAAGAAGAGTTAGCCCCTTTCCTGAGTCTTAGGCTAGCTGCTATTTCGTGTTCAAAGGGCCAAAGCCTGATATAATGCTGGCAGAGGTCCCGTGATGTGTATTAGAGGGAAGGGATGTTCTGAATCCCTCATTTGGCCTTTTCTGGCCTTCTGTACTAGTGCATATTAAAAATTTATCAATTCCAACTCTTGATTGTCTTTTCATTGTAAGTGCAATAAAAATGTGGTACAAATGTAAAGGAGGATCAGTCCTGTCAGCATTCACAGTTAAGGTTTTTATGCAAAACAGTAATATAAATGTTTTCACTATGTCTCTCTCCTATGGACTGTTGAGATAGTCAGAACACTTTCCATCAGAGCATAAAGATAATGCCACCCTAAAAGAAAAGGGAGTTACAAATACAGATTCTTCTTGAATGTTTCTCGTCATCAACAATTTCCTTGAAAAACCCAGCATTTTATTTTTTTAATTTCCAAATGGATACTTCTCTCTCTCCGCAGGTAGCAGAGAATAATTTAGAGTGAAATTCACTTGTATGTGAAGATGCACCCATCACTTAGGGTAAACCTTGAAGGTTTATGCAGGACCAGGTGCAAGAAACACAGCGTCTCAGAGCTGAGGGCAACGATACAGCAGAGGACAATACTGTCCATAAAACGCTCCTCAAAAGTCTACAATAAATTCTAAGCCCACAGTTAATGTATGTACATATGTACGTATGCTCTGTCCAGCTGAGTTTTGAATATCTGCAGGGATGGACATTCTCAGTCTTTATAGGCACCGTGTTTCAGGGCTTAACCAAAACTTTCTTCTTATGTCCATCTGGAATTTCCCTTGCTGCATTGTCCAAAAATTGCCTCTTATTCTTTCTCTTTGTACCACCAAGAAAAGTCTAGCTTTGTCTTCTTGATAGCTCCGTTTGGCAGCAGATTACTGCAGCTGGATGCCCTTTACACCTCACTAAGATGAAGTCCAAATTATGTAAAGATTTTGTTATATGCTTATTTTATCTATTTAATTCCACATAAATTTAAATTAATTTATAAACTACACCTAACATTATAATTTGTGCATATTATTAAACATGCTAGTATAAACTGGGTACAAAGAGTACAGTTCTGTTAGGTTAGCTGTTCAGAGTGGTTTTCATAATTTTCGTCTTTAAAGTTTAAATTCATAAGTGTCTCCAAGAAAGAGATGTTATTACTTACATTACCTCTTTTGAAAATGTAGTATTTGTACTCCATTGAGATGACAGTCTGGATTAAGTATGAATGAGTGATAAAAATATGCAATACAACCATTCCATGCTCTCTGACTTGAATTTTGGACAGATTCTGACCACTATATAAACTGTAATGGCAGTTTTCTTTTAGTCCCGTAGACCTTAATAGCTTCATTAGAAATGTGAATCCCAAATTATGAAAAATTGCCTCAAACAAAAAAAAAAATCTTCTTTTCTTCCTCTCCAAATGAAGTATTATATCAAACGACAGTTCAAGCCCATATTTCATATTTAGTTGCTTGGACTTCTTGGGCAGAAGTCCTGCATTGGCAAAGAGAGCCAGCAGTGTGTGCATTGCCTGTGTTTTATGGGGCCCTGTGATTTAGGAAGTAGTCTGCTGCAGCCAGTTGGCAGAAGCCAGCTGGAGAATGCCCAAGACTACAAGGATGTACCAGTCATGTGCTCATAAGGAGCCAGGTCATTTTGTGCATGTGCAACAACTCTGTGTGTACAGGTCTGCTGCTGAATTGCGTTGGGATTCTTGGGGACAAAATGGCTGCCTCTCCTCCTTTTATCTGCGCTCTTCTCTTTCTGGTCCCTTTGCCTAGGGGCAGAGTCAGGGAGTGAAGTGGCAGAGGAAGGTCAGGCAGGGAGCGCTGAGGAAACGTGCCTATGCTCAGCACCATGGGACTGGATGGGATGGATCCACGGGGTGCTGTGGGAAATGGCCGATGTCATCGTGAGGCCTACGCAGGTCGTGGCAGTCAGGGGAGATTCCTTGTCACTGGGAAAGGACAACATCACAGTCATGTTCTAAAAGAGGAAGAAGGAGAAGCCAGGGAACTACCAGCTGGTCAGTCCCTGGGAAGATCAAGGAGCAAACTCTCCTAGAAGTTATTTCTTCTAGGGAGAAGGTGACTGGGAACAGCCCATGTGGATTTGCTGGGAACAAATGTTGCTTGTCAAACCTCATTGTCTTCTATGATGTGACTGTTTCAGTGGATGAGGGAGGAGCAGTGGACGTACCTTCGCTTTAACATGGCTTGGAGTATGGTCTCCCATGGTACCTTTGTAGTCAGACTGGAGACGTACAGACTGGATGGATGAACTACAAAGTCAGTGTCAAAATGGCTGGACTGCTGGGCTTCAAAAGTATTGGTCAACAGTTAAAAGCCAGCTGATGTCTGGTTACTAGTGATATTCTTTAGGTTTCAACAGAGGTGGCAGTAATGTCTGACATCTTTGTTCCTGGATGATGGGACAGAGTCAACTTTTGCAAGCTCACCAATAACATTAAGCTGGGGAGCAGGGCAGGGAGACTTTCAGAACCTGGAGATGTTCAGAACTTGACTGGCCAAGGCTCTGAGCAACCTGATCAAACTCTAGAGTTAGCCCTGGTGCAAGCAGGGGCTGGACCAGATGATCTACAGAGGTCCCTTAGGACTTACATTATCCCATGATTATATATACAGCATCTATGCAAGAAGCACACGTCATATATACACAATAAATCTTTTTTTGTTGAGGAATGTCCAGCTTCATGGTAGGGACAGAGCTGCACACAGCCTTTCATCTGCTGAAACCGTGCTCCTACGTGAGCAGGTGTGTTAGATTTATAATTTTAAACATGCTTACTCTATTGCTTATAAGTGCAGAATCTTCTAATCTTTAAATAATAAAGTCATTTTGTTCCTCACAGAAATAATGAACCACAAGAGATGCCATTAATAATGCACCCTTCTAGATGTCCTAGATTTAGAAATGGTATGCTAAACCAATATTTTTAGCTATCGATCATCCTTTAAGCAAGAATTTATCATACTTTTACAAATAGTCTCTTTTTGTCTCTGCAACTCTGTCTAATATAAAGGTGCCACCTCTGTCAGCTTCTCCTTCTCCATAGTAAATTTACTTTTATTTCATGCCAATTTGGGCCACGGAGTTAGTAGAGAGAAGTTCAAAGTGGTTAGATACAGCTCGTGCCAGTCTAGAAAACTGAAAATGCTGGTGGGTAAACTTTTCCTTCGCCCAAACAAATGCAAGAGAACTCGGGGGAGGTTTAAATGTGGTGCAACCAAAACTAGCGCTCAGTTGCTGAGGTAAGTAGCTTTGAACAAGAAAAAATTAATTCAGGAAGAAACCTACCAAATAATTCTCTCTCAACTGATTACAGATTGTTGTTGATGGAAAGCGTATAGAAACTTGAGAACAGAGAGGTCCAGAGAGACCCATTGGAAATGATCAGTAGAAAATCCAGCCCTTATGACTTCTGTGAATCTCTGAAACAAGGACAGAAACAGGAGGCCTCTGTGTAAATGGAGAGGAGAAGTTTTATTTGGCCAGTTTTTTGGGTAAGGTGAGGTTTTCTTTGGTTGCTATATTTTCCTCTCCAGAAGGTAAAAGCTGAGTAAGTCCATCCTATTCAATCTTTGAGAAGTATGGTGGAAGAACAGCAGTCGGAAGCCTGTTTACGTGCCCGGTGGCACCCTTTAGTGACCACAGCTGTACACCAGGGACCTCCTGAGGGATTGGGCAGGAGATGGGACCTGCTTCAATCTGCCCAGGGCACGAGCAGCCCCAGGCTGCTGAAGGCAGTTTCCACCAGTGATCCATGGCTGACTGAGAGTGGAGACAGCCCAGGGGTTCTCGCACCCTCCTTTTCTGCTCAGTCTAGGCAGCTGGCAGCTTTGTGGTTGTGTTAGGTCCTGCAAGAATCTTCATGCTTTCTGGAGGCAGGGATGAGAAAAGGACCGTAAATAACTGGTGAAGCTGCCTTGCATGGTATCTCAATAGATGTGAGCTGTGAGGATGCACGCTACTATGAGGGGCCACGCTGTTGGTTACTGCAGCTCGTCTGACAAAAAACAACTGAATAATCTGTTGTGTTTTGACTACTACTAATTAGGTATCCATACTCTGATTCATTTGGTGCCATTTCTGTTTCTTATTTCCTACAAAAATAAAATAAGTTCTAAACCAAATTATTTTGTTTGTAATGTAATTACCACTAATGAACAGCTGCCAAAAAGACAATTTTGTCTAAATAGTGTAATAACAATTTGCCAATGGACAGCAGTGTAAATGAGCTGTCCATCACGCAGCACTTTCTTGAATTAAAAACAAAAAAAAAGCCAAATCTTTTCTTCTCCTGATTTTGGTCTTGCATAAACTGAATTGAACAGGCGTTTTAAAAAAAAAAAAAAAAAAAAAATCACCGTAAGCTTATGCACAAGATTGTGACTGATAGGTGACTCAGGAAAGGAGCCAGAGATCAGAGAATGTAACTGCTCAAAATCATCTACGTGCTTTATGCTGCCAACTTGCTTATGGCCAGGAGTAAATGAGGTGACAAGGCAGCTCTCCAGAGGAATGAGTGCACGAAGTCTGAAGCTTGAATTCCTCCTTGAAAAGGCACGTAACCCTGCGCCAGAGGAGAGGACAGATACCCAGGCCAAGATCAACCCAGAACGCCACAAGCAGACACAGCGCTCTTGCTTAGTGCCGGGACACAGTTCAAAGCCGATCCTCCTGACCTAGCAACAAAATGTCTAAATTCTTACCCTTAAACCCAAGCACAGCACACAGGTAATTTGCCACAAAATCCCGAGCGGTAAGGCGCCGTGTTTCAGATGTTTACGTTACATATTTACCTTACAATTTACGTGATCTGAAAAAACAGTCTTCTGTTTGACTAGACCTGCTTGCAGGGCTGATTTTACATTTTCCACATAGCTCTTTCTCTGTTTCAAATGCATCAGCTGTGTTGCTAGAACGCCTGGAAGCATGCATTTGAGAATGTCTCAATAACAGCCCATAAACAACGTTCTTCAGAAGACAGTTCCTTCTGTGTCCTGCCTCTGTTCAGCTGTCATTTGGAAAAGGGGGGGACCACAGGGCTTGGGGGTGGGATGGAGTGGAGAGAGGTTGAGGTGCTAGATCAAAGTCCTTTAAAAAAAAAAACGAAAAATGAAAGAAACAAAACAACCCCTGTGAGTTATTTGAACTCCGTTAGCTTGGCTCAGGAATTTCTGTGTGGGGGTGTTTCTGATTTCAGTTCATTTTTGGAGCGGTGGTGGTTTCCTGCATATTGGCAGTGTGTGTGCCCGGCCTCTCCGATGCTGGGGTCCCCTTCCAGTGTTCTGCTCACCTGCCTGGCATTTGCACCCCTTGCAGCCTTGGCAGGGCACATCTTACGGGCAGCGCCTAGTCGTTGCTTGTCCTTCATTATTTTAGGTGGGCTGGCACAGAAACAGCGCGCTTCAGTTCATCCCAGTATCTGCAGCACCAGCACGATGTCCAAATAAACATTTTTATCCCTGCGGGAGTTTGGCAGCTGGTTTGCTCCTGCCTTCTCTTGGAGCCCAGGAAATCCAGAATTTCTTTCCCAGCCCAGGCAGAAGCAGATATTACTGTAGCAGTGCAATGAGCCGGATTTATGTGTTTGCCAAGGAGAAATTAGAAAGAAAGGAGTACCTTGAAAAGAGAAAGAGGTAGGGGTGAGCGTAGGTTTCTTGTCACTCTGCTTTCTGCACAGAAGAGTTCAAACCGTGGTCGGAGCAAGCAGTGTGGCAGAAGGCAGGGACGTAGCGGAATGGGGTCGAGGGGTGACTTTGGCTTGTGAAACAGCACTGAGTGCTGGAACAGGACTAATGCCAGTTTATAAGGCTGTTTAATTCAGCCTATTAGCAGCAGGACTCTTCTTTGCATGTAGTTCCTTTTAATAATGTCCAATATATGACAATTTTAACTTTCTAATAGAGATCAGACAGTGGTCTACATATAACTTCTGCTGGTTTAATGTAATAACATTTTGCAGTTATTGATTCACCATACCTTCTTTTAAAGAAGACAAAATGCTTACCCGTGTTAAAATGTTCAGTTCAAATAATCTAGATAGCAAATGCTTTTGCTTGATAGCCCATTTTGCCACCAGTGAGAAATTGTCAAATGGCCCTTGTTTTCGGGAATCGTGCACTGATGTGCGTCACCAGGAGTAGAAGCCAATGGGTGTGAATTGGGACACAAGGTAGCAGAGGATGACTATGCATTTTAAAAGTTGCTGGGTTCCTTTACACGTGATGTGGATGACCTAATTCATTTGATGCCCTGTTATTTTTATTCTACCAATTTTTTTTAATATTTTTTAAATTTTTTCCTCTCTGAAGGGAATGGAGGCTTATGAGACCATGCTGTGCAGGATTGTGATACATTTGCCTGTGCATCCGTTCCTTTCCTAGAAGCTTTTTTGAATCCATCAGTTATTTTCATACAATTTAATAGCAAGGTTTCTCTAAGGTCCAGGAAAACAGGTAGGCAGATAAAGATGCAGAACAGCTGTGGTTCTCTTACTGCCTAGGCAGTCGGAGCTCGTGCTTCATTGGGGAGTCCGGGCAGGAGAGAAGCCTCACAAAATGCTCCCTGGTGGCAAAAGCTTTAGTCGGAACTTGTACGTAAGACAGCAAGCAGGAGACAGAAATCAATAGGAAACCTGGTTTCATTAGCACCCCTGCTCCTACAGCTGTACGTTTTTCCTTTACATGTTGCACAAAGGCTTATTTACACCAATGTTTCCTAGCAAGTCTTCACTTCTCATTGACCTCATTTTGTCTCTTTTTTTTATATATATATATATATATATATTCTATAAAGGGTCCTTTCTCCTCCATCATTCACTCCAACTCCCAGTTATTTCCTGGTCTGCTGAAGTGTTTTCTACCTCGCACCTCATTACATACCCCATGCTGATTATGATGTGGCACACGTAAACAATTTATTTTCTGTGTAAATTAGTTAAGCTGGTTTCTAGCACATAAAGAAAAGTTCCTTCAGATAGGCAGAGAGAAAGAAGCAAACAGCCTTGAAAAGCAGGCAAACATCAGAGACAGGCGAGACAAATGGCCCTGATTTTGCTGACATGATGTGTGGGATTTGAGGGATTAACTCTCTTCTTATTTAGTTAAGGGTTCTCACTGATGGCAATAGGAGTGTTTTTCTCCTCCTATGAGGAATGAGTGAAAACTCAAGAAGATTTGGAACCGAATGTATTTGCAGTTGTTTATGGTTTTGGCTAGCAAGATGCTTTAGCATTCACTGTCATTTGCCCTACAGGCTCAAATTATAAATTATTTGAGGCAGAGGAAATATTTTTTGTTCTATTTGTGCAGTGCCCAGTACAGTGTGATGCTGATCCATGGCTGTGGCTTGTACATTGCACAGATGCAAAATAAGGCTAATAAAGGCAGTAGAAAGCACAAAGTCCTTCTTTTTCTTTTTTTTTTTTTTTTCCCTTCTTCATGAAACAAATTCTATGTTGGGAGGTGTGCGTGCACACACACACAAGAGTCTGGGTGCTGAAAGACATTAGCTTGCAAAAGCAGGAAAGCAGCGTTAGTGATGGTGGCTCTGGGAGTACGGCACTGCTTTTCACTGTTGCCATTTCTTTAGCAATGGGAATTTCCAGTTTAACACACCATCGCGTGCTAAACTCTACAGCATGGAAAATACATCTTGTATCAGCCAGGAAATATGTGCCTGGATACTTGTTAGTGTAGTAACCATAAAAAAGGCAAGTTTTTTGACCTTATATTTGGCCTGGGAAGATTTTTCGCATGTGAAGCACCCTAATACTACTTTCTACATGAGCATTTATCATGTAAAGGACTTAAGAGGGTTCAAGAACATCATGCAAACACCTACTTGGTGGGTTTTTTATAGGCAATCCCAAAGCTAGGGCTGGCTGATTATTTTTTTAATTTTTTTTTCTTTTTAGAAGTAGCAACAGTATAGCAGTGCTGGTGTAGTACTGTGACCAAAAGAACTAGCTTTCCTTGTTGGAAGGACACCAGATTACTTTGTTTTCGCTATATTTTTATTGTATTAATCTTCTGCTTATATCTTCTGTTTGGAGGAGGGCAAGAATGGTTGAGACATGAAGAACCTTCTCCTCTCCTCTCGATCCAATATTTAGCTTACTTGCGAACTGTTGCAGACTGAGCACAGATAAACCAAGAAAAGATGTTCCCACGCTCTTAGAATCACAGAATGGTTTGGGTTAGAAGGGACCTTAAAGATCACCCAGTTCCAACCTTCCTGCCATGGTGCTCTTGTGGCACCACATGGTATATTTTGCTTATATCATAGAATCATAGAATGGTTTGGGCTGGAAGGGACCTTAAAGATCATCTAGTTCCAACTCCCCTGCCATGGGCAGGGACACCCTCCACTAGACCACATTGCTCGAAGCCCGATCCAACCTGGTCTTTAGCACTTCCAGGGATGGGGCATCCACAACCTCTCTGGGCAACCTGTGCCAGTGCCTCACCACTCTAACAGTAAAGAATTTCTTTCTAACATCTAACCTAAATGGACCCTCCTTCAGCTTAAACCCATTCCCCCTTGTCCTGTCACTACACTCCCTGATAAACAGTCCCTCACCAGCTTTCCTGTAGGCCCCCTTCAGGTACTGGTAAACCGCAATTAGATCTCCCCGGAGCCTTCTTTTCTCCAGGCTGAACAACCCCAACTCTCTCAGCCTGTCCTCATAGGAGAGGTGCTCCAGCTCTCTGATCAGCTTTGTGGCCCTCCTCTGGACTTGCTCCAACAGCTCAATGTCTCTGCTGTACTGGGGCCCCCAGAGCTGGACGCAGTACTGCAGGTGGGGTCTCACCAGAGTGGAGTAGAGGGGCAGGATCACCTCCCTCGACCTGCTGGTCACATATATTCATGATTAAACTGATTTAGGGCCAAGACCAAATTTTCTCCCCACCTTGTATCAAGCAGGTGAGGTGAGCAAGGGTTGCTGAAGGATTTTTATTTGGTTTTAACGCTTCTTTAGATCACACAGTGCCATCCATTTCCAAGGTCATCTAGGAGTTCTACCTGGAAAATCTGAGTGGGTCTGAAATACGCAGTGCCCTTGACGTTTCGTGGTATGCTATATTCCATATGATGACTAGCTGTAATTAACACATTTGATACAACGTTTTGGGAAGGTGCTGTGTATGGTGAATTGCTCCCAGGCACAGACTGTGCTACTTCAGCTTTGTTTGAGAGGGTTCCTAATATCTCTGTGCAATACTATGGTCACATGTGTAAATGTAAAGATTGTTCAGAGCTAGCTTGAGGATATTTAAAATAGCATTTCATTCCATTCTGTGAACAGATCCTAAGTTTAGCACAATTTTGTTTCTTTGGTGGTTTGTTGTTTTTTTTTTTTAAAAAATTGATTTCTTTTTTAACTGAAGTGGAAACAGTTTAACAAACCTGGACTCTTGCAAGCAAATTGTGCTGACTGTGAGGATAAGTTTGTGGGCTAAGTTTTGTATCTGCTGAAACTATACAAAATCTCAGTGTGAACTGCAAGATAAGATGATGCTGTTGCTCAATTTGCTTTAACTAAAAGTGCCTGCAAAAGATCAGACTAATTAAGGCTGTCTCCGAGGACCTAAAAAATGCACAATCCTATTAAAATACTTTTGAGCTTTTAATTATTTTCAGGTGGAAGTGCAATAAAAGTTTGTGCCTGGATTTTCCTATGCGGAACCAGCTGCCTTAGAGACTTGGCTGAGAAAAATGCAGGTGGTTCTAGTGGATGGACACAGGAGTTTAAGTAGGAGCTGGGGTCCAGCACAAATCTCAGCTCCCCAAAAAACTACCAGTACATACATACATCGTCTCTCCTTTCGGAGCTACTCCGCTTTGTATTAATAATGGCTTCCAAATACCCCAGAAGAATGTGGCACATACTACTTCTGTGCTACAGAGCCACAGAATAACTTAGGTTGTCTAGGACCTCTGGAGGTCCAACCCCTGCTCATTCCAGAGTTTGATCAGGTCGATGAGGGCCTTGGCCACTCAAGTTCTGAGCGTCTCCAGGCTGGAGATCCCACAATAGCTCTAGACAGCTCATTCTCCTGTCCTATCTCCCTCACTGGGAAGACTGTTTTTTTTTCCTTCTGTCCAGCTGGCGTTTCCCTTCCCACAGCTTGTGACTGCTGCCTCCTGCCTTGGCTGCACGCCTCCGAGAAGACTCTGTCTGGGTCTTGTCTGCGACCACCCATGGAAGAGCCCACCAGCCTCCCTGCTTAGCCTTCCTTCCCTCCTGCAGGCAGGGGAAGCCCAGCTCCCGCAGCCTCTCCTGGTGCCCCATGGGCCCCAGCCCCCTGCCCATCTCGGTGGCCCTTCCTCTGCTGCGCTCCCTCCGGTATGGCACCAACAGCTCTCCTGTGCTGGGGAGCCCACAGCTAGACATAGTACTCAAGAGTAAATCTCTTGCTTTTGCTTTCCAACGAATATTTAAATTTTTTCAGCACAGAATTTATTTCTACCTTTCCTCCACATTTCTATGTGATTTGTGTCCTTACAGTGAGGTCTGTAGTATTTTTTTTCCACCTCACAAGTATGGATTTATTAACAATACAAGTGAAACTATTTTTTCGACCCTTACTCTGGGTTCGATGCGTGGGAAAAAAAAGACAAAAACCGGTTCTTCTCTGGCCTTGTGTGATCATGTATGATTTGGGCACAACCAACTCCTGCAAGGGAATCCTGCACTAATTCCTCAACAGTCATTGCCAGCTGAAAATAACAATAATTATGAATAGCTGTCAATTCAAAATGTGGGCTACTTCTCTGTGTTACAGTTCCCAATCTCTCTGTAATCTGGAATCCAAGCAGCTCTATTTTCTAAAACTGGGAGATTCAGAAGATATGCATGACATCTTTTTGAGGTGAGAAAACATAGCTAACAAAATAGCCCTGTTATCTTGAATAATAATCGCCATTATGCTGACACTTTGCAAATATCTTATTTTTTTGGCATTTCAGAGATATCAAAGTGATATTGAATTAACGAAAATTAATTTGGTCTTCTGTTGGAAGACTATAATAAAACATGAGGGAATGTACTTCTCCTTTGATGGACCCAGGTCTCTTCTAAAACATAAAAGAACTGAACCCTTTTAATGTTACTTTCCGTACATTCTCACAGAAAAAGGACAAATGTGAAGGGGGAAAGGGAAGAATCAGGAGAACTCCAGCCAGTTTGGGAGATCTGATTTCAGTGGTCTTTGGTTAGGCTGATCCCTGGGATGCTGATTAATTAAAAAACCAGAACGTAGGTCCCCACGGATGTGAGACTGACATGGCCGTTGACACGGTGAGCTCGGGGGAGCCCCGGAGCTGGGCAGCTCAGCCTACGTGGCTGGAGAGCAGCCGTGCTTCTAGGGAGGCTCTGCTTCTGCAGTTCTTACTGAAGTCTGCTGCAATTCAATACTTCTCTTTAATGAAACATTGGGAAAATAAAGGGCTTGATACGTCTGATTGGAGATGAGTATCTCTGCTAAATGACCTGAGGTTTAAGGGGTTGCATTACTGGTATTCCCAGGCTGGTAGAAACAGAGACTGTATCGGTTTGTCTATCTTAGATGATCTCAGGTGATGAAATATGAAGATACAATAACTACTGAAAATAATTTGTTCAACGGGGATTATTCATGAAATTGTCTACTCTTTGTCATTCCTGAAATTGTATCCCTATTCTCAGGCTTCAAAATGGTATAATATACCAATTCAGAAATGAAATTGATAAACCACATACCAAAGCTGCAGACCTCTTCTCTGATCAGTACCATTCTGTGAATTATTTAAATAATAAAAGGAAACCCTCGCTAGGTTCACACTGCAGGTCTGCTCTCTCAGAGGTTTTTGTCTGCACAGCAGAAATGTTCCCTTCTGTGGTTGTGTTTAGTTTCCACAGCAGTTAAAGGCTTGCAGGTGACCACAATTTTTCCTTAATCTTAAAGCAAGACAAATTTCCTTTGGCGAACCAGTCACAGATTTCCCAACTTGGAATAGAAATTCATCTATCAGAACATTATCTAGCGTGATGCTATGCAGGTATGGATTATTTATCCGTAACCTCAATCCTAGCTCTATTTATAGGTTTTATAGCATCTGCTAACAGTTACATTCAGCAACTAGCACAAATACTGATAAAACATAAGGAATTAAAGGTGGTGTTGCTTCCATGCCTGTCTTGAGAGACTAAGTCTGTATCTCCATGGCAGCTGTGCCTGCTCTTCAGCTCCAGAAAATTCCTTAAACTTTCATGTGTTAACATGAAAAAAATCCTTTGTTCTCTTAAAATGTGAATCCAGTTTTGGTCATTCAAGAATACTAGAAAAACACTTCAGGCCAGCGTGCTGGTCCTGCATGTAGAAATCTAGCCAGGGCTTGTAGCATCAAGAGATGCGTCTCCTGAGCATGAGATGCTCAGAAGTCTCTCAAGCAAATGCCCCCTACAGATTTTTTTACTACTGGGCGAGTGGTACCTGTAAACATTTCATCTCACTAATTACTACAGTAACATGTAAATCTGCTAGGGTTGGTCAAAGAAATCAGGTCCCTACGTAGCTTCCGTAGGGTTTCTGGAGTGCCAGAACCGCAGTCAGATGTCAGCAGTAAAATGCAGGACTCTGTCGTGCTTTTTGGGCACAGACTTCTGCCGGGTTAGCAAGTTTCTCTGATAACTTGGACCTTCTGGGAAGTGGTTTTAGGAATGATCGAGGCTAAATTAGTGTGAGGGTCTGAGGCACTGCAGATAAAGGCCTGCGTGGAGGCGTGCACCTGAACTGAGCGAAGATGGATGTTTCCTGATGCCTGTGCAGTCTTACCTGGGTTGGGGTTATGATACAGGATCATGTCTTCCAGAGGCTGAAGAAATCAAAGGCTTATTTTCAGCAGGATTATAAGGCTGAATGCAGAATTATTTCCAATAGGGTTCTTTGATTTTGCATATAAGTGGAGTCTGGGCATTAATGAAACCATGAAGGCCGGACGGGGTCAGGGGAAGGCTAGATTTAGGATTGCATTAGACTAGGTTACTGAGGAATCCCACTGTTACAGTCAGGAAGTTCGGATGGCTCATGACTGATCTTCAAATTATTTGAATCATGATATTTTTAGTCTTTATTTTAATGCATGACTTTTAGCATTTCAAAGTAATATGTTGTCTTTTAATCTAGTAGATAAATGAATAAATTAAAATCAATCTAGCCCACCTTTAGATCTGGAGATTACAGTAATGAAATGCATTAAGATGTTTTTGTTTTCTTATCAGAAAATACTACTGGCCTCTGAAAAAAATGGCAAGTACAATTTTGCAATACTGGTATAACCAGAAGCCACAGATTTCCACGGATATTTTTTTAGCTACACAAAAATTTAAATAAGTAATAATATATAGTGAATCAACAATGTGCTTTTTTTTTTTTTTTTTGCAAGTCTGTAGGAAAAAACTCTGAGTACTGTTTGGCCTCATTAAAGTGAAAAATAATGCTGATGGTAGACTTGCGTGGGTGAAATAAGAGCTGAGGAAGAGAAGTCAGATGTAAAACCTGCAGATTTTGTCTGTTGCTGTGTTATGCCACTAAAAACAGCAGTGTGTATTAAGAGGGGATACTGGTGTTTCCTCAGAAACATAGCTTTTAAGGTTAAATATCAGCAGAACATTAATCCATGACATTTTTATTCCCTGCAGTCTTGGAATAATTTAGCAGATCCATGGCAGACCTGACTGTAGCGAACGTTACAGTAACACAGAGCTAAGAAAGTAATTTCGCCTATAAAAATGCAAAACATACCAAACATTAGCATTCTGAGTAAGCAATTCACAGGGTTATTATGAAGTCTGTATTTTCCCTTTTGCAAGGGAAAATAGCAAAGTTTTTAAGAGTATTGAAAAGAAAGGCAAATGTAATTTTGATTTAATCATTTAACTAAACAATTTTGATATAAGTGGGAAGTATTTCTTCCAATACTTTTATAACCATTATACTAAATTGAATTTAGTAAAGCATTTTTTGACAACAGTCTGTTTTTTCAAGTCGTCTTGTTAACTACATAATATTCAAAGGTACATTGTCAAACCAAAAGGAAAATAGTTAAACCTAGAATATGTGCTGACTACTTCCATTACTCACGTGCTAAATGACATTTAGCATCAGTGAGACTGTTCTTCAGACTAGAGGGAAAAATGGTATGGTTTAGATTAAAAAAAATATAAAAATTGTTTGCACCCTTGGGATGACTACTGACTTCACTAAATAACTTGATTACTAAAATAGTTCAGAATGTTTAATTTCCATTTGATAGCCATTTTAACCCATCTGTGTCACTTCAAAGCAAAACTGTAAGCACGTGCCAATAGGTGAGCACGGACTGACAGCCAGTAATTGCTGAAATGCCACCGGCTACTGTTGAAAGATATAAAAGAACCCGTGATGTGTTGATTGTGAACAGAAGCGAAAATGGCTGAACGGGGAATTTTTTCCAACAGAGTGACTAGGCATCCAAAGAAAGAAATAACACAGCCTCGCCTGAAGGACGGGAGCTCCTGTTTGTTTCACGACGCGAGCTCCGCTGCCTGGGCGAGGGAAGTGGGCTATTCCTCCCAGTAAAACAAGGCCTTCAAAGCCCCGTTTGAAAGCTCCGCCGTGCAGGCAGGGAAGCGACGTGTCATGCATTATAATAAAACCTGGCTTCCCTGGAACATAGTCTGCACAGAAGATTTTTTTTAAAAAAATTAAATCAATCTGGACGGTTCAGGCAGTTGAACTATATATTTACTAGATAAACATTCACAACAGATTAGAACACAAAGTATTTTATTTCTTGTTATTTCTTTCAGCTCTGTTTGTTGTTTTACTGCTCTTACAAAAAAGCGTGCTCCATGGGAAGGCATGCCTTGCATTTATGCCGACTTCACCCAGGAACCCTTACTGGCTCGTCTGTTTACCTCATGCACAAATAAAGCACATCCAGATTTGAACTCTGTCACTTGGATTCTGCTGGAAAGAAAAAAACAAGTCGCTTTGGCCCACTCTTCTTCAGAGCTGTGGCTTCTTTAGGCTCTCGAGCTGCATGCAGCGTGTTTTCTGGAACACATAGCCTGGTTATATCAATCACAATAAGCGCAGGAGGACACTCGTGATGCTGTTTGTCTGCTTTACAGCTTGGGATTTGTCACCCCTGCTTGTCGCTCCTCTTTCCTCTTGATCTGCTCTGTCTCAGGTTTTCTTCTGGTTTTGCTTGAGATTTGGTTTCTCATCCACTGGTGCAAGAAGTAGAAAGCATCTACGAGCAGCAGGCTCGTTATGGATGGATGCACTTTTTCACACTACAGACAGCTTAATAGTGGAACCCATTACCATGGGTTATCGTAGAGGTCAAACATCTAAATGGATTAAAAAGATCACAGAGGGTATGTCCACTGGGGGCTATTAAACGCAGCAACTTGATGTCATCTTGCCTCAGAGGTGCCTGTATCTATATTCCCTGAGAAGCGTATCCAAGGAAGAATCTTTTGATATGTGTCTTTTCTTGTATGTTTTTCTGAACATCTATTACTCATCATTGAGAGAGCCAAAATGATGGGCATGGATCAATTTCTGACGTGTTCCAGTGTGCCTCTTTCTATGGCATAAACTCTAGGAGAGCTAATTCTGAACTACAGGAAGACCTACCCGGTTTTTGTGTGTCTCTTCCTAATCGTTCCCTATGGTCTGCATGGGATAGCTTCCGACCGAGTGTGCTACTTTCTGTAAATGTTGTCCTTAAGTGCTCATTTCCTAGGTGGAAACTAAAGGTTTTGCTGGGTGGAAAGATACCCAGTGTCAGTAAGAGCAGGGTTGCTCCAAGAGAGAGGATGGCAGGGCAGGCAGGGTGGTCACCCCAGCAACCAGGACACGGTCCCAAGATATCAGGGGACACAACTGGGTTACATTTGGGCTCCAATGACAGTCCCAGATACAGTGAGGTAATGAAATAAATCCAGTGTCCGCCCAGGGATGCCCGTCAGGAGAAGCAGGAGATGGGGCTGCAGACATGACTACAACATAGGGCTGAGGTTCATCCAGGAAAACCAGTCAGGACAGGAAAGGACAAGGCCAGGTATGGGTGGACCTTCAACACAGCTCAAGGGCCTGAGCTTAAACAAGCCATGAGAAGTTGGGTGGGAGGAAGACCAAGGTGAGGGTAGTCATAATAATTAAGGTCAACTGGTGGCCCAGGTTTCTTTGCAGACTTAGCCCCTTGTGTCAGGTATTGTATTGTGGGTTTTTTTTTTTTCTTTTCCTGATTATCAGTAGGTTATTAATATGAGTTGGAGTGATAGATGAATCTCTAGTAAGATATAATGAAATAGATTACAAGATGAGTAAAAATGGTGGGGGCTCTGCAGCACTTAGGAAATGACAAAGCAGAATCCAAGCTCCACATGCCATTTTAGCAGACCGATTTATTAGCGTCTCAAAATCAGTAAAAGTTAATGCGTGCTGTTAGGAAGTCTGCAATAACCAAATAATTTTACCCTCTGGGACTTCTAAGTCAACATCTGCAGAAGTAATAGGCAAATACTAACAATTAAAATAAATGGAAAAAATAAACCAATGAAAACTGTAATCAATACTGAGAGAATGGCCTAAGCCAAGTTCTACACTTATTTGCAGTCAATAGATTTTCAGGCATGTGATTTTTCTTTATAATGTGCAATTTAATCCTGACTTTTTATGATGCTTAGGCAAAAATGCAGACACCATAGCACCAGTAAAATGATGGAAGCCAGAAAAAGAGTGGTGATATCCTGATATGCATCTCTCACGTGATGTATAGACTAATAGGAAACCAACAGTAAACTGACTTGAAGAGATGGACTGGAACTGTCGATGTAAAATCCTGGCCCCCAATGAGGGTTAGTTCCATTACCGGCAGCTGGGCAGAGAGGATGAACAGGCAGAGATAGAATCTCAGAATTTTTTTTGGGGGGGGAGGTGGTGGCGGAAATGGGAATAGAAATTGGTTTTATATAGTATTAGCATATCAGAGTTAGTATCTCTGTCTTAAATATATTGTGTATCCAATTGCATCAGAAAAGGCCAGTTAGCTTGGCTTGCTTTCTTAATCTTCTTTCTCAGAAGCTCTGAATAATATCTGAAACGCATATTTTATGAAGAAGTCCAGATGCAATTTTCTTGTTTCACATAAGCATCCTTCAATTTCCTGTATCATTTTAGTTCTAAAATAATATATTTCAAAGCATTTTCATATGTTTTTGATAATATCATGATCAGAATTGGCTTAACAGATGTGATGTATTGTCTGGCAGATACAAATGGGGAAAAAAATCCCACAGCTGGTATTGTATACCAACTCTGTTGCAGACTTTTGAACTTGCATGAATAATAACAATTAATGATTATCTATGCAAAGAGAAAGCATACATTACCAGTTGATATAACAATCCAAATTCTGGTTAATTTACATGGCTTTAAATTTTTGCATCTATAGCTATTCTTTATTCTCCATTGTCATCCATGCACAATCTCCCTTCTCTTGCTTTGTTCTGAGAGCAGCACAAGCAAATTGTCCAAATGGAAACTGACACTTTTTGTCTTTAAAAAAAAAAAAAAAAATCCAAAATTTTCTTTGAGTATTTATAAATTGAAACTTGAATAGTATCATTTGACTCTATTGGAAAGGAAGGAAAAATTATTTCATAAGGCATACATTTTCTGATAAAGCTGTTGTTGAATAAATAATTTGTTGAAAAGTTTCAGGAGAATTTTTTTGGTGGACAAAGAAAAGGAACAAAAGGGTTCTTTTTCAATGCAAAAGTGCAGTTTCCCCTGAAATTTCCCCACACTAAAACTGTTTTCCTGAATTTCTTTAGCTTCTGGCGTGTTAGCTCTTGAATTTTACAAATGGCATAGTAAATAATATTTTTCTATAACTTACAGGGGGAAAAAATATATGTAGATGGCCAGATAGTCATATTCACTGAATACCCTATTTTTTCCATTAAGGCTGCTGAGAAATTTTGTAAATCTGGCACTTAATATACAAAGAATGTCTTCCCACGTTAAAAACATTTGAGTGATTTAGAGCTCAATACATACAATTACATAATAGGCACCAACGTTCTCATTATATTCCTGTAGGATTAAGTGCTGAAACATCTCTGGAGACCTGGCTTCTATTGCCAATTTCTGCAAGGCTTTGAATATGTCCTCGAGTGAAGCTATGAACTAAACCTATACAAAATGTTTGGGGAATTGTGATACTTCCAATTCCCACACCTGACTTCTTGCTCCCCTCACCCTCAGGTTGCACCAGCATCTCTGAGCCCGGTATGTAAGTCCCTGTAAGGGACTACATTAAAAACCGTAGGCAATAAAGATACTATTTAAAAACCAAAACCCAAAAACCAAACACACAACCAACCAGCATGTTCAGCAACCACTTAAACTAATCAAAAGAAAATGCCCAAGCAAAGTGTATCTTTAGTCACTTAAAATACCACACGTTCATTTGGAAATGACCAGTCCTTCTCCTATTCATTCCTGACTTCCTAATGAATAGCTGCCTTTTCCTAATATTGCCTGCTTTTCCCTTTTCTATACGGAGATGCATTATTAACCCTTCTCTTCTGCTTCCACCCCACCTGCTGGTCTTGTCACCACAGCCTCCCTTCCCCAGAAAAACGTACAAAACTAAGGGGAAACAGGGTCACAGTTCTCATCTGTGTAATGCTTTGATATTTTATCAGTAATTTGGGCTGAGCGTAGCGATTCTTACAAAGTTTAGTAGCTTCTGTTTTTATTTCTCGCTGGCTGGAAAGACTGCATGTGTGCTCACCAGCGGGAACGTTTTTGTCCTAAAGACAGTTTCCTGATGTTGGCAAATGGGACACGTTCCTTGCGGGGGGACGGACGGACCATGGCTTCAGGAAGTTTTAGAGCTGCTTAAGTGAAATATATTCCTCACCTAATGGGAAAATTTTGATTATAAATAAACAACTCGGGATGATGAGAGTCTATTTTTTTTTTTTCCAGAAATGTGCATTTTAACAACTTCTGTGTCAAAATATTTCTTTCAAACAAACAAAGATTTAACTTGTTTCAAGCTATGGGCATTATTTTAAAAATCAAACATATTGGACTGCCAAGACCCTGATTTCTGCTTTTTCTACTTAGTGTAAGAATAACCAAGATTTCCCAAAAACTTAAACCAGAACCGAGATCCAAGCAGACAGCTGGGGTTTGGATGGCTCTGGTGCTAAGCACGAGGGCATGAATAAAAGCATCGGCAAACAAGGGGACAGTGGCAGAGCACTGATAATTTAATCTGGAGGAATATATATTTTTTATTAGATATCTCAGCCTTTACATTAAAAAAAAAAAAGAAGAAAAAAGAGAAAAAGAAGCAGAGCTGAGGGAGTAATACTTTTTTTTAACAAAGGTATCTTGATAGTGGAAATAGATGACAGCAGAAGACTGTCATCTCCTTGTTTTCCTTTATGCCTTCTACAAAGAACTTTTCTACTGTGTCCTACACATATTTAGAAAGAAGAAACCCTTCACAGGAGTATATTTTTATAGTCTCAAGTCTCTAACTCTGCCAAAAGACTTTTCAATCTGTGTACAACTTTACCCTGAACTTTGCTCCTTCAACAATTCTTTTTCAGAGAAACTCGTAACACAGAGACATCTGTGGCATTTTCTGCTGACAATAATTACAAGAAAACATGTAATAGCTTCTGAAAAAACCCTTAATTTCTGCAAGTGATCAAATGTTGGCAGCTCAACCTCAGATTTGTGTATTTAAACCAGCTTTGAAAGAGTAACATTAGTAATAACAATTGGCCTTGCAACCAGATTTGAAAAAAGTATAGCACTACAAAGTTTGGAAGACGCAATCAGTTCAATTCTATGTTATTATCCATAGGACAAAGTACATAAACAGTCCTTGGAGTAGGGTCTAGAAACTCAATTCCCTTTCCACTGATGTTATTGCCTTCCCAAAAAAAGAAAAAAACAAGTGGTGCCACCATATTTTCTGTCAAGCCTGATCTTGTTAATGCCTAACGAATAAACAGGTGGGAACACCAAGACTTTTTCTTCATAAGGGATTTATGCAGAAAATTTCTACTTTTTGTGACTTGATATAAGGACTGCAATGATGATCCAATACCACAGGCCTCTTAAAAGTACTACTTTTCTGTATGCGTCTGAAAGCAGAATTTTTAGGTGTTAAGGATATCTTAACATGACAAGTAGCTGCAACAATAGTGTAAGAATGCTTCTAGGTTAGATATCCAGGTGGACTGGGTACTGCAGGACAGTAAGTCCAACTTTATCTAAAATCTGCTTCAGGCCTTGTTTAGACACCCACATTCTTTTTTAGCTCTAAAATTTGATGGTTTTGCTTACTTTTCCCATCAGTAAAATAAAGATAATGGGGATTCTTTCCTGCATCTATTTCCTAGTGTAAATTCTTTAATATATTTCTGTATTTGACAAACTTAAATTTCAGTTGTAGGCTCTGGATGTACTTCTGGTACATTAATATGCTATAAAGTAACAGCACATAAAAGGAAAATAATTAATATTTTCCACCACGTACTAAATTTAATATAAATATATTTTTAGCACTGAAATACTATTTCACCTTATCCATGTTTTAATATAAGTGTGAAGTATTAGCACCCCCAAGGCAAAGCAGCTCCTGTAATTTAAGACCACCCCAAAGAAGCTCTAAAACACTATTGCAGGGTAATTTTCTAGATGTTAAAAATATGCAGTTATAACTTATCTATAGCACTGTCAACTCTAACATTAAATTAAATATATCGTTCATGGAAACAAACACCACTTATATGAATACCACTCCTCCCATCAGAGCTTGTTCCCGTGGTCCATGGCTGAGTGTCTCAGGCCAAAACTCTGCCAAGGCTCAGGCCCAGGGTCAGGGTTAAGGTTGGGACAGAGAGCAAGGCTAGAGCTCCAAGTGGTGTTGGAATACAAAGGGGTCCCAAAGGATGGTGTAGACTGCAAAAACAACGCTCTTCAGAGAGCTTGTTCATGCAGACCATGATGTTGGTCTTTGGCTAAGGCTTGGCCAAAGCCTAGAGTTGAATTTTGAGTAAATGACTGGATAAAAACAAAGCCAAGAGCTCCAGATGGTGTAGGGCTGCAAAGAGGCTGTTGTATGAAGTCTCCCCGAGACTTGTTTGAGTTTGTCATTGCTATGGGTCTTGGGGTAGGGCTATCTGGGAGATAGACTAAGCCTAGAACTCCAGGTGGCACCTGGCTGTCAGGGCATAGAGATAGCTGCAAGATTTCCTCACTGAGGACTTCTTTGTGCCCTAACTATGGACTTGGGGTAAACCTCTGTCAAGGCCTAGAGCTAGGGTTAGCGTTGTGGCTGGGATGGAGAGAGAGGCTAGACCTGCACTTGGAGTTAGGCTGCAAAGGGGCTGCCAAAGGTTAGTTTAGATGGCAGAAAGATTTCTCCCCCAAGAGCTGTTTGCGTAGGTCATAGCTGGGTGTCTCGAGCTAAGGCTTAGCCAAGGCCAAGGGGTTTGGTTAGGGTTAGGTTTAGAGTTAGGCGAAGGACAAAGCTGAGAGCTTCAGGTAGTGTGGGGCAGCAGAGGAGCTGCCTAAGGTTGGTATGGGCTGCAAGAATTCTCCCCATGGAGCTTGTTCCCACGCACCATTGCTGGGCTATAGTAAATGTCTGTATAATATCCCTATCGGTAGAGTGTTTATAACAAGCATTTAAATCGGAGGGGAAATGTACACATTTTGTATTATATAGGGTTGGTTGGTCTTTTCTTTGGTTTTGGGTTTGTTGGTTTGTTTGGGGTTTTTTTGAAAATGGTATAAAAAATACTCCAGCAGTTGAAAACACATTTTGCAATTCTTGTTTATATTGGAATCTAGAGGAGGAAAAAATGATGGATATTGCAAAACAGTATATTTTTTCTGGAATTGGAATATTAAATAATGAAGCACACAGTAAACGTGACCAAAGGGCCTTTGATTTTCATTACTTAGGTGCATGATGTTCTGTGGTTTTCAGCATCTAAATCTTATAAGAACTTCTAAAAATATTTCCAATAAAATATAAAGACTTAGGTAGCATCAATCTTGTTCTACTCCTTTGATTTCAGAGAGTGTGCGTGGGGGTGGAAGGGAAAGTGGTGGTAAATGAAAACTGCAAAAGTTATCGAGGGACCTGTCACTTTTCAGTTTGTACAAACTGGTGCACGGAGAAACACACACCGCAGTAACATTCCTTAATTCCATCCTTTTCCGTCCCATCTAAAGCCAAGTCAATTAATGAAAACGATAGAAATCAACCTTGCAAAGTGGGTGCTATTGACACATTTTGTAGGTCTGAGCATGGATTTCTTTCTTTAAATGTCCTTGCCAAAAGAAGAGCATTTTATTGTGAATTGGGTCCACTGTAAGATGACCAAAACCATCAGTTCGCCTGTCTGCGTTTCTTGTGACATCCTGGATGGATGTCTAAAGCATAAAGTAAAGGCTTAGCCATCAGCTGGTCCGCTCTTCCTCTTACAGAGGTGGAACGTGGCATGACAGCACAAGCACTCCCCATTACCGTTCCTCTCCCTCCTCCGCTGGGGACGCAGAGTGGGTGGGCAAGCTCTGCCACTGAAATCTTCAGAGCTTCTGCTTTACCATATGCAGAACGTGGACTTGGCCACCAGAAGCACAGGAAGGGTGCGAAGTGGCTGGCACAGCCGATTTGCCCCATGGGACAAAAGATGCAATTTTGTGAGTCTGTGTTATTTCCATAGCGTAGTCCCCCCCACTAGGATCAACAGACCAGGATTTCAGTCTACCCTCAGTGAGCAGCTCAAGGACAAGTCCTTAAACTCTGTTTTCACACAAAGGTCCCTGATACGCTTACAAATTGTGTCCAAATATAAAGTCTTGTTTGAGCTTTCTGAAACTACTGGGCTGGAACTCAAGACCAAAATTAGCTTTAGTACACATACTGCCTTTCCTGAGCATCTAGAAAAGGAGGTGGAGGAAAGAGGAGGCACAGGCAGGATGAATTATATTTTTTATTTATCATACTTCATTGCCTGGGAGAAACAGCAGACAAGGTATTTGATCCATTTTTCGGAGACAAAGAGGGCTTGCAAACAGCACGTCCCCTTGGGTATATTCCCTCTCAGCTCCCCCTCTAACTCCTTCCTGGAGCCCAAGAGCAGGTGGAAGTGAAAATACTTGTAAATAACAAACCCACACAGGTTGAATCCGCGCTCTGCAGTAATACCAGCAATCCCTCATTCTCTTCTAAGGATACATCTTATAAAAATAGCTGGCATATGTTTAATCTCTTCCATTTTTACAGGACAGTTAGAGACCTGACAGCACATACTGTGGAGAGAAATGTGGGAGCGCGTTTTGCACACCGATAGCGTGTATTATCAGCAGCCATTTAGGCAGTTTAACCCACAATGAGCTATAACGCTTGGATGCAGATTTGAATTGCTTAGTCCCAAGCCAAGACAGACTTTGTCTTCCATTAGTAAAGGGTACAGCCATAGCAGCTAGGTTTAAGAGGAAGATAGGTCAAGGCAAAGAAGGTCAGCAGATTCCCAGGCTCGTGCCGCTATCTGGTGGAGTCAGCTCGGGAAGGAGGCTCTTCAGACGGGGCAGGGACTAAGGAACTGATAAGGAACTGTTCCCTGGAGGCTCTTTAGAATTAAAATTTAGGATTGGAAGTCATGTCACGATGAACGGTTCACAAGTACTGCAAGGCAGTAGGCTGGAAGCAAGGGCTTGCTATCCTTCCCCGTGCAGCAGGTACGCTCTTTCCTGCTATTCCAAAGACAGTGGTAGCATCCATCACAATAGGCATAAAATCACATTAGATGATGTCTGGCCCTTGATCAAGTGTGCAATGGGTAGTGGCCCAGAGGGTAAGATGTGAGCTTTGAACTCAGAAGCTTAGACTCTTCCCCTTGCTAGAGTGCAGTATTAAGAGGATAAATTCACAAAGTGTTCTGATAATCCTTGCTAAGCAGAGGACCCCAAAGCCACATCAGAAATCTAATATTTCCTGCCTTCCTCCGTCCCCTCAATCCAGCATGTGTGTCCCTGAGGCAGGATGAGTGCTAGGGAAGAGGCGTAAAGCTGCGCGCCGGTCCCTGCTCTTCACTGGCCAGCACAGATGCTTTCTTTGTGGGCACGGTTGCTCTTAGCTGCGCTGCCTGTAGCAGCTTCTGACCTGCCTGGGTGGAAACCCTTGCTTTGGTGTTTCCTCTCCTTGAGCTTGCTCATTTCAAGATGGCAGTGAAAGAGATGTCTGTTGTGGCAGCGGTATCTTCACCAGAGCTGCGGGAGAAGGAAAAAGAGCATTTTGAATGAAAATTCTCACGTACAACAGCCCTAAGAAGCACTGGGAGCTAGGAAGGGGAGGGTGGGGCAGTCAGGGGTCTAAAATATCGTCAGGCAGATATCCTGAGAAGCAAAGAGGGCACTGACTGTCACTCAGAAGATCAGGCAGCTAAAAGGCATCCTTGCTTGACACTACAGAAGCCAGATGGGTTCTCATGAGTGGCCTCCATATTACTTAAAGGCAACTTCCTTAACTGATGAACTGCTTTAATACAGAGCAGCTAGTCTAATTTTATTTTTGAGGATGAAAGGGTGATAAAAATTATGTGCATGCAAGCTTCTAGGTTGGTTCAAATTATTTATAACTTTTCACAATCTAAGCTTCTGTCAAGTTTAATTTCATTGCTTCTAAAAATGATATTCAAGACTGGAGTGCTAAAATGGGAAATACTGTCAGGGAAGGAAAAATTTCTGCTATTCAGTTCCACATTTTTTTCTAAACAAGTTTTATTTATTCTGCTGGAGCTCAGGTCATTTCATTCTGAGAGTCTGTGGCATGCATTTGTTATGATACTGAAAAAGAAAAACATCTCATATATATAAAAAACTCCCACTAGATCCCCCAAATATCTTGCATAATGTTATTTTTTTGTTATGAATCTTCACCCAAACTGAAAAGCTCCTGTTAAATTCAGAAAGAACTGTTTCTCTTTCCTATTGTGTTAAAGTCTGAATTTAGTTAGATATAAATCTAATGAGAGCCACAATAAAAACTAAACATATTACTTTGATGAACTATGATTTTTGGAGAGTACGTTCTCATGTTTTGGATTACGAATTCATCATTTACACCACATTCCTTGAGACCTTTTGGTGGAATGGCTACTTCAACAGGAAAAAGCTCAGACAGAAATTCAAGACCCAGCAATGGGAGACAATTGTCAAAAATTGCCAATAATTGACAACCTTTGATAGTTTTGTAGGTTTAAGCTGACGTTTCAGAATATCTTCTTATAAGAAATGTTGCCTTGTTGGATGGGCAGATGAATATAAGAAAATAGGAGCTCTTTCTGAATGTGCTGAAATAACCAAAAGCATTCCCATGCCTTCAGCATCTGCAGAAGCAGCCTACAGCTGAGGCACTTCATCAGAACGGACACGGCATTTTGTTTTTCTTCTGCAAATAGACATTTGTGTCTGTTCTTTCTCCTTCTCCTTTTGTGTTCTGCATCTGCCTTATTGCAACAGCGGCTTCGTCTTGCTGGAAACTAATTATTAAATGTGTCCAAGTTGGATCAAATATCAATTTATTCTGTATGTTACAGTGCTATCCTTACTTTGCTCAGAGTGAACAAATGTTTAAGCTTTACTCCGCAGTCCATTTTGAATGAAAATTCTTATAATGCGACTTGCTGAGGAATCGGGCTCCAAAATATGTATTAATGCAGGTATATTGGATAAGGAGATTTGAACTGGCAAATTCATTTATGTGTTAGTTGTTTTTTAATGTAAAAATAAAACCTGTGGTGTTTTAAACTACATCTGGTATTTTTTCCTTGGA
The DNA here is from genome assembly GCF_028858705.1 of Grus americana. Classification (NCBI taxonomy): domain Eukaryota; kingdom Metazoa; phylum Chordata; class Aves; order Gruiformes; family Gruidae; genus Grus; species Grus americana. The sequence goes on from NC_072854.1 coordinate 102,484,290, forward strand.
GCTTCTGTTTATACACTCGTATAGAAATATTGTTGGTGCTTTTATGCCATGTGTATCCCTCTAAGAGGTAATCCTTAATTTACCTGAATAATTGGAAAGGAAAAAGTTTGCTAACAAAATAAAGTCATTGTTTTGGCTGTTAATTTCCTGTTTATGTTGGAATGATAGGTGTTTCTTCATTAGCATCGCGAAGGAAGGAGCTGGTCATCTATGAATAACTCATTTCCATTGCAGTCACAGAGCTACAGCAGCTCGTAACCCCTGATTTGATAACCAAAAAGTGCCCATTGGTCTCAGCAAATTGGATGACTCAAATCTTGCCCATAAACTCAATCCAGAATGAACCAAAGGGCATCCCAGCAATCTGTGTAGGATAATCAAGATTTGGCTTGGTATTCAATAACACAGGGTAATGTATTTATTATTGCAGCATCTAATGTTTCATTTTGTAATTGCATTCCTTCCTTCCAGAATTCACTGACAGAAGTGTTTAAAAATATATCTAGCTTTATGTGATGTTGTATCTAAGTAGAACCTAGACTTTTATTTAAATATTCACGTTTGAATCGTCATTCTCATTTATTGTAATTTGCTTTAATTTCTATTTGCTTTCAAATTTGCTTCCCCAACGATAGTACTTTAATTAAAAGGTATTTGAGCACCTCATTCTCATTGATTTGAAAGGAGGGAAGTAGACAGGCATGTTGGAGGAACTGGCCTGAAGTCCTTTATGTATCTACTTTAAAAAGCACAGACAAGAGAAATTCACAACTTCTTGCCCTAGCTGCACTGTGGCAGTAAGTCTGCTTTGAACAGACTATGTCTAAAAAAACCAAAGGTAGTTCCATCCACATACTAATGCTGTATTTGGCTTTTAATTATTGGTTTGGATTGATGCCACAAGTAAGAACCAAGAACAGTGGTAGATTTCTTTTGATGATTCAGAAGACCATTCAGTAGAAATTAGATGCAACCATATTCAGTAAATCCTATATACTAGTCATCAAGATTGATACAGCTTTCAGGATAATGCTGAAGTTTTTCTTAATTTGTGAAAACCTCTTTTCTTTTTTACAGTAGGATAAACCTGATGATTTAATGGATCAGCATTTCTTTGAGAATCTTCTAACTTAGAAAAAACGTGACATGTAGTTAGTACAAAGTGTCACCTGCATCACTTATATAACATTCCTCCCACCGCACTGCTCATAATATCTTCAAAAACCCAGGTGAAGAGCTACAACAAAAGTGATAATGTAAGGGAAAAGCCTGAGATGTGAAACGACAGCGCAAGCGGTACAATTTATACTTCACCTTATAAAACTGATAAGACCAAGGCATTTCCAGGTCATAAACAAACCAGACACCTTTCTGTAAGAAAAACAGCATCCCTGTGCTTTTATAATGTAGTGAGTATGCATTTACATTGTTGTACATACATATGTGTTAGTCAAATAACCATGACGTTTGCCCACAAACCAGTAGTGGACAAAACTAACATATATTCATGTTAATGAGATATTTTTTTAATCATGTTTAGTAGCAAAATGATGGCCGTTGGAAAAAGGTAAACATGTTGTATTTATCAGCTTCACAGAACAGAACGTATGCAATAGAGATTGGTTCTCTGTTAATGTTGTGGTCACCACGTTAACACGAGTTGGCGTCTTGCTGGATCTGATAAAAAGTTTAAATCCTGTTCTGCGTAGTTATTATGGTGCCAAAGAAACTTTTGCTGTCCTCTGCATATTTGCTTATACGCATTTGTACAACGTGGGGTCATTGGACTTACTTAGGCTGAAATAGGAATTCATCATAAGTAATTTTAAGACAACTGAAAATTAAATTTAAGGACTTAAATCTCATCTCTCTTTACAGTCATGTAAATTGAGATGAATACCTCCAAAGTCAACGTAATCAAGGAAAGAATGTACCTTTAGGAAGTTTGCACAAGAACTACCTGGGAGTTGATTTTGTATTGTGCAAATGCCTGTGCTGCATAACGCGGGTCACTTAGGGTGCGGATTTTGAACAAAATAGGCATCAGACTTCTCCACAAATGGTTTTCAACCAATAGTGTTATTACACCTTCTCCATCCCAGCTGTTGGTCTTGGGCTTTTCCCATCCCTAGGACAAGTCATCTTCTAGACCTCCGCTGCAGGACAGGTACTCCCCCTTTCACCGTTCAGCACGATGGCTCTTTCCAGAGATCCCACCTGCCACACAGAGCACCTTGCCCGATCGAGGATCTCCCACACGAATTGTTGGTCTGTCTCTCAGTGAAGGTGGCTGTTGCGCTGTTTTTTATCCCTGACTCCTGCTGCCCCCGGTGGGGGGAGAGCCCCAGGGTCCTGGGGTTCCCTGGATGCTCCCTGGACTTGATGCATCCCTGGCTGCGCCTGGGGCTATCAGTGGACCCGTTTCCAGCACAGGGCTTGCTTTGTCCAGCTGAGCCCCCGCAGAACTGCGCTGCGGTGGGTGAGGACATGGCCCTGCCGGGGTCACCCTCGGCTCCCAGCCCGCTCCCCCCTGCTTCTGCTGCTTCCTTTAAAAAGAAGTATACTTTAACAATTTTCACTATAAGTTTCCTTTCTCTTTCCACAGTAAGGTCTCTTCAGCAAGAGATGGAAGAAGCTAGACTGTTTTAAGAAGTTATTTTTATAATACACAGTTGCATTAGAATGCCATCATGATCTATGTTTTAAATAACACGAAGGGATGGAAAACAAAACAATAAACCACAGCTGGCATGTTTTAGTGTGCACTACTCTGATCTGTAGTTTGCTGACAATATAAGACCTCAGGGTGAGGTATTTATATTAATTTAGTCTTAATACCCTATTGTGCTTTACCGTTTTGCTTTATTTTCCTCAGTCAACTTTTGTGCTTTGTCAAAATGTTCCTTGACTTTTTCCGGGAGCTATGGTCGGGACTTTACAACCAGCAGGTTTTGCCATTATCTTCTAATTTTGCAATTCTGCTCTGGTATTGTAAAACTAGGAAATGGCTTAAAGCAAAACAGCTCTTCCCTATAAGCCATATAGTAAATCAATTTATGCAATTAATAGAGGAATGGGTTTGAATGTTCTCCCACATAAATAAGAGCTATACACTCAAGTAAGGGTTTTCAAGACCTTATCCATATCGTTGAGGTATAAAAATATTTTTCATAAACTTCCACCACCAATTAGAGAATCCAGGATGTCTTGACAAGATTGACTGTGAAAGTAAATACAGCTGCCCTGCTGAACAGCATGCCTATAGGGGAATTACACTAGGAGGAGTCTTTTTGCACTGAAGAGACAACTGCTTGTCAGCAAGAGGCATTTTGTAGCTCGTGGCATTAGCTTCCCACCCTCCCACACACTATTTACCTACCAGTTTACATGACACCTGCAATGGCGTGTTTTCTAGCTATTGATATATCAGCTATTGAAAATTATCTATTTACATCAAAGCAATCGTTCAATGTAAAGCATGCAAGTAGGGTAGTATCGGTCCTAATAGCAGCACCCGATCCTGCCGTGGAGCAGGGTCTAGCCCGGATGACTTCCTCGCAATCCTTTTTAGGCTAACCATTTGTAATACGGTGTGGTACTCTCAATAAAACCATCCATTGTTACGTTCTTGTTTCTCCAACAGATGAATCATTAATATCTACATATGCTGATGCCTAACTAATGTTTTGTGTGACAGACACCCATGATAGTGAAAATCCAATCTAAGGGAGAACTGCACTGCGTATCAAAAAAGTCCAAGCTGGTGGTCAAGTTCTCAATAAGATGTTAACGGCAGAGTGGATGCAAGCACGTTTTCACAGTTTAACAACGACGACGACGACAGAAAAAGCAAACCCTTCTTTATCATCGTGAGGCTTTGCCAGGGTTATGAACACGTGTTATTACAGAGACCTCTACCTCAGTTATGACTTCAGATTTAGAAACTGAAACTAATACAAATTTTGGTTGCCTAGTGTTTAACAAAATGCTTCCCTAGCTTGTGTAATAGAATATTCTGAACTGGGATATGGGCGCAGGGCATTTCTGGTGAAAGATCTTTGTCAATTAAGAAAAATTTGATCTGGTAGCCTAAGGCTTAGATTTACAGACATCAAGGTTGTGCTGCAATGCAGAATTTCCACTCAGCTCTTTTCTGCGACAGCTCTGAAGTGAGAAGGGGAGTAGATTACAAAGGACTTTTTATAGGAATTGGTCTACTTTTTATTAATTATCGGGGTTTTCCAGTCTTTTATACATAGATCTCATTTTAATAAATCCAACTCAGTAGAAAGGTAATGTACAGAGCATTCAAATGTCAGTGTCATCCTGCTGTTTTCAAGCCTGTGTTGTAAAAGAGAGTGAGGAAACCATATTGCTTGCTTGTAACATTTTCTCACCGATTTTTTTTTTAAAGACGCTTGTACATATGTCATATGGCTCAGAAATTTTATAATTATGAAAAATTGCTAACATATCAATATTGCAACAATCACAGTTGTGAACCCCTTTGGATAAGAGAATGATTATTCTCTAATTATCTTCTATAGCATGCTGGGCTGCTTTACTCTTTCTGTTAATATTTTTGTCCTGAACTTTCAGCTTAGTTCAAGCTGCAGCAGTGACACATATATTCTCGGTTCCTAGAATTCCATACTGCTCCGACGCCAAGAGCTGTACAGCTGTATTATATTGTGGGCTCTGCTCTGCATGGGCTGTTGTGTTGCCCTATTTTAATGAATAATGTAAGTGTATTGTAACACTACACTAAGCTCCTTATGAAAGTAAGGAATATTCAAAAGTAAAGAAAATATTACAATGCCTATGTTAGAAATAAATATGTGTTATTTTAAAAAGCAATTAGGTTTTAGGGTGGGTGCATTTTTTTTTCCTGATCTTACTTGTTTGCTTGCATTTACAGATACTAGAGCTGGGCCAGAAGGCTTTGAGTACAGGTATCTCTGGAGTAACAGGATCCATCTGACAGAGGTACCACTAATTTCAGCTATGGTGGATTTGAGTCTGCGTTTTCTAATTCATTGTCAAATTATGTACACTGTAGTTAGATGTTTGTAGATATGTGATTAATGTTTTCAAAAGGGGAGTTGTTTTGTTTAAAAGGTTATTCAAACATGTTGGAAGGTAGTATATGAATTGCCTGTATTTGATTAGAACACATGGTGCTTCCTACTTCTTCTTACCCATGAGAATGCTAAGCAAAAGTTTGCTGAAATTATTTCCATAAGCCAAGGATACAAAAAGTTTAAGAGACCTTAGGCTCCAGTTGCCTGTGACCACAAGATCACTATTGAAATTATTCACCCAAAGCCAATATATTACTGTTTCAGTACTTTGTGTGAGTAATGAGGTATCATTACCCTGATTTATTTCTTTGCCATAGGCAAATTTTATTAAAGTACTGTAGAGGTGAACCGATAGTCTAAGTAAGTTTCTGCAAGTTGCAAGTTTCTGCAACTTACACATAAGTACCTAACTTGCTACAACTGCCTGCGTAATCTTGAGAACAATACTACATAAGCTAAACAGACATTTTGTCTTTCTAGCAGCCTCTCTCTCTAACAACCAAGGCAACTGTGATTCAGCGCAGGAAAAATTGTAAACCTGAATTTGTCAAACTCCAGTAAGAGGCGAAAGACTTCTGGTGGATTTTTATATGCCTCTCCTAGACGAAAAGACCTTGTACAGCGCTTCCACTTTCTACAGCATTTCTGCTCTCTTTTCCTATGCAGGTTTCTTCCTGATCTTTACCCTTTACACATACAGCATGGCTTGGGCAGTCCAGAATTAAAAGCAAGGTATGCTCCAGCTGGGACTCTAATAAGCTTTTTTTTAGCCCATAATCAAATCCGTTTTTATAAACTAAACAATATCGGGCCTCATCATGTGGCCAGAAGACCTCGAAGAAACACACAACGTTACCGAAGTGGTTTAAGTGATTGAGGAGCTGGTAGCCCTCTTCTCCATGTCGGTAACAATCCGCTTATGGCGCCTGGCGTCACAGCTATTGTAGAACGTCGTGTTTCAAGAGGTGTATGTGTAAGCCATCTTTCTTGTGATCTTTTGTAATGCCCACGATCACTGGATATGACTCGAAAGAATCAACAGTGGTTTGCTTCTGTCATTTATTTTCTCCAGAAGTTTGGGCGCTTGTTTGAAAAGAAAAAAAAAAGCCAACAAACTATTGTTGAGTTTAAAATTAGCTAGTTTTTGTTTTGGCTACAAAGAAATGAATAATACCTTTGTTCAGGTGGATTTTCATGGAACACCCTAAAATTTAGCAAGTACCGAAGTTTTCTACTGAATTTTCTGTTTCATAAAAGAGGTTTAAAATTAATAATTTCCACCATAAAAGAACTCAGAGTAGGTGTCTATATGGAGGAACAAAATCTATTGCGCTTCCATACAGAGACAGTCTTACTCACAAATACTTTTGCTTCAGGGCCTTCTTTTGAGGCTGTTGATATAAATGCTGATGGAGCTGTGACCATCCAGAATCAATGACATTCTGCCTCTGGATGTTTGCCTAGTAAATCCAAGTAGAACTTTGATACGTAAAATCATTATAGGTTACAATTTCCTTCACAGTATTTTAGAATATGTCCCTTGATTTCTCTTGAGGTTACCTCATTGCCAAATATATATATAGTCATAATGCTTGATTATGGTTTTATTAATGTTTTCTGTGTTATTCTTCATCCTGCTTAGGATCAACGTTATGGAGCGTCGACAGTAACACTTCTAAAAGGAAAGAACAGAAGGAAAGAGCCGTGCTTTTAACTCATTTAAACCCCAGAACATATCTGAAAACTAAATCAGTTGTTGGACAAGTAGAAGAGTCTGCTACTCCAACGCTTTAAAATCCAAGGGGGGCACTCTCAGTGACATGCGTTCAGCATCGTTTTCAAGAATGGTAATGTCCAGGTGGCTCAGAGGTAAAGGCGTGAGATATTTTATCTTAAGTGTGATGAAATTCAAAGTTTAGGGGTTTAGTTTACTTGAGGCAAAGGTAGGGGATGGTGAATGACACACAGAAACCAATCGGCTATATTTACACAATGCTTTCACTACGATTGTCTATTGAACTATGCTGAAATACTACTGCAGTTTTGTGCAGTACTTGCTATGTCACATTTTGCTTTGTATTTGCGTTGAGCTTGAAGAGCTGCTCTGACAGTCAGAAAGCAAATACTGTGATCAACCCCTTGCCTGGTTTATTGCAGAGTTCTTTGGACCTTTGAGGGGTAAATCACACTCCGTACTGGATAGATCATACTAAGGAAAGCTTTCTCTGTAAATAAATAACTTAATCTGGTCCTGGAGAACACAATCCTACAAGTTAACTTCTGATTTTTATTTTTTTTTTTTAAGAAAGATAATTTTTTATATTTTTGCTCTTAGAGAACACTTTCTGGGGAGATACATCTTTGGATATTTCCAAGCTACTGATATTCTAAGATGGGTGGTATGGAATGCAGAGTTCCTTTCTTGTTTTTTTCAGGGAATACCTTAAACTGCTTGGTCATCCTTCAATTTAGCACTGACAGCCCAAAGTACTGATTATTCCTAATATAAGAATATAATCTCTGGCAACATTCTGAAGTCAAAGCAAATAATTTTTCTTCAGTGGTGAATAAACTGAAAGCAGAGATCTGTGTCTCCACATGTCCTCAGGGAGGAGTATTTTGCTATGAGTTGGCTGTTACAAGAACTACAGAAGGGAGGATTCTCTGAGATATCACTAATATTTTATAGAATCATAGAATGGTTTGGATCAGAAGGGACCTTAAAGATCATCTTATAGACTTATAGCTAATTATAGCTAATTTTCATTACAAAAAGAACGGGGCGGGGGGGAATACAAATTGAGTGAATTAGAGTTGTCCGGTTTTAGGGTTTGCCCTAAACTCTACATCAAGCATGGTACAGTATAATTTATTTTAAAACTCTGTTTCATTTACTATATATTATGATCAGGAAAGGGTCTTGGCTTCTGTTGGACTTTGAGGAAAGGTTTGTCTGTAAAACAAAGGTGCTCTAGGTTGGCTGTAAATCAACATCTCAGTGGATTTGCGTTTGAAGGGTCTTGATTGTAGGGCATCAGAGAGACAAGCAAGTATGATCTTCTCTTTAGGATTACACATATCTCAAAAGAGCATTTAGGATTACAGACCAAGTTCTACCTAATAATCAGGAAACTCCTTGAATTTTGCACTTATTGTACTGTTATCAATGTTTGGGTTTTAGTTAGGTTTTTTTTCTGTTTTAATACGTAACTCCACAATAATGCTTGCTACCTGCAATTTGTTTATGTAAATCACTAAAGGCACCTGATGAATACTTAGATAAGGAGCAATGATAGAAGTTTGGTAATATTTATCTATACACAGACTAGAAAGAATAAGAAGCTAGCCTTTCTTCCTCAGCTACCCTATAGAGAACGCACTTACGTGTCTCAGGATATTTAAGTACCAATTCTCAAGCAGTTTTAATTTTTTTAAATGGAAAATGATATGACATGCCAAATAAACAGTAGCAAAACACCCCTTTTTAAGCTTTGGAAAATAGCTTTATGATTTATTAGTTTTATTCTGTAAGATAATAATAAATGGGATAAATGTCTGAAAAGTAGCTTTAAAATACAATTTCGCTAGACTGTATGCAGTTCTTTTGGAAATGCAACAGGCAATAATTTTGTTTACAGTCTTATACAATGCCTTAATCAGGACATTTTCTCCTTTTTTAGAAGACGGAAACAATAGTATTAATAATTTATTATTTAGAGTGAAGTACATTAAAAAGGATGCAGTTAACATTATAGTCCAATATCCAAAGCCCCTGAAAATCAGGACAGAATTTAAGCAAAGCCATCATTCAGCCTTTAGCTACTTTCAATATAACTAGGAAAAGTGCACTCAACTCCCCATGTTCTCTTTTATCACCCTCTTGACTTCAATTCTTTTGCCTTCCAGACTTCCAAAAAGTGCATTCAAAGTTTGCAGAGCTTTTTCTGTCCATTAGATTTGCTTTTTTCTAGGGACTTAAAAAACCCCAAACAACCAAACACCACAGTGGCATCTGTCTTTCAGTCGAATATTTAATCACTCTCCCCATATCCATTCAGATGGATCATAAATGCTCCCTATTTTTGTGCTACAGTCTATCCATTAAAAATGGGTTTATCTTTTGACTGGTATAAGGTGATCATCATTTTTGCTTTTATGTATATAGCCTTTTTATTTCTAGCAGAGTATGCTCTTAAACAGCAAGTATACTGTTCATGGTATCAAAAACTACAGCTATAAATTCACAAGATTCAGTGCAAGCAACGTCAGTACATCATTTCAATATTGCTCGGCACTTTTTACTTTTCCTTTAGCAGTATATTCAATAATGAAAGATACTAGTATTTCTTTATTTGGTCCAGAAATTATTTTCTTGCATTAGTAATTCTTTAAAGTTTTTCATCTATTTGCTGGGGTTTTTTTAAACAATTCCCAACTTTAAGTCTCTTATGAGACGAGCACAATAAGAAATAGCTGTGGGTTTTCTGTAAGTTGATTCATCATCACAGAATGTTTTTAATGAAATTAAAATAATTGGTTTCAAATAGGCATCCAGTTCAGACTTTTACTGTGAAACAAATGATATCATAAAATTTATATTGCATATATTATGAAGTCAATGACCTGAATGCGTCAGTCATAATCTTCATGCACTTATCACACGTGGGGTGAAGAATTATGTTTTCAATTCTGCAAGGACAGGAAAACCGTAATGCAAAGAGGTCAGTAAGAATCTTTCCATCACTTAGATCACATTCTGTAGGCAGCAGGCAACAGAAATATTTAACATTAAAGTACTTCCCTTTTCCTCTCAGAACAGGAAAGCTAGTCAGAGCATTTCATACGGTTGTTATCACACGATGCCATTACATGTCACGCTAATTATCGCGCGTGGGTAGCAGATGAACCGCTCTGCCTGAGCACGCAGCACCGCTGCCAGACGTGAGCGCGGGCCCGGGCGCAGCAGAGCACGGGCAAGCGAGGAGGGCTGCCGTCGCTGCCATCTCACGTCAGCCCCACGGCGCGACGCAGAAGGCTACAGCCTTCTCCCTCCATGCCCGCGCTCTGGTTTCTTCTCCATTGCATGTAGAGGTACAGACAGCAGTATAAGTAAAACTGTATGCATCGTATGGTAGCCGTGCTTTATCATATGGGGGTTCTTATTGCCGTATTATTTGTTCCTATAATAGAAGTGAGTAATAGGAAAATTATACCCGTGCCTATGAACTTTTCTGGTGCTGCTCTCCCTTAATACAGCTGTAACCTCATTGCTATTCATTTCCTTGGACATGACTGAAAATGGAAAAAACACCCCTGAAGTCGCTAAATTATGTAATTCAAAGAAAAGGAAGAGCCACAGGAATTACATATGAAGAACAAAATCAGACACATTTAGTTTACATAGGATAAAGTCTAGTTGTGCTTTCAGGCATAAGACATCCAGTAAGTTCCAGGGGTTAGGAAGCCACTCTTTAGTGATATAATTGTGGTCGCTATAGCAGTTACCCGGACGTAAAGAAGCACCTGGCAATGACCATTGTCATCAGCAGGATGTGCTACTAGAAGGTAGTGTGGTCTTTAGGAAGGCCTGAAAATTATTAAAGCATCTGTAAGCAAACCTAGTGTAACTTTGGCATTAAGTGCAGATAAGATTTAACAGTAGCATTTTACTGCAGTTTAGGCTTTCGATTCAACCCTGTGATCCTGAATAGAAAAGAAAGGGTTATTTCATTCATTGGAACCTGGATGCTTTCTCTGGAACCACAACCTGGTAGCCACTGGAAATAATAACTTGAACATCTGTATGTGGCAAATGCAAGTAAATTAGTTTGGAGCTAGTTGCCAAACACCTTCTGAGAAGGGTTCCAGTACTGACTGGGTACAAGGTGGAGAGGTCTGCTAATAGTGTAACAAGGGGGAAATGGAGAAACACAGATGTGCAAGACTGGAGAAATGTAAAAAACTTTTTTTTTTTTTTAAATAGAATAACATTTCTGAGATTAGAGAAATACTGTATTATATTAACAATCTGTTTATTTAATCAATTTGTGGATTTACAAATCAGAAACGTCATCCCCAGCTGTTTGAAAACATGAATGCTTCCATGTTATAATCCTATGAAAGAAAGAGATAAAGACAAACAAAGCCAGATAATACTAGGTAAAGCTATAGTTTATGTAGTACTTATTTATATATTATTACATTACAGCATTTTAAAATCAAGACTTTGCTCTGTCAGGTGACAGCTCCATTTAAATGGGAATAGGCTACTAAATTGCATTAAGGCAACACAGTTCTATGAAGAAGCCCTGAGTGAAATTGCGCTGCTGGTATTCCCCTCCCGGTAAGCTTCTACTGGAATTTTATCTGACATACTGTTGACTGGCTTTCACATCTTGTGTTATTAAACTAATGATTAAGGAAAATCAGAAAAGCCTATGATTCATAGATTGGTATATATGGTCTAACATATGAAGTATTTTTCTGGAAATGTAGGAAATCAGAGCTCTAAAGCAAAAGTATCCATTTAAAATGAAAAACCAGTAAGTAGAAACACCACTCATTAAACACTTTTTATTAAAGAAATGGCTCATTATCCTTTTGTGTGACTCATGAAGTCATCATCAATCAGCTATGTAATCTGTAATTATATAGCATTTCTCTGCCAATATGGGTGCAAAAAATCCATAGCTAGAATTTGATTAACTCTGACTCAAGGGATTGCTACAGGATATTGGACTGTACAGTCATGATATTTGAAAATTACCACTTAATTTGCGTGCCTTAATGTTTGGATTTTCAGACGGAGATATTTTCAAGACAACTCCAGAACTAGCCAAGGTACCCACCCTTCACAAGTCAGAACTTTAAATCAGTTCAATGACTTCCTTCTCCAATGTCCAACGTTAAAACCATCATAGAAAATTCAGCAATCCTGCAGCAGAAAATTATTTAACAACAAAATTGTGTGTTTCTTAGTGCTACGAGGTGACATTTTGCTTGTAATAAATGTGTAGTGTAACTATGGGTATTTTCATTATGCACATACACATTTATTCCTGTTTAAAAGCACAATGCATTCAGTAAAAAAATGAAAATTCTTTTTTCTGTCCTTAATCGTTATATTTCAGGTGCATTTTTCTTGTCTACTTGGTTCACTGACTACAAATGAGGACACCTATCTTTTCTGCTACCTGCTTTTTTTTTTTTTTGTATTATGACTATCACCAAAGTTTGAAAGATCTTACTCAGTAATTTTTTTGAAATACAGAATTAAATCAAGAACCTTTCAATATTACATGCTATGCTCTCTCCAAAATGTGACTTCCACTGTTCTCTCACATCCCATTCCCTCAAACACCTCCTCAAAATTACTCCCCCTCCCTCCCCAACCCATACCCCCAAGGAAATCTTTCACGTTTCTCTTTCAATATCTGATGACAAGAAGAAAAGCAGTATGCAAGGTAAGGATAGAACACTAATTGATATAAATGTGAAATGACAGTAATGGTCTCTGTTTGGGCCATGGCTGGAGACTTCTGTATAATGAAAAATCCTCCATACATTTTTTGTCCCTCTAGTAGTATTAGCTAAGATAATGCTTGAATAGATTTTTGAACCAAAGTCTTAGTTCTGCTCTGCAAAGTTGAAATCTACCAATACATAAAAGATTTTTTTAATCTTTGCTGCATTTCTACAGTGGGATTTTTTTCTTTCCAGAAATATGGAAGAAATATTGGCAACCTTCATTGTAATTAGTCTCCTTCAATAAGTCATAAATGGTTTCTTTATTATTCATTTCTGGCCTCAAGAGATTTCAGAAGTTTTATTCAAAATTAGAATATTTTTTTCATGAATAAGAGTTTGTGTGTATGTGTGACTGTAATACATAAAACTTACAATTACCTTTCCTTTCCTGAATCAAGCACTGTGACTGTAATATGAAAAGAAAGATGATGCAACAGTAATTGCTTCTGTGGTAAGAAGAAAGGGTTCTGGCAAGGTGCGAAAATAATGCAGTGTTGCCTTTTACTTTACATACTATTAGGATCAGATATTGCATTTTAAAATGTTCTTGTGGTTTGATACACTGCTAGTGAACTATGCCAAAATAACAGAAGTTTCTGCTATGCAACTCTCAGATTTGAGAGACAAGGAAAATCACATCACACAGTGAACAAACCCCCACCATTGGAACTCATCACCAATGAAGATGAGAATAGAGAGAACGAACAAGGGAAAGGTAAAATTGCCAAGAGTCTTCCAGGAAAGTCTGGCTCTCCCCCTCTCTGGCTCTGGGTCTTTCTGCTGCTTACGGACCAGCCCGGCCAGTTTGTGGAAGAAACAGCTGTGTTGCACAGCAGCTGGGGCAAGGCTCTCTCTCCCTGCATGTACTGGTCTAACCACAGCTTCCCAGCTGCCTCCTGGAAGACTCTTTAATTATACTTTATTTCAGGTGGAAGAAAGGGATACCTACTTCATACGTGGAGATTTATTAACATTTTGAATGAAATGAGAAAAAAATATTGGTCCAATAAAAACATGCTAAAGGCATTCATACATTTGGAAATCATTCTAAGAGGCGTTTCTCAGACTGTGCTTCAAAAGTTTAGGTGCTTTTGAATGGCTGGGATTGAGGCTTTCAGATACTCACAGCTTGGTCAAATTTCAATAACTATTCATAAGAGTGCTGACAAAGCCCATATTGCCCCAGAAGGAGATGATCTGTTGTCTTGCCCAAGTTGAAGTCCTGATTACAAATTTCAGGTAAACCTAAGAATTTTTAAGCTCTCTAAAATGACATATTTCCTTTCTATTTTTTAGATCTCCAGAACAGTTTTCAGTGTTTTCAGTTTCCAAAAAGAGCCTAAGGAAGAAACACAACCTGGGAAATTTCAGCCCAAATGCCTGAAGACTGGTGATCATAGAGTCATAGAATGGTTTGGACTGGAAGGGACCTCAAAGACCATCTAGTTCCAACCCCCCTGCTGCGGGCAGGGACACTCTCCTCCACTAGACCAGGTTGCCCAAAGCCCCATCCAACCTGGCCTTGAACACTTCCAGGGAGGGGGCATCCACAGCTTCTCTGGGCAACCTGTTCCAGTGCCTCACCACCCTCACAGTGAAGAATTTCTTCCTAACATCTAATCTAAATCTCCCCTCCTTCAGCTTAAAGCCATTACCCCTTGTCCTGTCACTACTTGCCCTTTAAACAGTCCCTCTCCAGCTTTCTCCCTGTAAAAAGTCCCTCTCCAGTGATATGATAAGCAGGTGGAGAACAGCATCCTGTAAGGAACAGCATCTGGTAACATGAAATTACAGATACTGTATGTGTGTTGGCTGCTACGGAAAAAGCCACATTCACTAGTTAGTTGTATGGAAGGTTTTGCTAGATTCAACATGACTTAAGCTTTACTATTTAAGCTCAAAGAATCTAAAATATGGATAAACAGAGTGTGCTTTTGGAGAGGAAGAGAAGGAAAACCACCAGCCACCAAACGAAGCTGTGAAACTATGTTTCTCTGTGGTTTGAAAAGCAAAAGCCATTCTTAAAACACACGGCCGCATTCACAGAATCATAGAGAGGTTGAGGAGGTAAGGGACCTCTGGAGATCAACTGGTACAACCTCCCTGCTCAAGCAGGGCCACCTAGGGCTGGTTGTCCAGCTTAGACAACTGCAATTTCCCGTGTGTGTGCAAAGTACATTTGTTTCAATCTTTAGAAGAAATGAACTGAAAGGTGTGTTGATCCTCTCCCACTATTACTATGGTTTTCAGGGCTTGTTTGAGAGATGTATTTTGGAGCCGTATGGATATGTGGATTATCTGGTATCTCTGATCCTGCAGCCAACGCCAGTATTGAAAACCAATCAAACAGAAAATATTTTGAAAAAGCATGCCCCCTTGTGCTGTTGTATGGTACGAGACTTCAGGTTTTTTTAAAGACTAGTTGAGTAGATCAGTCCACAAATACCTATCTGAAGAAGGAACGTCAACATTTCTTCATTAAAAGGCAAACTGATGGCTGTACAATGAATGTAGACAAGATTGCACGGCAGAGGTGGCATGAATTTTTACCCATGAATGGGTAACTAAATGCTAGACAGGTCACCTGCTTATGCAGTGGATTTGATATACTTTGTCACTGGCTGTGCTTCAGCCTTTCAGAAAGACATCCAGATCTGGTATTACAAACATACGGTAAGAGTCAAACTGAGGAAGAAGGCATTAGGTGGGCTTATTTTGCTGGTACTATACTGAAGGTCGGGCCAAATAACAGTTCTCCTTTCAGCTCACAGAAGTCAAAAAACTTGTTGGTGTTCCGGTATTGACTTCACATACAGGATATAAAGTTTCAATTGCTGCAATTGAAAAAAGGAACCACAAAACAAACATTAAAATGCTTGAGCGTAACCAACATTGATGAGCTGAAAAATGTCAGAAGGAGCATCAAGAGAACAAAATAACTGAGTATACAAAATTTTTTCACAGAATACTTTCAGAATTTGTGTTTTGTTCTTATCTTTAAGAAAGTCTTTTCTAATATGCATGCTCTTCATTCCTCTCTCTGACTCTTACAAACAAATGACTTAAATGATGAACGCAAATGCATACATTGCACAAAAACTCATAGGATTTTCAAATCAAACTGGAGTCTGCCGCAGTGGCGTTCTTCCGCTGTCCTGAATGGAAAAAAGCCTACACTTCCATAACAGACATGCACTAGCAAACAGCCCCACGCTGTGGACACAGCACGTACTAGTAAAATAACACGCAAATTTACCGATTTACTGTACTTGAGCTGTCTCTCGTCTCACCCAGCTCTGCCAGGATATACTGAAAATTACTAGGTTGTGATTAATTTAACACTTATTTTCATATTAAATTCATCTAGAATATTGGGAAAAGGAGGAACTTTTCAAAAGAACAGTTGGTAGATTTGGATTTATTTTTTTTTTAACAGGATAAAAATCAACTGCATAAATTCCGAAAGAAAAGCTGTTGAGTGACATGCAGCTCTGGCAGCCCTTCATGGAGCAGAACTCAGTAGTGCTCTGTAGCAGGACTTGTGAACGTCCCACACTTGGTAATCGAGAGCAAACACTGGAGTGTAATAGTAATCTCTCCGAGACTTGTTGAACAGGAAGATTTTAAGACTTATTTTCTGAAAATGAAGGTTTTCAGAATTTTCCAGGGATTCAGCAGACTCGGATACACAATTCTTTACAGGACGTTGTAGAATCTTTCTTCCCCTTCTAGGACGCTGTTTCTGACCTGATCCTGGATCTATTGTCTCCTACCTTTCGCTCTATTTTAAGAGGTGGAAAAAAAAGCCTTTATAGACATTTCTGCCAACATCCCTTTTATTTGGCTGTGGAGAAAAGCTGCTCCGGGCAAAGGGAACATCCTTGGTAGCCACCCACTGTCCAGCACTGCATCTGGAGCTGAAAAGAAAGGTTGTTTCCTAATTTGCAAGCAACAACCATATGCTCAGGAATGAAGAAATGCATACTCCACCTAATCCCATGAGCTTCCTGTCTCTCCCCTGTGGCCTATTAAGAGTTATTCCAGTACTCTTTATTGGACTCCAGCTATTATGTGAATACCTTCAAACTTTAGACCCTTCAAGCTAAGTAATTGTAAGCAAAGCTGGGGGAAAAACTGAGCATGCACTAACTATTGTTCCTAGTGACTCATAGTATCATTTCCCAGAGTGACTATATTGGTGGGACTCCAAGGCTCCTCCCTTTAGAGCAGATGGTAGAAAATTTTTAATTTGGCATTATTATTGTATACCACCAGCAGTCAAGATGACAGTTTACAGAAAGACATAGACACAAGATCCCTGTCAGAAAGTTCTCACGTTTTGTGAGAAAATAGTTTAAAAAACACATGAAGACTTTAAATTGCTGAGGGGTTCCTCCTCCCCTCAAATATGCAAAGTGACTTTTATTTTAAAAGAGTCCTAGACAATAATAATGTAACACATTATATCATCACCAAAATTAAATGCTTATTCACTTCCGAACATTTAATTTGTTTTCCAAACCAGATGCTATGAAAAATAAAAAGAAGAAAAAAGTCTGACTTAGGCTTTAGATAAACAACTAAAATATATATCTCAGGAACTGGTGTCCAACCACTCCATACTGTGGCACAGCCTGCTGCACAGCACTTAGTGTTGGTGTAAGCGGTCGGAAAGGAGTCTGGCTAGGGTGGTGCAAAATCTCCCGCACTACAGATCTGCTGAGGAGGCAGAGAAGAAATTTATGACCTAACTTCCTTTGGTTCCTCGGGGAGCCAAATCATTTGTCAGGTAATAACTTAGCAAACCAGGTACCGGGCAAACACGCCAAAGAGTAGCAATTCCTCCCCAGACTTGTATTTCAAGTAGCTTAAGGGCAATCATGCCACTGGGAGGTGTCTCTGAATACAACTTACAGAGCAGAAGTTGCCACCTTTTGAATGGAATAATTAGCTTCTTGGCCAGAAAACAGGATGCTCCATAAGAAAACTGTACTCATACCCAAGTGGATAAAAATGGGTAAGAAACCCTTCCTTGTACTCTTAGCTTGAATTATTGCAATTAAAGAGATCAAATTACAAAATACAAACTAAAATATGCACTACCACATAGCAAATAATTTGTTGCATGGGCATCCTTATTTCCTAAACTGTATAACCATCACTTAGAAGCATGTACATTTAATTCTGATGTCTAATTTTTGCGTAGTGCCACATGTGGCCCTTTTTTGACAGGTTTTTTTTTAATGAATTAATAAAAAGATAATAGCAACTAGCAACATAAAGTTGCTTTGTATATTAATATTGTATAAGGCTGATGTGATGTGTGCTTTGAAATGAGCTTGAGATTTTTTTTTAAATGATTGCAAATCATGTGTTTTAATTGCCACATCAAGAGAAACAGTCTTGAGAATATGCCTTAAATGGTTAGGCTAAACAGGAATTACATTTTGGAAGCTTACTTTAAAAACAATAGAGGCATCTAGTGGAAGTGTTTGAGGACTGCAGCTGCCAGAGAATGCATCGATGCACAGCTTTTTCTCGCATTGCTTCTTCCCGGGTTGAATTTCACGAATTGAATGACAAATGCCAACGGTGTTTATGTTTTATTCAAGAAGAGGTGAACCTTAAATTTAATGGTATGTAGGCACTGTGGGGAAATGTGATTTAGGAGTCTACGACATATTTTTCCAAAGTGATCTAAGCAAGTTGGGCCACGGAAACCTGTATACGTACAACACTTACAGTGCCATTTCTTTAGGACACGTGGACAGCTGCAGTACAATTTATAGTCCTTGACTACATAAACTATTAGATTCCTTATAAAACATGATAGAATTAGGCATGCAGAAAAGTGATCTTTCAGTCAGCTGCCTGAACGAGCAGCCACTCAAAATGGCCCATAGGCCAACGCTGAGGATAGATGCAAGTCTTCTACACAGAGTCTTTCCACAGTGGTAGGTTGAAGGGTAAGGTTTCCAAGCAAAATCCATAGCCTCAAACTCTCTCTGACGTTTTTCTTTTATAAGCTGACCGGTTGAAGTAGGGAGTGTCAGTCTTCCTTCCAAATACAAGAAAAAAATATCCCTTCCCACTCTCTTATCCAATACCTTAATTGTTAGAAGACTCCCCTAGGACATAGGAGAGGAAGTTCAATTTCCTTCTCTGCCTGATAGCACACCTGAACATTTTTTATTTCCTATTATATGCTCCAGGGAAAGAGAAGACAACTCAGCAGAAATCCAAGAGCAGCTCTTCTTAAACCCAAGAAGAAATCCAAACCACAGCCAGATCACAAAGCATACAGAAAACACGAAGGTCCATGGCTTGCTGACACATTCATCTGCTTTTTGATTTTCCTTTCCCCTTAGGCTGTAGGGCAAAACACTGTAGAAGCGTCTGTACTAACTTACTCAGAACACATTACAGAAGTGTTCATAGGCTCCCTGCCTGAGCTTAATACAGTGTGCTGGTTAGCAATTAGCCCATGTCGCCTAACGTGGCCGTGTATTTCCCTGCGATAGTGACAGGGCCTTGGGATAGGGAAGTCATTTCTCCAAAACACTGCACCGCCTGGCAAAGGTATCTCCACAGCTTTGGTCAGTTGGGCTCTATGATATGTCTAGAGGAATACGAACTTGATTTCCCAAGGTATGCAGGTGAGTTAAGTGGCCAGGTAACTTCAAGCGGTTTATTCCCTGACTAGTGACATAACTCTCATGGCATTTTCAAAATATAATTTTTGAGCATGCTTCAACTCTTGTGGAAAAATATTAGGTTTAAATAGGGCGTGGATCTTCCCAGCTGGTTTTCAATCTCCAGGCAAATTTCACTTAAAATAAATTAAAATATTGGGCTCACTTGTGCTTATTCCTCTCCTTGTTTGAGTGTAGGAATCATAAAGCCTACCCTCACAACTTTAAACCACAATTTTATTACTTCCTCTGCTAACCACACTATCATTTATTTCCTCCTCAATTTTCCTTCACTTTGCTGTGATAGATTTCTTCCTCAAATTGCACTGCGGGCTTGGATTTGTCATGTCTACTATTTTTTCCTTTCATCGGTACAGAATTTGATTAACGAGGGTGGGCTGCAACCCAGGCTTTAAACTCCACGGTGCCACCGCTGCCTTCCCCTTGAGCTTTCACGGAATTTTCTGTTCCTGTGTCTCTCCGGCACGGCACTGCCGTTTACCGGAGCCGTGAACTCCCCAGCCCGGGGTCCCTGCGGGCGGAGGGAGACGCAAGGCCCGGGGGGGCGGGCTCGCTAGCGGTGGCTTTATTTTACGCTGGGGTCGCTGGCGCCTGATGGCGGCGTAGGCGGCTCCCCCCTTCCTTCAAAAAAATACAAAAGACAAGAATTCCGCCGTCCTGGCTCTTCTCCAGGCGTGACGCCGCACCCGCGGCGGGCGGGCTCCCGGCGGCGGCCTCCCCGCACAGGCCAGGCCGCAGTGGGCCAGGCCGGCGCCCGCGGCGGCGACACGGCCCGTGACGGCCGCCCCGCCCCGCTCACCTGCCCGGCCCAGCTCCGCCCCGCCGCCTGGCAAGAGGGCCCCCGCCTCGGGGGCAGCCGAGCGCACCCGGCCCCTTCCGGGCGCGTCCCTTCCCCCCAGGGGCGTTGACCTGCTCCCCCCCGCCCCGGCCGCCGCGGGGAGGGAGGTTCCCGCCTCTTCGTAGCCGGCCCCATTCCGCGAACGGTTCGAGGCGTTTTGGCCCGCGCCGGCCCCCCTCCTCCAGGTGCTGTCGCGTTGCCATGGCATTTTCTGCTCGGACCGGGGAGGCTGCGTGGCCTGGCCGGGCCTGAGCGGCGGGGAGCCCGCGGGGCTGCGGCCTGGCCGGACGCTGACCGTGCCCCGGCCGCCGGCGGCCGCAGAGGGCTGTGCGGGCCCGCTGGCTGATCCCCCGCCTCCTCCTTCCCCGCCGCCGCCGTCGCCTTCGCCTTGCTCCGCCGCTGCTTCCCTCGACCCCGAGGTTCCGGCGGCGGCGGGAGGCGGCGGGCGCCGGCTAGAGCAGGCGGCGGGGAAGATGGCGGGGAACGGCGGAGGCTTCGCTGGCGCCGGGAGCGGGGAGATCATCCAGCTCAACGTGGGCGGCACCAGGTGAGCGAGGGTGCGGGGGTAGTGGGCAGGCGGGGGGAGGGCCGCAGGCCGTGCCGGCGGGTGGTGGTGAGAGCATACCGGAGGGTATCGGAGCGAGGGGAGCGCCGAGGGGGGCCGCGGGGAGCCGCGCTCCGTGCAGCCGGCCCTTGCCGAGCGTCTGCCCGAAGGGAGGTGCTGCCCGGCTGGTAGGCTGGTCCGGCAGCCGGTCCGTCCCGGCAGGGCGGCGGTGCCAACTCGCCTGGGACTTGTCCGCCGGGGCTCCGTGGTGTGGACTTGGTGCTGCACCCGTGGTGCCGCCTCCGGGAGGGCCTGAATAAATCTTCAGCCAGCATGTTGCAGGAGTACCTGGAGGCAGGTGTCCGCTTGCAGTGTCTGGGGTTTCTACACATGTAGTCTAGTAATGCGTCTTACGGGCTCTGAGTGTACTGCTTCTTGAGGAGTAGAGGAGAGAGAGCTTTGCTTTGCCGTGAGATCCATAGGTTTCTACTGATCAGTCTATCTAACAGCCTCAGAGACTAAGGTGTGAAGAAGGTTGATAGGATGGTGCTGGTATCAGCCAGAATAAAGAATTGTATTGTATTTGAATGTACACTGGAAGTGTGGAATATGGCATATGTAGACATTTTGGCAGGCTGGCTGAGAGATTCTGACCACAGCTGTCCCACAATTCTCTGTGTGATAAATAGCGCAAATGTTCCTGTCAAAGTGCTCAGGCATGAAATCATTCAGATTACCGTAGCTAGTGGAAACTGAAGTAATGTGTCTTCCTGAGTCTGCGCGTAGTGTATAAGTAGCTATAAGTAGAAGGAACTGCTGCTACTACTTTAAGAATTTTCTTGTATTACCCAGAAGGTGAAATGTTCTTATAACTAAATTGTGCATTGCAGCCTTCCTCAAAGGAGGGTGTCATAAAAATTGATGCAGAATCCCTTTGTTATAAGAAGACATTAAGAACCTGGTTCAGTCTAGAGAAGCTGCTTGTAATTTGCATAGGCAAAACTCGCTATAATGATGCTTTCAGGATAACTTTGGTGTTGGCTTGGATCAGTTTTCATGCTACCCTGAATAAGGTTCTTCAGTGAACTCTGTCTCTGAAATCATAGGCCATTTCATCTTTTAGGTTTTTATTACAGGTGGAATCACAAAGGTGCTTCAATCTCGTAATTTTAAATAGATCTTACTTATTAAATGCCTCTGCAGAGAATTATGTACAGGGAAGAAATACACATCCCCGGAGGGCTTGCCTACACAGAGAAGTAAGAAGAATAAGGCAAACTAACAATTGTATGTATTCCATTTCTAGGTGAAGGTCTCGATTCTAGTCAAAAGATACCATTTGGATGTAATAGGAAATGTGTGCATGGACTTTTCCCTTTTAATAGGGAGACAATGTGTAATAGTACCTCTGTGTAAGAGGTTTTGGTCTTTTGCAAGCTCGACTTCCCTTGTAGTGCCCATATTCTTTGAAAAATATATCTGAGACAGGTTTGTCAGCTTGCAAAGGCAGGTGACTCAAAGCTGACAGTGGAGTGGATGAACTGGACAGCAAGTGGGGGAGTGTGGGATACTATGCACATTTCCTCCTCTTCATCCGTTCCTGGCACTCCTACTAGAAACCTGAAACTCTTAGTTTTGTTTGTAGAGTTATATGAGAAGAGGAAATTAGCGCTCTCCTCTGTCTCTGACAGCAGTTACACTTTGGAGCATCCGGTACAGAGACCCTAGCTTTCCATGTTCTGATATGAGGTGCCCACTGCTCCCTGGGACTGCCAGAGCTTCTCTCTTGTGTGTGGGTGCTCCAACAGTTCCTTGTCTCAGCTTTTGTGGATTCATTTGCTCGGAGCTTGAGCCTCTTGCAAGTTAACATTCACAGAAATTACTGTAACACATCTAATGAATTCTCTTGACCCTTTATCTCCCTCTGGTTATAAGATAACTACAAGCACAATAGATTATGAAAATGGTTGGTTTATAACTGACACTTAAGTGAGCCTGTTTCCAGTTGCCTATATATTCTTATAAATAACTTCAGGCTGCCACTTGCTTAAGAGTATTTGAGGATATTGCACTGGGTTTGCCTAATTTTCCTTGTACGATGTCTGTCTGACCACTGCGTGTTAGCTGCATGGAGCTGTTGATGCACTTATACACGTAAATGTTCCTAGTTAAGCTTCTTCCTGCATCCTGGAAAGGAGGACTCTGTCTCATTGTTTACATAGATTAATGTATATCTATTAAAAGTGCTAAAGTATATGTTAGCGTGAGGTATTGCATACTAAACTGGTACCATAGTGTTAAATTACAGAAAAGAAAATCCTTGTGCTATCTAAACCCATTGATAAAATTGCAAGAAAACGAACGTGGAAATCAGTTGATGGCTCTCTTTCCTGTCCTCCTTATTGTGTGGCTTGTTCTTCTGAGCATCTTCTAGTCCCAAATGTTTTGCTACTAAGCTCTTTGACTGACTTAGGAAATGCTAGAGTGGAACCCCGCTGGTCAAAACACCAACAAAACTTCAGTCTTGACACCTCTGAATGTCACTCATGTGCCTAAATGCAAACATGCCTCCAGATCAGAAATTGTGCTATGGTGTATTGAGAGGATACTACCATTGAGTCCTTAAACATCAAACACCTGTTCAAAGATCCTGAATGTCTTCATGGTCTCATCAGACTTCTTTATTGCTTCAGAATTAATTTAGCATTTCTCATTCAGTGTTGTAGAAAATGCCAGTTAGCTGTGGTTCTAGTACTTTTTCCATATCTTTCTACCTTTTTCCGTGTCTTTCTACCTATGCACGCCTTCCTGGGAAACCATAAATCCTCTGGGTGTTTTTTGTTGTTGTTGGGTGGGGGTTTTTTTCCTCCTTTTTTGCTAAAACCACAAAAATAACTGAAAGTTGTAAAGTATTTGAAGTGTCAGACAATAAGTCTTAAGCTTGTGAAGACCTGTAAAAGGACTAATTGGTGATGCTGCATCTATCCCCGTAGTTAAAAGCAGTGTCTGGATTAATCTGATCAAATTCATGTAACTCATTGTTTTCTACTGTGCACATACTATAATATAGTTAAATGAATCGTCCCATACTCTTAAAGTAGGGAAGGGTAGTGATCTGTATTACTGATGATAAAAGCTGTACAAAACTGCAAATAAACTTAGAAGTCACTTTCCATTTAAATAGGAAATTGCTTTGTTTCTCTTTAATTATTTTTTTTTTTATAAAAGACTTTGTGCATGTTTGTGCATAGAATGCTGATACTGTAGATTTTCTCTTAAGAACAGATTTGTCATTGTTATGCTTGCAGCAAGCAGCTACACAATCCACATTTTGTGCAGGATGGTAGTTCCACATAGCCTTTGTGTTTCTGCCTCTTAGGGGGTATAAAGTAATGCTTTTTGTTTACATGTTTTTTTCTCTGAAATTGGAAAATATAAGCAGTGAAAACTAGATACATTATGATTAAGTACTTTTATTGCAAAAATATTTTGTAATGTATTCCTGTATTATATGGAAAGTTGTCATGGAATTTTACTTTTGCATTTCTTTTTCCGATTCCCATTAATGAAGAGGTCACCAAAGGTTTGTTAGTAATGGTACTGGTAAGAGGATACGTACAGTCAGAGAGTTGATACGGAGCATGAACTCATTGTCCAAGCTGCCAGTCCAGTTGTCTTCCTTCATGTTTAATCAAAACAAGAACAAGTATGAAAGAGTTCATAGTTATTATGTAAAATACTGTCTGGCAGCATAAGTACTACTGTAATTTGTATTATTTCATAATATGATTCAGGGTAAATACTTTCTTAGCTGATTCTAAACTTCTAACTTTGGTTTCCTAGGTTCAGCACTTCAAGACAAACACTGATGTGGATACCAGACTCCTTTTTTTCCAGGTACGCGTAATATGTCATCACATTAAACAAAGACAAATTAACAGCCATTAAAAAAAATTAAGCTCTTAATGATGTAAATAATGTCTTTATTCCTTAATGCTTTTTCCCTATCTCAAGCAATGGGACAGATTAATTTGAAATAAATTGTTATCCAGAAGGCATCTTCTATCATGAATGATGCTATGGCAGCTTATATGTGCTGAAGAGTTGTCACTTCTTAGATGGAGTGTTGTGGAAATAAAGCTCCAAGTCTGCAGGAAAGGGAGATGCCACTGACTTTATTAGAAGGTAGCACTGTCTTTAATGTTTTTTGCATTATTGCTGTACCTTGAATTTAGTCAAAGTTTTGAGGTTTTTAGTTTGTGGTACAGGAGCTGTTGGGTTATTGAACATCCTTCTGCTAACTGTTACTACTTCTGTAGATTTTGCTGCCTGCTGTTTGTACCCTAGTAATTTTTGGCTGTAGTTGCTGTACCTCTACCATCCCAGTTAATCCCAAACACATAAAAGAAAACATAAAGGCTTGCAGTTTTGCTTCCTGACATTTAATTTTTGTACTCTAGACTTCTTTGCTAATAAAAGCCTGGCAGCTGACATGGACAGGCAGCATTACCTGCTCTTGTTTTACTGAAATGTTCAGATAAATGGAGTGCCAGGGAAATGTCACCTTCTTTGAGGCATGGATGGAAAGGCACAAGGAGGAAGTCCCTTGCTATTCCCCAGGCTCTCAACACTAATCTAAGGAGGTTGTTTTGAAAGTCATCCAGTACTGGAAAATCTCAGAGGTATTTGTCATCCAGACTCGGACGGAATCTTGAAATAAAACTGTTGATGTTAGTTTGCTTCGTATCTGTAAAAACAAGGTTTTGGTGTTGTGTTTTCTACTGATCTGGAGCAAAAGTACTTTGATCTGATGGGAGAGAAACTTTGAAGTAAAATTGTGTAAAAACTCATCCACCCTGTTGTTGCCCAGTAAGTCCTTGCAGAATGGATTGTTTACTCTTCCTTTTTACTTCAGCAGCTTTTACTGATTTACTAGATGGTAACAGACTATGCTTGGGAAAACTTTTCCATCCTTTCAGGCTAGGCCTTGTGTCTGTTTTCTTTGGGAATCTGAAGGTCCTTATGATGCAGCTCTTAGCCTTTTCTTCAGTGTGCATGCTCTGCTCCTTTGTTCGAGAGGGATACTTCACCCTTACCAGCATTCTGCCTTACCTAGGCAGTTTTCTTTGCTCAGCTATACAGTTTTACCAAAAAGCAATCTACAGTACACAAATAGAGCAAACTGACTGAGAGCATTGCTATCTTGTATTTGTGTTAGTACATTTCTAGGGGAGCATCTAATGAAGATTTTTCTGTGTTTCAGTTTGCTGAGTGGAAGAATTTCAACGCTAAAGGATGAAACTGGTGCTGTGAGTAATAAAGCTACTGATAAATCATTAATTTAATGTTATGCTTTCAGTTAGGTTCTCTCCTAAAAGAATATTCACTGTGGGTGTTAATGGGAGTTACGCTGCCCATGTTGGCTATGCTTAAAAGCATGGAAAATAAATGGCCAAATGAATAAGAAACATTAACATTCTGGGCTTTTAAAAATTTGTTTTGGCTTTTGTCAGTATTTTCTGTGTCACCATTGTATTAGATAACCCCTAATAGTAGTGTTGCAGAAGCTTACGTTTAAAATGCTGACATCATCATCTCTGCCTCACAAACCATGAGGAGTAATGATCAATTGGACTTCACCTTTTGTTCATATTTTGTCACTTACTTCAATAGGAGGAAAATAAGGGACCTTAAAATAATTTTAAAATGCCATTATGTATTTTCCTTTTGTCAGATTCGACACAAAATACGCTATCCTCTTTCTTACAATCTCAAAGCCTAGTTGCAGTACTATTCATGCTATTGAGTATGAGAATGACTGGGAGTATTTAATTTAGTTATGTTTAGTGACATTTCAAAGATTTTTAAGACAGAATAAAGATCTCAGATGCAGCTACTTGAATGTCATGGCACCAGTCTGGTCTCCACAAAGTTTCATGAAAATTGGTGACATCTGTGGATTTCTTGGTTCTCATCTTCATTCCAAGATAAACGAGACTGGAACAACGTGTGTATTTTTGTGCTCATTCTGCGTTGTACAGACAAGGCAGAGACAGAAACGGTACTTTTTCTTTTTTTAAACAGAAAGAACTGCTAATTGCTGTATTGCATAGGGAGAGGTAATTTTCATTAGATAGTGTTGCATATGTAGTTGAGTAATCCTTGCATAGAAATGTACCTTTTGTTGGCAAATATATATAGCAAAATGGCCATTTCAGTCTGTGTATATGATATTCTTAAATGGGAAACTACAGTTACAGCAATGTTGTTGAGTGATAGTAAGGCACACGAGTACTTTGCTAAAAGCGTAGAGGTAGTTGTAATGGTAATTGACTTCATTGAAAAAAAAGTCTAAACTTATCTTGATCTTACTACATTTACTGCACTCTGAACACGTGATAGAAAGTGAGAATACCTATTGACCTTTGTGGAGACTCTAGAACTTAAAGAACACATTTATTAAGTGCCATCTGTTTGCAGCAGTATATATGTCTTAAGAATGTTGAATTAGTGAATGGTAGAAGAATAATGAAAACAAAGGGGTGGTCCAAAAACTTTGGATTACATTTGTCTGCTGATTGCCTTATCTTCAACTCTTCTTTCCATACTCAGCATAAAAAAGCATTTTAGTTGACGATTGCTCCATAATAATGCTAAAAGTACAGCAATTTTTCTTTGCAGATATTTATTGATAGAGATCCAGCAGCTTTTGCACCCATTTTAAATTTTCTTCGCACAAAGGAGTTAGACTTACGGTAAGAAGTTCTAATTATTTCACATGAAAATTAATTTGATTGGATGCTTTAGAAAACTTTTCAAATGAAGATAGTTCAGTTTTACTCAGCTCCCTGGTAGATTTGGGGCCATGTCTAGAGTGTATGTATGGTGTGGTGGAGGCAGAAATGATAGCAATATATTTTGTTAGTGGATTCTTGTTTAAACTACTTCTGGCAATGTATTTCTTTATTGTTTCTGTATCCTTATTGTAATGAAAGATAATTAATATTAAGATCACTTTGAAATCTCAAACATCAACATGTTGAATGCATTTGGTGGTAATTCTACAAACAGGTAGTTTACGTTCACATTGTATAATATATAGTGATATGTAAGTATTCAAGGTATTGACTCGCTCTTTCTTTTTTGGTCTGATTTTTTTTTTGTTTTTTTCTTTCTCTAGGGGAGTGAGTATTAATGTTCTCAGGCATGAAGCTGAATTCTATGGAATCACTCCTTTAGGTAATTTCTTTTTCTTTTTTTTAAATATGAGGTCATCTCACATTTATTACTATAGTAATGACCCACTTACAAGTCTTGGGCAGTTGTGATCCTGAAGATTTTCAAACTTATGGATTCAGAAGGTTATTTGAAACAGTGTAATGTTTCCTGGGAAGTGAAAGCTACGGTCATATCTGGTTTTCCTCCTTAGTGAGAAGATTGCTACTATGTGAAGAACTGGAACGCTCATCTTGTGGCAGTGTCCTTTTTCATGGCTACCTGCCTCCTCCAGGTATTTTCGTATTCATGGTCTGATGTTGCTTGCAGTTACTGTTGCTTTATTTTTTGAGGCAATTGGCCAAGGTAGTTACTCTAGCTGTCAAACTGTCCAGAGAAGGCTTTCCTATGGAAAGATTAAGATGAAGGATTGAATTGAACATCGTTCTGATTCAAAAAAACAAGGCTTTTATCTGTATGCTGTATGAAATGGTGTATTTAGAGTATGAGGCGGCGGGGGTGGCATGTTAGGACTAAGGAGGCTGTGTTTGGTAGTAGACTAGAGTAGAGGTTCTTCAAGTACATTTCAGTTAAATGTTACCAGCATGGAGTGCTTCTTTCTTTCTGAAGGAGAGTTACTTTAGGTCCCCTGTGTCTAGATGACAAATCAGCACAAATGACCTTTCCTTAACAATATGAATACTTGTTAGATTTTTTATTTCTCTGTAGAGATGAGTACAGTTCATGTGTTAACATGAAGTCTAGGGGATATCTAGCCAATTGTTGACAAGTTTTCTGAAGATAATTCCCTAAATTGTGTATGTCAATGTAGAGAGCAAAAGCATTTTCTGTTTGTGTCACGATATTGCCTAATTCTTACAGCAGATGAATTTGTAGATCAACATGCACAAGTATTGATCATAGAATCATAATCCTGTATTTTGAAAGTGAATCGATATCTGTTATATTGCTAAAGTTTATGGAGCGGGTCAAAACATCTCTTTTCTTTTATAGGCATTCCCAACCGTAAAATAAATAATACTGCTGGGCCACCGGCTGATGTTAGAACTGGTCAAAACTGCTCCGAGAGTGAGATTCACGGAGGTGGTGTCCAACCGACACTTGCTGGTACTGGGGAAGGTACAGTCAGGCTAGGTGAGGAATGTCAGTTTTAAAGCCTAAACAAATTGCAAAGATGATTGTCACTGGGAAATAAAAACTGAGTGACTATTTCTGGTTTCAGTCTGTTATGTTTGCCTGATCTTAAATTGCTGGCCCTAAACACTACTCCCTATACAGTATTTCAGGCTCTCTGCTGCATAATCAAGATATGAGGCTGAGAGAAAAGCAAATTGACGTTCTTCATGCAGTCTTAGCATGGCCCCTTAGACAGGACCTCCTTCCTGCTCTTGCACCTCTTTCTTGCTCCTGGTGCCTCTCTTGCCCTGCAAGAGTCGAGTTTTTAGAGTAAAAGTAGTCTTCAGTCATTTGACTATATATTTTATACGGAAAGTACTCTATATAAAAACTGTAAATAAGATAGGCTTTAATTCTGTCATTTTCCAGCTTTTAACTTTGCAAGCAAAATAATGCTGTTAGAAGTGTCATATTTCTGCTATAATCATGTAGATTGTAGCAGTGTTAGGAAAATCTAGAGTATGTTAAAAGGTGAATCTATATCCAGGTAATACAATAATAATCCTTGGATAAGAATTGCTGATTCTTCTTTGTGAGTTATTGCAGGTTTGGAAGAGGGAAGTCTTGGGGAGAATAAGATAAAAGATGCAGTCTTTAGGCATTGGTTCTTTAGCATATCAAGGCTGAGAGCTGGCTTGGGGAAGTACCATAACCACTGATTTCCAGGGCCATCCAACACTTCTGCCACACCTAGTTTAGTTATAGATCAGAAACAGGCATGCTTCCACTGGATAATAAATGAAAGAGCTATATGTATTCTGAGATACTGGAAATTTCAGCTCAACAGTCGGGAACAAGAATACAGGGTTGCACCAACTATTTGGAAAGAAATTTTACAAAAGAAAATAATTGATAACAATCCTCATTTTTTTTTTTTTTTTTTTTACTAATTTGGCAGGCTTTAACACTGAGGCATGTACTTGCCTCTTTCTCCTTATGAACGCTTTGCATTGTAGTGACTGAGATGAAATGTCTTTCTTCCATGTAAGAACTGTAATAGTTGTAAGGATTGCGGAGAGTAATTTTGCTAACTAGAATCTAGCTGGAAATGTTTCTTGAGAAACTTCATTATCAAAGTTTCTGTTGCATATCCTAGCAGAGAGCTCTATCCTGTTCTAGATGTCTCTGCTCATTTTCTAATACCCATCACTTGACTGACCTTTAGCTTTTTTGTTGTTTTTAGGATTTCCTGTGGACCCACGGAAAGTTCTGATAGTAGCTGGCCACCACAACTGGATAGTAGCTGCCTATGCCCATTTTGCTGTTTGCTACAGGTATGAATATATAGTTGCCTGTCATGTTACAGGAAACTAAAAAAAAAAAAAACCCCGACAATTTGTTATGAGCAAAAAGGTTGCTTTATTCTGAAATGACAGTGGATCAAATGCATTCAGTCTGCTCCTATAAATATGAATTGCCACTTTTGCTCGTGCAAATAAACTGCTTGATAGGAGTTTAATTTTGCTGCTTCGATGTCAATTCTTGATGCTGTTGCAAAAGTAATTTAACTGCTTCAAAAGCCTGTTTTAAAGCAGGCTTCTAAAAGAAAGATTCACTTAAAAAGTTCTTCCTACTATATGGGTTTGAAGACAGTCTGTGAAGTTAGAGTATCAAAGAACTTGGAACAGTTAATGGATTTTTGCTATGTAAGTGATGTACCTTGTCTTAAACTTCAGGGTTTTTTTTGGCTTAGCGTAACTGTTAAGCACTTGCTACTTCACCTGTATGGCAGAAAAATGTCTTTTAAATGTCTTGTAAACAAACTGGCCATTTTTTTAAGATCAGGTGAAGATAAGTAACACCTTCATATTACAGAAGCTAATTTTAGTTCACATCTGGTAGTCTTGATTTAATTGGTGGCTGTCTTTTCAATGAAAAGTAATGTTTTAATAAGAGCTGTTGCCAAAACCAAACGCTGCTGTCATAATGTGGTTCAGAAACAAGGGAGAATAGAGCGTAATGTGAATGGCTTCTTTCTTGGCAGCAAAGAAAGAAGCTATAGTTTACTAGCTGCCTTTTTCACTGTATAAAATACTAATTTACTTGCTTAAACTTTGTAACTTAAATCACATCTAACTTGTCTCTTGTATTCACCACTGCAATTTGTTTTGCTTTATACTAAAGGTGGCTTCTCTTGCTCTACTTCATGTTCTTGTTTTCAATTATGCTTAATATGGTCTGACTGGAGAAAGAGGCAATGATTTGCAGTTGTCTTTGTGCTATTTGTCTCCTCCTTAGGATTTTATCTCTGTTTTCCTTGGATGCTAGCTCACTTAAGTGAAAAATTCTGCCTCTTTCCTACTGGGTCATCTACTTTAATGAGACTTGTTACCATTGAACTTAAGTCATTAGTGATACTTTTGATGAAGCATGTCAGACTTGAATGATTGCTGAAAGAGGGCACAGGTCAATATCCCTGTTTAAAGTGCTGCTTTTCTTCATAGTGACTCAAGGTAGCAGTCTTGTCTTGATTTGAATATTTTTTTTTCTTCTGGAACGTGCAGGAACTCTAGGAATACAATGGTGGAATTTTCTCTCCTCCATTCTGCTCTTATACAACTTTGGTAACAGTTTTGTTTCCCCTCTCTGCTGCATCTTGGTGCTTGTCCGTTTTTTGTTGCTTGACAAGAGAATTTGCCCAGACTTTTTTGAATATCTAGTGTTTGAGGAGACAGCGTATACTTAAAACTACTTCCCTCTACCCACAAATTTTAATATACTTTTCTTATACTACTGTGCTGCAGACAAGTGATGTGATTTTTAAGATTCTTGTCAGGATTATATTAATGTAAAGGCAATGTCTGAATTTTAGCCAGAATCACTTCTCAAAGTAAGTGGTCATTTGTAGTGGACTGGACAGTGAATCCCATGCAGTAGGAAATGAAATATATTCAGGTGCTTAGTTTTGTGACTTTCTTTTATGCTGCTTATAACAGATATTACTTAAATACTTAAGGTAATTATTTCAGTAAAAAGCTACAGCAAAGCACAGTGCATCCTAAAGACAGTATTATTTTTTTATCTTTGAAGTATGGCAGAAGTCTTCAAAACTTCATAATAAAGCTTGTGAGAATGTCTTGGTTGCATTTAAAGGCTTACGGATATTGCAGTCCTGCTCTTAAGTCACTTCACTACAATTTCTTCTGCTGTATGGATAGAGCACAGTGAGCTGTGGTGCTTCATCTCCAGGCAGGATGCAATGCTGAAGCGAAGAATGGCAACAATGGCAAAAAATACTATAGATAAGTTTCTGCTTTCCATGTTAACATTTATATAATTTAACTGCTTAGATTTACTGTGCTCTAGCTCAACTGCAAAGTATCTAAGTTATTGCCTAAAATTAAATTGGGTAATTTGTGCTTTTTTGGCATCGCGTAAGTCTTTAAAATTGCACAGGCAAATGATTCTCTAAAAATAAAGCTTATAGTCAATTCAGTAGAGTCTGTTTACAGTATACCATAAACAGAAAATGTGACTAGACAGCACAGCTTTATGCTAGAGCATGATTGGGTCTTACATGATATGTAAGGCACCTTGCCTCTGGAAATTAATAGAGATTTCTTCTAAGGTCTTACGCCGAACCTCATTCTCTAGCATTTGGGCAGCCCAGGCTTTTGGCTGGATCGTCCGTGTTGGTTCAGGCTTAGACTTATGTGTCTGTTTCTCAGTCTCTAACCTCTGCTCCCTGTTCCCTCATTTGCTCTTCCAGAATTAAAGAATCATCTGGGTGGCAGCAGGTGTTCACGAGTCCCTATCTGGACTGGACAATTGAACGAGTGGCTCTCAACGCTAAGGTGGTTGGAGGACCTCATGGAGACAAGGATAAGATGGTTGCAGTTGCCTCAGAGAGTAGCATAATCTTGTGGAGCATTCAAGATGGTGGTAGTGGCAGTGAAATTGGTAACTATAATGGCTTGTTTGTTTTTTGTGTGTTTGTGTGTTTAACCACAAAGTCATCTGTGACTTTATTTTGAGGTAAGGATGATCAGCAGTGTTCGGTAATCAGTTTAACAAAGTGACAAAACAAGCTATAGTAAGTAAAGTATTAACTTACTTCTCTGTCATGCTAGAGGACTCCTTTCTCAAAAACAAAAAGATGAATAACAAAAAAGTAGTCTGTTTAGTGACGAGGTACTAACTAATACTTACTGTTCAGTTCAGCTTGAGTTTTTGTGTCAAGATGCAAATTAGAGGTAAACCTTTCTCTGGACTTGCATTTGAATCTAGGCTGTAGCACAAAGGAACTAAGTTTCTGAGATGGAAAGCTACAGACACGGAAAGACTCTGCTCTTTTCTTTGTCTTATTAAAGCTGTATTTTTACATGGAGATGATGAAAAGGTTTCAGTTCTCTGTCAAATGTAGTTCATAAATGGAATTTGGAAGATGAAAATTTCTTCATTTTATAACTTGGGTGTCTAGGTAGGGAAGAAGCACACTCTACTGCCCTAAGCATCTAAGAATTACTGCTTGTACACCTTGGCACTGAAGGACACACAATTAGGGAGGCTTTAGAAACAGAAAGACGTTTTCAGAAGTAAATAATCCTTGGTACTGATCTGATGGCTTGTCTGACTCACTATTGTTCAAATACAGGCAAGTTTGGGAGGCAGGGAAGGGAACGTTACTAGGAACTTCCTCTAGCCTAATAATTCCTGGTGTTTGAATCACCACTATTATGCCACTAATGTCTGTTTCCTCTGGCAGTGGATACTGCTAACAAAGCATGACAGCAATCTCCTTCTGTGGACACTTTTCTCTGAAACTTAATGCTGAGTTAATTTGTTATTAGATGTATCTCCATAGTTGAAGTCATGAGAATTAATGTGGTCATTAATTAAAGTCAAAATGACCAAGTTTTGATCCATTTGCCTTTAAAGGAAGAGCTTACTTGAAAGATGCTCAGGCAATTTCTAGCTATGTTAATGGCTGTTGCTTTTTTTTCATGCTTGAATGAGTGGAAGCACCAAGTCAGATCTGGAGATGGGGAAAAGCCAAGGTCTAGCATGAGATAATGCAGCTGTATATTGCTCTTTTACTTGTGACTCAGAGTTCTTGTATGTAATCACAGTCAACAAAACAGGAAAGGAGATTCCATTGTATTTAAGAAAATAATAAATCTGAAAGGTGTATCAAACAGTTCAATGTGAAATATCCCTATTAAACAGGGCGTAAATACTGTACTTGAGAGGCCTTTTCTTCTGTTATGCTCCCCTTGACCAAATCTTAAAGGCAGGTAGGAGTTAGCGTGACAGCTGTTCCTGTAATAGGCACTGCTTTAAGCACTATGCTATTACATTCCTCCTGCATTTTCTGGTTTGACTTAGCTGCTTGTGTTACTTTGGGATTTGCAATAAGATACGTGATGCAACATCTCAGATTTTTGGAAATCAAGTGCAACGAGAGAGAAAAACCATAGGTAGACTCTTACTTCAAATAACAACTCGAAAATATGCCAATATCATAAGGTTCTGACAACTCACACTGTGACTGAACATGACAACAAAACTGAAGGAAGCACTTTTGCTAAACAGGCTGTACTGCATTGAAGTGACTTTGTGAAACAAAGGAAATGCCACTTGGGGCCCGGGGGAGTAGAGAGAAAGTGCCTACAGGATTGAATGTTTAGTCTGACTAACATTGAACAAAATGTACTGTTCCCCTTTTGGATAACAGGTCATGCTGCTTGGTTAAAAAACCTAAAATATGCGTGTGTTAAATAGTAATAACTTGAATATAGCTGTCTTGTTTCTTTGTAGTGGCAAATGCTTGCAGTCCTGCTTTGTGTTAGAGATATAGTACATTGCTATCATCTCCTGAAAGAAACTACTTGTTCCAAACAGTCATTGGAGCCTGTGACACCATCCTCAGAAAATTGTGTGGGCTGGCATCTTTGTGATAGAGCTCTCCCAGAGCGCGCTCTTCCCTTTCAATATTACTTACGTAAGACACTGCTGCTGGATTGCTGCTGTAAGCAGTATTTTACTGAGGGACCCTTAAGACAAGAGCCTGTCATTACGTATAGCATTGTCTCCCCTGTGGATGGGTCTCAAGATTGGTGAGCCTAAGCAGGACTGACACTTCAAATTCCTCCAGACCATTCAAGCTGTCTTCCTTGATTTCCTTGAGCCTCATCCTTCTCTGGAGTAATCAATTCTAGTTGTTTCTGTGGATTTTTTTATTATTGCCTTTTTCATGTGCCCTGTACTGCTGAATCTTATCTGCATCAAATGATTGTACTGTGCCCTGGAAAACAGTTTAGCATCCTAATTAAAACATAAGTATATAGTGAGCTTCCTGAGGTTCCTTCTTGGGGTGTAACAGAGGGCTGCTTCTTGGTTGGGAATGGCACTCTGTTTGTTTGAATTTGTCAAAAACAATGCTGGGAAATCTTCCAGCTATTGGGTACTCTTGTTTTGAAGACATCTGTCTGCTGCAGTTAAAATCTATTAGTGAGAAGTAACAAAAATATGTGGAGTGAGCAGTATGGAATAGGAAACTTGTGAGTGAAGCTTGACACTTGGTAGTGTAATGTATCTCCAGCAGTAATGACTTTTTTACTTACCAGGCAGTAAAACGCAGCCTGAAATTACTTAGAAACCCGGTTACTTACAGGGCCTGTTTGCTGGACTTCGTAGCTGGCAAACTTGGGAATGGTCTCAGACCTTTTTAGTTTGGTGTAACCTTGAAATACAAGATACAATAAAGAATACAAAATGTGGTATGCTACCCAAGTTTGCAGTTCAATTAAAAATATTCATATTGGATCTATGATGGACGAGGAAGTTCTAAAGAGAGGACAGATTTTGTGGAAAAGCTCAGATGTGAAGGTCTACTATAACCATAGTCATCCATGCCTGTCATGTTCTGCGGTGTGTTGATTTTTATTAAGTGAAATGTTCTTGATGCCACATTTGTTTTATGTGGAAGGTCAGCATTTGCTGGTAAGTCTTATCTTCCAGGTTTTGAATAGCATGTGATGATTGTTGAAACTGGTTCCCTGCATAGTTTCAATTTTTAATAGCCTGTACTCTCTACTTATGGACTGTAACCAAACTTCAACATCTGGAGATGAAAAGAGAAAGAAAGAAATAGGCTTTTGCAGGCTGCTTATTTTTGTGGGTTCTGCTAAAAGAGAAATTTGAATATGTTCAAGTAGTGTCACATTGGGGTTATTCAGTCTTTTCCCAAGAACAAGGATGAAGTCTTGTAGTCGTATTTAGTTTCTAAAATACGTTTTCAGACTATGTCTATTTGTTTGGACTTCAAAAAAAAGAAAAAGTGGTGAGATCTTTTAATACTTTAAAAGGTGATTGCAAACTAGTAGGCATAAATTTGTCTAGCAAGACCCATGAAATTACTGTTTCTTAAATGACACAGATTTCTTAATAGTCACAGATTAAAAAAACACACCACAAAACAAGAAAAAAATCCTACTTCCTGTAATAGAATTTTTATTTATTTTTAATGCCTTAGGATGTATAAAGCCATTTGAGAACTTGATGGCTGTAGAAAAACAAGGCATGTGTATTTCATATGGGCTCTTCTTCCTTTTCTTGCCTCCTTTCTCCTTCTCAAGTAATGATTGCATCAGCAGAGATGACATCACGCTGCCATTTAATTTATTGGAACCCAATTTGCTGCTTGAATGGTACCTCACCTAGCACACTGCAAACCCAGTTTTGGCTTTTCTTTACTTGCTACTGTAATAAATGTGACATGTGATAATAGTGGAGAGATTCCATTGTTACTGGGTTTTTTCCTCTTTATTTTAGACGAGCTTCATAGACTCTTCATTTTTTGTAGGAGTGTTCAGTCTTGGAGTCCCTGTAGATGCTCTTTTCTTCATTGGCAACCAGTTGGTGGCTACAAGCCATACAGGGAAAGTGGGAGTGTGGAACGCTGTGACTCAGCATTGGCAGGTGTGTTCAATTCAATTTTCTGCATCACTTTTAATAAGCTGGTATGTCTTTCTAGTAAAAAGAGAATAAAATAAGCTAAAAGCATGTGTGAAATGCCTGCCACAGGGTTTTCAGCCCTGGCTTGTGTTATGGAGTCTGCCACCTTGGTATCTGAGTGTTGTGCCTGTGAGCAGAATGTTGAATTGTTAGGTGGTACTGCTGAGTGTGCTTTTAGGCTTCTAAATAAAAGGATGTCCTGTGATTTGGAGTAATAAATGTCAAGTGTGTGTATATTTAAACTTCCTTATGGATTTCTAACTTTTTACAAAGTCACTAGGATCATAGGAAATTAAAAAAAAAAATGTGGACAATGTATGACAGCAATTTCTGCACTGTCTGAAAGTAGAAGAAAACAAGTTAAGCAGGCAGTCCGATATCTGGGGATCTCAAAAGTTGTTTTACAATGGGAGGCTCTTCAGCGGAAGTATACATAGTGCTTTAACGATGTCTGTCTTGTGTGTGGATGCTTCTGGCTGCACTGACTTTATGCCTGTTGTCAGAATGCATATTAAATAGAGAGATCCTTGGAGTCTGTTTGAGTCTGGGAAAACAGTCAAGCATTCATGTGAATAACAAAGCTTGTAACACAGCCAGATGTACGTCTTTGTGGCACAAAACCTGGATGCAATAAAAATCCCAAAATTGCCTTGCAAATCTCAAGAGGCAAAGCTGACCTGAGGCTGCTGCACTGTTCGCTGACTAAGTTCTGATTCAACCTTTAAGTGACAGTACTGCTAACATATAACACAGATAGTAAGCATGGGACAGCACTGCTTCTGCAGTAGAGACATGTGTGTTAGTATGGTCTCGAATTAAACAAAACATTATTAAAGCTCTGTTGATGCCTTGCAAAATCTTCTGTTAAGAGCCTACTTAATGCTATGTGACAAGCTGACATTTGACAGTATTTTCTAAAGGAGCAAGTCATAAAAAATAAAACCTGATGTCCTGTTTATCATCTTTGTTTCCAGAGAAATCTTTCTGATCACGTTAATAGTTCCACAGTTTTGACTGACTATTCCTTTGGTGAAAGCATTTCTTATTGAAGAGTAGAAAATCTTTAAGAAAGGCTTATATGCTGGGATGTCCTAAACCCAAGCTTTTTTGCTTTCTACTTTTTTTTTTCCTAGAGGATGAGATTAGCTCCTTTAAAAAAACCCCCAGAACAGCACAAAACCAAAACCCCAAACAAACAAGAAAATCTCAAATCCAGCCAGTTTAAAGGTGTTTTCTGTACCTCAGGCTCTTTTGTTAGTAATGAGAAAAAACAACCCATCTTCCTACAGATCTTCATCTCCCTTTAGAACACATTCTTCTTGAAGAATCCCATAAAGACTTAAGTGGCAGGGTTGTACCTCTGATCTTCAGATTCGTCATGAGAATACATGGTATTTGCATAACTGCTTTCCACGAGTTGCCCATAGCTCTGGACTTAGGATGTAATCATGCCTGCTGCAGTGATAGAGGTTTCGAGGAACAGACTGTGCCAACGACCCGTTTCAGACCAAGAACTCTGTTTCCTTTCAGGCTTTCTTTCCTGATGCCTTTGTAAGTTTTACTTTAAGGGGCCTTAGTTTTGTGCAAAGCTATCCTTCCTTACACTGTGACTTTTGTATTTGATGTATTAGACCCCGGAAATGTAACTCTGACCTTTGCCTCTAACTGGCTCTTGCATCTTCTTCCCATCTGGGAGATCTGAGCAGGCTAGCTGATGTGGTTTCCCTAGTACTTATTCCTCTCACAATGTTTCAGTTGCATGCAACAAGGAGAGGAGGGCGTGGGTGCTAGATACATCAGTAATTCAATTCTTAGCATAGGAGAGTTTAAAGGAAGCAGAATATTTAGTGTTATAGAATAAGAAGTAACCTAAAGCAGTAGAATATAACAGAAAAACAGTCTGCAAAGTGAGGATTCTTGCTGGCCGTGTTACACCAGTGACTGTTGCATAGCATCGCCCTGTTTCCTAATGAAAGTTCACATCTTGGGAGGTGCAATAGCTGAATCACCTCCAGTGTTCCTATCTCTGCTGCAGAAGAAAGGACCCGACATTTTGTATGATTGCTCTGACCCAGTCAGTCAATCTCTGCTGTTGGTAGCATTGTGTATCCTCTTGTTCAGACCTCTCCTTGCAGTTGTTATGTCTTCTGCAAGGTGATGAGTAAAGTGGTATATCTGTTGATGGGTTGTCTCTACCTTCATTAGTTTTGTAAACTTTTTGCAGATGGGAGAGCTTCTGTGTATATCTTCGATCCACAGAACCAGAGAGCATACTGCACCTTGATCCATAGACTCTTAGATGCCGAGACTCTGTTTAGTTTCTTGCCTTTCTGCTCTTGTACTACTTTAAAGTAGTCTGGAAAAAAATAAATCTTTTGAAACCAAGTTCTGTGACCCAGATCATTAGATGCCTTATTTAATTAGGTGTAGTACAAATTTGGCTGTAGGGAGGGTAGGGTACTTAAACAGCTGTTTAAGTGTTGTTTTGGGGTTTTTTTTAGAGTATGTTTTAAGGGCTTACAGACTATCCTTAGGTTAGAAATGGGTACTGGTTTAGTGCTAGCTCTTTGGGGTGCAGGGAAGTTTCTTTGGTTGGTTTGTTGGTTTTTATCCAACAGATTCATTGTAGATATTTTGCAAATGATTTTGCAAGTCTCCAAAGCAATCTGAAGGATGCAGCTGGTCAGAGAGAGATGAGAAGCTGAAATTTCCATGAATTAGTTTTCAGTGTCCATTAAGGACTGACTGAAAGATGGAGCACAGGAAAAATGCTATGACTTTGTGCATGTTTGAATGCTCTGGGTAAAATGGCTTTTGGCTTTTTCTTCCTCAGGGCTGAAGCAAAAAAAGAATTGCCTGAGATAAGGGATCATACCTAAGCTAAGCTAAACTTTTTCTTTGTTTGCAATCTCTGTCCCACCTGAGGGGCTAAGTGCTCCTTTTGATCCTAAAGGGTAAAGAGAGAGCATTCTTAATCCCTCAACTTAAGTTGTAGACCAATAAGTAAAATATGACAGGGCTGCCTTCCAGGGTACTTGATATGGATGTGTATTGGGAGTGAGAAATTGTAATGGGACAAGACTTGTTCTCCCCTCATTATGTATCTGCTACGGGCTGAGATCTCCATAGAGACTGGCAGAGGGACACAAGAACTAGAAGTAAAGGAAGGCTTAGGGAGGCAACATCTAGTTCCTTTGCCCAGCAACCACTTAAGGAATTGTCAGAAAGGGAAGAAAGGATAGGACAGAATGTGTGAATTACACTCATTTTGCCTCTTGAAGATGTGGTTTAGCTGCAGTGCTCTAACCTTTATGCCTTCACATGGACAAGGATCTTGCAGAGCAGTTGTGCTAACATATCTGTATGCTTCTGCTGGACTCCATGACTTCAGATCCGGTTTGGTAGAGGAACATGATCTACCAGCAGTACTTTAAGAATGCCATTGTATGTGTGAGTGTGTATATAGCGGCTTCAGACCAGTCCCAAACTCAGGTGTTCTTCAACAAAATGTACCAAAAATGTCTGAAAACTGAGAAAGTAGCAACCTAATTTCTTGATTTATTTTTTCCTTTCTGTTTGCACTAGGTTCAGGATGTTGTTCCTATCACAAGCTATGATACTGCTGGGTCTTTTCTGCTGCTGGGCTGTAACAACGGCTCTATCTACTACATAGGTAAGAAACAGGGGCAGGGTGGAATGAAAAGGACATGGTAGTGAGCAGCTTTGGACTAAGTTGCATCAGAACAGCTGTTCAGAGTAATAAACAAATGTCCCTTCCCCACAGACATGCAGAAGTTCCCGTTGCGAATGAAGGACAATGATCTTCTAGTGACAGAATTGTACCATGATCCCTCCAATGATGCTATAACAGCACTCAGTGTCTACCTCACGCCTAAAACAAGTCAGTATTCTATCACTGTCTCTTCAGTGAGAGTCTGTTGCAGATGTGGGATTTTTCTTTTTTCTAAACGGACTTTTTCTATTGCTGCATAGCTGGGCTAAAGCAAACAAGGTAGTCCTTGACATAAACAATGAATTTTTCTTCATTTAATCATCTTCAAATGAATGATGAACATTAGGCGTAACTGTTTCCTCACATCTGTACATACGTATAAATAGGTACATGTACTTACATGTATCTGTGCATGTGCTTGTACATCATGTATTATACATTAATGTATAATGCAATAAGATAATGCATAATATATTACTGCTTGTGCATAATGTACCTTTGCTGGTTTTAAGCCTTTTACACAAGATATGCAGTTAGATTATGAATTGTATTCATGGAAATAGTTTGTGGCTAACTGGGGGAGGGGGAGACAACCTGGCTGTTGCGCTTAACCTGATAACCAATATATTAAAAACTATTTCCATATGCAGCTGAATGATGTTTAGTTATTGTGTCTATACACCCTTTTGTAATCGCAGTGCAGCTATCTTAAATTAAAACAAAAACCCCTAAAACAATGCACACCCCCCAAAAAAACCCCAACCAAACAAACCCAAGCTGGTTACTTACATAACTATATTGATACCACAGTGACCTTTTTAACTATAGTCCTTCCTGTTCTTGCCTTGCTTTCCCATTTGCCTCCCACTAAGGCAGAAAAATAAAAGGTATGTGGCCCGTATTGACCATATCACTGTGAGGAGTGCAGAGTGCCAAAATATCTAATCATGTGACTTAATCCATCTCTTCTTTCACTTCTGGGGGGAGGAGAGAATGGGAAAGAAGGCTGTTGTTTAGACAATATTGAAGAGTGTAGTAGGAATTGAACAAACATTGGGGTTTTTTTAGTGGCAAAATGTCCTCTCTGTTCATGGGAAAATAATGAGTAAACAGTGTTTAAAATAGATATCTGTCTTACTGTGGAAGCTTCAAAATACAATTTTCTATTGCCTCGTTCCCTGGCCCCAGTATGACAAGCTTTCATTCCTGGGGGGAACAACTGTGTTCTTGCTTGCTTTAGGTGTAAGTGGCAATTGGATTGAGATTGCATATGGCACCAGCTCTGGGGCAGTGAGGGTGATTGTACAGCACCCTGAAACAGTTGGGTCTGGGCCTCAGCTCTTTCAGACCTTCACAGTTCACCGAAGTCCTGTTACGAAGATCATGCTCTCAGAGAAACACCTTGTGTCAGGTAATTTTCTTTTCTGTGCACAAATTTGTATTGGTGGTTCTCCCCTCCTCCTGAGCAATGAAGTATTTGTATGCATTGTGTTATAACTTGCGTTGTTCCTACATGTGATACAAATGAGTTGGACACATTTGAGGGCAGGGGAGGAGCTGGATTGACTTGGATCCTCTTTCTTAAAGTAAGCATTCTTCAAAGCCTTTAGCAGTTAAAAGGCTTAGGTTTTATTTGACCAGATACTGGAACAACTAACTCTTCTGTTTGTGTCTTATTCCAAGGTTGCCATTTGTGGAAATAAAAGGGTTTGTAAACAAATGTATCTCTGTCAAGTCTTATTGTTGTGGGCAGGTCCTTTAGGACTTGTCTTTTAACAGCCTTTCAGGAGCTTTCTGGGTTGCAGCAAAATGTGCACCATCTCTTGGGCCCTAGAAAAAGCCTTCCCATGGCTTCAAAGGGCTGTCTGTATTTCTTCTGTTCTCAGCAGTCTCCCAGTGTTTGTTGTGCTATCCTATCTTATGCTCAGGGAAGATGCAATCATGCCTCTATCTGTAAGAACCTATTCCAACCAGGGCATGGCAGAAAACAGATTTACTTTCTGTTGCTATACCTTTTTTTTTAAAAAAAGGAACAGGAATTGAGGTATCCAGTTATACTGCAAACAAACAGCCCAGAGGTCATCTGTTCCCCTGCAACTTGGTGCTAAATGCTCAGTGCCAGGAAAGGGCACATCTGTATGTAGAAAACTGAGTAACTGGTGAATGAAATAGAAGAGCACTATTGTGTGATGAGGGTTCTGCTGCCAGGCTGCTCTTATGACGTCTTGTCCTAGCATCTGCACACACAGGATTGAAGCGTGCTGTAGGCTACTGGTGCTGACTCAGACCTTAATGTTGTGTTCCACCTGCCTCAGTTTATTTCTTTAATTCTGTCTCTTCCCTCAGAAATTCATAGGAAACAGGACATCAGCAACAATTTGTAGAGTGTTAGATAATTGTCTGGAGATGCTATGTGATGACTAAATTGACATTGACTAAATTCTTCTTGATTGCTCAGTCTTGAAAAACTATCATATAGAAATCATTAGAGAAGTTTATCTCAAAAGTTTTGTCATCCCTTGTAAATGTTATTTTACATCTTTTCCTTTTCTAGTTTGTGCTGATAACAACCATGTACGGACATGGACTGTGACTCGGTTCCGGGGCATGATTTCAACTCAGCCAGGCTCAACACCTCTTGCATCATTCAAAATCTTATCCCTGGAGGAAGCAGAGAGTCATGGCAGTTACTGTTCTGGAAATGACATTGGTAGGATGTCTCTCGAATGCGCTGTGCTGAGCCTGTACAGTCACTGATCTCATAAAGGTTTAACAGACTCTGTAACATGCAAGTCAGCTGATGGGTGTAAGCTCTTATATACTTCTTTCCCCTTGAAAAGATGGCAGGGATCTGTAAAATTCACCTGGAAGTACTCACTATTTAGGCTGTATAGAGTGGATACACTTAAAGGGTTTACTCTCAAGGTGAGAAAAGGGGAGGGAAAACTTTTGAACACAGATATTGAATCTCTTCCTTGAGCAAACTGATGTAGCATTTCACTTTTGCTTTAACTAGAGAACGACAG
This sequence comes from Grus americana, assembly GCF_028858705.1. Taxonomy (NCBI): domain Eukaryota; kingdom Metazoa; phylum Chordata; class Aves; order Gruiformes; family Gruidae; genus Grus; species Grus americana. Next base: position 102,528,120 of record NC_072854.1, read on the forward strand.
AAAGGACAGGAGACTATTAAAGCAGATGAGCATAACAAGGTTTGGGTCTAGTGCAAATTCCAGTTCACTGTTCAGTCAGGGTTAAATGATGCACATGTGAAAAATTCTTAAATGAATTTGAAGTTGTGACAAAGTTTACTGAAGCTTCAAAACTGCACAGACAAATGGTGCCAGCACATTGCTGTTGCAAGATACTGAAGGAATGCATGTCAGGAAACATGGGTAGCCAGGTAGTCTAGATTCCTTTGTGGTCATAGTTTTGCAAATCAACCTTTGATGAATAGGTGCCCTGTGAACACAGGGTGGGGTCAGTACTATGACAAGAAATCTGATTAAGCCTTTGGACATGTAGGAGCTGCAAAATAAGAAAGTACTTATTGTTATTATAGAGGCCTGATGTAGGGTTTGTGCTGACATAGTAATTCCTCCAGGAACATGCAGGAAACTCAAGAATGGGTGTCCTTTAAAACAGAAGAACAAAAAAGATTTCCATCTTCTAACTATTGGATGGCTTTTTCTACCTGTTAGTCATCTTTGGGTCCCTGGTCTTGATGCTTTAAAATTGCAGTGGTCATACTAATATGAGTTTGGGTCTTCAGGACTGTGTGGGGAAGAGGGTGAGGGAATTAAACAAACAAGTGATCTTTCTTTCTCTCTTTCTTTCTGTAGGACCCTTTGGTGAACGTGATGATCAACAGGTGTTTATCCAAAAAGTTGTTCCCATTACTAATAAGCTATTTGTAAGACTGTCTTCAACTGGGAAAAGGTACCTCCATGTTTAGGGTTTTAAGTGGGAAAGGAGCAGGACTGCTTGGGTGATGGGGTCTCCCATCCCTTGGGGATGCGTGCAATTGCACTTAGCAAGCTTCTAATGTGCTTGACAGCGCTGGCTGAGCTCTAGTTTGTGTGTTACTAACAGAACTGTACTTAATAATCTACTATAACCTAGAAACCAAAATGGCATTTTGAAAAATGTGGTATCAGAGACTCACTTCATGATGGCTCACCTGCTGAGCTCACAAAACAAACATTTCTGTGCCTCTACAGAATCTGTAACTCAGCCATGGTACCATGCTAACGTTAAATTTCAAAACTAATGCTGAAGTTGTTGGTGGCAGGGATTATGCTGCTCAGAAAGGTAGACAGAGAGAAACTGCTTCCCTTCCTTTGCACTTGTCTTTGAAGATATTAGACCCTTTAAAACTGAGAGACTGTCTTCTAGATCAGCTATACAATTATTTTCTTAGACTTGACTTCATAATATTCTACTACGTTGCTGCCAATGTAGTAAAATGTTGCCAAATAACCACAGCTGCTTTTCTTCCTGTTAGGCTAGGAGGATAGCAAGAGATCAGAAAAGATGGTGCATCTCAGTTCTATGCTGCTTATTATTCTTGCATCTCTTGCCTAATAATTTTGAATCTGGGTGAAAACGTTGATGCCTTAACACTATTGGCATCTGAATTGAGGACAGAAGCCCTGCAGATTACTGATGTGTGCCTTCCCCCCCCCCTTAATTCAGGCTAGTTTTATATGTAGTGGAGAGTTTTATTAGATGACTTATTTTGGCACTTCTTGGGTAAAAAGCTCAATATAAGGGGCCAGTAAAAGAAATTATCCAAAATATGTGAGGTTCTGGTGTGGAGTCTGGCTTAGCAGCTTAGTTTAGGGAGTCCTTTTCCTCTCACTCCCCACATAAGCTTCTAAAATAAACGGAAAAAAGTAATGGAGATCTGCAATGTCAAGTGATATTGCAGTTGTCATATGGCAAAAGTTATCTATATAGCTAACCTTGGATTTATCCTCCTTGGATTTTTCTGCATATCTTTTATATGGTTAAATGTGCTCTTTCTGCAGGCTAGTTTCCTAGAGTGTCTAGCATATGAAGGGACTAGTTACTGTCATTCTTGCGAGAGCCTCACATTCGTAATCATTGCAAACTGAAAATGGACATCAAACGTGTAGGGGTTCCTTAATAAAAAAGCAGTAAGACTGCAGATGGATTGGGGGGAAGGTACTGTCAGCAGCTGAGCAGCATGCCGGTCTGCAGAGGAAGGAATTTTATCTGGAAGAAAGCTCTATTTCTGATGGGAAGTTTGGTGCCTTCTCAGAAAATCAAAACAGTACTGACTACTGGCCAAACTGCCAGGTTCAATTGTTTTGGTAACTTGGGGTTTCTCCTCCTGTAGGATCTGTGAGATCCAGGCAGTTGACTGCACTACCATCTCATCATTTACTGTACGAGAATGTGAAGGATCCAGCAGAATGGGTTCCCGGCCACGCCGCTACCTCTTCACTGGACATTCAAATGGCAGCATCCAGATGTGGGACCTGACCACAGCTATGGACATGGTTAATAAGAGTGAGGACAAAGGTAAGTTGCGTTATGCCAGGACTGTGATGTGGTCCTTTTTCTGTTCTCACACGTGCATGACTATGGTAAATCGACTTGGGCACTAAAAGCTGTCTCTTTCAGATGTTGGTGGCCCCACAGAGGAAGAGCTGCTCAAGTTGCTTGACCAGTGTGACTTGAGTACGTCTCGCTGCGCCACACCCAACATCAGTCCTGCCACCTCAGTAGTTCAGCCAAACCGGCTTCGGGAATCTAATTCCAGGTAGGTGAGCAAGGGTGGCGCCTGCTGCAGACGCCAAAGGTTTTACCCTTCAGGGGGCAAAGAGGGGTTTGGGGACCTGAATGCTGTAGCCAAGCCCCTGAATCCATGCCCTGAGTGTCTTGAACTATACTCACATACACCTCAATTTCTTTTGGCTTGTATGTGCGTGGATTAAAGTGTCCTATGGGAATTTGAAGCAAGTGATCTGGAAGCCCTTGAATGGGGGTTGTGATGAGTAGTATATTGCTATTTTAGTGGGAGTTGCAGAGGTGGGTGGGAGCAGGGCATGCAGAAGAACCAGCTGCTATTCTCAGCCTAACATCTGCTCTTCTTGTCCTTGGTTGTTGGTTTTCTGTTTTGAAGCCTCCAACTGCAGCACCACGAAACAATCCACGAAACAGCCACGTATGGCTCCGTGCGGCCATACAGAGAAAGCCCCCTATTGGCAAGAGCAAGGCGGACGGAGAGCTTTCACAGTTACCGGGACTTCCAGGGTTTTAACTTATCCAGCAAAAGCCCAACAGAAAAGGCAGCTGCTGCAAATGGGAATTCAAGCCAGACAGAGGCCAGGAAGGCAACAGCTGAGGGCAGTGCAGCCGAGCGGAAGGCAATCCTGACAACAGCACCTGAAGTGCGAGGCACGGGTGTGACAGATGCAGGTGGGTGTTGCAGTACAGAGGTTCACCGTGTGCCAGAGAGTTCTCTGGATCTCAAAAGAAGAGGACCAGAAGAGGAGAGTGAAGCCAAAGCAGAAAGCAAAAAGAAAATAGGGTTTGAAGGAGCTGGTTTCCTGGGAAGGAAGAAAGTGCCTCTCCTGCCCTCTGCGCCAGTCCTTGCCGAAGGTGGGCCTGAATTACCTGGTGCAGCTTCTCCATCGCCTACCAAGACAGCTGCTTCACCACGTCACCGGAAGAATGACTCGTCCTGCCAAGACTATGGCTTGTGAAAATGTGACAGGCAGCACAGATGAGATGCAGGTGCCCTCTGGCTGGTAGCAGGCATAACATTACGTGTTGTGCGTTGTTTCTTGAATGGGACTTTGTTCTGATACCCAAAATGAAAATTGTAAGGTTATGAGAAAGTACCTGGCTGCTGCTGCCAAACCTCTGAAGAGTCCTCCACATCAACATGTGGCTTTATGTAATGCTACAAATTGTAGTACGGTACTTGGTCCAAAATATTGTTGTGCATTCTTGTGTAAACGTGGTCAGGCATGTGATATGTTGTGATTATTTTTGTCTTGGGGGAAGGGAGGGTGCTAAAGGAATACATGGTTGCTCAGTGGAAGAAGCCTTTTAGACACAGCAACACATTGCTCTGCAGAGCTGCTGCTGTCTTGCCTGGATTTTGCCTAATTTGCAGGGCTGTCTCTGTAGTCTTGTTTTATGAATGGGAGCCTTACTCTGTATGCTGCTGTCTGAAATCTGAAATGTTTTGTGCAGGTTAAGGAGGAAGCTATTCAAAATAGCATATTATTTTGCCTCTTAGTCCAAATAAATTGCCAGAGGAGTGTTGCTTGTGCTTTCTGAAAATGTGTGGTGTCGGATGATGGGTTTTGCTGATTGTGACTGAGAGCATGCATAAAAATATGCTCTGCAGAACACATAGAGCTGGCAGCCTCTCGAGGGCTTCCTTGTCACTTTCTCTGGAAAAAGGACAGAGATGAATATGGGAGTAGGTTTACTGTCATGGTATAATAATTCTCAATTACAAGTGCCTTGACATGGTATTTCCTACCTGTGTTGCACTGGCTGCTTGCTGTTTGCTCCTAGTTTACTGTGGGTGGTGAACAAATTTTATTGCCTGCAGATTAGTAATACATAAACAAAAAGGAAGGCTGTGACAGCAAGTATTTAATAGGGAGTGGGTTAAAGAGGTTTTCTACCTCTGAAAAAACATGCTTGGAGTTAAGCATTAATTGATGGCTTTTTTTTTTTTTTTAAGATATGAGCTGAGAGGGTGGGGAAGAGGGAGGGAGAGGATGCAAAGGTTAAAGCGACTCCGTAAGAATTCCTTCATTTGCTGTTTATTCACCTGTGCATGAACACAGTTTTGTGGTGGAGCTTTGTCAGGCCAGGAAAAGACGTGGCTATCCTGCCAGGAAGGCCCCTTTCAGCCACATGCTGGTTTTTGGACAGGTAAATTATTTTCCTTACCAAACATGCCATCCGTCCGTGTCCCCCCCCCCCCCCCCCCCCCCCCCCCGCCAACCTCCCAACCCCCCTCAACTGTGAGAGTTGGATAAAGATGAGAGCCTTTACCTTCACAGTCTTCTACTATGGTATGACTTAGGGCTTTTCAAACTGTTCTCTTACCTTTGAGATGTCAGTGCTAACACACCGTTTTTACTATACAGTTAAAGAGAGGCTGAAAAAAAGCCAACTTATCCCCCATATCCCCTCCCATAACTAGTGGGCATGGGGTGGGAAACAGCAGCCCTATTCCCTCCCCCAAAGTCCATGCAGGATGCTTTTGGCAAGTTATCCACTTTCCATTTTCTAGAGAAGATGGTGGTGGTCTTCAGAGGTGGGTGTCGGTGAATGTGGTGTGCTCCTTGGTGACTGTGCTGAAGCCTTTGATGACATTGACAAGATCTTCTTCATCTACATACTGTAGGGGGGAGGAGGGGGAAAAGCATGTGAGCTGAAGATGTACCAGACTAAAGGCGATCCTGTTCCTTCATTTCTTTCTCCTCACCCCCTAAAAAAATGGTGTAATAAAGGGAAGAGCTGGGTAAAAAGTGTTGCAGGAGGTTTGTTTGCAAGACTAGCTGAGCAACACGGCCTCAGAGGCAGTTATGTTCAGGGAAAGGTGGAACAACGTACAGAGGGTGGACAGAAGAGCCCAGCTTCGTATATACAGTGACTGATTCTAAAAAGCAGCTGAGCTTGTGCTGTCAGGTTTCTTTACCACCAAAAGTGAGTGGAAATTTTTGTTCTGCTCCTACCCACTACCACTTCTGAAACTCATTGGACTATTCTGTAAGCCAGTTCTAGTGTGCCATCATCAAGCAAGCATGTGTATGGGGGGTTTGCAAGCTAAACCAAATTAGGGTGTTAGCATAAGATGAACAAGTAAGAGCAAGAGCTTCCTCTTTTAGCATCAGGAAGCTGGGTTTTTGGCTAATGAGATCATACAGCGGTACACTCTGGGTGGGCTATTGGTCCCCAAGGAATTAAATCATGAGGCTATGACAGCTCTGAGAAAATGAGTCAAGGCTGAGTCACGGCACCCCTCACTCAGGAAGTCCATGAGCTGCAGATCAACGCAGACTGGAAGGTTAACTGGTACCTATAGGGGTGCTGCCTAGAGCTAAGTGTCGCTATGTTCTTACTTAAGCCTTATCATCTTCCTTGGTGCTGCTGTTATGGTCTAAGCAGGTATGGCAGCAGTGGTAGCAACACCCCCATACTGTAGCATGCCTATACGTTCTAGCCCTTGTAGCTGTTTGGTGTAGTGAATGTGAAAGCCCAAGGGCCCTGCCCAATTTATGTGCCAGACCATCCTTCTGCAGTTCACTTTGTGTTTTGTACAAGATAGACTCAATGACAACCGCCCACTCTGTTTTTGTTACTATCTCATGTGCCCTCACCCCCATCTGTCCTCTTTTTAAGAACCTTCTTAGTCATCTTTTTCTGGTAGCAAACACATCTTGCTGCCCCCAAACCCCTTCCCACACGCTTGCTCAGGGAAGGGTGGAAGCTGGTGGTGGCGAGTGGAGATTAAAAAGCCTGTTTCCTGCTGACAAATAGGAGGGAAAGTTGCCACTATCCATGACTTGAAAATCGTAACTTCTTACAGCTATGTGTTCAGGTCTATGTTAGTGACTCTGGCCAATCCTGTCCTCTCCCATGTTAAAAGACTCTGCCACCTTCAACTTCCAGTCCCATGTGGGCAGAGTTTGAAGTCATTTGTCACAAATGCCAGAAGATCTGAGCAGTGACATGATCTCTGTGTCGTGACTGAGCAGAGGACAGAGAGCAGATCCTGTCAGCAATTAAGCCCAGGGTCACAGAACAGGAGTCACTAGAACACAAGTTCCTGCTTCTGGCACTGAATGGGTGAAGGATGCCAGGACCCCCCTCCTCACATGTGTATGTTTGCTGAAATGCATGGAAGAGAGAAGCCTATGAGTTGACCAAACAGAAGGGAATGCTGCAAGGTGCATATCCCTGGCAGACTGCGGAGTTATTGGTTCAATGGAAACCATAGATAGGTGCATGTGGACCCCTCACATCCTGTAAGAGCAGTGTGTGATCATCCGCAGCTCCAGAAGAGCAGTAGGCAGGAAAAATTTTGAGGATCTGATCTCTCACCATATCCTCCTAGGTCTTTTGGCTGTATCTCCAGCAGCTTTTGATATTTAAGCCTTTTCATGATTCTAACAGAACAGACAAATCACAGAGGACCAGGAGTCCTTACCAAGCCACGACCAGTATTGCGATGATTGCGAATAATGGCATCCCAAGGCACTTCTTCAACAAGAGATTTTTTGTCGTAGAGGTCGAGCAGCTGGCTGACACTACGATGAAGAGAGGCTTGGGAATATGCGCGACTTAGCTGGCTCTGACTTGGTCTTCTTGCCCCAGACGCGATACGGACACTGCAGTCGCTCATGGGCGAGCCAGCTCCTGGAATTTTTGTATCTGCCAGCCCCTATGAGGAAGACACACTACTAAATCCAAAAATAAAGGGCATGGTCTCAGACACTTTATCTAAACAAAACCAAAGCAGGAGTGGAAAAGAAGAGAAACCCATGCTTCAAAAATCAGGCACAGTTATAAACAGAAGAAAAAAAATAAAAAAAAAAAAAAAATGGACCTTTCCCCATTGTAGGACAATCATATAATTAAAAGGAAAAAAACCCCTCCAACCTTGTAAAATAGGACTTTACCCGATTATTTTTTTTCTTTCCTCTCCTAATTTTTTTTTTTTTGAAGTAGCCAACAGGCAGAGGTCCAAAGATTTTTGACTACCAGAATGATGGCCCAGACTTGTACAGCCAAGGGGATGTTAGCAGGCTTCTTTTTTCAGTTATCATGACCAGGAAACGACATGCACCCACCAGGAGAAACATGCAATGTAAGATGCCTTCATGCATGCTCCTTGGGTCATCTGGCACATCACACATTTTGCAACTCTGCAAGCTAACGACTCTACCTCAAAGTGCGTTGTGTAACTTTTGAGAGTGACACTGCTTGATGAATCAGACGTGTCAGCAATGGTCTCAAACTGGGATTAAAGAGAGGGAGGAAAAGTGTTAGGGCAGGGCAAGGTGCAATGCAGGTGCGATCTGCTTCTCACAGAAGGTGTGAATTAGATGGAGCTCAGTGAAGTGGAGCGATGTAGCAGGATGTAGGGGACCAGGGGACCTTGCAAAGATAAGGCACTAAACTTTTAACTGGTCATCAAGAACTGCATGGGCAGCCAGCGTTGCTTGCCACATGACCTCACTAATACTTATAAAACACAAGCGATTTTTGTCACTTCATAGTAGCTCTATCCTACCTTCTCAGATTAAAAGTCCCACAACTGATGCGCTGTAGAATCTTCCTTTCTATTAAGTTCGTGAAGAAAGGAAAATTAAAAAAAAAACAAAACAAACAAAGGGCAGGAACATGGAAAGGAATTGTGTAGGCACGCCAACAGCAAAGACATTTTAAAGTCAAGAGGAACAACACAACATGACAGACTGTAGAAGAAAAGGAATCAAAACCATGAGACCAAAAAAAAAAAAAGTTTCTTATGCTCTTAGCCTTTGCCAGGAGAAGGGGCACACTGGAAATCCCATTGTTTCCAAGAGCTGCTTCGTTGAGGCACAGATGCAGCTTCTTGGCACCGAGACAAAAAGGAACAGAATGCGTGAAGGATGCAGGAGTCACTATCCTGCTTGATGGCGCTTACAGGAAAAAGAAGCTGAGAAGTGACAAGAAGAATCATCTCATAGCCTGTGCCTGGGCATCAGAGGGCCCTGCTGCTCCCATTCTCAGTCTCGTAACAATTACCATACTCCTTTTGTCTTGCTTTTCCTCAAAGGGCAGGATAGCACTACTGCTCTGCTACATGGTAGAATGCTCTTTAGCCAGTTTTTTTCTTTACAGAATTATGACTTGTTATTATGAAAATTAAACAAAGCCTTCCCCTTTATCGTTCCCCAGCAGTTCCCCTCCCACCCGTCCGGTGGACCCGCTGTGGCTCTGTGTGCACAGTTGCACACACATATTTTGTGAAGGTTCCCAGTTTTTCCCTGGTTGGTCTCGCTCTCCCCCAAACCTTCCTGGCACGCAGCCCGTCCTAGAGCTGTCCAGCTGGGTGGTGGGTGGATACCAGCAAGAAACAGAGCCTCTACCTAAGAAGTCCTGCTTTTTGCAGGCACATTTCATGGATACCCAACAAAGACTGTCAGATTGATCTTGGTTAGCCATCCACCACAAATAGTTGGGAACATGACAGGTTCCTCTGAAAAGCACGTTTTATCACCTACCTTCTCACAGCATGCCAAGGCCTTTTCAGCTCTATTGCAGATATCAGCTAACATCAGGTGGCATTGGTTGCTTTGTGTTTTTCAGATCTAAAGTTTGTCGTAAGGCATCAGAAGTATTTCAGGGCCTGCAGACCAGGTGCCATAGGGATCTTTTTTGGACTAAGCCCCTGTAGCCTGGCTTTCTGCCTTCATAGATACACCAGACAGTTCTTTTCCTACACTACCAAATGAATAGCCTTCATTTGGTAACCGAGAGTGGAACAAATGGTGTAAGGAGGAAGAAAAACTGTGTGTGGGCAGATATAACACGATGGATGCATAACATTGCATTTTACCAAACATACCGGATGGGTTTCACCTGACGAGTACACACTCATTGGTGATGTTCTTTTCTGGAGTGGAACTAAAGGAGGTCTGTCTCGTGCATAGGGTTGCTTGTGGACTTTCCTTTGAAGAATTAAGGAGAGAAGAATAGCCAAAAGGATCAAACCTAGAACTACCATCAGCACTGCAAACCACAACTCGTTGTAGAATTTTGCACGTTTGGACTCTGCTTTGTCCTTCTCTCCAGGTGTTGTCAAGATCAGACCTGTAAAAATCAAGAGGGATTAGGGGAGAATGGGAATGTTATTTCAGGAAGTGTTTAACAATATGCTATCCCTTTCCTCGCTAATAAATTAGGCAGAAATTTAAGTAATTTTGTCGTCATGTGCTTATTTGCACTTATGTTCAAGGTGGCATAATGGTTCAATATGCTAGCGGGCTATAATAAAAAGCTTACTACCCTCAAGAGACCCTGCTTAAAGTTCTGGCATTGCTGCTCAGGCTGGAAATCACCACTGCATCAGCGGCTCTTGAGAAAGGAGGCGGTGGAGGTGGAATGCGAGAAAAAAAGGCTTCTCCAAGTAACCTTGAAGAGTGGAAATGACTACGGTAATTTCAGAGTGGTACAGACAGAGGACATTCGCTCCAGCACCGCGTAGTGGCAGGCCTATGCAGTTAAAAAGGGAGAGGGAGGAAGACTTAACCGAAATGAGTGATAAATTAATACAAAAGCAAACAACATGAAACATTTTATTCCTCCTTCCCCCACCTGTTAGAAAAAAAAACAGCCACTTGATTGGCTTTGCTCATACACAACACAAGCGTAAGAAATCTCACTGACAGGATTTCCTGGTTATTTGCAATCCTTCATGTGTATGCAGGCTCTTGGCCAAGGAATGTCCATCACCTTCGCTCGCAGGTCTCCACTGCAAGTTGCCTGCGGTGCTGATCAAGTTTGCAGTAGACTCTAGGTACATGCCGCAATCAAAAGAACAAAGGAGCAGAGCGTGGAAGGTGATGGATGTAGAGCAACTGGGAACATTTTTATAATGCCTTTACAGCAGCCTGGCCTGAAATTCTGCAGGAGGCTGGAGTGAGAGCATGACAAGGGATATAAGGGAAATGCAGTGTAAAGATTAATTGCAAGGCTGAGGCCAATCTATTTTAAGAAGCCCAACAAGATGCAACTCAATGAAGAAATAAATTAATTAGAATAAATATGTCAGAAATGGTTCGAGCTTAGCTTTGCTTCCCAGAAAACTAAGGAGTTAAAAAATCTGAAACTTTCTATTGGTAGGCATCTACTACTCAATGGATAGCCAGTGACTGGGATGCCACCACACCGAACTCCCTCGCTTCCACAAAACAGGCCAAGGCCTTGTGGACAGAAGGGAAACAGCGGGTGTTATAAACTGGGTCCTGACAACATCTCGTATGACATTCTGATAAACTGGTGAGGGGACCTCCTCCCAGGTGAAACTGCAGAGACTGGCTGGTTGGTCATATGAAAGGAGCTGGTGGATGCCCCTTGCTGGGGTGGGTGGGATGCAGTGGGGAGAGAGGATATGTATTTTTCATTGTAAAACTGAGGAGGAATGTGGGAGGACAGGATTAGAATTCAAGATAATCTTAATTTGGAAATCTGGAAGAGAGCAAATTCTATTCAGCAGGAAAAAGCACTACACTTTGGAGCAATATAGTTGGGTAAAAATAAAAGAAAAAATACTACATGTCTGGACAGAGGAGCCAAAGCTGATCATGATGTAAAGGAACAGAAATCCATCCACGGCAAAAAAAGGCACATTACCTACATACCTCATACCCCAAGGCACTAAGGAATCCCCTGATCCTGCAATGAGATGCCATCCTGTCTGGCATGCACTACGTATCACATTTCTACCCAAAAACATAAAATGAATAGGTGCTAGGTAATTTTTTTTCACATATTTACCAACTCCATCGCCAGCACTGTACTTGATGACTGGTGTCATGGCGCTCCCTTCATCGGTGATGCAGGTCACTTGAAACAAAAAGGCTGAGGAAAAAAGGTTAGAAAATACTGTCAGCAGGAGAAATCAGAATTCTGTAGATGCTGGTTTTTCATCATGATCCACCAGCAGAGACGACCAGGTCTGAGAAAAGCCCAGGCAGGCACAGGACATAACCCATCATAACCCGCCTGGGTCCCAGATCAGAGCTTCATAATCCTGTATACATGGGTATTGAACTTCTAAACTATGAACTATGGCAGATCATAGGTAGTCACCACTGTGATGCTGCCACAAGTTATGTTCCTCTTTCACCACCCAATCCTCCCTCTTCCAGTGACATGTAACTGGCAACTTTCAATTTATTCATCATTTTGCCCTAAATCACTCATACTCCATTCATGGTTGATAGAAACACATTAAGAATGTTTGAGTAAGAAAAAAAAATAATGTATTAGTATTATTGCAGTAATCAGGAAGGTAAAAAATAATTATAAAATTCTTTAACATACAAAAACCCCAACGCCTTAAAAACAGAAAACATTTTCTCTTGGTTTTCTTTTTTTTCTTTTTTTCCCCTGTTGACATTTTCCTTGTATTTTAAAGATTGCAAATACCTAAAGAGAATCTGCATTTCAAAACATGGCTGATTCCAAGAGCTACTGAATTTGATTAAAATGAAAATTCAGGCTCCAGCCTTTTCTGAAGCTGAAGATTTCCATGCGTTTCCCAGAGTGTAGCCCTGAAGGGTGGAATTGCAATGCAGCTCCAGGATTTGGTAAAGCTCGACCCTCGCAATGAGTCAGAGCAGCTTTACCCAGTCAGGTACAATGTTTAAGAGGAAGCTTAGCTCCAGGGATTTTTGTTTCAAGCATCTGCTTGGACGCACATCACCGTGTCCGTAGTACACTCCTGTGCTCTTAGCTTGGGATGGCTTAAATTTAGCACACAATAATATTAATTTAGCTCAATGGTCTTTCACAGAGAGAGAGCTATAGGAGATTGAAACTGACTTTTGTCAGATGTCCTTGGTAAATAGAGCTCAGTGTCAAAGCCACTGTAGATGCGTTGCCCGCTCTCAGTTAACGCGTACTCCTTCAGGTGGCCGTTCAGTACAAAAGTGCGACTCCAGTCTATGTGGATGGTAGACAAATTGCTGACAACGGAGAATGGAGCCATGTACCGAGGTGCTGCAAAAGAAGGAAAAAAAGCTCATTTCTAGCCAACAGGCATGACTGAGTTATACAGCGCAGAGAAAGAGACTCTGCATGATACAAGCTCTCTGTCGCATTCACTCCCTCTCTCTCTCATGCACATGTGTATGAGTAGGGAAGATAAAAGGAGGAAAGAGAAAGCTGCTGTAGCGTGCCAGCCTCTACACTGAGAAAGCAGAAATATCTCATACCTTAAAAATAAAGACCTAGAACTCCCTTCCTTTGCCTTTGTGTATGTGGTACAGACACTAAAACCATATAGATTAAAGTCCAGCTTAAGGTGGAGGACAGGGAGACGCAGGAGGTTGTGCAAGTTCAGCTGCAGCACGCTGGGCTGTGGGAACTGAACTGTGGAGAGGACTCTTTTGCAAGCCCCAAGAAATTGCCCAAGATCATCTTTTAACACACATGACAACTTGGGGTTTCAGAAAAGCAAGAGCAGATAGCAGGCAGAGAGAAAAGAAACCCAGAACTCCCTTCAGAGAGGAAGAGTTCATCAGCTGGGCTTAACAGCTTGCTGACAAAAGGCTTCATTTAAGTTTGAGGTGGTCCTGTCTCGTGGCTTTGCCATTAAACCACATGCCCAGTACGTGCTGGTTTGTTCAGAAGCAAGCTGCTTGTCCAGCTGCACTTTGCTGCTAATTGCGCACTGTCACTAAAGCAAGCCTTCCAGGCAAGAGGAAGGAGACGTTCAGAGAGACTTAGGAGACCCGGTGTGAAGAGGTCAGCAAGGGAAGAAAAGCAAGACTGAAAGCAGAGGGCTGCAGACCCAGTGGGCAGGGGTTTAAAAATGGTTTTAAAACCCTTTCATTCTGTATGTCTCACCAGCTCCTTATGAATTTTCTCCATTTAAAAGTTCATGATCATCTTCCAGCTTTTTAGTTTGCAATTGAATAAAACACAGCTTGAGAGATAAGGACCTTTTTCTTTTTTTCAGTGGCGATATTAAAGAAAATCTGGGGCTGTTCCACCTGAAATTTTCAGCTAAGGATGTAGCAGATATATTTTTAGTAATTACTAGGCAGAACTACCAAGTGATGCGAAAGGGATTTTTTTAGAAAGATGATTCTGAAATCCTGACATGAGACTACATGATAAAAAGTGAACATCCTCTTTGCCCTGACCTGGCAGGCTGAGGTGAAATGCCCATCTCGTCTGTTATGGAACGACTCTGGCTACAGCACTATAGATCTTTTTTAAGAAAAGCTGATGTTAGACTACTACAAATTCAGTTTTGATGGCAAAATCTATTCTGACTGTAGGCACAGGTCCTGCATGTTTAATTTCCATGCAGACCACCACATCGCCTTAAAGAACTGCCTGTGGTGGTTAGATAGAAATGAATTCTTACTTCAGTGTCATCAAGGATCCAATCATTCCAGGGAAAACTCTCATGAGCCCTGGCAGACGTGTGGCATGAATTAGGACAGTAAGATTATTCCTGAAAAGAATCACCAGTTCTCTTTCAAGATCTCCACTTTTCCCAGGGATTATTTATGGCAGCATATTTATTATTACACATCACCCTTCTGGTTATGCTTGAACATTTTATGTTCTGTAGCTTTTCTGCCCATTTTCAATAAAATCAAAGGTTTCAAGACTCCCAAGATAGAGGATGTGATATCAGATGATGAGCAAAGAAATATTTTTGAAGGAATGAGCAGTCAAGCCCCAGAACAGAATTTCAATGAAGGGGCAGCAGAAGCACAGTGACCAGGGACACAGAAGGGCAGGTTTCTGGGGACATCATCTTTCACAGAGGTGGAGAAGTCATTTGGCGCTATGCAGCCCCGTGCATCAGAAGCAGGCTTTGCTGATCGGTGAACCATTTCTCATACTCACGCTCCTTTTCCGTAGTGAAACCAATCCATTCTGAGGCGCTGCTGCCAACAGAGTTGTAAGACACGACTCGCAAGTTGTAAGTCGTGTAAGGCTCCAGGTTGGACACGTTGGCACTCTGGCCTTTTCCTGTATACTTCACCTCAGTTGGGCCAGGACTGCAAGCCTTCACTGCTGGCTGTAGGTTCAGGGGACAAGCCATATACACATGGAGCTCATAGCTGAGAAGAAAGTTGAGATTTTGATTAATCAAGAACCTTAATAGCATAACAGCCAATCATACATTTCATCATAATTGCTGCATGTCTGGCTACCAGAGAAGAGAATGGACCTGATCCCAGTTTTTCTCTAGGACACTTTGACCACAGCTGTAAGATGTCTACGAGCAATTGTGGTTGTCAGTCACACTCACAATGAAACTGTTGATGCCTGTTACCTTGCTGCTCACTTCTGCAAATCAGGATTTGCCTACATAACTACAAGACACAGCCACCTCTTCTCTGCCAGTTGATCCCACAACTTCTTGGCTGTGCAGCCACAGCTGTCAGGCAATTACCTCCACTCACAACAACCCATCCTCTCCACCTTCATCTCCCCTGATACCCTGCTCAGGAGAGAAGCAATTATTGTGTGTAAACACATCCCAGATGATATTTAGGCCAGATGGGCTATCACCACCATCATGGGAAGGAGGAGCATGGCTGCACAAACCATCCAGTGCTCTCAGCTGTGTGATTCCAGCTCACATCCAGGAAAATTGTTCTGCCACCACCCCTAGCTGAGGTGGGCAGGTTCGGCTTGGTGGCCTCTCCTACCTGGTAACGATGCCGTTGGGTGACTGAGGGGCACTCCACTGGAAAGAGGCGTTCCTGGAGGTCACGGTGCGGATTTGTGGGGGGGGCTGCTCTGAGGGAGGAGCTGGTTGCGTGGTGATTTGGGCCATGGGTCCTTTGCTGCAACAGTTGAAACAGGTGCAGGCCTCCACGCCAATGGAGTATGTGGTAAAAGGTTTTAGCCCATGTATTGTCTGCTGGGTGGCAGTCCCTTCTGACAGCTATAAAAATTAAGAGGGAAGTTGTCACAGCTTCAAGCACCACAAGTACTAAATAAGAGTTATGGAGGTGAATAAACTCCAGAAGATGGGCACAAGTTTCTGCATGTCCTTTAAGTCTGACATTAATGCAGCTGTTGTGTACTGGGAACTCTGCATTCACTTTTCTCCTATTATGAAGTTAAAGGGCACCATTTAAAGGGAAAGACAATTCCATCAGTGGCCTCACAGACGTCTTGAGTTGAGCTGTGACCACTGTATGTCAACTTGCAAATGTCATTCTCAGGAACAGAGAAACAGAAAACCTTTAAGAAAAACTCTGGGATAAGTGGTACTGAAGCAAAAAGAAATTACTGTGGAAAAAGCTCCGTACTAAGTGTGCTAGCAAATACTCATGCATATCTCACAAGCTTGCTCAACGTGGCTACAGGAGACAGCACTGGGCAGAGCGATACGAATGTGTCTGGTGGGTCAGTTTACTCAGACAGGAGAATGTGCTTTCTGGTGGGTACCTCTAAGTTGAGGACCAACATGATGCTGCTCTGCATTCAAATGGCCATGGTGCTGGGTGAGCCCGTTAGGAAACTCTCCTACGCTCAGCAAGAGAGACTTGGCAGTCCTGGTAAAGGAAACGGCACTCTCATTATGAAATTGCTTGCAGGAACTGCCGTTTCACCTCGTTGCTGTAGTCATTTGTGGGTATAGCTTCTTAAGCCAAAGAAATAAAAATATGTAGAAAACACCAACGAGGGGCAACATCTGCTCCCATTTGGCAGCATATGATTTAGCAGAATGCAGCAAAAAAGTAGGAAGGAAAGAGTCAAGCAAAGGAAAGCACTTGATACTTCTTGATGCCAGAGCCAGAGATGAGCCAGCAGCATGGCAGGTGTGAGGGGATGGAAATGGAGGGCCATGCAGGCACCAACGAGATGAACTGGCTGAATCAGACATGGACAGGGCCAATTGTGCTGGAAGCAATAAATGCGTAATGTGCAATCAGTAGACAGCTTAAGCTCACAGACAGGATTGATGACCTGGGAAGGTGTCCCTAGCACTTCCAAGATGAGCAAGATGGGATAAGGGAAAGAAGCCCATACAAATATTTACCTACTTGTGAAAAACAAACAGATAGTGTTATGGACAAAAAGCATTCAAGTATTTTGCACTGATTTGGTGGTAACTGTTCCAGGCACCTTCCACAGCCTTAACCTTTCCCCACATCTCCCTGTTTTGTAACTCTGATGAAGCCCTGTAGGTTTCCTAAGCTGAGACCGGTCATTTCTGGACACCTATTGGTGCTCAGGCTGAGACACCAAACACAGAAGTTGCTTGGCTACTTGTGCTATTCTTTAGTGATTTACCATGAAATAATTCTTACTAACGAGAAAGATTTTAAGGGAAGCTCATGTACGGCACTTTCTTCTGAAATGCATATCCGTAGGCTATCCAAAGCACGCAATCATTTCCTAATGGCTCCAGTTTCCACCTGCACCATTTGGACTAGTGGTAGCTGTCTGGAAGTGTTTTGTTTGGAAGGTTAGCCGCCCCTGAACAATGCTTCTGATTCCCATCACATTGTCACAGCACATCACCACATCAGAAGTGTTTATTGATGAGGTTAGTTCCTTGAGGAGCACATTTAGATGAGCTTTAGCCAGAAGAGAGTATTGCAGAGCAGTTAACAATGGGAGTGTAGGAGGGGAAGACAGTCTGTAACCAACAGTAGCAGCTTGTAACAACAAAAGTGTTAAAGCTAGAAAATACAGGCTCAAACGGAAGTACAGAAACAGTGTTGGCCATACTCACCACCACATCAGTCCCTCTGGTATCATTAGAAAACAGCCTGTAGATACTGACCACCCCGTTTGGCTTCAGAGGGGGGCTGATGGTCACCACAGCCACTGTGGACGCCACCGTGTTGAAGAGAGGAGCTCCCAGGCCCTCAGGAGGGGCAGGGCCCGTCCTGCAGCGGGACCAGCCGCTCGGCGTCCGGCCTGCTGAGTTTACTGACCACACCTTGGGCACACAAAACCAGAGAAACTGTTAGTGAAGGACTCAAGGCTAGAAAACACCCACTGTTAGCCAGGGACGCTACTGCATCTGTACTGACATTGAGAGAAACGCAACACAATGCAAAATGTCCCTTGACTGCTGCCCAGCGCTGGTGTTGACCCAGTGACTTTCTACCAGAAGAGTGGAATATTTCCCACTGCTACATTTAGAGAAAAGAAGCAGATTTCATGTCTCAGGCAAGGTGTGTTCGTGTGTCATCTTCATACCTGATCTCCAAACTTTGAATTCCCACCACTGCCTGTGTCATACCATGCAAAGAGGACTCCTTGAGAAGGTGCGATCAACAGCGATAATGTTTTCAAAGACATCTGAACAAAAATACTGATATCCAGTCCTGCTAATTTCTCCCTTCTACACACTTTCTTCATGTATGCAAGCAGCCCCGATGCATTCAGCCTGGCGCTGTGACACTTAAGTTACGTTCACCTTGGCTGAACCGCAAAAGCCAAACTCTAGTTACTCTTTAAAACCAGAAAGTTTTACAGGAACATCCCTCTCTTAAAAATAGTCATGTATCAGTCATTTGGCAACATTTTCAGTAACCCATAATATAAATAAAGCCCATTGAAATTCATAGTTAAGTCAGCATATCTCATTTATTTTCACAACATTTGCTTTACTGCATGAGCACAAAGGCAATGGCTTCAGTTCCAAGATTTCAAAATTTAGCAGCTTGAATTAGGCCTGATTAAAAACCACATGTGTCTATGAACTATGCCTACTGATTTTGTCAGCTTCCCAAAACCAGAGTGATCTGCAGACTACATAAAACTCAGCACTTATTAAACACACTCTCCAACAAATCTGCATGAAAATTAAATTTTGCTTTCATCAAGGAGTGAATAAACATATGGAAGGATGTATAATCTTATTTATCAAAAACCATTTGTATAATTAAACACGAATATCATAAAAGGTTGCCTTAGGTCATCATTTGCATGAGTAAGTAATTTGTAGAATGTCAGGTACAATAGACAGAATAGATGGATGCGTGAGTGTATAGGGTTAAATTAGGCTCAATATTAGCCAACCACATAGTGATCAATCAGAATGATAGATCTAAATGGCAATACAAGAGGACTGTCTGAGCGATTTTTAGTATAAGTATTCCTTAGTAAGCTTTCATGTCGAGCGGTTCTAACTACAGTAAAACACGTTCTTATGTGATCTACTCTGGGCAGAGGTCCTGGGGTAGTGGATGGTGGGACTATGCCTAAAAAAAAATAGGAGGTTTAGAAATAAGAGGTCTTCAAAACTGACCCTGGAGCCCTTCCAGCTTGCAATATTAAGTTCCAGGACCACAGGACATTTCACAAGGAGCCGGGGGACGGAAAAAGGCCAAAACCCACCACAGTGGCTTTGAAGACGGTGGTTCTGCCAATTACAAACTCGAAGTTCCTGCCTCATTCCATCAGTAACATAGAGCACCATCCAGTGAAACACTGCATAAGTACAGATGATGCCCTGCGATAAAAAGCTCAGCCAAAGCACTTTCATTTTCAGTGAAATCAGTAATATATCTGCTGTGAACTTTTCATAAAGTCAAACTCCGTTCACTTTACTGCAGTAGGTCAAACCCTCTATCTCAGTTCAGTCCCAGCTGCTACAAAGATTTGCCCACAGTCGTTCATTTCAAGGGGCATATTTCTTTGTGGAAAGAATAAACCACGTATGGAAAGAGCAGCTCTGAGTGTGCCACTGGCATCGACTCAGCACTGACCTGAGCTCAAACGCTCCTGTTATATCCAGGCGGTGGCCTTAATGAGCATGGAGCGTAACAGTGTCAGACGTGACCTGCCGACCAAGCTGCCCACAGCAAAACTGAAGGTGATGAGTTAGGAGGAGAGGCTTCCTGGGTAGCACAGGCATTTGGCCTCAGAATGGGACCCCCTAGGAATTTTGGAGGACAGAGGGATGCAACGCACTTGGGAAGCAGATGCCTCACTGAGGGTTGGATGGAGACACCTTCTTCCGTTGATCCCTTTTCTATCATAGGGACCTATGCCTCGTCTTTCAGAAAATAAGCCTTATTTCAGACAAACAAGGGCTCTTTCTTTCAAAACACTGTCTTAGGACAAGGGAGAAGACAATGCTCATCCCCTTTTATACTACGGCTAAGTGCTTAAAGGACTCCTCCAGGATGCAGGTAATTTAGGTTCAATCACATGCTCCAACGAAGGCAGTCAAACCCGCTGCCCTCCGGAGTGGGAATGCCTGAGCATATGACCCATCTTTGTACTTGGGGCGCTCCCTTCGGGGCCGTTTCACATTGCATGAACACAGTGAAGGCCAGGTTGACTGGGCAGAGCACAAGAAAGTGGGAGCAGGTGCAGTTATCCAGCCCTTTCCCAGGGAGGTGACGGGGGGCTGAGGTTGCAGTCCTTCCCCCAGGTGCCACATGCCTGTCCCTCTTGAAAAAAAGGCTGAGGTCATGGCCGCATGCATGTGGGCTGACAGACAGGCATGCTCTGAGTGTGTCTTCTGGACAGACACCAGTTACTCAGCCCTGCCAAGACATGTTTCCAGCAGAAAACTTCCAGGTGTCTGTGAAACTCTCTAATGCCAGCTTCTGAGACAGCTGTGACAGCTAAACAGGACTTCTGAGGATCTAAATTCTGGATTTACACTGAACTAAGCTGGATTCCCCTAACTCCCTTTGCTTCTGCTCAACCATCTGTAAAGGGATGGATGGGTATAAAAATATTTCCCTTTCAGAATCGCCGTCCAAGTAAATCCTGGTCAGTGTTTGGAGACTTGGAGCAGTAAGTGCCCAGAACTGACTGCAGATGGAAATGCTGATGTTTAGCCACTTCTTTGCATGAAGAAGTGGGACAGCATGGCAACAGAAGCCACAATGAGGAGTACCTGTTAAAATCAGAGGTTTGGTCATGGCTCCTCAAAAAGTCACAACCAAATGATCACGGATGAAAGCTGTTGCCTGGCTAGCCTGGTTAAGCTGAAATTTCATGATTTGGACTTTTGAAAAAAGCTTTTTCGTTTCACAAAAATTCCTTCTAAATTGTGATATAATCAGCACAAAAAATATTTAAGTGCATTCACATAGAAAAGAGCTTAATAGGAAGCAGTATTACCTGCTGCTTATAATGTAAGAAGATTATGAAAGAGCACACAGGAACGTGGGGCAAACAAGAAGCAATCACATCTCAGAGATGTATTGAATGGCAAAACACAGATAGCAGAAAGCCAACAAAAGTTTCGTATAACTTGACTTTCTGAATATACTGCCTCCAAAAGCATTAAGTCTGACATCATGGTGCATGGCTCAGCACCCTGCCAAAAGATGTGCTGCTGTTAATGGCTGCACTGTCCCAAAAAAGCCAGGAGAGGGCTCTGAAATCAGCTACAGCGGTTACTATTTAAAATGCTTTATCAATCCGCTGGCCCCTGGCCCAGACGGCACTTTGAAGTGGAGCCAGAGACGGGGGGCAAACCTCTCTGGAGACCGTATATTCAGAGGGCTGAAGAATTCCAGTTACAGGTAACTAAGCTTGGTTTAGGTTTTTTTTTTTCCATCATAGATGAGCACACAGATCTCTGCTCCTGGAAACCGGTGATCAGCCGTCACTCAAGATGATCACAGGATAACCTCAAGGTTCATCTGCACAGCAAGAAGGGGCAAAACCTAGGAGGAGCAGGAAGGGAGGTGCTGAGAAGATGGCCAGAGCCTTACCATGGTGAGCCCAGCCCGTTCAAGCTTTGTAAAGCTGAGTAACGACTACTCCCATAAAGGGCAACAAAATCACAATGGCCCTCAAGTGTAGATGCAAAAAAATCATGGTATTGTAGATGTTGACAGTGGAAGAAGCCCATTAGATGACATTTACTCCATCCCTGAGCCACACAGTTTCATCTGCTGCAACACTCCTGAAATCCCAGGTCCTTACCAAGGAAGCTATGTTTTAAACTAAAAAAGAAGCTTTTCTTTCATCAAATTGAGATCATATGTGAAGGTATTTACTCAATTCAGAAGGTACTAATGGGAACTGAGGGAAACAGTTGGATATATGCTTCCACAGCTCCTCCAATGCTGCAGTGCAAGAAAGGCACTAGAAGAAGAAAAACAATGATAAACCAGGTGAGCATTATGGCCTCGCTGTGATGAAAAGGAGAAGGTGAGGAAGCTGCCAAAATAAAGCACTCAGATTAACCCCCCTCAGAGGACAAAGATAATCAAGGCTGAAGGAAGAAAACATAGTGCATGGCCAGAAGTTCCCCAAAGCAAGAAAGCAATCCCTTGATCACACGGCTCCGATTACGTGCAGCGCAACCGCGGCTGACTGAGCAGCGGTTTGGCAGAGGACGTCGCCCATGTGCCTACGCCTGCCAGCTCACAACACTCGCATCTCAGACCTGGCTCAAACAATGCGACAGGTATCATGGCTGCAAACCCAGGGACCAACCGGGAAGTCCCCAAGTGGGAATCCTGTCCGCTCCTGCAAAGGGGAACCTCGAGCTGCCAACAGCCTGCGGAGAATGAGAAACTCCTCTTACTGGGGAGATCTCGTTCACTTCTGCCGAAGCGTGGCAAGGCAGCAGCAGGCAGAAGGGTGGACTGGCGGGTGGTAACTCGCCCGTCTGAAGGCAGCAGTCCTCAGCTCCTGCTGGCTTCGCAGGTCTGGGAGAGCTGGGATCCTCTGCTTTGCACCGAGGCCAGATGCTGCTCACCCTTCTGCTTGCAGGAAATCAGCAGAAAGGAGAGCAAGCCGAACAGCTGACCACTGACCAGCTCCCACCACCTCCTACAGGCACTGCGCATCGTACCACTTCGCACTGCAGTTAGTCTGCCTCTCTGAGGGACAACATCTCAGCTCTGTATGTGGCAGCAGCTTGCACTGAGCTCCTGCAGGTGCTCAGAAAATGGCCTTTTGCCTTAAAAAAGTCTCATTAGTAAATCACTACCTACCTTTGGCTCTGTGCGCTGCTTAGAGCTGAAGGGCGGTTAGGTAGTGCTGTAGGTTCTGGGGAACCACAAGGTTTCATAGAATCATAGAATCATAGAATGGTTTGGGTTGGAAGGGACCTCAAAGATCATCTAGTTCCAACCCCCCTTCCACGGGCGGGGACACCCTCCACTAGACCAGGTTTCTCTTTCTAGAGTTGTTTCATGGAGGTCACAAAGACACAGCACTACTATGAGACTTTGCTTTGGATTTCTTGACTCAGGTTTGTTCAATTTCTAACCCTACACTTACATAAATTCATAGATTCACAGTGTAATTCTTTTCCAAGATAGCAAGACATTTTAGGGATGTATAAGATACAACATCAGTAAGTTCAGAAACACAGCACCCAATTTTTAGCTGTGTTCGAGCAGCAGTCTGCAAGAAAATTGAAGAGACCATAATCTTGGCTGGTTAAAATTAGAGAAAACCAGAGCAGCTCCCTCTCGCCATACAAGTCAGTCTTCTCAGCAGAACTGACCGGCGTGCAGCCTGGGTAATTTGGAGTAACTCGTGCAATGTCAGCACAGCTCAGAGCACAAAGCTCGCCTACCGAAATCTCGCATTCAGCATTAGGATAATGTAGTCACATCTGGGCACCG
The DNA here is from genome assembly GCF_028858705.1 of Grus americana. Lineage (NCBI taxonomy): Eukaryota > Metazoa > Chordata > Aves > Gruiformes > Gruidae > Grus > Grus americana. The sequence continues at coordinate 102,551,271 of NC_072854.1, forward strand.
CAGTGTCAGGCAGGAATTAGCAAAGAAGGAAGTTTCAAAAGTGGTTGCAGTCCATGGGGGCAGAGCAAAGACAAGGCAAAGAAAGTGTCGCGTCTGCTCATGACCAGGGGTACAAAAAGGTAGTAAACAAATGTGTGCTTTCTGATTGCCCATCCTCAGATCCATACTTTTCCCTCTTCAACATTCAGTTAGCATCCTTAGGGAGGCCATAAACATATAATGGGATAGATTTTAGGTCCAGGCTTCTAGCACTGTGATAATTTGAGCCTCTTAACATTGCTATTCATCTCCACTGTTCAAATGCTAATAATAAAAGTACTAAACCCATTCTGGGGAAGGGAAAGGGAAGGAGAAAGACAACAGGCAAACACTCTGGAACTTAAACAAAATTACCAAATTCTAAGAGAAGTTCATTTCATATAACATAGTATAACACCAGTAATTAATGAGAGATGTAAACAGGTTTAACTGTAAAAGGTAGAAAATTAAATAATTTGTTTCCTATGGGTATATAATGAGATAGTTACCAAGTTCCCATGAGAGAGATAAGCAGATATTAAAAGGTCTTTCCAATACCTGTAATGGCTAAGGGCAACAGCTAATTCAATAGATTCGATCAAAATCACCACTTCTTTCTCCGCTTCTGATTTATTACTTTGGCTGTAGTTAGTCATCACTCATTTTAGTTTGCTTTTCAGCAGTCATAAATTATGCCTCATAAATAAAAAGATACAATCAAGGAAATCATATCAAGTCATCTACAGTCCTGAAGTATATTTTCCCCTGGTACTCACACTAATGTCTTTTTAAAGGAGAGCTTGCCATGGTTTTGAATATGTTAGAATCACAATTTACCGTGAAGGGTCTTGCAAGAGTGGTACCGTAACAGTTACACCGGTAATTTTTGGAAGCCAACAAATGCAGTCTAATATCCATATTTAGTTTAATGAACAAAAAAAAAATATCAAGGTTTGTTGTATCAGTGCACTGTTTACGCACTTGAATCTAGGATGGTGTTAACAGAAACATAGTGCCTGGAGTGGGGCTTAATGAAAGAAATGGCGTGGTTTCAAATGGCCCTTCTCCCTACTGTGTACCCTCTACCAGGGGAAAGGAAGCATCTCCTTCTGCAAAAGGGTATTTAGAGTAGGTATCACCACTACGTCAGTGAAACAATATAGTTATGTCTGCTTTACAGAAGCTGAGGTCAAGCCCGGTAGCCTAATGTAGGTGTAGTATGAGAAACTCTCTTTACTTGGTAGCAGGGAGCACAGTGAACCTTGTAAGAAAAACCACTCTTCCAAACAAAATGAAGAGGGGATAACAAGCAGGGAGTGCAATTAAAAAGGACATTTTTTTTTTTTTAATGTCACTACTTTGTAGTGCATCTTTCTATCAGGGAGATGGGAAGAAACAGTGAATTAAAATGATGAAAAGGAGCCAGATATAAGGGGTATTACAAATGGGTGACTATCCATCACTGGCTAGTCAGAAAACCAGTTTCACCCCATTTTAAGCTGCAGAAGGCACTGAGCTGTTTGTCAGTAACTAAGCAGCACAAACTGGAGCTCAGCCAACGATTTGACAGACAGGCTGGTAAACCAAGTGTCATTCTTGTCATCTCTGAAAAGTGACCAAGAGGGCTGACGTATTCAGCACTCCAGGTAGTTGGTCCTTCCTCAACTTCATGACTTTGTACCCATTTTTTTCTCTTTATCTCTCCAAAGTCAGAATATTATTTGTTTTCTCTTTGAAAGCCCAAGATGGAGGACCCAAAACATATTTCCCCTGGTATATCTCAGGGTATTTCCTAGACCCCTTCACTTGGCTGCAGTAACTGGAGTGTGAGAAGCACGCTTCACAAGCAAGAGGGATGCAGCGGTGGGAGGCAGATAGCCGCAGCGCTGCAGATCCTGTCTTGGTGCACCCGATAGTCCTCCCAGAGAATAAACCTCTGCAGGGAGCCATAAAACTTTCTGAAAAAGACCGATCCTATTTTTCTGTCTTTTACATGTTCCGTGCCTGCCAAATGGAAATAAGGACGCGTCCTAAACCAGGAAGACATTAAGCCATTAATCTAAAGAAGTAGTCTTAAGTACACAATTAAGCACAAATGTGGAGGAATGACATTGCACTTGCGTGGAAATCACACCACACTCTGACAGCTCTGCTTTGCAGAATAGCACTAAATGCCACAAGTCTCTCCCTTAGCTGAGAAAAACTGGTCTGACTACAGGTTGCTATATAGTGTCATTGCACACCATCCTCAAGAATTCCTGAGAAAGGCCTACACATTCTGTTTCAGAAATATTCCAGGAATCAAAAGGTTATACTTGGAAACTCATTAGGCCTAATGAGTTATAAAGTTTGTTTAAGTAAGTCAGTGTTTTTTCCAGGAGATCATGCAATTGCATCTGTTTAATTCAGCTGAGGATCTCAGGCAGCATTCCAACAAATAGCTAAAAGGCCAGATGCGCTAGACAATGCAAATACCTAAATGTACAAATAGACCGAGTAGAGGGAATTTCAAAGATCTAAGTAATTATGTCAGTGTATGGGACAGTAGGCACCACCATGCCTCTTAAAAACTCACTAATAATGCCTCTGAAAAACCCGCAGGTGATCATATGTTTATGCAGATTTGGTCCTTAAAGAATAAAAGTGCTTCCTTGAGCAATAGTGACCTAAGCATTTAGGGGACACAGTCCCTTTGACCAGCATGATCTTCTAAAGTCACTTCACCATTTCTGGAAGTCCAGTTTTTGCATCTAGTCTTACAAACCCTAAATATTCAGCTGAAGTTTCCAGAAAAAAAAAAAGGAAAAAGAAAAAAAAAAGAAAAGAACCCAAACCTCCAAAATCCTGACTTCAGATCCAAAGAAGCTGTCAGGGTTCATTGAACTAAATCTCAATACCTCCAAAAATGCTGGAGAGAGTCCCATCACAGCACTTTTTGATTTTATCTGCATTCTACTGGAGGAAATTCAGTTGCATTTAAAGTTTTATGTCCAGCAAACAAGCCTCAAATGCAGAGACAGGAGAATCAATATCCAGTTTAAGTGAAATATAAATCTGGGTTTCATCAGCATAATAGCAAAAGCCAAGCCCTATACTTATGAATAACTTGTCTCACAGGCAAGATATAAATTGTCAACAATAGAGAGGCTCAGAGCAGATCCCAGAGGACTGCTGCAAGTGACATAAGCAGAAGACAAACACGTGCATGCAAAAACCTCTCATGGTGAAATAAATGGCCACCAGCGAAAAAAACCAAAAATGATTTAGGGTCCCAGTCAACAGCTCAGCTCGGTTATGGAGTAGAACCGAGATAAAAAGCAAATCCTTGAATACAGCATGGTAAACCACAGGAATCTGTTCAAGAGGCTTTCGTTGTTATCTGTGACTGATAGGTCATTAAAAACTTTGGCTCGAGAAAGTCTCTGCGGTGTCAACTTCCCAAAAACCAGCTTCTGACTGAGATAATTGAAAGTTGGTGCAACAGAGAAAATCCCACAGCCAATGTCTACAACTTCCAACTTGGCAGTTTTTCTTTATCTAAGAAAGATTCCTAACTGATAAGTAGGGCCTGGGTCTGCTACAATGCTTGCTATCTGCTCAGCCCCATCTGCACTTGAATTCACATCCTGCACAGATCCTGTCCAAAGTAGCGAGGAGAACAGGCCTAACAATAATTCTGCTATAAGGAAACTACCGTAAATGGAGAGCAGACTTCACGCTCTTGTGGCCAACAGATGGGCCCTACACAAGCATTAAAGGAAAGCTGGGAGAAGGAAGTGGAAACCTTAATATTTGTACATAGTAGGACTTAAAACACAAACAGTTCACCCTCGTGTGCTGTTTCTAGGAAAGGTTTAACAGCTCTCATCACAAGAGAAGTTACAACTGGAAAATATACCCTTGTATATTTAAAGCGCAATAAACTTTCAGGCGTTGAGTAATTATCATTTTTGCTTTGGAAAGTATTATTGTAGCATCTCCTGTACTGCTAGGTTCAAGAAGATGTCATTAGGTAACTGAAGGAGATCAAGTAACATGGACTGCAATCAGCAATAAGAAGCAGTCAGCTCACAGGTGCTCGTCATTCCTGCAGCACAAAGCCAACAGACCCACTTTTCACAGTGGCTGTTACCTTACAGACATGCTGCCAATCCAGAAATCTAAAGGAAAAAAAGAGATTTGTGATTGTCAAGCAGAGAAGAAAGGCTTTGTGAATGCTGCAGTGACTACACTTTTCTAGTAGCAATGTAGGCTCTTTTCAAGTTTTCTAACTGTCCCTTCAGAATCCTTTTCTTAACCAAATTAGAGCTGCTGGAACTGATTTTTGAAGAAAGCCACTGCACTCCTCCCTCCAGACACCGGGACTCTTGACAGCAAGGGACACAAGTTGAAACAAGGGAATTAGATGCAAAGAAAAGAGGTATATAGTCAGAAATTGGAACAGGGTGCCCACACAGGCTGTACAATTTCCATCCTTGCATCTCCAAGGATGGAGTACTTCATCCAAAACTCAACTGGACACAGCCCATAGCAGCCTGCTCTATCTGGACCTGCTTCAAGCAGGGAGTTAGGCTAGATGCCTTCTGGATGTTCCTTCCGGCCTACATGACTTGGTGAGTCTACAACACATGTAGATATAGCAGCTGGATAGACTAATGTGATAAAGCAACTTTTTAGATTTAATTCTTATGGTTTCTGGCTACCAAAAAGAACCAACAGTAGCAGTGGAACAGAGCTACCAAAGAACCTGATCTGTACAGTGCACTGTCATCAAATTTGCAGATGACACCAAACTGGAGGGGATCAGTCGATATGTTGAAGGGCAGGTCTGCCATTCAGAAGGGCCTAGAGGAATGGGTCATCAGACCTTTATGAATTTCAGCAAGACAAATGCGAAGTCTTCCTCCTGGGAAGGAATAACTCCTTGAAGCATTACAGGGTAGGGACTGACCAGCTAGGGAGCACCTCTGCTGGAAAGGACCTAGAGGTCGTAGTAGACAGAAAGCTGAACATGAACCAGCAGTGTAATCTGGCAGCAAAGATGGCCAAGTGCATCTTGAGCTGTTTCACAGGAGCATAGCCAGACAATTAAAGGAAGTGATTACATGCCTCTACTTAGCATTCGTTCCATTTTGGCCCCCGAATACAAGAAAGATGTTGGAGACAGTTCAGCAGATGGCCACCAAGGTAATCAGGGGCTTGGAGAACTTGACCTATGAGGAGAAGCTGTGGGACTGGGGCTTGTTCAGCCTGGAGAAGAGATGGCTTTGGAGGGACTTGATTGCAGTATCTCAGCACCTACCCACAGGCTAACAGGAAGGTGGGTCCAGGTTCCTCAAAATGGTACGTGGTGGGAGGGGACAAAAGAAAACAAGTTCAAGCAAGAGAGCTTCAGACTGAACAACAACAACAACAACAACAAATTCACAATGAGTACAGTCAAGCAGTGGAGCAGACTGCCCCAAGAGGTTACACAATCTCCCTCCCTGGAGGTTTTCAAGATGCAACTCGATAAAGCCCTGCGCAACTTCATCTGACCTCTTAACTGATTCTGCTTGGTGCAGGAAGTTGGACTAGCTGGTCTCCTGAGGGTCCTTCCAGCCTGAGTTATCTTGTGAGCCTATAAAGCAAATGAGCCTGTAAAAGAAGGATTGCCACCACCTTGCAGGAACTCAAGAGGTGGAATGCACCATGTTTCATATATATAAAAATAAATCCATGCTTAAACTATTTTTTAAATTTTTTTTTTTTTTTAGGAAAAAGGTTGTAGAGACTTTTGAGCATTGCCAAACTCATCTCCAATATATATCATGTGTACAAATATGGCATACAGAATCAGTAGTGAGGCTTACTGGTATCCTGTTCAGTGGCAAATAAGCATGCCTATTCATAGAAAACATCATATTCAAAAATGAACCTCATCCTGCTACAATACTACATCCACTTACTTTTAGAAACAACAAATTCAAGGCTGGTTTTTTGGTGAGGGTCTGAACTCCACTGACTCATATAAAAACTCGGGAAAGATTTCGGATGGTTATAAATAGGAAGGTTCTTAGTCTGAGTTCATAGGCTGAAATCAAGTAAAGTCATACATTATCACTAGTACTTTATGATAAAAAAATGATGCTGAAACTTGTAACTTTGGCATAGAAGACAATTACAGGTGAAAGAATGGCAGGACTGGTCTCCTTGCTTTATCTTAGCCTCATAAGAAAACCAATAGTAAAAATACCTATGTGCATGAGAAGTAACACCAACCATCAACAGCAAATTCACTTTTGAACCACCCACAAAAACTGCTTGTGATCCTAACATCTAATTTCAAAAGAAAACATCCTTCTTGATGTAAACTAGTTTAGTATAAGATCATAAAGTAAAAATTAATTCATAATAGATTGAAGGACAATGGAGAAAGAAAGAAAAATTAATGAAATGAAGCTGCCTTTTAAGAGCTAGCATTTCATACTACTCAGATAACATTAGAGCCTTGCAAAAGCTCTGGAGGGTACACAAACATTTAACAAACAAGAAACACAGGCACTTATGATTAAGCTAAAGAAAAATGAATGCTGAATGAATGTATTGCTTGTGCAAAATTATTTTCAGCTTCTCAACTATTTAAAATACATTAACAATAATCATTCAGGTATCACAATACTATTAACATTAGAAATGAGATGTGTATGTTCATTGTAAGTGTAAAGTAAGGTTCTCAAAGTGTACTGAAATCATAATCAGAGCTGCTAAATGGCCTCATTTCCCACCTGATATTCATATTCTGTGTAAGGCAGCAACTTGTCATCTTTGAAGGAGGTTGAAGAACCGTTGTAAACAAGTGCGAGGTCTAAATTTATGTGGGCTTGAGTCGTTCGCCTTCTGTAAAGTTCATAGTACAAAATCTTCCCGTTGGGCTGCTGTGGGCCAGTCCACAGGACAGAAGAAGTGGACTGGAAGCCGCCGGCTGTCGTCTGTATTTCTATGAGAGGCGCAGGCTGCGCTGCCGGGGGTGCCTCCAGCGTCTGTACCGATGCCCACTCACTGGAGGCACAGCCCAGCTCCGTGCAAGCTTGGAGCTGGACTTCGTACCTTTGGGAACACAAATCAGGAACAAAGTGATTAAAACACTGCAAATGCAAATATAGCCTGGGCATGAGATCTGGGGGATTTCTTCATTTCTCTTGGTCTTTGGCATTTTTTAATACGAAAACAATTTGCATCAACATTCAGATTATATGCTGTGCCCTGTGTAGCAATAAGGAAGAACGCTGTCTTCTGGGTTTTCTTCTGTGTTTTCATTTGTTGTAGGGTTTTTTTCAGAGCAGAGTTAACATCTGCAGGAGACAAGTGATCAAAATCGTTTTGATTTTGATGATATGAATCAAAATGATGATTCATTGTAGGAGATGATTTGGATATCATTTGAGAGCTATAGAGCTTCAGTCTATTCTCTCTTTGGATTTAGATTAGTTATATGTAAATAGTAGACAGACTTATCAACCATGTAACACACACAAATTATGCCTACACAAGTATATAAGGAAAGGTCAGGTAAATAATCGAGTATTAGTGGGGAAGATATTACTTTAGTATCAAGCGTGCTCCTTCTGTAGCTGAGTCTGGTACCCTCTCTTGAGTTTTAGCTTTCACTTAAAACCCAGTCGCTTGTTCTCAACTCAAGGGTGTGAGCATGTTCCTGGTGTGACTCCATTAATCTTAGCTCAGGCACACTGTGAGTGGGCTAGCTAACAGGTCTTTGGTCTTCCCACCTCGAGCTTTGTCAACTAAAGCTTATTTATTCTTGAATGCAAACATCTGGAGAAAGATACACAAAACTGCAGGTTTTGGAGTTTATAGCAGAGTAGTGAACTGCCCCTTGGATTAATTACAACCAAAGTTAACCCTATGCACTTCATCAAAATTATATATAGCTGGTGTTACTATAAATTTAAAAAATCCTGGTTTTATCATGTACTTTTTTAGGAAACAAAACCACATGGGTTTGACTATCTGTTTAAACAAGATGGTTAAGCTATCTGCCAGCCCACTGAACCACCTTACAGAATTTATTCAACAAATGAGATCTTCCAGACTTACCTACTGTAGGGCTGTAGCTCTGCCACTATGTACGACCGTCTCACAAAGGAAACATGAGAGGCATTGAAGTCAACAGTTTTCTTTCCTGTTTCAGCAGGCTTGTGGATGGAGATTGTGTAATTTCTAATGTCACCATTTACTTTGATAGGAGGATCCCAGGCCACCAAAATCTCCTTTGAGGACCATGCCTGCAACCTAGGAGGCAACATCCCAGATGGAGCAGAGGGGTTGGTTTTTATTTGAGCTGACGGGCTGGTTACGCTCCCTTGACTGTTATTTGCAGTGACAGTGTAGATGTACTCCATGCCTGGCATTAGCGTGAAATCAAGATACCGAGTTTCCAGACCCGAGTAAACAAGAACACCATCCCTCCTTAGCTCGTAGCTTGTGATTTTACCGTTGGGGTTAGCTGGAAGTTTCCATGTGATTTCAATTGACTCCGAGCCCATGACAAGCAGCCTGGGAGCTTCCATATTTAACGGTGGGGCCTCCATGGTCATCACTGACTGGGACATGCTGGATGTGCAGCCCCCTGCAGTACAGGCAACCAGTGCAAAATCATACTGCGTGTAAGGCTGTAGATTAGAAATAAACATTTGCAAACTTTTGCCAGGATAATACTCTTCATTGTTTAATTTCAATATGTACTTGGTGATATCTCCATTTTGTATTTGGGGAGGTGCCCAAGATGCATTAATTCGAGTGGCACTAACAGCCTGCAGAGATGGTGGATCCACAAAGGCAGGAGCGGCTTCCAGCGTCTGTATTGCAGCTGGGTCGCTGGTAGCGCAGCCTCCCATCGTGCAGGCAACTATGGCGTAACTGTACACGGAATAGGGCAGTAGGTCTTCATCCGTGTAGTTGAAAGTAGCAGCATCAAAGCTGAAAGGATAGAGAACATCATTTTTCAGCAGTCTGTAGGACTGAAGAATGCCATTGGGCTGTGCCGGGGAGGCCCATGAGATGAGCACTTTACGGGGGTTAACTGACACCAAGGATAACCTGGGGGCAGTGAGACCTTTTGGGGCGGTTTGACTAGTCTTTGCCATCGTCCAGGAGCTGTCAGTGTAGCCTGCTGCGTTCCAGGTGCGTATTTTATATTCATACCTTGTCCATGGCTGTAAACCTTTATCATTATATATGAACGTATTACTTTCAGTGCTATATTCTGTGAAAACAATTTTCTCATCTTCTGTTGTTGCTCTGTACCCTGCAGCATTTTCTTTTATGCATCTGTGAATAACTTCATAGCGAATTATTTTTCCATTTGGATTAATTGGCTGCAACCAGCTCAGTTCAACGTTGGTAGCGTTCACTGCCTGGATTACAGGTGCCATCTGAGACACTGGGGGTGCTTCATCTGTTCGGACTGGCTGGGGTGGAGAACGAGTGCAGCCTGCTGCGTTGCACGCTTCCAGTACGAGGGTATAGAGAGTGTACGGCTCCAGGCGCCGGAAGAGGAACTGGCGAGATAAACCGCTGTACTCCAGGTTGTCATCGCTGAAAATATTGTAGGTCTGGGGAGAGAGAGGAGGAGAGGAAGGAAGGGAGGGAGAAAGAGAGAAAGAGGAGAGGGAGGGAGAGAGGGAGGAAAAAAAAAGAAAGAATAGATGCCAAGATAAAAGGGGAAAAAAAAGGTAAGGACTATTAACCAATGATTTAGAAACTTACTTCCTTACAAGTAACAATTACCATACAAACAGATTATTGATAAAAAAGGAATGTTTTGATCCAATTTTCACCATATTTTCATTTTGGATGCAGTAATACATCACTTAGTGACAGTTTTCATTATATTTGTTTGTTATCAAGTTTCATTGCAAGGCTCTCACAGGCTAGCACAAAGCTTCTCACAGACTAACTCTAGGGAAAATCACTTCAGAAAAAAACTCCAAATAAACCCCTCTAGTTGCAAGCCTTGCAGGTAAAGGTTTACACTCAGTTGAAATCATTGAGCTAAAAGAGGTCCCAAATTTCAAAACAACATTCAGTCAAACCCAGGTTTTCTAGAAACATATTTTGGCGATGTCTAATGCACGCCAAGTAAGATTACAAGCTTTCAAGCACAGCTTTCTATACATTAAATGAACAATTTGGTAGAGTCATAGGATAGCACAGGAATGTTAATACTCATTTTACTATAACCACAAGCAGAGAGCGCTCACAGTGTCTTGTGCTTACATAGGACTTCTGTCTTATTTTAAAGTATAATGCCTTTGATTGAGTCCTTTTCAGCAAAAATGTTTTAATTGTATATTCAGCATTTCCCTTTTCTTTTTTGATCAAGTGAAGTGTCAAGATGAAGATTACCTTAATCACGCCATTAGGTTGGGAGGGCTCTGACCATTTTAGCAGCAGAGCCCTGCCATTTTCTTTCTTTTCCACGGTGAAGTTGCTCAGGCCACTGGGTGAAGCTTCCAATGTGCGCACAGATGTCCAGGGGCTTGAAACCTGCCCAGCGTTGTTTACAGCTACGACATGAATATGATATGTTGTGAAAGGTTTCAATCCAAATAAATGAGCCTGATGCTTTTTTCCCTGAAGCAAGAATACAGATGTTTGAGTTAGTTAAAAAAGTAATCAGCATCTGTGGTTTATGTCACTTGGAAAATGAGGTCTCAGCTCTGGGTCGCTTCTGACTGCTTTGCGGAATATCCCATCTGGTTACCAGGATTTTATGGTGGGTATCCATAGCTGAACCTCAAAAAGAAACTGTTAGGCTTTTAAGCCTTTGGAGCCAACTCTGGGGGACTCCTGCACAGTCCAGACCTCAGCTAGCAAACCACTTACAGTTCGTTCAGCACGTGTCTCAGCTTTGCTCATGAGGATGAGAGTGCCTGGGACTCTGAAGGATTGAGGCACGTGTAAAAACCTGTGGTACAGGAGTGATGCCTCCCTCTACAGAATCCTTACACCTCTTGTGTGTGGACGTGACATTTGATAGGCACGCTCTCCTGTTCTAGCTCCTGAGAGCATTGTAATCTGGATAGACAGCAGTGGTTCCAAGAGCACAGTTTCATTTCCTTACTGAAAACAAACCCCTTAAAAACAAGGAGGGGGAGGGAAGAGACAGAGGGAGGGCGAGAATAGACTGGTTTCTGTGTGCCCACTTTGTGAAAGTGTCACTTGAGATAAATTCACAAGGTAAGATGATTGTGGGGCAACCCGCTGCCTTACAAGAGCCCTCCCTGTTTCTCCAGGTTGGAGGAAGCAGCCATGTTGCCAACGGGGACGCAGGTAAGCAGGCTAGACCTTCCCTGGCGCCAGCCCCTCGCCTCGCACCCGAGAGGCCGGGGGGCACGGATGTTTGCGAATCCCACCAGGCTCTGCCAGGGCTGGAAGGGCTGGGGCCAGAGCACAGCCCAGCTGAGGGGCACGCGGGTGGACGCAGACTGGGGGACATCAGCCACGGCCAGACGGGGCCACTGGCATCGCAGCTCACGGCTTCACCCGGCTCACCCCAAACAGCGTCTGACATCATAGACCTGAAACCGCTCGACCACGAGGCAAAGGGAGCCCGAGCACAAATTCAGATCTAGGCAGGAAGGCGAAACAGCCGTAGTGTTATTCTGAGCAGCCACGAAGGCTACGGTGGCTAACAAAGACCAGGAGTACCACGGCTCAGTCGGAGACTGTTCGGATTTGTCTGAACATCAGAGGAGCGAGGAAGAAGGGAGCTCAGCTGATCACCAATATATTTAATCTCCTTTTTAGTGGTGCTTTCACATTAATTATATAGATCTCAGGAAGGGGAGTGCAGGAATTCAGTTTCCTTCCTGTGGCAGAAAGAGCTGAAGTCAATTTCCCTGTTTCGGTAAGTCATATTAAGTTGTTAAATGCTAACACTTCCAATTGTTTAATATTTAAACATTTGTTAAGCTATCAGACTCAGAAACAAATTTTAAAGAAATATTAATTTCTTTTTTTAAATATTAAAAGTTAGATCATAAATATTTAAATAGTTATTTCCTCACAACAATGAGTTAGTCTTTTAGATAAATATAGCGCAGCATTTGAATGACCATTATGAATATTAAATCTGAAGATGCCACAAGTACAGATTATAAACATACTTTTCTGATAAATGATTCCTTTTTCTGTTAAACAGGGCAAACACTAGCAAGATTAATAATGCAAAAAAGTATAATTCTTTGTTAGGAATTCTCAGTCATCACTGCCAAAAAAGCATAAGCTCAAATGCAAATAGCAATCACCTCGAACAGATTATATATAAAAAAGCTCTGGCTGCTGTGGGACATTTAGAGATATCTTTTGTCATAAGAAACATGGAAAGCATGTGGGCTATAAAGCAAAAACATATGTATATTGTCAATAGCAGCACCTGTTCAATTACAGTTTATTTCAGTATGGAGAATTTAGTTCAGCCCCTAGATGGCAATACTATCAAACACTTTTTGTAACATGAGTACTTAATGATTAACAACGTGCGTTCAGTCATCCAACATACTCAAGGCAGCCATTAAAAAAATAACAAAACTGATTTCATTATAGATTCTTTTAATAAACATTTATGGCTTAGATCCTTGAAAGTGGAAGCGTTCAAACTGCCACAGCCAAAAAACTTGTACAGCCGAATGCAAAATTATGAACTGCAGGTTAAAGAACAGAGCTCAAATTGAAGTTCATGCTTAGCATAAAAATCTGGCATCAGAAATTATGTTGGCACAAAACATGATTAAAATTAGCTTTACAATTGGATGTAGTCTGTATTAATAGTTTTTATGAGGACAGTTATCTACGAGGTTTTCAAAACAGAACTTTTAAAAGCCTAAAATTTACATTCCGTGGTTCGGGGGTGGGGATGGGAGGAAGGGAGCACACAGCATTAAATTACTGCCCCTGAACCGCTACACAGAGGCTCTCCGAAGGTACGAGCACGTTATTACAAACACCGCACAAAAAGCAATGGCTCTGCTTCCTAATCAGCTGCATCATCAGGGTGGGCTTTTGTGACAGCACTGCTACAAAACACTTGATTTCTTTTTTTAAATGGAAACCCGGCATATTTTTCATCACCCTCTACCATTTTCCCACTAAACCCCAAGATTTAATTATTTACAATCCTCACCACACTTTGGAATGAAACAAGGATGGAGGGATTTCCTTGCCTGCAGTTCATCATGTTCTCTGGAGACTGCTAAACCATTCCTTCCAGGGATGACTTTTATCCCTGGCTCCTACAGATACTTCTTGAAGAGCAAATGGTTTACACGTATTTTTGTTTCGTTTGGTTTTGAAGTAAGCTCAGGGGACATACTCCCAGGGTACGGAGCCACGTTTTCTCCCCCTGCACTGCTGCCGTTGCCATTTGTGAATTTGCTCAGCTCAAAGGCTGATGCTGAAAAGAGGATGGATGGCAGTCTCGGTCATTCATTTTAAGAATTACTTTATGTCCTCCCATGACATTTTCAGCCTAGAGATACTGTCCTGCTAGAATGGTCAAATATAAATAGCAAAATACACCTTGCAAAGGACAGCGCCGTAACCTTTGTCTTCAGCAGACAACGACACAGGAGCAGGATCAAAATCATTGCCTGGAATATTCTCCCAGTCTTTGTCTGCAAAGCCATAAACTCATATACCCCATGTTTACACACTGCTAACAGTCCAGATTTCATTCACCATTAAAAGCAAATCAACAAAATAAAATTTTAATGTGAACATTAAGATGTTCGTAGACTGACTGACCATGAAATCCGATGGACTACAAGCCAATGCCCTCCTTTCTCTCTCTGTCTCCTACTGCGAAGCATTCTCACTCATTCAGTCATTAAATTAAGAATAATCCAGCAAACATTTAAGTGTGTGCACTCTCACGTTCCTCCTATAAGGCCCGTCCTTTTAATGCAAACACCACAAAACCGCACACCCGAGGCAAGCTGTGACGAGCCTCCGTGAGCCGATCCCGGCGCTGCAGCCCAGAGCCCAGCCTTTGACACGGCCCTCGCTTTCGGCTGCCCCGACCCCATTGCCGTCCCCTTCCCTTGCGCAGCGCTGGCAGCACCTCCGCTGCTCCAGGCAGGACCCCACCTTTGGTTTTGCTGTGTAAAATGTTTCACACGCTGCCAGTGGCAGCACAGGCTGTTAATGGCAACAAACACGCTCCTCGGCTAATTCCGCTCTTCTAACTGTAAATTAGGATAAAAGTTATTTAAAATAAAACCGTGTTTTAACACATTTTTCAAAATACAAAACAAGAGAACATGAACCATGAATAATGTATCCGTCAAGATTTGCTTCAGATTGCCTTTTTTGTTTGTTTATTTTTTAATTCATGAGCACAGAAGTCACTTAAAGTCTGGAAACAAATTAGCATAGTCTTTCATGCCGTTCAAAGGCAGCAGCATCCATAATGCAAGGCGCTTGCCTTCCTCGCTACCTCTCGGTCCTCCTCCTGGGCATGGGCAAGGCTGCGCAGCTTTCAGGGGTCTGACGATTTTACACTGCCTACTGTGACTGCTTTTGACTACTTGAAGTGCCCCAAAGGTGGCAACAGGGTCAAGAGGTCTTTGTAGGTTGAAAATGATCAAAAATTAGCATTGATCTGTAGCTGTCAATAATACTCTGTGCCGGTGGACTCCCTGCACAAATGTTTAAACTGCATACAACTACACAACCTAGTCATCTTTGAATCTTATCGATCTGATGAAGCAGCACTTTCCAGTGGTGTCACTCTGGGCTTTTCCTCTTTTTTCAAGGCGGGCCAGCTTACCCAGTTGCCTAGGTCTCAGGGCATGAGTTAAAAACATGACAGATATACATCAGAAGATCTCTGAACCACTGAAGAGCTGCCCAACAGGCAGCTTGAGTATCTGTCCCTTCTTCAGGGGTAATCATCAAAACTCAGCAAGCCGTCACCAGTCATGTTAAAGTTAGGCTCTGGGTTCTTCTCTCTCCCTATCTTCTCTTCGTGCAGTTCCTACACAGTACCTTCTCTTCTCTTCTCTTCTCTTCTCTTCTCTTCTCTTCTCTTCTCTTCTCTTCTCTCTTCTCTCTTCTCTCTTCTCTCTTCTCTCTTCTCTCTTCTCTCTTCTCTCTTCTCTCTTCTCTCTTCTCTCTTCTCTCTTCTCTCTCTTCTCTCTTCTCTCTTCTCTCTTCTCTCTCTTCTCTCTTCTCTCTTCTCTCTTCTCTCTTCTCTCCTCTTCGTACCTATTTGGCAGGTATCTTCCGTATCTGATTAAAAAGCTAGCCCATTCTTTCTGTGAGTCTCTAATCAAACTCCGTGGCAGCAGACACTACCACACTGCTAATGGGAGTAGTGGCACAGGGATCCAAACCTGTTCCTTCCTAACCCACAGACAGAAATGATGGGAAAGTAATTCAGTATGACGTTCCCTTGTCTGCGGAGGCAGAGATGCTGAACTCTCCCTGGATAGGGGAGGAGAAGGCTATGGTCTGCTGGCAGTCAGAACATTAACCCGACCATCCTCCAATGCCAATTTTCAAATTCTCCATCAAGGAAGTCAAACAGATTCCTCCACAAGTGACAGAAGTGACGGGGAATGCTTGGGGTTTTACTAAGATGCTCTGTTTATCCTCACCTTGTCGTTAGCTTATCAATTCCCCATCTCATCCAGATTCTTTGCCATTTTCTGCAAAGCACTGGGAGTGCTTCCACCTTGTCTCTGATGTTCACTCTTACTTCCCAGCCTACGTCTTAGCCCCTGCCTTCACTCTCAAAATTGCACTGAGTTCGTATTCATATGCAATCCCTCACTTGTCCTTTGGGTTGCCTTCCTTCCCGGGCTTATATCATGCACACTGTGTCTGTTTCATTTAAAAGATCAACTCTATTCCTAAAGCCTTATGCGCAAATTCACAAGGATATAACTTATGGATACACAAGTAATCTATGAGTCCCTTCCTGTAGCAGTGTGGACTGGAATATCAATTATTCCCATGGTGGTACTGAAAAATCTCAAAGGTTAGGCAAACAGAAACCAAAGCGTTATTCATTTTACCAGAAATTATCTTGCCTAGAGGTGACCAGAATTTCCATTTTTACCAGAAATTGATGTTGCACTACTTATTTTCCTCCCAATTTGTGTAAAAAATAATTCTAGATGTTTCTTTTTTTTTTTTTTGGTAAATTGCACTCTTAAAATTTTCCATTTGAAGAACTTTGCCTTTCATTTTCGAATTTTAAAATTGCCTTTCAACACATATTTTTAATTTTAAATCATTATTATATTATTTGATATTACCCAATAGGCCTTCAATAGCAGTAACATATACTGCATTGGCGATAATTTTAATGGTATATAAAAAAACAAGTATTATAAAAGAAAACTAAATAAATACTTCAGTAAAAATTTTAAGTTTGTAAAACCAGACATTTCCTTATTGAACCTAAAATAATTTTGAAACATTTTTGTCCAGGGAATATTCTTCCAAATTGCTTTTGGTTGAGATGAAAAGGAACTCTTCCTTTCCCAGCCCTGAGGTGGATCTATGCAGTCTTTTCTTCTACTAGTGGCTAGGAAATGACATTCAGGAATTCATTATATTTCAGCTTGCTCTTTTTTATAAATAAATTTAAGAAAATTTATTTAAAAAAATATTAGAATAGATTCAAGTTACAAAGTAAAGCACATAAAATGGCTTCTTTATTACAACATAAGCTTTGATTACATGATTATAAAATATTCTGGCAAATTTAATGCTTTTTTTTTTTCA
Organism: Grus americana; assembly: GCF_028858705.1. NCBI lineage: Eukaryota > Metazoa > Chordata > Aves > Gruiformes > Gruidae > Grus > Grus americana. The sequence continues at coordinate 102,568,083 of NC_072854.1, forward strand.
ACTTTAAGGATGTTCTTGTAATTTATTTTTAAAACAAATGGTAGTTTTGCCATCAACATCAGAGAACACTACTCATATAGCCTCTGTTCCTGTTCTTTCCTAACAGTACCATGCTAGCAGCTTTTTTTACTAAAAATTTGCACATCCTGTTTCACTCAGCACATAACTGAATCATTTCCTAAGTGAGTAGTCCTACATGGGCTTGTGGACTATACCAGGGAGAAACCTTTAGAAACAGCAGTAATCTAAGTTTAAAAATGTTGTGCAAACAATAATTAATACCTGATAGAGAAATACTACACTGCAATTCGTTTTCCCCAGTTCTGGCAGAGCATGTAAGGAACTGTGAATTGCATGCAGCTGAATCTGTCTCGTGGAGTTGGTGCCTATTTTCACCGCAGACAGTTTTCTTTCCCGACACACCTGGGGACCTGCTGCAGTCTCACCGGGCATCTGAATCCCCAGCTTTGACTTGAAAGCAAAGCACCACAGAAAACTGGGATGCACTGCACATTAAAATGAGATCAAGCACATTTAGCAAGCTGCGTCCAGGCACTGTGTTGGCCTTTGGGAAGCAGTACGCTTTGAAACCACCAACGATGTTGTACTTTTGCTGGTAAAACCTTTAAAAAAAAAAAAAAACCCTCTTTGGGCAAAGTCAACACTTCAGCAGCTTTCTCCATGCTATATCATTAAGATCTTCCTCTTTTCTTCCCTTCTCTTCCATAATTATTTATTTAAAATTCATCAAACATCACTGAGTCCTACCTTCTCAAAAATGTATTTGCATCTGTATTTGTCTAATTTGTACTAAGAAATATCAAAATTCAAAAAAGAGATTTTCCTGCATGACTAAATAAATCAAATAAACCAAAATATCAATGACATGACACACCACTATAGATACCATCTAGAGGACACTGTCAACATGTTTTCCTAACATTAATATTTTATCTCTTACAACACTCACAAGACCTACTGTATAATAAACCATAGTTTTGCACCTTCTTTCTTTTTTTACCTCCACATTTTTCCTCTTTAAACCATGTTTATTACTCCTTATCATGAAAAAGTGATGGAGAAGGAAAGAAGCAGCTCTTTTTATAAACTAGATACCTGACAGGACTGTTTTCCCCAAACTTTTTTTTTGATCAGTTCAAATCTTCCATCCTTACTTAACCTGAATGATAATTTTGCTTTCAAAAATCATTCTGGATAGGAAGAACAAGACTAAGTTTCTCTTCAAAATAAGACAGGCAGAATCTGAAGCAAAAAAAATTAATACTATTTATTTGAGATACAATAAAGCATCAGATAAAATACTTAAACCCCACTGAAAAATAATGATGTGTCACTCTGGGTAAAACGCACATTTCTTGTATGTGCTGCTCTCTAGCTGAGTGGGGCACGCTTTGTGGAGAGCTGATGGGAGCGAGAGAGGATAGCACAGACACAACAGCAAAGACTTCGTGGTATATGAAATCCAGGATTGTATTAAAGCAATGTCGAACCCCCGTAGGATTGAGCGGGAGGTTTTTGTGATGTTCCAAACATCACACTTTGGCTAAACTGGAATCTGCATAAACTCATCAAGGCATCGCAGAACTTGCAATTTGCTGAGTCTGCCTTGATCGCAAGGGGAACGGGAATGATCCTTTGGGTGGAGCTTTATAATCTGGGATAGAGGCTTGTCTTCAGGGAAGGTGAAAAGCTAGGAAAGGCAAGCAGACACTGACTGGGGTTTGTGTCTCTACAGTTGCAATCAGTGCACTCACACAGCTGAACTCCGCAAATATGTTTAAAATAAGTATCATGCTTAGTGCTCCTGCTGAGCAGCCACTTTCCATCCGCTATTTGTTAACATTTAGGAGCGGCGTTCCTCTCATGGATTTGTTCTATGTTGTCTGTAGACGTGGAACAAGAAAGAGAAAACCACTGCTGTTGTAAAACAGCAGCTAGAGCCTAAGGGCTCAAACCTGCAAGTGGTAGGGGGTACATCCCTTAATATGGAGCATTAGGGGGTTAATGTTATATTTTTCCTAATGCCATAAACCGTATTTTCCATTTGATATATTGGCTGATGGCCAGAATGAAGTTAGATGCTTTTGTCAGAACAAACAAAATCTGGACTGCCACATCACTGCAGTCCATGTCTTCATAGTCTCAAATCTTTTTTTTTTTCCTAGCAATGTCCAGAGCGGCAGGTGTTTTGCAGAAGGGCTTCTGTAATTTTCAACTGATGCCATGAAACTGTGGATGGTTTTGTTATTCCTAAAAATGGATAATTTATGTACCCGAACTTCTCGACTCAGGGTATCTTGTGGCAACCAGTTTTGCTTTGTTGTAGGAAGAATATGCCCTTGTCATTATCGAATGTTTTGTCTCTCAGTTTCATTTGAATGGGTTTTTTTTCCCAAGCATTCATACTGCTCCTCTGTGACATTACTGACTACATATATCTATTGCCATAAGCTGCCTTCTTCATCTCCTTTCAAATTATGCCACATATGAGATTGTGAAGAAAAGTGGCTCTGAAAACTGTAAAATTTCTTACATCTGATCTTAAAATGACCTGGGCACAGTACCTGAAGATTTCTATTTTCTGTAAAATTTTGAAAAGACAGTTTGGCTGTGGTTTTGGTGTATAGAAAACAGACCAGGGAAACCCCTCTTCTTTTTCCCCTATAAAAGCAATTATTTTCAATTTTTGCCTTTGCACAACTCAATAGCCACAATGAGGAAAAGGAAATGTAAAGAGAAAAAAAAAGTTTGATGAAAATCTTTAAGGGGACTTGTACAAGGACAATCTGAATCTTAACGCAGATTGCAGGTGAACTCCCACATCAGTTTCCTTGAAAATGCCACTGAATGTCAGTTGTGCTCCATAAAATTAAGACTTTGCAGTTATATATGGCTTTTCATCATAGGATCTCACATCATGTTACAAACATTAATTAATTAAGTCTCAGGATATCCTCCTGTGTTACTGTGTGCAGCTTCAGGAAACTATCATTATTGTTTTAGATCCCATTTTACACAGGTACAATAGATGTGTCATGTTATTGTTAAATGCAAGCTTACTTGATTCCCTCTTCTCAGTCATTCCGAGTCCTTGTCTCTCTCACCCAACACATGCAAAAAAGAGCAGTTCTAACTGCTGCTAAGTAGAGGAAGATAACACAGCCTCAAGGCAATTCACAGCTCTAAATCCCTGCTTTCTGCCAACACAATGGAAAATAAAAGCAACATTTTAAAGGAGACTAAAAGGTTTTTACTTCCTACTGTTTTATTCTTTTTTCTCTGCCCTGTACTGAACAGTCCTAGCTTTTCATTCAAACTTTGCCTGCTATGTATGTAATCACTTCTGAGAGATACTGAAAGGTAAGCATAAACAATTTACTTGGCGCTACATTATAAAGGACAAAGTTTAGTCTGAATACATGGCTGAACTTAAAATCACCTTTAAAACCAAAGAGTATTTTTAAAAACGATAGGCCAAAAAGTATACAAAAACCTATCTCTTGAAAGGCTTTCCTTCACCAGGTTTTTGATTCCTTCCCTTAATGTTTTACACTTCCTACATGAATATAAATACCTGCTCTCCAAATAGAGACAGGCTGAAGGTAAAGGAAAGTGTGCCGGTAGCAGTTTGGGAAAGGGGCACTCCAATTATGCCAATCCATGTCAGGAAAAAGAGATTCGCTCTGCACCTTTCTGTATAGAGCAGTCACTCTTAGCAGAAGGCCAGAAGGACACTGCTTAGGCAGGTAGGGCTGCTCTCCCTCTCTTCTGTAGCTGGAGGAAAAAGTTCAGCCTATCTGCTGAATATTAGCAGGGGATATTGATTAGACATATATCTAGGCGTACGTTTTGGGGACATACTTCTCAGCAAAGCACAGCTTCCCATCAAAACACCGACAGATTCAGAGATCTAACACCTTCCTTCCAGAACTTGCAGGATGTTCCCCCAAGTTTGGAGTAGGGGATTGCTACAGGGCATCCCTGCCCATACTGGTCATATAAGCTGGTGGAAAGCCTCAACAAGTAGCCTGAAAAGCCCCCTCTGTCACATGATGGTAAGAAGAACAAAAAAATCTTGTTCTCCCATTGCAGCTGCTATGGACTGCACTGCTGATGAAAATAATGAGGTCCAATAAAGATTAAGTTATATAGTGCTGTGTCTCTTAGCAGCTATGTCTTGCCATATGAAGGCCCAGAATCAACTACACGCCAAGAAGAGTTCAAAAGACGACAGGGAAAAAAGAGTGGTTATAGATTTTGGTGAAGTAACTGCGAGAGAAGCTGCTTGCAGGTTTAATGTCTTGAAACCAAGTGATGCCAGTGGATAGATGAACTTCCAGATCCTCCTAGGATCATATGGCTACAATCCCCTCTAGCTTACGCCTCTTAAGGCACAAAGTTGGGAAGACACTCACCTTGACACAGCATATGAAGCAGCGCCTGCAGACTGCCTGTTCCCATTTTTATGCTGTCAGACCAACACTAAATTCATACACGTACACAGAAAAGTTGGCAGACAAATCTGTTACAGTGTGAACAGAAAAAGCAGCTAGCTAGCATCACTTTTAAATGTTAATGCATAAATAAACCAGAATTTTTAGTATGTCCTTTCATACGGTTACACATTCATTAGTCCTTTCTAGTGTGGCTCGGGCTTCTCAGTGCACAGCTCCTCCCAAAAGAGAAGAAACTCTGAGCTGCTTGTGGTTTGCACTAGCGAGATGCAGTAGTTAGAGAAGAGGTGAAAGACACAAATACTGAAATATTACTTGAAAACTGAAGCATAACAAGTTTAGTTAAGATTCTGTATTTTCCTTGAATATTGAAGGTACTTGGGGAATTAAAATAGATCACCAAGTCAACAGGTGCATGGTTAAGCTTAGTACAAAACAAATTGGGTTGGTTTCAGAATTGAAAATAACTTTAAAGCACATTATTGACTCCAGCATATTAACTTGTAAATCCACTAGTTTCACTGTCTCATCTATTGATTAGCTGCATGTATGCATGCTATAAATGAGCAATCCAAAAAGAAATTACTACAATTTTGTCATTTTGGGCCAGGCTTGTAAATGTATTCAAGTGCTCAAAGATGAAGATAGGCACTGTGAGAAATAGTCAGAGCTCCTACATTCAGACACAAAACTTGTGTAGATGGTGACCTCAGTTACTCTCTATGCTCTGTGCAGAGGAAGGGACACTCCTCCAAAGGGAAAGTCAGATGTTTATGTCTAACTTCTGTTTTGAATAGCCCTTCAGAGGACCCTCGCTCTCTCTCAAGACAGATTAGACAGCCTAGCCTACATTGGCCATCTAAAGTAAGTTTTTAGAATTCAGAGCTGTGACTTTCGCTTAAATTCACTTAAGGCTCAAGGACTCAAGAAGCCAGTGACAACATTTTCAATCAGCACACAGCAACAGACCATATAGGTGAACTCTTTCTTTTTTTCTTGAGGTGAAACAGGAAACTATTGATAGCTTCAGAAGTTAAACTGCGGCTATTTGAAAGCACTTTAAAATCAACAGAAGCTTCCTTTTGCCTTTTCAAGGATCCTGGATCAGGGTCTTCATGACTAGAAGAACAAAAGTAAATGGTGTGTGTAGATGGCATTCAACCAGAACAGGGATTGGGTTTATTTAATCCATAATATTGAAGCAAACATCCCTGACTCCTGATTTCCATGCATAGGTTAACATGTTGGCAATGATCTTCAGTCTGAGATGATGTTACGCAAGTCAGTATGGTTCAAAATTTCCATTACCACCCTCAAACCAAATATCATTACAGCGGTTTGTTAACAAAGCAGTTGAAAGTGTTGTGATGCTTCTATGCAGGATCAGAAAGATGAAACAATGCAGTATGCTAAAGAGCTGTTGCAAATTTTTCTCTCAGAAATGTCCTATTTTAAAAGCCGCACATTCTCAGCTCTATTTGTCCGCAAAGGGAGAACTGTATTTGACATCAAAGCAACTAGAGCTCAAACTGTTGTGTTACCTGGTGGAAAAGGTGATGTTTTTCTTCTCATTTGCTCTTAGGGTCTCTATTCAGTCTTTTTAGGCCAGGACTTTCAAGTAACATTAAGCACAGCACTTAAATATGTCACTGTTTTAAGCTACAACTATAGCATAAATCTCATGATCTATTGGTACCTCACGGGTCTAGCATTTCTAGCATAGACTAGTATTACAGAAAATCTAAATTATCATCTGTCTTGAACCCCTGAAGAGAAAACAATAAAAAATAATTTTATGATGCCATAATGACAAGAATAATACTTCACTTCATCTGGGAAAAGATGTCTTCCAGACTTCTCATTAATTCTTTTTTAAAGCCAGATGAAATATAAAAGCTCTGCAAAGTTTCATTCATTTTGTTTGTGCAGGGTAAAGTTTTCTTTATAGCAAATATACAGAAAATTTATCACTGTGAAGAGTCCACTTCCCTTAGCCTCTTGCTATATGAAATCTGCAGTTGCACTTCTGATTTGTGGGACAATTGCAAACTTGGTGCCTTTTTTGTAGCCACTAGAGTAGCATCTCCACACTGCATGGAGGATTTGGCTCAGGCTAGGAACTCTGCACTGGATGGGAGGAAAGAATCGGTGCATTCAAACCTGCAGGAAATGGACTTGGACAAATACTTGGAGCAAAATTCAGAAGCAAAATGAGTAATGATTTGTGATATGCCCCAGTAGTTTAAATAGATCCTGGGACCTCTGTTCATCTTCCTGTTGTGAATATATGACGACTCGGAGTCATTTTGGCACACAGACAACATGCGCTCCTGGTGTCTCATTCAGATGAACCTTATCCCAGCAGTAACATCATCTCTATGTTCAGGTGGTGTGGGCACAGAAGTGTTTAGAAGATACGTGTGCTACATAAAAAAAGGAAGGTGGAGCAACCATGGGTTAGTTTAAAAAAGACATCCTACAGCTGCAAAGTGAAAGAGCTTATGGGAGGCTACTGTGCTGCAGGTCCACCTGCTGGTCTTGCAGCAGTCATGGGTTGCCTTAAGTGGACATGTATGTGTGTGCTTGTCTCCAGTAATGTAAGAAATTTAAAGGACATTACTTGACTGAAGTAGAGTCCTGCCTGTTGTAAGCACTGCAGGACCCACCGAATATCTGGAAGTAGAACCAAGTTCCTAACAAAACTCTGAAAAAGACAGAAGTTATTCTCTACTAGACCCTCAGGATGGGAATTAATTTCTGTTCCCTGTATCACTCATCACAGTCTCCAAATGTGCTCTTAGAAAGGAAGGCAGTTCAATGAACATATCCTTTCCGAATCTTCCAGCCTGTCAGATGCTGGTAGAGTGACACCTGTACCAATCTCTCTCTTTCTTTAAAGACTGAAGAGATTTTATCTGATGAATGCTAAAGAAACAGACTTAAAAATGCAATACAGTTTTTACAGTTAAACAATAAAATCCATCCATTATGGGTACATGTGAGTAGAGTAGAGTACACTTAGATGTTCCAGATCCCAGATTTGCCAGGCATTTCTGTAACTTTGGTCAGATAAAAAGTTCAAAGTTCTGAGGGAAATACTTGTAATTTGTGATGGGATGAACTTATAACTTGGACTTTGTTTCCTCCTAATACAGATTACATGTATGTAAACTAACCCCAAGCATTGTACATAGGAAGTTTCCACACTACCATCCTCACTAGAGTCTACTACTTTCTGCCTTTGGTTTCTTTGGAAACCAACCAACCAACAATTAATTACTTATGTTTTGGTGCTTTCCCTTGCGATCATACTGGTACTGAGAAGCAGGAAGGACAGTTACAAAGGCTGTTTTGAACTTTATTGAATCTGATGAACTATCTGGTTTGGGCTCCATTTAAATTTGTCAGGAGTAAAAGTCCCCTGTCATCTTTTCCCTTTTCCACACACAAATGAGATCTTCACACAATTCAGAAACTGTGCTAGGTTTGAAGACAAATGCAAGAGCTGCCCATCAGCTCATTCACCAACCAGCTAACCCAGTCAGCTAACTCCCAGTCTCCCTTCTTCCATTTGTCTGTTTAACATCGCTCGGTTATGTCTCCAATGTTGTCAAAACACATTTCAACTAGCACAAAGATCCAGCAAGAACTGGATGCCCTTGCAAGGGTGTGGAAGTTTCTGTCTTCAAACGTGCACGGGCAGGGGGAGCAGCAGCTCCAGCCCCAGAGCGATGTGGTCCGAGGGAGGGAGGGGTGGCAGCAGTGGGGTGCAGCACCTCTTGGTTTCCAGCAGCTGCTTCTACAAAACTGGTCCAGACCGCTCCGAGCGCACCTCCCCTGGACCACTGATGTGCACCCAGTCAGCTGGATCCCAAGCTGCTAACATGTCTGTGCTAGGTTATTTTACCTAAAGGTCTGGCATACACGAACTATGAAAATCTGCACGTGGTTTAAAGTAGAAGTGGTCAAATCAATATTCCAAATAGCATTTATTATAAATTTACGTATGGCCATCTCAGAGTTTTTCCTTTACAAACTGAATAGTTGGATGAGTGTTTTTGAAATGAAATCTAATTGGCTAATTATTCACTTTATTTATTTACAATTTAATTTCCACATTGTATGATGAATCACCAGAATCAGTCTGTAATGCATCTGCTGACTGGATAACTACTTTCATTTTGGTTTTTAATAACAAATAAGTTACATCTATTTTTAAAAGATTTTAAACAAATCTTTAGGATTGCTAACTCTGTAAGTAAAATTCACCGAGCTTTTGAGCTTTGATACCATTTTAATACCCTGCAATTCTCCAAACAGTCTGAAAAACAACAGAAAGTCCCATTATGATCCAAAAGAAGAAAAACAATGCTTCAGGTTTAAAAAGAGAGTCACATTTTTGATTCCTTTTTTATACGCCGTTAACTTTATATAGAGTTACGGTATAATGTGATAGTAAATTTATACCCCTCCATTGTCACCTGTTCAAAATGCATCGGCATATTTAGTATTTTTTTTGCTGTTTTTAAATCTCCATCAGAGCCTGTGTGAGAAGTGGAATAAATAAGCAGCCACGTTTTCCCATACTGGAAAAGTTCCAGAAGGGAAAGGGCTCTTGACATTACAGAGCTAAAGGAGTTTTCAAGACACTTTCTATTTCCATACTCGTTCTTTTGTATGCTAGGTTGCCTGCCATTATGTTTATGTAATTCTGACAGTGTTCTTAATGACACACTAACAGATTGTAAAACACGCTGCTGGCATTTACTTGTTTTTTATATTTTTAAAACAATGTCCTTCATGTAACAGTAGTTAAGCGCGGCAGAAGGACATCATTAGAGCCATGGTTAAACTGTAATTTACACCATTAGGAAGGCAGGAGCAATTTTTATTGCCTGGCAATTTTCTTGCTGAAATATTTGGACCATATGGCTCAATTTGTGTAATAACCTTAATTTCAGCACCCTTCAGGTCTGCCTCCATCTCCTACGGAATGGTAAAATGCGGTTTAGCAGAAAAGGCAACTGTCTATACTTAGAGAGTTGAGATTAATAACATGTCACGTCCTGTTTTTGGTGAAGGAATTCGAACAGCAGCCAGATGGTATCTCTACAAATAACTGTCAGGGGTCTTGATCTAATCAATACAATGTATTAATACATCTCCCTTCGCTGCTTCTCGAGGGGCTAGCGTGCAACATCTGGAAAGATTGGGGGGACCGCCAAGTAGAAAGCTGATCCTTTTCAGAATCAAACTGAGCCCAATTAATTTTTCATGTATACTTGATAACTGTTTCATAATGAGCTATGCGTCTTGACGGAGTTAGGGTTGGCGGCATGAGCGGCTTGTGCTTCCTATCCCCATTCAGTCCACTTACAGAAACCAACCCATTAATCAAACTATCTGGCATAAAACTGAAATCTCAGCTCAGCAAGAGATCAATAACCATCCTTAAAAAAAAAAAAAAAAAGAAGCAACAACAAAGACCCCACCGCAGAACAAGGCTTTAGTGGGCAAAAGTATCCAGGCATGACATTAGTAATTACTTTAACAAAACCCAAAACTCGGAACCATACTCACCTGACAGGCACCTATAACACAGAATTTAATATTAGCTTCCTGTCAAAAAGTAACATTTAAGTCCATTAAAAATACACTGCCATTCTGCTTTCTAGATACAGAGGCCATCTGGCCCCTATTCACCATAATTGCTGTTATAGTCTCAAAAAATAATATTGATATAGTGCTGTAAATTAACAGACAGACACCCATTCCCACTCCCAAAGAGCTTTCTGTTGATAAACTCATGTTTTAGCACTGTGCAGGAATTAGGGTCTCACCCCCTAGAAAAAGAGTGTGGCAAGATTAGACATGCATTCCAGTGCTTTTTGTAAAGTCTGAAAGGAGGAGAGAAAGAGGTCACTTGGCAGGCAGAAAATGGGAAACCGCAACAAGCACAGGGGAGACGAGCTGGAATGAGGCTGTGAAGCTGTGTGATGGGAATGGATTCAAAAGGGAGCAGTAAAGAGAAAGGACAGGAGGTCAGCTGAGAATACTAAACTTATCTTGCGTAGGACACCCCACGGCTGTTTGATGAGAATGACTTTGGTGACTGTAGACCTGGATTAGATTCAAATGGAGTTCCCAGCGGTACGAGGCTCTATATTATATTAACAATTCCCACGAGTCATATGGCTTGCTCTTGCTTTTTTAAAAAAAGAGGTAGGGTTCTCTGTTTATTAAAATTACCCATCGCTTGTTAAAATTCCCTATGAAATATAAGCATATGACATAACACTTCTCAGCCAATTTGAATACGAGACCTTATCTGCAGAGGGGTGCGGGGCAGGGGGATAGGATGGGGGGTGGGGAGTGGCCTTTCTAATTATCGGCTGAAGATTTCCTGTATCTGTAGTTGTTGGGCATGACCCTGGGGATTTTAGGAAGCTGCCCTATGACTTTACCAACAAAGCGCGTTATCTTGGAGTTGCCCGATACATCCACTTAAGAATGTTGGTTAAACGTGAATTAAAATCTAGTCAAATCCAATTAAGCATTTTTAAACAGATATCTAATTTGAAAACCAGCTGTACATATTACCCAACAGATTTCCACCACCTCCTTGTCCATTTTTATTTCCTACTTATATATAAAAAAGCATCTGTAGGTTACCAAAACTTTGTTTTTAAAGCAGATTTAGTGCAGTCACACGCAACGTGGCACAAAGGGAAGAATGTCCCTCACATTGTATCTTCCTATCAAATTCTACTTAATAAAGTGAAGGTTTGTGGGGGTTTCTGTTTTTTTTATTTTGCTTTTACAAATTAGAAAACATCCTGTCAACGGTGTTTTTCTACAGTGCCTGAGTAGCTTAATCTTATTCTCACAACTGAAATGCAAGACACGGAAAAACATCGTAGAGAAAAGCATAAATATAAAGCATATATAAAAACATATATAGAGAAACAGCATGTGGAGCATTTATACAACCTCATTTTAGGCATCTGCCTTTAATCTTTGTCATGTGGTCACCTATTGTCTTATGACTGCAGATGCACAAACTGAAAAGATTACCACTTCCAGACTGCTGCCCACCACCATCTTTCTGTCAAGAGGGTACCATCTTTTAAATCTGTCAAGCTGCGTAATCCCATTGTGTGGGTTAGGAAAGACCGGCTGGTTAAGCAGCTGAAAATCAACCACCTCCTTTTGACTGACACATGCCAGTAGCAGCACACAAGTGCACTAGAGGAAAGCAGTCTCATGTGAACTGTTGCAGCCCAAAGACGGTAAACGTCCATGCCTTAGATGTTCTGGACGTTTCATGGTCTATAGAGGACATTCATGCCCTTAACTAGGTTAGATGCCTGAAGTCAGACATTGTAAATATCCCTTGAAAGACCTAATTCTACATATGTTTCACTCATCAAAAAAAGACCTAGGGAATGGGTGAAAACTGGATCTTGCACAAGGAGAAACCCAAGGATAAAATACATGAGATATTTCCAAATAGGTAACTAATTTATTTGTAGAAAAAATTACCTATTGATCCAGGCACTCTAGTCTAGTCAATCTAGACTGTGCGATTAGGCATGGTCAGACATAACCCTATCAGTCTTTTTACTTCTGGTCCAAAAATTTATCGAAGGGCAAAGTTATGTTAACTTCATGTTGCACACTGAATTAGGGAGAAACTACTCAAGAAAAAAATGTAATGAAATAAACTCCTTTGCTGTAACCTTCACTAATTCAAATCACCAGTTGCCTGACAACATATTAAGACCTCACAGGCACCAGATAAACCTTTCCCTGCTACCCCGCATCCTAACTCACAAGGATTCTTTCATTCTTGGCAGAGTTTCAGCAGGGTCTAAAGCTATGTTTCTGTGTGGCTGCTGAGAGCATCCAGGAGACACTGAAGTGGCCTTGGTTACAGCAAGGATGGTATAAATAGAAGAGCTGAAGCCTCTCTCTTTCTCTCTCACTCTTCTCTCATCCACTTCTATTACCACAGTACTTCAAAACCATCAAAGTTGTGCAACAATCCATTTCATCCTTTCTGCTCTAATTAGGCAATTCTACGTGTCTGTCTTGATAGGTGGGGCTTACTGGAGCACTTAATCAGTTTCTGGAGGGGCATCGTAGTGCCAATCCAAATGCTTATTTAAACAGAGCTGTAGTGCCAAATCCAGCATATTCTGCAGCAGCATGGAAACAACAGAATCTGTGAGACACAGATTGCCTCACACACTTATTTTTTTTTTTTTTAGCAGCCTTCAATGTGAAGGAGCACTTGTCCTGTACTCATCCTGTCTAAGCTTAACAGGTCTAGAGATTAAAACACAGGAAGCATTTTATATTATTGGGCTTTCCTGGCAAATAAAACAATTACAGCAATTCCAGTACAAGCCCTTCCTGAAACTGTGCTAACGAGGCTTTGAATCTTAAAAACTGCATTTAAATCAAATGATTCATTTGCAAACCCATCACATACAGCACACACGTAGTAGGTGTGGGTCATTTCATTGGAATTAGAAAGCAAATGTCTCTATACATGAGAGGTCACCAGTTGTTGTAAGTTAAAATCTTTTCACTGTTAGGCATAATTAAAATACTCTAACAGTGGTTTCAGTAATTTAAACATTGCAGTATTGTTGTAATATTTTTCTAGGCTTCAAGAGTTCACAATTGTTTGGTCCAATCAAATCTGGGAACACTGGAGAAGTTATCACCCATCAAGGTAATTACTTTCAAGTTGAAATAATTACTCCATCAATGTTAATGGTCTTTCAACTTCAATAAAGCACTCACCTGCCGATAATCACAGCTAACCTCTTGCTCTCATGCAATTCCCTCTCTATTTAGCAGGTTATATTGCAGCCGTTAGAGTGGTCACTTGTCCTGAACAGCTGCTGAATTTCACTTTGATCGGCTGTGAACCATAAAAAAATTAGTCATCTGTGTATGATTTCCCCCTAACCCATAAGCCCTTGCAGAGCGAAGGATACGATCTTTTGGCTGTACTAGGGCACTGCTGAGCAGCCATCTTGTTTCTGGTCATGGCTACTTTCCACCCACTAACAGCAGCAGAGTAGCCTAATTAACTTTTGCCCTTCGCTGCCGTTTACAGCTTTCATTCTTTGCTAAGTAGCCCATCTTCTGAATTTATGGCATGTGCAGGGATTCCTCCATTTACTCTTATCTTGTTTTCTTAGAGCACAGTCCATTTCCCAGGCATCTGGAATAGGCATGCATAAAAAAGTTTCACTGGTCCCTCTCTTTGGCATCGTTTTTCTTATTCTTGTGGCTATGATCTTCATTCCTTCTTCTATAAGGAAGCTGTTGTATACAGTCCTGAATACTGCACTACTGAATAACATTATGTACCAGGAAGTTAATAACTACGCGGTATCTCATCTCTAATGCTGCCAAATGTTCACCGGTCTATATGAGGCAACAGAAATGAAGGCTCACGCGCAGATGTATGACGTATTTCTGAAAGTGATGAATAGCAAGGAACTAACTCGGGATGCAAGATTCCAGGTATCTGTAAAATCCTGCATAGCAGGCATGTGTAATGGCAGTACCGGCCACTTAAGATTATTTGTGATATATTTCATATGAAGTTTTTCAGCAAGTAGACATTATTTTTACTTTTGTTATATATTCGATATACAAATTACTGTCTGGTTATAGCAACATAATCACACAAGCCAAAGCCTAATCCTCCTACCAAAGTCTCTATTATTATTGCTATTGGGCAATATGTCTACAGATTTCCCTACCACAGATGAAGCATCTGCCAACAGGAGCTTGGCCAGTGTAGTTATATACCACCTTCCCAAATAATGTAAGGTAAGCCAACATATGTTCTCAACTGTTAGCGTAGCTGCATCCAAACCAGAGGCTTTGCTGAGGCAGTGATATCAGCTGAGAGACGTGTTAATTTTGTACACCACAAGCTGACATAGCTATGCCAAAAAAGCCTTGTAGGGTAAACATGGCCTGAGCGCCTCATACTGCAAAACACATTGTGAGTAGATCTGTGCTTCTAGGTAGGCGCAGGTGGAAGATTTCCCAGGAATAAGGCCTATAATGCTTACACCTATCTCTCGCATCCTGTAACAAGCACATTTTACTTTGAGTTACACTCTGCTCGGGTGGATTTGACACATGGAGGCATTGATTCTATGTAGTAATAATAATGGTGGTCACTGCCCATAGCAGGCAGATTTTTTTTTTTTTTTAATAACCCTCATCTCTGGATGCTTTTCCTTCTCCAAGCACATTCTAATAGCTACATTTTCTTACATTTTTTACTCATCTTCTTGGCTTTGAATTCTCCTGCTCAAGACAATATTGAATATTATTATTTAATATTTAATATAATCATCAGGGGAGAAACAACATTACACACCCACAAAACATCTACCAAGGAAAAGTCCAAACTTACCCACAGTTTTACCTCACGGCAACATTTGGAATACAACAATCAAAGAGCTGTGATGCCTTGATGCCATTTGGCAGGTACTGGCTTTATAATGAAATCAGCTCTGGGTCCTATGTTCACAAGCTTAAGCCCTAAGTTCACAAGAGTGAGAAGTTTGCTTTGACAATCTAGTCACTTTATGCAGATTTCTGTAAATGAGAACTTACTGTCAATCTATTCCTCTATAAACACATCTGTTTCATGCTAATGCTGTCAGTAAGACACTAAATACCATTCTTTCTTTAGAGGGTTAAAAGGAACTGGGAAGACATCGCAGGAGACACTTGTATTGCTGTAACCAGTCTTGACTTGACTTTGTTCTGCAAATAAACCAGAATGTCAGTTTAACTTGCTGTCACCTAACATCTGTCACTACACTCCTGGCCAAACAAGCTAGGGAAATGGGCGACGCTGCTCTTCAACTGCAAAGCATCAAAATGGCTCATGTGTACTTCACTTGCTTCTAACAGTGCAGGGAGATCCTCCTTTCATCTGAGTGGCAGCAGCTTTTGCTCTCAGAACTGAGTTCTCATTTTCATCTCCATAGGTAGCGTACAATTTCAAGGGGTCAGCGATAACCTTAAGGTACCAGACAGCCATACCTTTGACACATTAATTCAAATACAGCTTAATGTACCTTAACTGGGGAGCGAATAACTGCATTTTGGGAAGGTAGAGTGGGTAAGTCCGTCAAATAGTTTGAAAACGCAGAAGATGCTTCTCATTTGGCTCTGGAAACGGATGGAAATGAAGCTGTCAAATTAGAACAGTCTGCAGGGATATTAGCGAGAGCTTAATTTGTATCCTGCAGCGTTGCAAGGATTGTATTTCTACTTTAGGTTTTGGTCAAGCTTCACGTCCTGTGGCAGGCAACCAGGGTTGACAAGAGCAAGGGTGGTATTGGCTACCGTGATTCTAGCACTGCTTTTTTTCTGGAATAACCTAATGGGATAAGAATGGAGTCTAACAGATCAAATAAAGGACCGAACTCATTGCTCACTTAATACTTTAAGTCTTGCTTGTAACATGGAAGCTTGTGTGAGAGAATGACTAATGGCGTATCCCACGAGGGAGCTCCAATAGAGATGCTTTAGGAGATTAAATGATTTAGCCTAGTACCCCTGAAAGCTATATTTTAAAGGGGCAGAAGTTTAATCATTGGAATGCTAGTTCCTTCAATAAAATTACATTTTAATTAAAGTGTCTCATGCACAAAGCTACAGTTAAGGGTATATCAGCAATTTAATGATAAAATTCTATTTTTAAGGGGTTATAACTTTGAAAGTTGGTGTCCAGGTTTTTGCCTGCTAGGATAATTGACCTGACCTCCTGAAGATATCTTTGATAACAGGACTCTGTGCACTTTATGTCAATAACTTTGATTCAAAGCTTTAGACATTCTGCTATATTCAGAAGAGGTAGGATTCAGATCTCAGCTCCTTGGTATAAATCAGCAACAGCTCTATTGAGTTAATGTAGTTGCAACAGCTTAAACTGAGTGCAACTGATGGAAGAGCTGTGCAGAAAGATTTCTCTTCAAAGGGTAGTATAATATTTAAAAACAAAAAGGGTAGCAAAAATAATAATTGATAAGTGTTTACGACAAAGGACAGCAGAAAAAAATGCACAAGTCAGCTTCACTGCAACACTAGTAGAACAGCCATACATATGCTGCTAGAATGTCATTTTGATTCCGGATAGTGTTTGGGGAAAATAAAGGAATTTGGAGCCAGGAAAATACTAATTCAGTAAATAATAGCTTGTTAATTTGAAAGGCTTTTAACTGATGCTGTTAAAGAAACACACTGTGGCAACATTATTTAAAAGGCCATTTTGGTAGGTTTTATTACCCACAATACAACCATCTTGGACATTTTCTGTTGTTGTTGGCATGCTTAGAAGACATTGCAATGCATGACTGGCCAGGTCAATTCCAATGCTCAGCAGCACGTTGCATGCTGCTGAAGCAGAGTATTAGGAGAAGCCCTGTCGTTTCGCTGGTTTGGAAATCTTAGGTGTCCCATCACAATTATGATTGTGATAATTTTTTAAAAAACAAGTTAAGGGAGCTAAGTACCAAAATCCTACTGAATGTCAGTAACTTTAAAATCCCAATCTACTTTTTAAAACTTAACATACAGTACAATGTGAATGCAACTGTTTCAGAAGCCAAAAGTATATATTCCTATCATTCAGTTCAGGACCTGTTTTCTTTTTCTGAAAAAGATGTATTACAAACATAATCCTTTTAGGCTTCCAGGAAGCTGGACACAAAACTGCTTTGGAACCATATGATCACAAGAGTATGTAAGATTACTGAGCTGGAAACATCTCCCACCTTGTCATGTCAAGATTTGTCTAAGGGAGTTACTTAAAGATTACTATTGGGTATTCCAGAGAAAGCTCTTTAGGATCCTACTTGAATGTCAAACACATACTTTATAATTGGGGTAATTAAGAATTTAGGAGATTTCTGCTGTTATTCAATACAAGCATGACCTATGAATATCATTTAGGGAAAATTCCAAGTTTATGAAATTGAGGTGTCACTGCTGAGGAAAGCCAACTTCATTACAACCTCCTTAAACATTTTCTAAAACTTACTTTCAGTGCAGCAGCTCTCCTAATATACAGCAGTTCAGTTCAACTATCTACAAGCTGTCTTTCTATAGAAAGACGAGAATGTAATATATAGGTGGGAGGAGCAGTGGTAGCTACACAAAACCATAACCACTTCTGTCACTGATTTACATAACATTGTTAGTTCACAAAACAACATGCTCTTTCCTGAGTCTAAGCCTCCACATTCAGAATAGAAACATAATATTCATGTTTGGAAAGCCCCTTGTAGGGAAAGACACTTTAGGAGTCCAAAGCAACACTCTCAGGGAAGTACACGTAAGGAAAGTAGAAGTAGATCTGCTTTTATTACTGATGAATGATGAGGGAACCTGTAACTACGTTGCATATATGAACTATGTAATTACTAATGAATTCATTCACTTTGTGATTCCAACTGAATTGCAAAACTAGAATTATATACAAGGAGGACTGATTCTATTGTTATTTGTGCAGGTGCTGTGAAACTGTTTCTACAGTCAGACAAAAAGCTCAGGACAGTCTTTTCAGATCAAGGCTGACAAAGTTAGATGCACGTGCTTAATTCCTCCAGACGTGACCCATCTATGCTTTTGAGTAATCTACTTGCCTCTACCAAGAATTAGATATTAATGTGAAATATTTCAGTCTGCATTGGGCCAAACACAAAATTTAAACTAACAAAACTACCGGCATTTGGATAACCCACTTTTCTTATCAGTGTTAAAAGAGATTTTAAAATACCACAGAGATCAAAGCAGAGTAAAAACAACTTAATACTGGTTTTGTGTTCCAGTTCTTACCATTACGGTTAGTGCTGTAACAGCTGGGATGCTAAATGTTGGATCGCTGCGTTTTTCTTGATAGACTACTCGATACAGAGATATAACACCATTGGGAGAGACAGGCTGGGTCCAGTTCAACTGCACTGAGTATGCACTCGTTGCTTGTGCCCAAGGGGCTCCCATGCCCTGTGGGGAAGCCTCCAGAGTTTGGGTTGAAGCCCACAGGCTGTCCACTGACCCCACAGCATTTTGAGCTCTGACACGATATTCGTAGAGAGTAAAAGGCTGCAGAGCATCAGATGCATCAATAAATTCCAAAGCTCCTTCAGCCCAGATGAACAAAAGCAGCTCTTCTTGCCTGCCCACAGGACGTCTGAAATTAAATCAAAGGCAACGTGTTTAAAATTTAAAATAACTTTAAGAGTCCCACGGTAGTAGATCCTGAAGTTCAACCTGTACCTATACATTACACACACACAAGGAACTGCTTATCTATCTTTGCATCTTAAAAGTATTTCCCTGAACTTGTGTTAGGTGCTGAGTAGTGAAGATGAGATTTTTGAGGCAATCATTTAATTATTCTCATTTATCTGGAAGAATACTATAAAACATGCCAAACAAGCGTGCTGTCACAGTCCGTAGTAGCAGAGTAGCAATAGAACAGCGTATTGTCCTTTTAGGATAGGACACATCAGATATGAGACGTTCAGAATTTAGAATGTGAAATTTTAAATCCATGTGTAGTTCCTAAGTAATGACTTGAATTTCAATATGGGTGCAAGTTTTCAACATTTCTGAAAATCAAACTGTTTATGGAGGTACTTACTTCAGGATCCCTCATTTATGGAAAACTTATGAACAATTTACTTGAGAAAAATGTTACCTAGTGAACAAGGGATAAAAATATTCCATGACGCCCTCAAAACCAAAGCCATGCACTTTTAAATTCTGGTTTGCTCATAATAAATATCCCATTTGTACTTGTGAATGGTGTAAGAAATCCCTTGTGCAGAAACTTAGCAGAATTTGCAGCTCCACCACAAAAAGTCATTAAAAAACCCCCAACTCATCACAAGTAGTGCTTTCTGTAATAAACTACATATTTTTTCCAATGCTGTTTTTGTTTTAAAATGCAAACTTAAGATATATGAAGACAATTCACTGTATAAGCTTTTGGCACAATGTGGTTTTATTTTTGCACGTACATCTCTGTATGTACAGACACATGCACATATGTATACACATATGTACGTATATATAGCATTCTGACTACAGATCTGCTTGTGTTAGACCTGGTGATATTCTGAGTATCAGAGGAGATAACAGATGATCCTCAGCCCCTTTCTAACATGGTCCCTTCTAGTATATAATTTACAACAGTTGTAATAAGGCAACCACTCATCTTCGAAACAGAGTTATCAAATCAATTCTTTCACTTGGCATAAAAATGTTTGTGTGAAATTAAGTTGGTTACATTTAAACACTGTGATAAATCTCAATGACGGTTGTGCTGTACTGCACATGAATTTAAGTATTTCCCCTACTCTTCACAGGAACCTTGGCCTTTGCAGAACGTAAAAGCACTTTCACCCTCCATGCCAACAACAAAAAACCAAATTACATTATCTGCCACTTTTATTGCAAGTAGGGCAAATTTTCAGAAGTAAAATTGGTTTGTCGGACTACTGGGTGTCATCACCACTACACACACCGAGAAGCTGAAGAACATTTCTTTGGCAAGAGAAAAATCTCTATTTCACGGAATTCTGTCGGACTTTATTTTGTTAGATCAACCCTAGGAATTACTTTAGAAATACAAAACACAACATTTTTTAAAAACTGATAAGCTTAGCTGCTTGTAATAATATATACCCAGGTATTTACAGGCAAATATGAAGAATACAATGAATACATGTGTGTACACAGCTGTTTATTCATCCTTTGTGTATATGCAGATATATAAGGCATGCATGAATACATTCTTTTCTTATATGAAGCTAAAGAATTTTTGCTAAACTCTGAGATAAGCAGGCTATATGGACACTGTTTAGTTTAAAAGGTTTAAAGTGTGATTTAAAAAAAAAAAAAAAGAAGAGTTTTGAGGTACAACGTCTCTCATGTAGTGAAATAGGCAAGTTATAAGATTTGTTGATACTGAGACTCAGTTGGCAGAACTGGGTGAGGAATGGCAGGTAGAACAGGCAGGAAAGATTCCCTAGCAATTCTCTCTCTTGCAACAAAATGTCTGGAAGAGTCTGGGTACAATATTTCCCATTGACTCCAAGATTCCATCAGCTATTTTTAATACACTTCCCCATGCTCTATTGTAATGGCAAATCAAGCCTTATGCAGAACTCTCCCTTAGATGCTGTTCACTGACTTAATGCAAGACACATAATTCTGAAAGGTGAATCGCTACTATGTCTTTCTTCTGCACCTGAAAATATAGTCTTTTCCCTACAGAAAAATGGAGATTTTTTTTAAAAAAATCTCTGTAGATAAGTGAAAAAGAGTATATTTTAGTGCAATAAAATCACATTTAATATGTTTTGTCTGACCAAGCAGTATGGCGCTTAGATGAATACACAAATTTATGTTTTATAAATTTTCAAAACTCTGTGATAAACAGTTTTTTCACACTGAAAGATCAAATATGCCACCAACTGCAAGCTCATCCACGAGCAAAGCTGTACAATGTAGTGTGGTTAAGTATTTAGATCTTATTACTGCTGAATATTTAATGAATGAAACTTATGGTTAGGTAAATGGTTCCATCTGTAGTGCTAAAAACCAGAATATCTTCATGTATGAATAAACTTTGAACAGAAGTGGTTGAACAGTCTGTAATCATTACAATCGTCTTAAGATTTAAGATTCAACTGCTCATTTAACTGGAAGTGTTTCTTATGTACAATGAGCTGCAAAGGAGAATAACATTTCCAAGAGCTGGAAGCTGTCTCTTAATCTGCATAGTCTGATTTGCTGCTTACATTCATTTTAAAGATGCTCAGATACAGTTATTTTTATAAGGACAAATTCTCCCTGCCCCACTGCCAATCTGAGCCAGATGACATAAAGAGGAGAATATAATCTTCTTTGTGACAGATAACTATAGAGCTGTATGCAGACAACTGCAGCAACACTAACTGCAACACTCACCCCTCAGCTTTCTTATGTGGAAGGAGACTCAGTGAATCCCTGAGGTCTTACAGGTCAACCCAGAATTATTCTTCACACGTTTACCTTTCACCATGCAACAAAAGTACATGTTCTAGCAGTGCCTGGTGTTTTCCTTGCCAGAGTGGTAGTGAGTTATTTCTAGAAACACCAAGAACTCCTGGGGTAAAATTCAAACGACTGGGGAATCACACACTGTCAAATGTGGGGGAATAATGCAACATCAGCAATGCTCCCCCTCTACAGTTACATGTCCAATTAACCAAAGCAGCCTCACTCACCATTTGGATTCATCGAATCTATACTAATATAGTTTGTACGTTTTTCTTTTTTTGTTGTTTTTAACAAGTTTTGATGTCAAAAAGTGAACAAAAGGAATTTGAGATTATTGCATGTAATATCCTAGTTTAGATTAGGTATTATATCAATTACAAGTATGAATAAAACCCTTCAGGAGTTCTTATACTCAGTGACATATCCATCCATAAGGATTCTTATGATAAACCGTCTACTAACAGATGTGCCTTGGAAGCTGTCTTTGGTGCAGCTCATGGTTAAGGGTATAAGGGTAAGCAATGAATTAATCATAAAGAGTCAGTCTGGAAGCCTCTACACTGCAAGTCGCACCAGTCAACAGCCACTGAGACATGTCCTCTGTCTTAAATTGCCTGTTGATTTTTCTGCTATGTTTTCACCATCAGGATTGCTCAGCTAAGAGCTATGTTACAATCTCACATACATATACCAAATAATATAATCTTATTGAACGTGACATAGAGAATTTGACAGAAATTCAGACACTCCCTTCAGCAAGAAATGAACTAAAATACTTCTAATTTTACAGGCAATATTTCTTTAAGAGTCATCTCATGTGCATCCTACACAGTGCATGCTGGTGGTCAACAGAGAGCAGTTCCATTAGCTGATGTGACCTATATCTTATTAAAATACAGCAAGAAATACAGCACCTATTTCCATAATATTATTTTTCCAGACTAGCAATTTCTGTGGTTGTCACAGGGATGTTATGTAATGATGAATGGGAAGAGAAGTAGATTGGGTGATTGTCTCATGAACCAGATCTTCTCTCATTCACAATCTCTTCTAAGTTGTGGTCCTTGCTAGAAAAGTTTAAAAACCTCAGATTTGTGTTTAAAACTGCTATATGAATCAAAAATAAAATTTCACCATCTCCTTTATCATAAACTAACATTTTAATTTTTTGGTTTCTAACAAAATGGCTGCAAACTTGCAAGTGCTTTTATGATTCTAGACGAAAGCACAAGTCCTGCCATTTTAATGCAAAGATCTGCACACACACTAGCTCCCCAAGCATTTCAGGTTTTGAGTTAAATGAATTTATTTTGGCGGTGATGCAGTAAGCAAGAGGCACATGATGAAGAAGAAATTACATGCCATAACCTCCCATAGAAATACTGCAGTCTTGCTGCTATAACAATGTAAGGCTATGTGTGGCTACAAAATGAAAAAGAACTATGTGCTTACATCCCATTTCTGATTTTTTTGCAGCTATCTGAGAAAGATTTGATATTGTTGTTGTCTAAGCACATTTAAACTTCAGCTGAAATAACTGCCAAGTGATTCATGCCTATGTAGGTGAATATAACGATTGTATCTGGAGCCCCAGTGCGCCATTTTCATTTCACTTTAAATAAAAAACAAAATGTATCTATGTCAGTCAGTGCCCTTCTGCTGTACTCAGAGGTATCAAACAGGCTACAATTATGATTGTGAAGTGATTGTGTCACATTGGAGGAAGGTTTATTGCTTTTGAGTCTGCTAGGCAGTAACACATTCTGTTTCATATTACTCTTTATATCATTGTTTGGCTGTGACTAGAATAATCAAATGCCATCAAATGCTGTCAAATTCAATTTACAGTATTTTTCACTGAAGCAGGCTTTCTGCATTATATTTCCTGTTTTCCCTTTCTATGGCTGCCATGGAATAGCAGCAGTAATCATCAGCTTTATTTACAAAACCAACAGAGTGAAGACATACCTTGGGCTACAACATACACTTTATTCCTCTTTATACAGGGGAGGGACTTGGGTTTTTTGGTCAGACAATTAAAAACAAAAAAGCAAACAAAAGGATATTTCAAGAGAGCAGGAATTTTTAGAAACTATTACTGTGTTTAAGGCAAAAGTGAATTTATATTAATTACCACTCCTGATTCCAAAAGGTAATTCAATTCCCTGTCTTCGCAGTCACGGCTCTAATATAATAAAATGTCCCAAAGTCTTTGTGGGAGGCTAGGTTCAGCCCAGCATGTGTTTGCCACACATATTTAGAGCTGGAAAAACCAGGAACTTCAGGGTTCAAATCTCCAATACATGGCTTGACTTTTATATTCTCTGACTTTCTGAAGCTATTCAAGAAGCTCCCTTCAGCGAGTTTCTAAAAAAGGGTCAATGGGCACAGCAGATGTCAGTGCTCTGCTACATCGAGACTTCCCTAAACACAGCTACCTATATAGAAAAATCCTCATGCAGAGCTTAGGAAGCTCCTCATATGGAGTGAGGATGTGTCAGTCAACCACCTAGACAGGCCAGCTGAATACAAACACCAAGGAACATAAAAAGATGCACTGTAATCACACCCCAGATTACTTACTTACAAACAGGAACATAATTTATCTTGGAAAATTGCTCTGTGTTAGGAACCTAGATACCTTTTTTTGCCTTTAAAAATCTCAGAAATGGTGAATTACTCCTATTTCCATTCCAAAATTCTCAATCGTCTATCAGAGAGGACTGAAGAATGCACCTAGTGTTCTGGGTAAATACAGTGAGAGTATCTATCTTACAATTTTTGTCTGGCCCTTTGAATTTTTAAAAATATATTTTCACCTGCTTTTTGTTATTTGTAGATGAGGAAGATGATTCTTGTCTCAGCTCTTATTCTCAACTTGTCCATCCATAGATCAGCATCTTACCTTAGCATTTGAAATGTAGTACTTATTTTACCATATACTTCTACGCTTTTTTTCACCTCATAGTATACCAAGGAATAAAGAAACGAACAGTGCAATAAGAATCTGAGGTGACAAAAGCATTTACCTGTGAATAAAGTAGTTAGTAATGATGCCATTTGGTTTCTTAGGTGGTGCCCATTTCACTTCTATGAGTGCAGATCCCATTGCTTTAACGATAGGTGGGCTCAATTGTCTAGGAGGTGCTTCAGCAGTTCTTATAAATGTTTGACCACCCACTCCACAGCCACCTACAAAACCAGAAGTTTAGTTAGTGATGAGAGCTTCTTCCTCCACAAAAAATACAGTAAAAGCAAATCAATGTCAAGTAAAGAAGCTCCTGATGAAATGGTGCCTCATTTCACCTCATTTCATTATTAAATACTCATTTAAATTACTGCGTCTCCACTGATGAATTACTCCTGATTTTCACCAGTGCAAGTGAGAAGAGAATTGTATCCAAAGTATCATTTTAGAAAGACGTATGTCAATAGGATTTTGAAAATTTCCACTAAAGTCAAGGAATTTTGTAATATTTGGGCTCTTTTCTCCTGTTTTTATGACTACTACTTCTTGTTGGTGAACACTTACAGAACTGATTTTGTTCTGTATGCACGTTTTCAAAAATTGTTAAGCTATTTGTGAAGAGCTTTTAATAAAATGGCACATATTTCCTAAAATACATTTTTTAAATCTCCATTTAAAATATTCATGATATAACATGGAGAAATATTTAATGCTTCATTCAGTGCTAGGCTTTCTTTTTACTAGGTAAACATTAGACTCCAATGTGGGAATAAGATTTTATCTGTTTTGCTGAGTTGAATCTATCTGGAAAATCTGCATTTCCTTCCAGTCACAGAGGTGAGTCTTTTAAAATCATCTTACCATTCTGGCATGCTTGTATTCTTATCTCATACAGGGTGTAGGGATCTAGGCCATCGACAAAAGCAAAATGTTCGCGTCCTACTGGCTTCACCAGTAGAGTGGGACTGCTCGCGTTTAGTAAGATGTTGTATTCCAAAGGCATGCTGACAATGAATATCCCTGTTGTGAAACAGAGAAGAACCAGTGATTATCTGAAATACTAACAACAGTGCAGGACAACTTCAAAGAGGCATTCATCCTATGCAATTTTACATGTAAGCCCGCTCTGGAGGTTTTACCTACTGCCTCTTTTGGAAACTACAACCATTTAAATTTAAACTGAAACAGGTCCATCTGCAGATCACAACTAGAAGATAGACATTACAGTTCTTAGTTAAAAATCAAAATTCAATTCAGTCAATGCCTGTGTTGCAATTGCTACTTCTGGGAAGAGTGACCTTATGACTGGGAACCAGGCAGCTCTTATTTCTTTATTTTGCGGGGTGGGGGTGGGGGGACAACAACTGCTAAGCACTGCTGTTTGAATATAGAGTCATACGATCAAAAAAGTGAATTGCCACCATTCAGCAAATTATCCCTTCTTAGCCCAGCAGCAGTAGCTGAGTGTACGTTCTTAGCCTGCTTTAGCAGTAAAGTACAATACACTGGCTTGAACCAACAAACATATCATTTCAACTGATATAAAAACAGTCAGTTTTTAGTTTTTCTTGAAAAAAAACCCTCAATTTTTACTATTTTGTTTTAATTCAAACTTTTTCCCCCATTTTCCCCCCTCTTCCCACGCTGTCAATTCTTAATTTTCCAGTTCTGCTGAGAAGCTGAAAAATCAGTTTTTCCATGACAACAAGCTAAGCCATATGCCACCCCCTCAGAATGACTGGCAGAGGTTCCTGGATCTTCCCTTGTTTCCTCCCACATGACTTCTCAAGGGGCTTTTGTTTGTTTGTTTGTTTGTTTGGATTGGTTTTGTAAGTAGGAAATGGGCTGTAGGCTTTTTATTTTTTGTCCACTATAGACTGTTCCATGCAGACAGCAGCAATTTCATAAAACCAAGACAATAACCAAAGAGTGTCTGTTAAGTGTGTTTCCTTCATTCTGCAGTCGCGTAAGGCACAGTCTTAAGAAAGAACAAAGTACCAAAAAATAATATAGACAATGTCTGAAACAAGTAGACTTTCTGAAACGAGTCAAGATGAATCTGATTAGTAAGAGCACAACATCTACTTTAGACGTCACAGAGATGTCTTTGTGATTGCACCAAGAACCAGATGCCTATGAGCAGTTCTGAGACTTTCCAGATCTTGAGAATCTTTCCATTCGTAACTTTGGAAAACAACTCCATTCTTTCTCCTAATTGTGGTTTTGGTCCTTTTCTGATAAAATATCTCATTGATACCATTACCATGAAGCTAAAAAATAGCATTTTTTTTTCCATTGTTGTGCATCTTTTTAGATGGATTTTTTTAGTCAAGTATGTATGTATGTGAATATGCGCATTAACGAAAGAAAAAAGTTTACAAGAAATCAGAGAGATTTCAAGTTTCTTTGTGATACTATAAACAACTGATATACCTTGGAAGATCAGAAAAATCCTTGAAATACCAAGTTTTTACAATTCTCAGAAGAAAAAGAGGATATAAAAATCCTAAAGAAATAAGAGGCTGCTGCCTCACTAGATGCTAGACAAAGGAAACGCTGTTACACTAAAAAGCTGAAAAACTAGCCCTGAAGTGGAGGCATGACTCCAATCTTATTCAACTGCTCAGCTTACAGGAAAAAAAAAGATGCTGATATTAGTCATTGGAAGAGGTGAAGGGAGAAGGAGACAGAAAGTGCAAAAATCCCACTGCAAAATTTTCCTTTTTCAGTGTAAAAGTTTCAAGGAAAACACCAAAATCTAATCATTAAGAATGGAATAATAGAAACACAACTTTTAAAGACATGCAGGATGTAACAGAGTAAACCTCTGAGGTGATCTTGAAGTAGAGGGCTTCTGCAACAAAGAAAATTTTTTTTTTCTGTGATAAATGGAAGATGAAATGCTCTGGAAGAGCACACTTGAGTGTGCATTGTATAATTATACCAGTAATTAAAGATATATTATTACAGCTAAACTACTCCCCCCCCAATTAGAGTGCCTGTAAAGGACACAACAGAATATCCAAATGTAAGAGCTTGAAATGGTAGACAGCACATCAAATAGAAACCTTTTCTTTAATCTTGCAGTTAAGGTCCCCTTCTTCTCCAGTCCTGACAACAGACCAGATATTTCAGCCAGAAAAACCCACTATCTTATGAAAGTGACACATAATTCACTTTTCTTCATCTGATCAGTGCATTTATTCTAGGCAAAATTCACCAGAAACCTTTGAAATTGGAATTATTCAAAATGCTTGATTTCCCAGGGAATATTAAATACAAACAAGGATAGCTGAATCCAGCCATCAATAAGCAGCAAAAGACACTTATTTCAAAATAATTGACCTATCCATCTCCAATGTTCAGTCCATCTTTCAGCAGAAATACTAAAAAAACCCCAAACAACAAAACCAAAAATCTTAAAATTCTGTTAAATGTTGCAATATATTAGGAATGATACCAATAATAAATATGCTCAGGAGAAAACATGTTCTCAAGAAGTGAACATGAAATTGTAAATAAAACTAAATAAACATCCTGAAAAATTCCAATGTCCAATGGAAATCCTACTACAATTTGATGAAATTCATCAAATGCTAATATCAAAGGATCACTTTATAATCTGAAAAATAAAAAACACAGGCTGGTACGACACAGAAACTTGTAAAAAAACCCCTTTCTTCCAGCAGAGCCTTCAGCATCTGCAGCCAGTCTGAAACTACTACCTTGTGTGCTCTGATGACTGAAGGAAATGAAATGGGCATATTTGTTAAAGTCAGCTGGGAAACCACACGACTTGGTTAGTTCCAGAGTTCATAAATTTATGTCAGAATAAAAGGAACCGTAAAAGCAGAAGTGAACCAATTTACCCTAAGTGCAAATGGCAGTTTTGTTATTTGGTGTCAAAGTTACCATGAGCACAATGACAACCTGCCATAACACATTTTCATGTTCACTAAAGAACAAGGATTTAGTTGGTTAATATTCCCAGCAATACTCTTTTTCATAATTTACAACAACTAGATGCTGATAGGTTATTTAACATTTATGAAGTTAAGATGTAATCAGAAAAACCCTGATTATCTTTACAAATAAAAAAGTTAAATTATTCACTTTTTTTTTCCCCGTGACTTCATTTCACAGCAGGTGCACATTTTACAATGGGACAAGTCAATCAAACAAAACCTTGGTTTTTTGCAGGCATATTTGGGCATCATTTAATGGACAATTCTGTGCAAAACTCTGCAAATTAGGCTTGACGGCTCTGTGTACTTCAAAACTAGGGTAGTTCATAAAATAGAATTTGCAGCACAAGATGCTTAGAATTGGGGGGAAAAAGCCACAGTCTGTTTTACAGACCAGTCACCAAAAATCTGTGTGAAGTCAATTGCTGAAAAATTGTTTAATATGATGTGAAACCCAATCACAATTAAAGCAAAATAGTTGAACTGTTTCACTTATAGTAAACAAATAATAAAATAAGAATGTCATATCTTTTATTTAAAAACAAGTAAGTGTAAAGTTATATTTTAATATTTAACTTCACAAAATACAACAATCTATTTGGCTTCCTGAGATTAAGTATTTACATTAAGCTTCAAATATCCAGATATCTCATTCTGGTTGTATCAAGTATTCCCAACAAGACTCTGAAGACAATAACAGCTGAAGATGATGACTGCTTTCAAGACGCAGAAATTTAGACATTGAGCTTCAAAATTTGTCCTACAGTGATGTGGAGCAAACAATAATTTACATGAGAAAACAAAAATGAGGAAACGTAATACTGGCTTAGCAAAAGTCAGAACTTATTAGGCCACCAATAAAGGAGAAACCAGGTTAGTTAGGGAAGCTAAGAGACAAAGCTAAGAGACAAATAAATGTCATTCAAATACCAAATTTGATCCCAAGAAGAATAAAGTAGGAATCCAGACATGTTACACAACTTTCATTCTAATTGATAAGCAAACCCAGAGGTGGATGAAGTAGAGCGTTACAACATGATGAAAGAAGACGTTTTAATCCAGTTGATCATTAACGTCTGAAGCAAGTAACCTAGGAGCAGAGGACAGGATCCTATTTCTTTTGAGCATGTTCAGCTTTCATGGTATCACCAGCAACTGAAGATTTCTAGAAGAATCATGCCCCCAGTGAAGACCAGTGGGGTGCTCAATGAGTTGAAATGCAGGATGGCTACCTGCCTACCTATCGATAACATTTATGGATATGCCTTGGGAGAATTATGTGGTGGTGGTTTTTTTTTTTTTCATTCAGCTTTTCTGCTTCTATCCATGGCACTAATAGTTGTTCCATAATAATTGTAACAAATCCTTCTGTAGCATATCAGTGAAATGTACCGTACCTTTGAGGTCTGTGCACTGAGGCAATGCAACACAAGATAATAGGATACCTATTTCAGAAAATAAAGTCCTATTTTCCATAGTGAGTGAGGTGTGTCAAATATTTTTTTCTGAATCCATCACTTTAACCACTACTTGGCCACCTTGCTATTTAGCTAAGTCAGGAGTTTTGAAATGTTACATATCTATAAAGTTATAAGATTTAGATACATTACAGATGTTGAAACATTATAATTAAAGCCATCCAAAAGGAACGTCTGTGTAATATGATGCCTATAATTAATCCTGAGTGTGAATATTTGATCCAAATTTATTACAGCAGATAAGAAGATAGAATGCCAAGCACCCCTGATATCCACAGATAGGAAGACACTATGATCAACTACCCTCTCATCAAAACTTGGTTAATAAAAAGCACTTTTTTCATGGACACTGTATCAATTAAAACAACTGTCTCATCCAAGAGGGACTGCCAATCCTTATAATAGAAACTGCATCTGGATTTAAAAGGGAAAGCTACATTATCTCAATATAGCCTATTGTGAAACAGGGATTCATAGACAGAAAAAAACAGATCAGAAAAAAAACCCCCTTACTCCATGCATAATGACATAAATAAGGATAAAAAGTTGTGTACCCTTTTGGCTAATCCTACCAAGCTGGAGATGTATGTGGCCCCAGAGTTCTGCATGCATAGGACCTGTTAATGGCATGTATGCCATTGCAGAAGATCAGAACCTCCAAAATAAACCTCCACCTGTATCCCCTGCAGTCTTCCTCCTGGGAAAAAGCAGTAGGAGCATAACGGTCTCAGAATGAGCATCGAGCAGGATTATGAATGGTCAAGAATTAATTTCCTAGCTT
Source organism: Grus americana (assembly GCF_028858705.1). Lineage (NCBI taxonomy): Eukaryota > Metazoa > Chordata > Aves > Gruiformes > Gruidae > Grus > Grus americana. Next base: position 102,598,853 of record NC_072854.1, read on the forward strand.
CTGCATATAGCTATAGTTCTGCACACAGGGTTTCTTTTAATAGCATTTAGTAACATTTCTCTGGTGTTAGTAGTCCCCATTCCCGTAAGAATGATCAGCTAGTGGCCCTGAGGTGCTATAACAAAAGGAACAGAAAGTTTTGCTTTCCTGTCTATCCAACAGGGGTGCTGTGTGAAAAACAATCCCGTTGTTTAGACTTAAAAACTGAAAATTGGCCCCACAACGGGAAGGCAGAGAGGAAGGGACTGAGTCACCAAATATCCATGAAAGTGAGGTAAGTGTTCAAGGTGTGTCCCAGTACCTGGGAAGAGGGACATGTGCCTTCCCCTGACTGAGAAGAATGATCCCTACAGCCGTGTGAATACATCAACCCTGCATCCTCTACAGAGCCATTATGTCCAGCCTCCTCCTCACCCCTCTGATCGTGGGCTTTCAGGAATACATGGACCTTTGTACGCACAATCTTAGTTGCAGCATAACCGAATGTACAACACAGAGTCTGATTCTCCTTGCAGGCTTGTAACCTACTGCAAGTAACAGGAATTCGAGCAGCTGGAAAAGAAAAGGTCTAGAACAACAAGGGCAAGCTTTTCTGGGAAACACCCCACTCTTCACAAGGCTATGCATTTCCAGTATATTCTTATGTTTTAAATCCATTTATAATGTTGCTGAATATTTTGCACCTTAAATTCTATTCATTATCAAAACTATAATACAGCATGAGTCACTTTCCAATAAAACCAACTGTAGATTATATGCCATTCGAATTCACCTGCCTTCTGCTGGGTTCTAAATCCTTTCAGGCGGTAGGGGAAAAAGTTTAATTTAAGATTTTAATCTTTTTCATATATTATAGCATTTCTATAATGGATTTTGTGCTTCTGAAAACTAAAAGATTGACAGCTCAGGGTATTATAGATTTATTAATCATTGCTTAAATGGGTAGGGTGAATGCTGCTAAGCACTGCCACAATACTTGCGATCCCAGCCTTGAAGGCAAAATACTTTTTCTAGGTGACTTTATTTTTAATGCCAATTGACCCTACTGTGACTGCTGTGCAAGGAAAGAACATCTTAAATAATTAGGAAGAGGAGACATCAAAAACTTCCCTGAGTTCATCGATAAAACACATATTGTTGTTATTGCAATATGCAAACATCTGAAGTTTCTAAAAAAATTAACCTCATTTTAACTGAATAAAATAATATCTAGAACCTGGAAAACACCTTGCTGGAGATGAACTACACTAGAATTAAAATCGTTCATTTACAATGCTCCCATTGTCCCACAATAACTACAGCATATCATTTTTTTAACATCAGTAAAGTACACCAATCACTTAAGCTATGAACTATATTAATGAAACAGAGCACAGTCTCTCATATAACAAGATGCTATTATTCAATTATTCCTTCTTAGTCTACCTCTGTAGCAGGCCAAGACAACCTGGTGACGTTCAGGAGAAAAGTAACAAGAGGAAAAATATTTCTGGGCCTTTGCTGACCCACAAGGACACATGCAAGGTAACATGTCCACATAACACTACAGTGCTCTGGTGAATACAATTTATTCAATCAGGTCAAAGCTAGCACAGGATCTCTGTGTCACACTCTTACACCTTTGTCAAAGGAGCTCAACATTGTATACCTGCAGGATCACTGGACATTTTAATTGCCGGGATAGCTATCAAGATATCATCAACCCTAAAGGTTGGCAGGTTTCCCTACCGATAACTTGGCTTGGTCTGAGCAGAAGGGAAAAATTATTTTCAATGTAATTGTGGTGGGTTTTTTTTTTCCCCCTTAATACTTGCACTCAACAATAGTTTACAAGATCAAATTAACATACGGATTTTTGATCAGCTAATCCTCACAATACCCATGTCAAGTATATAGGTCAATATTATTAAAATAATATGTCTCTAGGAAACAGCAGCTTTAGATACTGGTTATTTAAATCACACAAACACTAAAACCAAATGCAAAGAATAAAATATCAGAATGATTCAGCTGCCTGCCTGAATACACTAATTTTTCCATCCTTTCATTTTGCTACAAAGTACTACATAGAAATACATTTTTACCTGGCACGTCCCAAGCTAGAAATATAGAATATGCATCAATTACTGTGACATTATATGGGACATGAATTTTCTCTGGTGTTCCTACTGGTGTATGTATAACATATTTATCACTAGTGTTGCTGCCGCCCCAAGTGCTGGCTTCCAGCTGGTAAACATATCTGCGCAAACACAAAAAGATCAGTAGACACTACAGTTAGAAGCTTTAGGCATATCAGTAATGAAACATTTCTATTTTCACCAATTTAAAGTGAATAGACTATACAAAGAATACTACAAATACCACATCAGTGAAGATCTTCACCTTTTAAGTTTTCCTAATGTGAGAAAAGTAACTCTTTACTTACCATCATCATAATTTTAATACTAAAATTCAAATTAGTTTACATAACAAAGAGAAGTATTGACCCAAAAAGTGTCAAAACCAATTTCAGAATGGCTTCTACAAAAATAGCAGCAGCTGCTACTTTTGAGCCGGTATGTTCAATATGCTCAGAAACATTATAAACCACATGCAATACTGTCTGCCATATAAGGACTTAAATTTAAAGTATATTTCATGAGGGGAAAAAACCAACCAATAAGCCACCAACAACCACCCAAGGCAAAAAAAAAAAAAAAGCCTCCCTGTCTCTGAATCAGAATGACTTATTCTCACAAAAGGAAAAAAAGAGAAGTCCTCTGATTAATGCTTTCCAACACTTGGAAGCCTCCTAAAAGTGTTCTACTAATTTTTCAGAAATTAAGTAATATGGTAAGAGATTTTTCTTTTGTTAAAAGAGTAACTTATATTTTGTACATTTCACAGACTGATTTACATATATATTTTGAACACCTTTCACATATTACCAGAGCTTGTTAAAAAGTCTTACCTACTGTTAGGCTGCAGGTTAACATCTGTGAAATTCAGGTCTGTACTGCCACCCAGGAAAATCTGTTCTCCATCACGAAATAATCGATACTGAGTAATGAGTCCGTTGGGTTTCTTTGGTTCACTCCAGTAGATTTCCACTTCTGTCGAGCTGACTATGATATGATGAGGATTTGGCCATACCCCTGTTAACATCATAATGACACTGTTTTAATTTTATGATAGAAACATAAAGGTTTTGGGGTTTTTTTTCCCTTTCCCACAGTTTGTGCTGTTGCTTTCAGCAATGTAATGAAAGCATAAAACATTGTCAGAGAGAATGACAGAATTTAACACACTTTCTGAATTTAACCTACATCAAATGCAACTAACTAGACAAGCTACAGATTAATGGAGAACAAGGCCAAAGGCTGCAGCCTTTATATGCCCAGTTGTCTCTGCATATTTATTTGTGCTTTAAAAAAAAAAAAGCATCTGCTAATTCTAACCTCAGTAACTTAAAGATGAACTTGGGGAAATTGTGACAAAAAGAAAGTAGAAATGCAGTGCCAGGCAGTCAGTATAAAGAGTGTGTTAAGATACAAACACTCCAAGAGAGACAGATTCTCTTGTGTAAATTTATGCATGATAGTTTGATGGATGATAGTGGAGGTTTACACCTTGTTAAACCATCAGAAAATACAAGGCCATATGACCATTTCTTTGCACTTCTATAAGAATGCCTTTTTCCCTTACCATGAGGAGCAGCTTGTAAAGTTTGACCTGAAAGTGGTTGGCTAGAAGTACATCCAGCAGATGTGCATGCAGTAAGCATGAAGCTGTAATTAGTGTACGGCTGCAGACCTAGAAAGAGCAAACAGAGGTTAGACTAGATGTTGACATCAGGCATCCCAAGAATTGTATCACTACACAGAGTGTTACCTGACTTAAAGTTAACTTTTAGTATTTTTGGCACACACAAAATATGAACCATTCTTATTTTATATCTGCATAATACTGAAATGGTGAATTCTTGCTAATTTAGATATATATCCTCTACTAGTTTAAAGGACCTGACAAAATAATTCAGATGATTGAATGTGTGTCTATGCTACAATGGATCTATGGATGCCCCTCATATAGACATATCTGAATTAGCTTCAAATCAATTAACAGATGGCACTTGCAGCGTAGTAACAACAGTCCAGATCTCAGCCCAGATTACCATCTGAAAATTTACACAGTCCCTAAGGTGTTTTTTTGTTTGGGTTTGTTTGTTTGTTTATTTTGTTGGGTTTTTTAACCTATGCTTCTGCCTGTACTAAATGGTTAAAAATTAACTGGAAGGCACCTAAACATTCTTGGCACAGACATAATCTCCATCACTGGTAATGGCCACAGAAGTTCAAAGGTTTCCAACAGATAAGCACCTGAAAGTGCAATTGCTTAGAGTTTTGGACTTGAAAAGCTGGAGAGCCTGTAATGTTTTGAAAATTTATTACAAATATATTTTCAACAATAAGAAAAGATAATAAAATACTCTCTTACTTGAACATGAAATCTACTATAGTGCAAACAAGTCCAAAGATACTCTGTTCTTGCTCCCTTCCCAACTTCTATTTGTTCAATTTTTTCCCTATATTTCCCTATTTGTTACAAGATTTTACTATAAATGCTATAAAGCAGTTAGAAGCAGGACTGACAACCCAACCCTCGCCATTCCAAGACATTAATTTTAGTTACTTGTAATTTTTTAAAAAATATTTTTTCAGCTCACACCTTCTATGCTGGACATCCTTGAATGAGACTAAACCAGAATATATTGCATTGACCTTTCCTTGGAAATTTTCAAACATCCTTGTGCTGCGTGTCAATGACTTCAGATTTGACATCAAGTTGCCTACAGCTAAAGAATTTGACTTTAGGACTCCTCATAAAATTGCACCCAAAATTTGGCTAAGATACTAGGCTTTTAAAATAGCCATTTCTGCACAACCATTAGAGGCTTCTTACAGTTAAATCATTAAAGATGCAGACCTCTGTGAGCCTGTCTTGAACACCTCAGAGCTAGGCTTTAAATGCTGATCAGACAGAGCATGCTCCAGCCCAGGCTACAGGGTCTTTGCTAAACCACTCTTTTGGGTATTTCTCAAAGTTGATCTTAAAAATATTACCAGGCACAGACACTGAAAACCTCTCTCTTGTATCTTTTCAAGGACCCTCCTGTTAACACGTTGAAAATACATTTAAAAAAAAGTTCCTGTTCCTAAATGGAAAGGGGACAAACAGTAGAACAAGAAGCAGCACATTATTCACAAAAACCCTGTGAAAATATTAAGATTGCAAAACTGAACAGTCATAAAGTAGGAAATCTCAGCATTAGGACATTGTGCAATATGAATTGACCCCTTTTGTATACAGGCTGTGGCAGAGTCCTATCTAACATTCCCTCCAGCATGTGGTCTCGTTGCCTGCCTAACTGTATGTAATTCAAGCCTTTTTTTGTAGCGTCCATCCCTAGAGTGTACAGTTGCTTTACTCACATCAACCAGCTGAGCATTGCAAATGGCTTAATGCAGTACCAGAATTTAAAAAAAAAAAACAAACCAACCCAAAATATCTCTCCCTCAGAAACAAGATGCAGACACAAAGAGACTGAGAAATGAAAACCTCACTGGACCTGCCAGGAGGCCATTTGGGATGCCTGGGACCTGGCTGTCAGAGTACCTGCTGTTATGCAAAACTTTATATATGCGAGCACAACCCCTGGTGCCTTCAGCTGCAGCTCAGCTTGCTCAGGAATTAGCAATTCAGGCCTCAGGTCTCAGGCAGGGTGTCCGGAAAATAAACAAGACATAGTCGTGACAAGCTGTGAAAGCTTGAGAATTGTCTCCTCGGTACCACAGCCTGAACAGAAATGAATGCCCTGCAGAGCCAGGACAGAAGCCAACTGCCTCGATCCAGAGACTGTCTCTCCTCTGGGCCGTCCCACACTTCATTTGCTGTAGCTTTCCACCCTGGCATCCCACGGGAATTATGAGACCTGCCAGGGCCCATCCCACCACCCCAGCTGGGGAGTGGGGCAGGCAGGGGCGGCCCCAGCCCAGGCGCTTCCCTGGGCTGGGACATGGGCCAGCGGGTGGCCGTGGCCAGGCAGGGCCCTCGGCTGCGGGCGGGGATTGAGGGCTGGGCTGAAATGGGATCATGGGCGCGTGGGGAGGGCTGGGGGAAGGCTCCAGGGACAGCTGGCAGTGGCTCGACAGACAGCTGCTGTGGGAGCACGCTGCAGTGGCTGGGCCGCCATGTGTGCTGCCACTGGCCATTCTTCCAGGACACTGTCCCTTCTCCTTCCTTCCCTTTGGTGGCCCATGCCACCAGCCCCTTGGTGACCACCATGTTATGCTCTGGGTTGGCATCATCCCTGTTGCCTCCCTTGCTGCGCTCCACGTTCACATGAACTTCAGGCTTCTGCTGAGCAGAAAGGAAATTTAGCTCTGGGCAGACACAGAATTAAGCCCATCTACACTGAGATTCCCTGAAGGAATAAACCTACCAAAGGTAGCAAAAGCTGAGGCAGCAGTCCTACATACAGGAGTCTGTCTTTATTTATTTACTTTTGTTCCTCCCCAGAAGAGACACAGCTTGTGGACCGAATGAGGCAGTAACCCCATGTGCAAATGACTACGCCACTGTGTAATGCAGACTGCTTGTGTGAAAGAGGCTGAATTAGGATTATACAGGTCAATTCATCAGTATTATACAGGTCAATTTTTAAGTGCTTGGCTTTGTGACCTTAATAACATACTTTTGACGTAGCTCATGTGCCTAATTGTAATTACTTCAAGAACAATGCAATTCTGTGACAAGAAAAAAAGTCTGGGCAAGATCTTTGTTTATAAACAAATCCTTGCTTATAGCCATTACAGAGATATTTTAATTAAAATATATTACAAACAACTAGAGAGAAAGAATAAGCAACAATTATGTAGAAAGGTAAATTACTGAATGGAAGACATGCAGGCCTCTTACAAATTGAACAAGACGCGAAGGAGAGAAAATAAAGAGATGACTCAGAGGGACAGCCCTGGCTGTAACCTAATCATGAACTGGAGGAGAAGAAAAATCATCTGAACGCTGTGTATAAAAGTAAGAAGGGAGAAAATGACAGTTGCAGACTAGAGAGAGGCAAAGGCATGGAGGAAAGCCAAGTATTTAACATTTCAGGATAGAAAAGATTACTGTGGCAACAAATTACTTGAATTCCCCTAAAGGGAGTCATGTTCACTTTTAAAGGAAACATGCATAATAAAGCAATACTCATTTACAACTACACTTTAAAGAGAAAAATGGGCATTAAAAAAAAGAGCACATGGTTTCACTAAATTTATTGGTGAAATTCTGATACCTGAAACCTCTAGTCATACATGGAGCAGTCACAGCAGATTTTTATCTAGATTATTAAAGCTTTGCATTAAACGCCTTGTCTTATGCATGCTTTGGAAAGCTCTGCGCAAATCTATGTATGTGATTAATAATAAAAATAACAAGTAAGATAATCTTGAAACATAAACAGCATTTTGCTTTTCCAATTTCTCTACTTGATTGTTCACTAGAGGATACTTCTTTTCTTTTTTGGTCTATTATTGTGTTGGTTTTTTTTTTTAAACTTAGCAGTCTATTTTATTATTGCAGCATTTGTCATTTGCCCAAAGGCTGTGAAACAGTGTATTTTTTTTAAGAATGCATTCTTCTATTAGCCAAATCAATTCCTTTTGATACTGTTTGCCTCCATTTGTGGGTATGGCTCCAGCAAGGTCAGTAATTAGCTCCTAGGCTAATGCTCCTGGGCCCCGCCATGGGAATTTTACTCGGGAGGATGTCAGATTGCTGACCACAGCCTCACACAACCCCTCCACCTCCCAAGAGTTTCCTTTAGGTAAATATTACTAATGATTCAGTGCTGCATGGAGATAGAGTTGACCAGTGACGACATTTCTGTATCTTTTCAGTTTTCACTACCCTGCGATGGAGAATACGTTCAGGTGAAGAATTTAAAACCATTCAGTCCTAAAGTATTTCTTAATATTGCTTTTTTTTACTAAAATAAACATCAGTGATCTTGCTTGGCTTTTACCAATGGACGATCGATCCTACGAATCCTCGATAAGGCCTCTTACTTGGGATATTTAGTGTACTATAAAGGGGGAGTTGGGAAGAATCTTTGCTATAAACCCACTTGCTGCTGCTGAAGAGGGCACTCTTAGCTTTCTTTTACAATTCCCCTAATTATTTTCTTCAGTCTTACCCTCTGCCTGGCCTCCACTGCAAAGCATTAGCAGGCCCATTTGTAAAGTAGTAGTAACACAAAGTGAAACAATGCCATAACTGTCATCCAAATTGTTCTGTACAGGGTAGTGGAAGTGTTCAGTAATAAATGATATAAAAAGGTCTTTTATTGACAAGCTGCCATGTGCTGTTTGCATTAGAGAATATGAGAAGATGATGGCTGCTGCCCCTAGGTCCCAGTGGCATTCAACTCAGTGAGATAGCAGAAAATGCTTCAGTTTGCTTAAAGCATTGATAACACCTCTAAATAATTAACTGAGGACTTCCTGTCTTCAATTACTTAATGCTTTTTTTAACATCTTGAGAGGATTATAAGCAATTTATGGATTTCACATGATGAGCACATTCACCGCTATTCCCACAAAGCATTTGTGGGATCATGTTTCCAAAGCTTTGATGTAATTAAAAATAAGCAGCAAGACAATGGTGCAGTGGCAAGGTGCTAGCCTTCTCGTCTGTTATTTGCAAGACCCTAGATTCAAAGTCTCAAGAAATACTAATGCTACAGCTTCATTAATGTTCAACTGTTGCTCAGGGAAAAGCAGACAGTTTTGGAAAAAAAAAAAAGAAAAAAAGAAAAAAGATGAGAAAATCAAAACATACATCCACAGGGAATAAGACAACAGTTCAAACATTTGAGATTATGTATGAAACAAATTCGATTGTTTTATCTTATTCTTTTAATTTAGAGAGAAATAATTACCCACATTGCTAAATTGCTGCCATGAATTCCACATTATTACCCAAGGAAGCTCCCGCAGAAACCAGCACAAGATTTGATTTTGACTGTCAGGAGGAACGATCACTTATTTCACTCCTAGCTAACGTGGCAGCATTGGACAGTGGCTTAATGGAACAGGCACACAAAAGGAAAAAAGATCCTTGTTTCTCATAAGGTAATTTCATTTCCTCTCCCTTGCAACTGGTAAGAAAAATAGTATTGTTTGCATTAAAATCTCAGTTACTCTGGAGGTGTAACTGCCATTTGGGAAGGAAGTAGGAGCAGGAGAAGTATTTTTCAAATGGGTTTGATAAATCATTCCTTGTTGTTAGGTGTTCTTCACAGTATAAACTTACAACAGCAATTCTAAAACACATATCACCAACTGGCATACTCTAGTTAATATCTCATGTCCAGAAGCACTGAATATGGAGACAGGTGTAGTATACAGTTGATGAATTCCATACTTGAGCATGATATGGTCAAAGAAGAATAGCAATCCCTTACTCCTCCGTGAGTGACTACAGCAAGGATGAACTTTTTTAAAGACCTAAGGGATCCACTCTGACTCAGGACTAATTCTTTGAGGGGTGGTTGAGAGTGCCATATATGCTGTATAGATTTTATATGCCCTAAGTCAACTTCTACTCTTTGGGTGGCTATAATATGGTGTGTATAATCTATGAATCTCTAAGTTTCCTACTTGGGTGGGAAAAAAAAAAAAAGGAAAAAATAATGCATTTATGAATTCCTAAAAATCACAGATACAAGAATTTGATGAGCAACCTGAGGTCAAAGAGTGAAAAAAGATATCCCAGAATGCTCATGTTCCTGTTTTGTGGTCAACAGAAACATTTCTAAGAATAATTTTGCTTCAGTGTAACATTCAAATATAACTAAAAATTGAATATGTGAACATAATACATTTGAGGTCCGAGTCAAATCTTCCCCCCCAAATCCCTTGACTAAAGCTTCTTTCAGATACACACACTAGTGAAATTTCACCAAGTATTTAGAAAATGGCTATAAGCAATATATAAGATTATAAACAGAATCCAAGATCTTTCCCTTTCTATCTTCCTTTCCTTTTTATTATCTCAGGCATAAAGAACTGGATCCTTCTTGCTGCTACACTGCTACACATTCACAGCAGCACTAGTGACTTCAACTGCATTACTGCACATTAGTGACGGTAAAAAGAGAGAGTTGAATCTGTGTGAATGGATGGCAAGCCTACACAGAATATCTGAGACCTCGAGCACACCACAAACCATGTATCTTGAATCGAGCTGGATAGATTTATTGTAAAATTTTGAAATTAAATATATTAATATTTTAACAAACAGCAGCCAGAAATGAAAGAGATTGAAAAAATAAATTTAAGATATGTAAAGTCAAGATAAAGCATTCCAAGCTGTGCACCGTACTGGGGATTTAAAAGTTACTGACAAGTAGCATTTTTAATATGTTAATATTGTCTTATATCTTAAGGAGAGGACATTACCCTGTCAGAGAGCTCTGCCTCCTTACCTGATACTGTGTGCTGCATTCTGCTTGCAGTGTCAGTGTATATAAGTCCTTTCCCTACTTGACTGATCTGGTACTCTCTGATGATGCCATTTGGTTTCTTGGGTGCAATCCAGCTTAAATGTAATGCTGTTGAGTTCAAAGCACTGACGTCTGGTGGCTGAACACTCTCTGGGACTCCTTGGACAGTGACTGCAACTACCTGAAGACATATGAATTAAACAGCAATTTAATGTAATAGTACACTAGATACCATGATCAATGAGAATGTCACTTTTGTTTTAAAATGTTGTTTGGCCTGGCATATCATTATCAAGGGCCTGGAGAACTAGTTACTTTTTTCCTCCTTTTTCACAATGAAATCTGACCTTGAATACATTACATAAGTCTATGTCTACAATTTATCACAACAGGTTCACCACATTTTAGCTGCAGTGTAGAGCACAGGGTGAAACAACAAAAACTGTATTGCTTGAAAACTCTTGATAACTCTCTTCCATATGGTTTGTCAGTGTCTCTGCATTTTAACTGCCTGATTTCATGTATTTTAAGCACCAGTAAACATGGGGCTAAGCCTCCATATATCCCATGCAATCGAACTCTGTTGTAGTTATTTGCAAGTCCATATTTTTGTAAGGAAACTAAAGATTTTGAAAGATAGAATAACTTTGCACTTGTTAAGCTCTTTCTACAAAAAAGAGAAGAAAAAGGAAAAAGATAATTTTCTATTGACCCATCTCTACCATCTCCTACAGAGCCATTTCCAAATTACACTGGTTTAATAAGTGAGTCAGACCTTTTTCTGTTTGAGAATCACTTTTCTTTTTCTGTTATTACCACCATAAAGTATTTATATTATGCTGTAAATATAAAATGTGCCCTCTATAATATATTGTCTTACTGCATTTGGTGGAATCAGTTCCTACTTGCAGACTTAAGTGTTTGCAACAGTAAACTCCTTAATTACAGACAAGCAAAATAAGCTGGATTTATTAGCTCAGGCTGATGGTTGCAGCAACTGTGCCCACAAAGCTTCCAGACCACAGCTCTGTGCAGGTAGAGATCTATCACAGACTGGTAGGGATTGGAAGGGACCCCTGGAGATCATCTAGTCCAACCCCCCTGCTAAAGCAGGGTCACCTGGAGCATGTTGCACAGGAAGGCGTCCAGGTGGGTTTTGAATATCTCCAGAGAAGGAGACTCCACAGCCTCTCTGGGCAGCCTGTTCCAATGCTCTGTCACCCTCACAGTGAAGAAGTTTTCCCTCGTATTCAGATAGAACTTCCTGTGCTCCCATTTGTGCCCATTGCCCCTTGTCCTGTCCCTGGGCACCACTGAAAAGAGTCTGCCCCCATTCTCTTGACACACTTGACTATACGCCTATCTCCATCCCTCTGTATCGGTGTTTCTTTTCTTATACTTTTGGCTGAGATTTGCACCAATAAGAAAAACATCAAAACACCTGAAAAAAAAAAATCAACTTTTCAGTCCCATAGATATTATAATTACAAAGCACAGTCATTATTCTCCACCTCTGCCCTACAGATCTTACGCTTGCAGCCCCAGAAATTCATTTTCATAGAGGCAAGGATATTATTGTGAAAAAAAGGTCACTTAAGAAATAGTTTTTCCAAATGATGAGGCAGGTACTTTGCAGAATAGAAACTAGAGCTGGTTAAATGGTAATGCTGGTGAAAGGCATCCGTGATTCAAAGTGATACAAGAGGAAATGAAGCAGTGACAAAGGGATGGAAGAGATTCCATTTGCTTAAAACTGAAGCAGAGGCAGGTTGTACACAAAGGGAGTGTAAAGCCTGAAGCAGGCGCAGGCATGGAAAGGCAGTGAAGGGTAATATAGTGGAAGGAGGCTCAGAATAAGAAGGTTGTTGAACAAACTGATAGACTGGAGCTAAAGCAGATAACTAAGAAAAACCAAAGAAGAGGCTATAGACCTCCTAGTGAGAAACAAAGATTTAATTTCAACGCTTAGAGAAAATGCATTTTAATATTTCTTACTCTATTCTATCATGTGCAGCTTTCTCTTTAACAAACATCAGTTCCTACAGTGCAGTTTCAGCTTTGCCAAGACTGAGATACTGCTTTCTTCTGCTTGCTTGTATCAACCTTAGGTTCCAAATAACCACCTGTCAGTAGTTGAATCCAAATAAGATTATTGATGTTTTTCACTTACTCAATAATCAGCATGTCTTCAAATTACACCTTTCCAAAAGCATTTTTATGTTAACACGCTGGCTGATAAAATTCTGGCACCAGTTCCATAAAGACCAATTCACTAACCTTACTGCTGTCTGCGCAACCAGCAACAGTGCAGGCTCGCAGCTGGTATGAGTATTCTTGATATGGCTGGACACCACTTGTGTCTATGAAGCTCATTTCTTTTCCTCTAAAACGCTCAATTCCATTTCGGAGAATGATGTAGTGAATAATAAGACCTATTGAAGAAAGAAAGTTTTCCCTTTTGTTAGCTGAGATGTCCTGTGTGATGGCATACTAGAATAACCTACTCTGCGCACAGAAAATATTAAATTAAATCTCTAGGTGAGCACCGTAACAGCCAATCATCCTGCTTAAACGGCTAATGTGCATTACCAGCTACTCTCCTCAACCTCTACATCAACATCTCTGTAGATCTCAATTTTTATTGAGAGCCCTTCCAAGTTTTCTCATTGTTTGAAAATCACAAGCAAGATCTCCTGAAAGACACACGAGTACCACCCACCCACCCCCACCAATCCCCAAATATTTTGTAACATGATTGTGATTTTCTGATCATATTTGCCAATTATTATTACAACTGTTCTCAAAAGAGGCTTCTGGGCATTTCTTAGAGACATACTAAATTGCCTTCTGTGAAGTTAGACTCTACACTTATTTGCAATGAAAATTATCCCAATCTAGAGCAAATTCTTCTTGCAGAGTTTAGGAATATGCATATTCCAGTGCCAGTGATTAATTTAGTAATGCTTTGTGATTTTGGAACACTGTCAGTTGAATGATAGAACATATCCTTTTTTTAACATATATCAATACCATTTGGTTGAAGTGGTTCTTCCCAGTTTAGAAGTATCACGTCTTCCCGATTATCCACTTTGGCCCATTTGGGTGGACTTACACCCTGTGGCACATCTTGCTTAGTGACAGCTCTGCTAATTTCACTGAAGCCTCTTCCATAGCTATTCCAAGCAGCCACTCTGTACTCATATGCGATAAAAGGTTCGAGGTTTAGGTCTAGAAAAAAAAAGTCACATATGGATCATCTCAGTCTCATCAAAATACAAAATAACTTTTGTTTATTTTTTTTCTGTGCCTGTGGGACTACCTCTGTCTTTAAAGACAGACAGATGTGTCAGTTGTTCTTTTAGTCAGGGCCATTTTCTGATATAGCAATACTTCTCTCAAGTTTTGTGAAAGCAGGTATGTATTCACTGAACTTCTTGCTACTCATTTCATTTCCCTGAAGATACTGTCCTGATTCACAGATTGCTTCTGAAGGAATGTTACTTCACTACAATTGCTTCACATTTCATTAGAATACCTGATAGCGTTCAGGACATCTTTTTCTCCAGAGCAAATTAAATACACTAGCAAATCACCAATCTGATATGCCACTTTTCCTTACCTGTAAATGAATACTGGTTTGGACCCCCTGTGTAGACTGTCTCCTCTTCAGCTGGACACACACCTTCTTTTATCTCCTTTTCCGTAGCGCTCTGTGAGCCTTTTATCCATGCACAGATATTCTCCCTAGGATCAAAGTCACACTTTCCACAATGTGCTGTTGCCCCCATAGATAAAGGGCAAAGGGTATTAGCCTTGCATTCTTCTTTTACCTAAGGAATACACATTCAATTTTAATATATTTACCATGTCTTCCTTTCTTTACAAATGCTTCCATTAGTATTTCCCTGTCTTTATGCAACACAGAAATCAGGCAACCACACTGAGTACATTGATATGTCTAGCATATGGGATACCCTTTCAGCCTTTGGCATGTCTACTGCCTGTGATCATTAATGCTTTTATAATCCTTTCTAAAAGAAACAGATTTTTTTGGTAGTGTCCTTGCATGAAAACATTACAAATTTTAACCACTGGAAGCCAAATGGCTGGGTTTGTTGAAAGTAGAAGTGTCTAGAATCAAATGAGAACAGGATTTTATCCAAGAATTTGAACATTCTGCTCCTGCAAAGGCCAATATCCTGTGGCAAATCAGTAGCAAATTCCCAGCCCCTCGCACAGCTTGCCAAGTACACAAGAGGGCTCTGTGCAATTCCTTTGCACCTTTGAAGGCTGAGAACTCTATCCATGGGCTACATAAATCACCTCCTGTACCACATCACTCCTAAACAGCAGTTTTGCTGCAATAAGAGGACCTCTGCAAACATTGATGCAGATGTAAGATTCACCCTATAAAGAACAATTCACAGAAATAGAAATACACACTGAATATCCACAAGTTTCCATTAAAATTCATGAAATAATATTTTTTTGCCAAACCATAAGCTAGAGAGCAATAATTCTCATAAAATATAGGTTGTCGCAGGAAGAAATGTACTGCAATATTTGCTACAAATACTTCTGCCCATTAGGCTACAAACTTTAGAAGAGAAAACAAACAGATTATATCTACTGTTTCCTTAATTCACCTATTGAAATTAGTTTGTTAGCTGATTATGAACTTCAGGTAATTTAATTTCCCAAACTTAGCACTTTCACAAAAATTGCATTGTGACAGATATCAATATAGCATGTAGGATATAGATGGATTGGATTCACATATAAAGCAGCTCCAGAATATGCCTCAGAATATCAGTCCTTTTAATGTTAGTAAATCTATACATATCAGAAAGCCAGCACTGCTATCTCTTTTCTACTGCAGGTAAAGTGAAATACAAAGCGCTTCCTTTGTTTATACGTTATACCTAAGGCATGGGTCTAGCATGTTATCTACCAGAATTCATTAACCTATTCTCAGCCATTTTTTGCCTTGCATGAACTACTAATACAATGCATTGAGGAACTGTAGCTGACTCATCACAACACTTGGATTTTCTCTGGGAGAAAATTATTCAGTCTGGAAATGAAATTACATGAAAACCTTGACATGAAAAGGAGAAGATGGAAAAAACATTTGTGTATTAACTTAGCAGATGAATGAAGAGGATACAGGAACGCCTGCATGTGGCAGGATGGGGTCTGTTTTTCTTTTTACTTTAGTGATACATTCCACAATATCTACCTGATTTCCATGTTGTAGAATTCACAATATCCAACCCTCTTTCTCTCTCTTCCACTTTCTCCCTCTACATATAACAATAAAAGACTATACACGTATATATAAAACCAGGGTTTCCATCCTTTGGAATATTCATTTTCTTAAACAAAAATTGTAATAACAGTTAACAATATTTTTACAACTTACACGTAACACCAAGATTCTAATTCTTGACGATTTCTATTGAATTCAACTGGAGTTGCAAGAGATTGCAGCTCTGAAAGTTTGGCCAAACTGTTTCATGCTGATACCTGTAGTCACTGGTCACTCTTAGAAAAGATGGAATTAGCCTTTATGGTGTTTAGTTTACTCTTACATTAAAACAGAGTGAAAATAAACTGTATTATTTATTAGGTGCAAAAGGCACCAAAAATATAATACTCTATTTGCTAAAAGTTATACAGGGACCTATCCTAGTACTGCTGAAGTTTATGCCAAAATTGCCAATGGTTTTCTATAGGATCAGGATTAAGTCCCTCAAGAAAATATCAATTGTTTTATTTTTATTTATATATATTTTAGGAGGTTGGAGAATCTATGTCATACTGCCTGCCCAAATTGAAATGTAATAGCATTTTTAGACTTCAGAACTGGCCGCTTTAATTTCCATTTCCACTTAAGGAACATCATCAGGAGCTGTGGTCACAGAACGGAAGCTGGCTATACATGCCAGTCTCGTTAGTATGCCAGCTTTTAGCCACTGTACTAATCTGAAGTGCTGGGCAACACTTCAGAGAGGCAGCTAATCATTATTAATTCCTTTAGAATTCATTGCAATAACATCAATCATGGTGAACTCATTCGGTATTAATATGGATGTAATGTGAAAATGAATAATGCACACAAGAGTTTTTATATTCCTATTTTAGAAAAATAGTTATGAACAGTGTATTTCTCTTTCCATCGTCAAATCAGAGCTACCGAGAGATTTTCTATCAATTACCTTCATCATCATTCCAGCTGAAATCTTGTCAGAGCAAACATATTTCAAAGGATTATATCCAACTCCATTACAGCATTCTTCGCTCTTTGGAATAAGTTCAGTCTCACAGCATTTTACTGGCACTTGGTCATTCTTTCTAACATGTGCTAGGGACTCACCACTGGAACCTGAGCAGCATATGGTACCTGACATATTCACGTATTCCTGCCCACAACAGAACATCCCTGAAATGAACAAACAAAAAAAAATATATCTGAATATGAAATGTAAGTAAATAAATAAGTAGATAAAGAAAGGAGAAAGCTCAGAATGCAATATAGCTTGGCATAAAACCATCAGCAGCTGGAATTACGCAGATTTAGCTAAAGCGAGATTAAATTGGAACGTGAGGTGACTGAAGTAAGTGTCCTGACTTCTAGACCTACTGACAACAATCAAGAATTAGAGGACTAAACCGGGATCCCCTGTAATCAACTTACACCATGGCTGAACTTTTGTAAGAACCTTTGCTACGAAATACCACACTGAGGCGCTGAGCACAGCCGGTCAAAGGCAGACTGGTGATGAAAATTTCCCATACAATGTCAAAATTGAGAAAGCTTCTCCATATACTTTCCAGTCAGGTCTCATTCGTGTCGTGTCCCCCCCCCCCCCCGCCCCCTTTACATGGGCAGTCTTCCAATAGCGCATCTTAGCATTCCAGAATGTTTCCCATGATGTTTGGGGGGGGTTCATACTAGGTGGGTAGAACTGAATGGGTGACTTGCCAAATACCCACAGTGAAGCTTCAGCCATTCAATACAGAGAATGACTCTTTAAGAAGTTAATATCTACATATAATTTGCATTTCTATAGTGGAATTGATAAGCTGCCAAAATTAATTCCACTGTCTTTCTTCCATTTTTAATAGTTTTATTTTAAAATTAAAAGCTCCTCATAACCACTGTAATTTTCCAAATATTCACATGAATGACTCTGCTACTGTGAAATACCAGCATTGAACCCCACACCAATTAAAGAAAGGGGTAAATTTTAGCTCTGAATCAAATGCTACAAACACCTCTATAATTGGCAGTGAAATAAATCTTATTACTAATTCAATGTGAAAGATATCGCCAAAAAAAAAAAAAAAAAATCCAGGGCTGTGATATACTGTTACATCTACAAAGTAATTTGTATTTGACATAATTTCTGTAGTAGGTAGACATTTAAAACACATGCAAAAGCAGCCGCTTTTCTTACTGCCATTTATTGCAGCAAATCTCTCTTAGGAAGTCATGCTTAATGAAAATTACTCTTTAAGGGTATGATCCTGCTAAAGCATTCAGAGCATTTCATTCCAGTCACTGAGATGACTCAAAATGGTTACATTACTTGCATACTTTACCTATTTTCAGGGCTGGTTCCATTCACAGAAATCAAACTGTGATCACCAGCTCTCCAAGAGGTAAATATTTCCTCCTGTTCACGCCCTTTTTCTAACTTGTCCTCAGATTCTACCAATTTTAAGGAGAGAATTAATGCAGAAAATGACTCAATTCGATACTAATAAGCAACTCAGACAGCCCCAAGGGACTTTTGACAGGCAAACTAAAATTTGGATAATGAACTGTTTTTCTATTGAAACAAACAAGGCTGCATTCTTTCGCTGCAAACCTCATCTTTGTTTAACTGAATTAAATTTTTCAGCCAAGATTTCACTCACATAACAAGAAGTGACTCCCTTTCTAGTTTCTTTGGTAAACCATTACTTCTTTAATTATTATCAACCTTGTTCCAGTGTGATAAATTGCTAATTACTTAATACCCTAATCAGCGTTCATTCTTTGCACAGATAAACTGTGACAGCGCCATTAATTTAAATAGTAATTTCACTTAATGGCCAGAACGGCACACCAGATTTTTATGCAGCATTTTCTGAAGACTGCATCCATCACTGCAATATTCTGACATAAAGATGTCTGACGTGCACTAACTCACTTAGGGAGAGCAGATGTTGCAGAGCAGAGTTTGGTAGTAATTCCCATAGTGCATCACTTCAGCATGAATGAGCTGCAAAGGCAGAGGTAGACAATCTTCTGAAACTGCATTGCATAGCCTCTGACCTTTCCTTAATTTATCACATGTAGCACTTGACTCCTGAACCTTGACACCTCAAATGTACAATTTTAAATATGCTCCAAGAAAAACAAAATAGGACCAGGTAATATTGATGGATTGATTTGCCTTCTAAAAATCACTTTATTCAATTGCTTAAGGATCCAGAAATTCCTATAAAGCCTTGCTGAATTCAGCAAAATAGCAAAATACAAACTGTTTGTTTGTAAATCAGCTGGAATGTGTGTGTCATGCTTTATATATTTATGTTTCGTAGGCATGTAATGCATTACAGCAAAAAGAAAATCCATGGGCTGGAAAAGACACTTCCTGCTAACAGTGATTTCTGTCAACAATTATTTCATGTTCATCCCCAGCAACTGAAAAAATTTACAAACAGAATCGAGTGATGAATTACTAATTTAGTAGATCTGCAAAACCATTGCTTTCAAAAGGGAAAAATGAGTATTAAAAGGCTTAGCCTTTGGAGCCAGAATAGAGGATCAACAAAATACAGAGCCAGTGTACATTGCAAACTACTCCAAAAATCCTTGGCTTACACGTGGGTATTGCATCTATTACAGATCGGGAACCACAGCAGTACAGAGCATCATCTTTCATGAGTCTGGGATGTCAGTATAGTGGCATTTTACTCCCGCTTTTTAAAAAAAAAAAAAAAAAAAAAAGAGAAAATCCAAGAGTGGTTTTAGCTGACATTATCCTTGATAGCCAGAAGTAGTCAACTTGGGATAATCACATCGCAGCAGTGGGGCTCAGGATGTGTGTATGCAATGGCATCACTGCCAGCCTTTGCCAGTAGATGTCTCTATGGTCACCCCGCTAAATAAGGCCAACAAGGGGCGAAAAATAAAACCTAAGAAAATACAAATTTTTTTAAAAAAAAGAAAAGAAAAAAGAGTAATGTGAGATGGAAAAAACATCTCTTTTTTTCAGGAGACACTCTCTGAAAAAGGTACACAATGGCAAATGAAAAAGTTCTACCATTCAAGTCCTTAAACCAACATTCAGTGCAAACCTGGGTCTAGATTCTGCAGAAACACGCCGCTTTCAAACTGGTCATGAAACAATAAGGCTGTGCATAAGGCTTGCACCTTTACTGATCATGTTTTTCTTGTATGATTTTTTTCAAGGAACTAAGACTCCCAAACAAAAGCTTTAAATTGTCATTATATTTTTAACCATGGCGTTCGTGGCCAACTACGAAACAGAGCTTCAGGAGCATTTCATCTTTTGCATAAAGCCATCCCTGTTACCTCTTCCCCTTCTAGACAATGAGATAAGCTTTCCAATTACCATATTCTGGCAAAATTCTACTTATCCATTTGCCAATGATAAGTAAATTATGTTTTTATGTGAGACTATTTTTTCCATTAGAATCATTATAATAATAGGGATAGGGAGCAGGTAGATTTTAGTCCCTGCCTTGTGCATTTTCACGATGTATTTAGCAAGGCTGAATTACTCTAAGAAATTAAGCAAAAACCTGTTGAGCGTGATATATACGATATGATAAGAAATCACAATCTATTCTATCCTTAATGCAAAAGAATACAATCTCTTTTCAACTTTGGCGCTAATTCATCTTTCAAACCTGTATTTATGTTCAGCTGTACGCTGGCTCACAGCATAAAGTCCTCACAGAAAACCTGTGAACGATGAAAAAGCCACTGTTTTCTTTTTTAATAGCCAAAAAAATGTCATCCTGACACATTCTCAAGAAAAATGGTGCAAATGATAGAGCGCTATAGGCTAAACACATTTTTAAAATAAGGGTATAAAGGTTTTTTAAATATATATATTTAAGGAAAAAAAACCTGTTAAGAATACATATATACTGAAATGAAGAACATAACTTTCATCCCAAGATACCTGTATTACACTCCTACACAACTCATCTGCCCAGAGAGAGCAGTAAAAACATAAACGCTACCCCAGCAGTTCTGTTCCAACAGCATCTGTTAATTCACTCCATTTATAAAATACATATTGACAAAGACAACTGAACTGGGACCAGGGAGATTTGATTTGGTGTGAGAAAGTCAATTCAATGTGATTTTGTTAAAGGGCTCCTGCAGGCAAATAAAAGAGTTTAAGTAATAAAGTACATAAAGAGATGTTTTATGAGCCAGCCCCGTCTTGTGGCAGCCACACAATGCGCGGCTATGCAAGGGGCCTTGTTCAGAGCTGATATTGCGAGCCCCGCGTCGACGCTGTACATCAGCCGCAATTAGGGATCACAGGGAGGGGGAGGTAAAACCATGCACGCGGTGCTGCTCACAGCGTACACTCCATGAGTCACCACTGGAAGGGAAGGACAGAACAGAAACCGCAGAAAGCGTTGCAGTGGCTCTTCTGATTAGCCCTTCCTGACAGTCAGCACAGAACTAGGGTACCACAGCGGCCGCGGGATCCAATGAATACAAAACATAAGCTGAGGAAAGAGCTCGGTTTTGGGAAGGGAGTAGTTCAGCCTTCAGATCTGGATTCTGAGTTGATATATTAAGATCCTTAATTGTACAACTAGAGGCTGAAACTGGCACGCAAATAGGGAAAGCACTGCATCCCTCGTCTTTGTACACCAAGTAGAATTGGGTACTAAACTTTCATTATTTGGGTGTTTTGAAATCGGGCTACCCTTTGAGACTGCGATTGTTTCTGAAATCTTTTTGTCAGGCTGAGAAAGCCTGAGGTTGATGGTATATAATTTGTTTAATAACCGTGGAAAGAAAAGACACATGAAAATACCTGAATAGGGTTTGTAATAATACCTCCAATCTCTGTCACCAGCTAGTCAGAGAGTGCTTTACGAGGAAGTAGGGTTCAGGTTGTACCTCTGAGCGATGGAGTAATTTCCTATGGTGTGCAAGAGATTAATGGCATACACCAGATGAACAAGTGACTAGTACTAGCCACTAAGTTTTGTTAATTTTAAACTGCAGCAGGTTTACCCCTATGTAGATGCAGAAGTGAGGGATGTAGACAGCTAAGCAGATAGCAATGTCATCTTCAGTTTCTAGGTGACTAACTCCACATCTCCAGAGCAAATGGGAAATCCCTGCACTGGGATGCATGGCAGCACGAGGTGGCCAAGTCTAACCTCTGCTCTACTCATTAATAGGGGACTGGTCTTATTTTCTGACTAGCATAATGAAAGATCATGCACTCCTTTGAATTTTCTGGAGGGTCTCCAGACCCTGCAGCTTTTGCACAAAGGCAAAGAAGAGTTATCGAAAGCTTACCATTTTGCAATCTATCAGAATAGGTGAGAGTAAAGTGCAACATCATTTTAAGAAATTGGCCTACACACCTTAAATCTGAGTGTGCCACTGGGAATGGTTAGTGTTACAAGAGAATTAGAAAGATAAAGACCCTTTTTCTTGAAAACTTATCATTTACCTGTGAGAGGTCTGTGTGCAGTCCCTTCTTTTTCATCACCACAACAGACCAAGTCCGTGCTTATGACTTCTCCGCCACAGCACTGTTGATTGAAACTGTCATGGAGGGATCCACCACAGCAGATTTGGTTGCCCGACGTAGAATAAGGCATTCCCTGGCAGCAAGAGTCACCAATTCCAACTGAAACTCTGTTTTGCTCTGCGTTAGGGCAACATACTTCTCCTGTCAATTTAAGAATACAATTAAAGATTTTATGCATTTATAGCTCTTTAAATCCCTGAGAGGCTTTCATCTGATAGCAACAAGTCTGGGTTCATGCACTGGTAGCTTCATGTACAAAAAGTTCCACGTGAAAGCATGGAACCACTCGGTACTTTAGAATGCTACAAAAATATTATCTTCATTTGTAATAATAATTAAAGAAACACGCACGCATGAATTCAGGGCCAAGACTCTGTAAGATATCAAAATGCAAGCATGACAAAGACAAACTGAGAAGAGCAACAAAAATAATTTCTGTAAATATGACAATTATACAGCTGAAAACCTTTAAGTAGAGGCAGCTACACAGTAAAGAGAATCCGTTCTTGCTGTGATTAACAAAACAGTCAGCCTACTTATTCTCAGAAAAAAAATTCCTTGTCTCCTCCAAAATCATTCCAAACTTGTTTTGAAGGACTAATTCACAATGCCTAAAGAGTTCTTCAGTGTCGCTGAGGACGTCACCTCCCAAAGAACTTCAGGATTAAACTCACTTTAAAAATTAAATACCACCATCACAGTCAGTGGGCTTGGCTGCTACTTACGCAAAAGCATCAGCTTTTGCAGGAAAAGGCCTTAGGATAAGGCTGCCAATGAGACTGACGCTACAGTGGTGGGCTGGGCTAAACTGTGTGCTGTGAACAGAGTAGATACTTCTATAACGGAGAGAAAAATTATGGTAAATGGCAATAATTTTCATTCACTAGTGTCTGCACTTGATCTGATCCAGTGTTCTAAAAGTTACGTTTTTGTATGATCTTTCTGTGTTGCAATGTTTTCTGTGGCTCAGATGTCATCTGGAAGGAGTAGGGTTTTGTTCTGCTATTGAAGATGGGTAATAGAGGTGATTAAAATATTTGGATTCCTGATTGTTAATAAATGTGTTCTGATTTTTAAAATTATTTTTTCTCACTGAAAGTAATATCTCAAGTCCTTTTCTTCTGAAAGGTTGGGAATTACAGACAAGGAGCCCTAAACTCAATGCAGCTTTTGGCAGAAATAAACATGTCATGCAATCGTAACAGATGAAGGAGACCACCGTTTTCCTCCCTCCGCAAATTCCTTGCCGAAGAGGTGCCTGGGTGGTAGTAGCTGCTTTAAGAATCTCTCCTCCCATCTCAGTTCTGGGATGGATGTTTGCACTTCTTTGTGCACTACTGTTTCAGAAACTGAGATTCCTGCCTTCCTAATTTGTAATCTTCATGCCTTCAGCCCAGTGTGCTTCAGTACATCTAGAGCTATCAAGCTGGCCAAACAACATCTGGGAAATATGTATGCTTAGAGAGTTTCCTGTATAAATAACTTTATCAAATAAAGTCAATAATAAACAAAAAAAGATGAGAATAAATTTTTAGAGTATAATAGATCTAATCTGTTTAGATACTTCATGATATTTTCCTGCATTCCTCAGAATCTAATTTAGTTGCTACACAGAGAAAGTATTAAAACGCAGAACGTAGCTTACATCCATTGGAAATAAAACTGGTTTTTTTTAAAGAACTATTAGACATAAGACACAAAGGATCAGTAACCTTCTCATTAACCTCTCAAAATGGGATCCATTCCAAGCTAGGCTTGAAAATGTTCTCTCTCTGAAAACTACCATGCAGTCTTACCAGTTAATTGTTATCCTTATCAAAGAATGACCCACATTAACATCTAGCTTGAGGTTATTAGCATATTTATAAAAATAAAAAAGCAAAAAGTGACCAACATTGTTCATGTTGCTGCCCTTTAGAGTGCGGAGAAAGAGAATGCAGCAAGTGTACTTAGAAAAAAAAATATGTTGAAAATCATGTTCAAACATTCACTGTTTCATGCTTGTGGACTGCTGACTGAACAAGAACTTCTTTCAGACTTAAGACATTTTGTTTCACTGTACTTTTCTTTCTTGATGTAAACAACATTAAGCTAGTTAACACAGACCACTGGATGGGGACAGAGGTCACAGTATAATCTCTCCATTTCAGTGTATTGAGATTAATGAGGCCAGCAAAATACTCTTCTCTGGTTCTTCCATGTGATAGCATTTTTCTGATGACATCATGGAAGGCATTCTAATATTGTGATATATGAATTACTTTTCAAAGGATCAGAACTTGGGATGTGCTGAATGTGTTGGCAAAAATTCAAGCATTTCTGAGCCTAGGGAATGTGTGCCAGCTCATGAGTAATGGAAGCATTTTAGCTCCTGACCTGACAATTGCCTACAAAGAGATATATGCTCTGAACACTGCCCCCTGAAAGGGCTCTCCTCCCCCTTTTCTTCCCCTCTCCCTGTCAAAAACCCACCAACAAACTGGAAAACCAAACTCCGGACAACAGCACAGAAGCATAGTTTTGGCAAACTTCCCAAACCATTCTGAGAATGAGTATGATCAGCCTTAAGAAAAGCATGAATCTCTATCCAAGATAATACATGTGGGATGTGTAGTTTGAGCTGTAACATTGGTGGAAACAAAGAGTAGACAGTGCAGAAACAAGCAGAAGTGACGTAATCCATAATATCAACCCCAAATGCTAACAATTGTTCCGCAAAATAAATGGCTAGGGAAAATCACATGGGGTCAAGTCAAGCAGAGAACTAAACCGCACCACTAAATTGCCTGATGGTGTTCCTATTAAGCAGAACTGCCCTCCCCATTATGCAGCACTTACTGCAATTAAGTATAGTTTGGCATAAATTAGTTCTCTGGGAAATGACCCAATCATCAGGTTTCATCAATTACGCCTTTCTTGTATAAACAGAGTGTACTGTGTTTAGAAGACAAAGTCAGTGCAATTATCTTTGCTTATCCCACTGAACACAAGTCTTGAAGACATCGAGAAATCTTGATAGACCCCACATTTATTGCTATGTTTTCATTCTCCTTGGTTTAACAGATATATCAAATTTGTTGTTTTGTTTCTTTCGAGCACTAGAAAGGAGTTGTCTCTTACCTGCTAATACCCTAGTGTAATAACCACCACAGCACTGATGTTTCGGTTGCACAGCATGTATCTGACCACCACAGCAAACCCCTGGTGAATTAAGAATAAATGGAATGTACTTGTCCTCGCAGCATTGGAAGCCAGGTTTATTGTCGTGCAGAATCCCATTACAACATACCTAGAAGTAGTTAAAAAAAAAAAAAGAATTAAAAAATCAGTAAGGCAATATCTGTTAAACAGAACATAATGTGTTCTCTGGCAAAACAACGTATATGAAAACGTGTACGACACATCGAGTATGGACACTAATATGACTGCAGTCAAATAAAATGTAGCTTGGCTAAAATCCTGTGCCCTCCGGCATTATCAGACTTCAGTAAACTACTGTGTATCTGACAGAATGCTGCTATTTTGTGGCTTTCAACCATACTGCACCTTAATAAAATAGTCCATTAATATGAATCATCTTCATATGCCTTGCAGGCTGTTTGAGTCTCTCAATGTGGAGTAGATTGCAATATGTAGATATAATCCACCATCACCTCATTCTTTTCTTTTCTCCCCAATTCTTATTTATTTATTTATTTATTCATTCATTTATGATGAGACATGTCATATGAAACTCTTAGAACTAAAAAATAGTATTTCCCCATATCAGCTCTTGGGTTTTCTTTCACATAAAAATAAGTGGGATTTTCTTCTTATGGCACATGATCACTTATTTATGACCACAGTTCTTCAGACAATGTGGTCTCAAGAGAATAGCATTTATATAATGATTATTTTTTTTCAAAATAAAATTTACATGGAAATGAATTTTGAAAAGGCCTTTTAACTGCAGACTTCTTTCTAGGTGCTGTCGAGAAAATGATACGCTTGAACAATCAAATAATTATTTGTACACTTACTCCTGTGTCGATGGAGTTGCACACTGCATACACAGCAAATCATTTAGAACAGTCAGAAGAACCCTCGTAAAAATTGGAACCTCAGAACCTACAGTCGGTGCAACTTGTATGAGCCAGAAGGACGCCTCTTACAGCTAGACGGCAAATGCAGTTGGCAGTACAGAACAGATGTTAGAGCAGGGCTGCTCCTTTGTTTTCTTTTGACATGAAGCACTTCCACTCCTTCTCTAACCACGTCCTAAATCAGGTTATCTTAGCAGCAAAGAAAGAAAGTGTTCCTCTAGAAAGATCTTTTGGTTACCTGGGTGCTTTAATTGCTAGCTAACAAAAAACTTTTAAAAATGTCCATTACTAGGCTCAGGACATCTAATTTGTATTACATTTATAATGTTAACATAAATTATACATGCAGAAACAATATTATTACTTTTCTGAAGTCATAAACAAATTCTTTCTGACTTCTACATGAATATATGATGCTTTGTTTTGTTCAGTCTTGAGTGGCCTTTACTCACCCTTGGGGGTATTAGGTTAGGTTCTGAAGTTACAATTTACAATACATAAACAATACGTAACCCAAAATTAACATGAGGTAGGGCAGAAAGTGTTCTTGTTTCCTCACTATATTTTGAGGTTTTATAACCTTATATGCTTTGAACTGTCACACAGTTTTCTGTTTTTCCAGCACACTTTCTCATTCAGCATCTGTTTTAGCCTACCAACGTAGCTGAATTTTGTCATTTTCTGTTCAGGAATTTTGAGTCTCTGTAGGTCCTATTATATTATTTTGCTGTCCACCTTGTCACTGGTAATATAATCCAATCTATGAATTTAATTAACCTACTGTTCTTTCTTCCAGATCATTAGTTAAGATGTCAGATAAAACTCTGCTTTTCACCTCTTCTCTGCTTCCCATCTTTTGGATATTTTTTTATGACTGGCACGCACTCCAGACTGAGTTTTTCTTCGTTTACAACTGGCTCCAAAGCAACCTAGAAGATTAGCTGGTCTCTGTATTACCAAGTCATTTAAAAGCATTCTTAAAAATATCAAATCAAATACTATCCTGCCACTGTCCTCAGAATAGATCACATTTAGCCACAATTCTTGACACTTGTAGAGAATGGCCTCTGTCCTGGCCTTTTTACTGCACCTGGAGCTCGAGACACCACAGCCAGTAAATGTCTGCGTGAAAGGAGGCCAGATACACGTTCCTCCTACGTTCCTGGTCCCAGTTTGTGTGCTCCTTGGGATTGTGTCTCCCTCTTTGATCTGTCTAGCCTAATTTCTTCTTTTCATGGATTTCATTTGTCCTCCCTGTACTGTTTCCTTCTTTTCACTGATACGCACCACCCAAATTTCACCTGAACAGTGTCCTTCCGTCTTTCAGAAAAAGAAACGTGCACATCTTTGGCATTATCCAGACTCAAATGCTTGAGCAGCCATTTTACTTTCCATGCGATGTTTCCACTGTTAAGAAATGCCCCCTCTCTTGTGAATCCTGAGTAGAAACAGCTTCTCTGTGTATTTCACACGGACATGGGGAGGGCCATTTTAGTACTAACTCTAAAGCATTCTGGTTGGAACGTTATTCGTAAGACTGCATTATTAGTGGCGTGTCTCCTTTTTCTCCTTAATCCCCTCAAAAAATCCCCGGCTGAACACCCAGGTGTGTTATCATAGTTTCAGCAGCTACTTTTCCTTGTTAAAAATGATTTAAGATCCTCAGTATTTCTCAATACCCTATAGACAGCTTCCAAAAAGGGGTCCAGTCAGCTCTAAAACACATTCAGACTCTCATCTGGCATTACCGATTGATATAGTTGGTGCTATTATCATGTAGCTCCATAACATCCTCTGCAGTCAGCTGTAAATTGTTAAATAACACTTTTTTGGCAGTCCTCTAAAGATAGTTAGTTTCTATTTGCATTGATATTCAGCCCAAGGATTCTGCATTATCAATCCATAAAATAAAATGCATTCAAGTAATGCTAAAATTATGTCATTGACAAAGAAGAAAAGCAGATGGATTGAAAGTTATAGTGGCAAAAGGTTATTATTATCTCATCCTCTTAGATCTAAAAGTGACAGTCCCAACTGGATGGTGTTACTATGCACATGAAAGCAGAGGCCTCCCAGCAATCAGATACAGTGACACCATCATTTTAGGCAGGTCGGAGGTCTCACCCTCGTACAGAGGGTTGAATGCTTGACATATGCTTGCTAACCAGGAGATCTTTACTGTCTATGGAGATGACAGAAGATGTTCATCCTTAGCTATCATGGGAGCCCTTAAAAATACTGGTAGACTGAGTTACGTACAAATCAATCCTGCAGTTATCCTCCCATCCAAGCCCACGGAGGGAGTGTGAGCCAGGAGCACAGGAACCGGGAAGGGCTGGGCAGGAGGAAGGGCTTGTTATGATACCTGAGAAAGGCCCGCTCAGCCATCACCCTAGCGCACGGTAACTAGATATCAAATCCGGCAGGATTACAGAGTATTTTAACATTTTTTAAAAATACTCCAAACTTATCTATGCAACTCTCTCTTAATTAAAATTGTGTCATTCCCTTATCCTTCTGCTTGCTGAAGACTTTGCAGAAAGATATTATCTGGCCTTATGGACACATGCCAGTTGAGCTAGGCACTGATTTACTCAAATAAACAGATGTGCTAGGCAGCCATGTTTATCCTTCTTGTCAAACGCTTGCTGCCAGAGCCACTTTGTGAAATAGCAATTCACAAAACACTCTAAGGAATTCCTATTAGCTACAGGAGTTCATTAAAAATTTCTGCCTGTGGAGCAAACACCAGAGTAATGATTGACCCATCATGTTCTCATGTGAGAGGGAATATTTTAAATTAGCAAGGCTCATTCTTTTTTCCTTAAATTATCTCTGAATCTATATAGACGCTTTTTCTTCCTAAGTATACTTACTCACCCATTTCTTTTCTCAAACTCCTGTTCTCTTTTGGTAATTTGTACCGCCTTAGATCTAAAATCCATGAGCAGAAATTATTGTTATTCCATTACAAATCACTGTATATTAGCTTACTAAAATGAATTTCATTTCCTGTCCTTCAGGTGTGTTATAACACACATTATACACAAAGTGTTATCTTTTTAAAGGTTCTCTAAGCCTGAAAGAACTTGAAAAGAGTTTGCACAATATTGCTAGCATTAATAGTAAATTTTACATAAATGTGGATGGAGTATCCTTCACCAGTGTCGAGATGTGTTAGTTTTCACTCCTGAAAATTGTGCCTTTGAGGCTAGCTATCAAGCCACTGTTTTGCTCCTCCTGTCCTTAAAGACAAGAGTCCTGCTGGTGTTTTTAACAAATGGCACATGTTAATTACGATGAGTAAAGCCTGTACTTCCTAGTAATGTCAGAGTTATATTTGATTAGTTCATTAACTTCCGATTTATACAGCTTGTTGCTGCTGAAAATAAAGAGTGCTGAAGCTGTATTAGCACCTTCAGTCAGGACTTTTTTAACCAGTGATGTTCATACTCATGATCCATTGTGTACAGAAATTATTAGCCTTTATGCCACTATTTTAATTACATTTTGACTTGACCTGTCTCATTATTTTCAGTGTTCACCTCAGGATGCCAGTAACAACAGAAGCTACATGGATAAGAGAGGAATGCCTTCCATATCGGTACTGAGATTATGGTCCCCGAGGGGTGAAGCTAGGGCACGTTCCCTTGTTAATTGAGTACATCTCTGCAGAGCTCGTGATACACGCTCTGCAAGCTGATGTCTGTTTTGAGATTTTAAATATGGGTAGAGTTATGGATCACACCTTACTGAAAACAGCCAGGAAAAGACTCAATTTTGGCAGCTTGGAAACACCCAAGCAGCACAGGCTGCTCCTGTAAAAGGTACACAGGACATTATGACCTGCCTGGCAGCTGACAAAATTGATCCTGAGAGTGTATTCTCAGTTTTTTTGCAAAACTACACACAAACCCCACCTTTCTAAATTATTTCTGCAGTCAAGAAATCCATCCAAGTCTGATTACAAACACCAGGGTAAGGATACCAGGCACAGCATTGTGTTAGCTTTAGTTAAAATAACAAAGATTTCTAATTTTGAAGCAGAAAATGGGATCACAACTAGAAAGAAGAAGTAGGGATCTGATGCAAAGATTATTTGGGGTAGCAGAAATCTTTTTTTTGGTCTTCATTCAGCTTAATATCAGGCCTACACAAGCCCATGAATGGCCATGTAGACATGTCCCTGGTAGTGAAAAGATCACCTGCTCTTTTAGAGATTCCCAAGACAGCTCTGAGCAAGTTGGTTTATGTACCCGGCACGGTGCTATGCAGAGATACTAACCTGGATGCCAAATGCAGCACACACGTATATACACCAGTGCAACCCTCCACCTGGGCTATTTAGCACTGCCTTTCTGATACAACTGTGCTGCTCAGCTTGACTCAACTCGGCCAACGTTAGCCGAAAGGTCTCTGCATCCCGCTCTGCTGTGCAGTGGAAACACACCCTTGTATTCCTATTACTGAAACACTTTGGTTTCTATGGATGGAGGGGATTATATCTCTTATGTAGATAAGAAATAACAAATCCCTCTTTTTCTGCAGCGTCTTACAATAGCCAGCTGATAATGCCAAATGTCACCCATAAATCCATACGGAAATAGTAATAAATAGCCCAAGACATATCTCCAAATTATTTTTTGTATAAAAGGTCTACTTTTCCTCTCACTGTATATTCCTGAATTCAAGGAAATTGTAAGAGTGGAATTAGACCCATTGTGTCTTGTATACAAAGTGCAGTAAATGACCAGAGCAAAAGCGAGAACTCCAGAACCTGTTTGTCTATTGGAACAAAGTATATAACATCTGCCTGTTTTTGCTGACCAGCCTATCATCAAATGAACAAAAAACTTGTTTATTATTCTGGATCTGAACATTACTTAAGCGGCTCAGCGTTTAACTGTCAGTGGCATCTCTTTGCATTTGGCTGTACAATTAATGTATGGCAAATAGCAGCTGGTACTGTGATAAGGGGCTTTTCTTTTCAGCGTATGCTGGTCAGTGTTGCTTTTCTTCACTTCTGTCCAGTAGACTGTCGAATCTAAAGACCACATACACTAGCATAAAATGCTTCAGCATTATAGCTGGCATAGACTGACAGTGATTTATATAAAAGTGTGACAGAGGGCTGCCACATAAGGTCCCTGTCACAGACTCCAGTTTGAAAGGAACATGGATGTGCCAGGAGCTCTGCAGATATCTCTTACAGACATTTTGGATGGCCGGTGCAGATACACATAGCAAACCAGGCAAAGTACTGGGAGGGAAATCTTAATCAATTCACCCACAAAAATTACTCCCATGTCATTTTATGTATGAGTGCTTCAGTTTCCTGTGGACCTTCCAGTCATTTACTATATATCCATTACTTAACCAAATAGCACCCACTCCTAACCACAGAGTCTCAGAATACAGAGAGGCCATTATAACAAAATAATGCAAATTTAATTAGAAAAAATTAGAAAGTCAGGAAGCTATAAAAATATATGGACGCTCTTCAAGCTCAAAGTTACCATAAATGCACAAAGATTGAAAAAAGCCCCCAAAAAACCCAGAGAAGAAAACTAAATTAATATAATACAAATTTAACTCATACATGTGTGCTGTTTAACATCTTTGCTGGTGACATGGACAGTGGGATCGAGTGCACCCTCAGCAAGTTTGCTGATGACACCAAGCTGTGTGATGTGGTTGGCACACTGAAGGGAAGGGATGCCATCCAGAGGGACCTTGACAGGCTGGAGAGGTGGGCTCGTGTGAACCGCATGAAGTTCAACAAGGCCAAGTGCAAGGTCCTGCATGTGGGTCGGTGCAATCCCAAGCACGACTATAGGCTGGGCGGGGAATGGATTGAGAGCAGCCCTGAGGAGAAGGACTTGGGGGTGCTGGTTAATGAGAAGCTCAACATGACCCAACAATCACAGAATCATAGAATGGTTTGGGTTGGAAGGGACCTCGAAGATCATCTAGTTCCAGCCCCCCTGCTGTGGGCAGGGACACTCTCCTCCACTAGACCAGGTTGCCCAAAGCCCCATCCAACCCGGCCTTGAACACTTCCAGGGATGGGGCATCCACAGTTTCTCTGGGCAACCTGTTCCAGAGCCTCACCACCCTTGCAGTAAAGAATTTCTTTCTAACATCTAACCTAGATCGACCCTCCTTCAGCTTAAAGCCATTACCCCTTGTCCTACCACTATATGCCCTTGTAAACAGTCCCTCTCCAGCTTTCCTGCAGGCCCCTTTTAGGTACTGGAAGGCTGCAATAAGGTCTCCCTGGAGCCTTCTCTTCTCCAGGCTGAACAAGCCCAACTCTCTCAGCCTGTCCTCATAGGAGAGGTGCTCCAGCCCTCTGATCATCTTCGTGGTCCTCCTCTGGACTCGCTCCAACAGGTCCATGTCTGTC
Organism: Grus americana; assembly: GCF_028858705.1. NCBI lineage: Eukaryota > Metazoa > Chordata > Aves > Gruiformes > Gruidae > Grus > Grus americana. Next base: position 102,631,700 of record NC_072854.1, read on the forward strand.
TTGTACTGGGGCCCCCAGAGCTGGACGCAGTACTCCAGGTGGGATCTCATGAGAGCAGAGTAGAGGGGGAGGATCACCTCCCTCGACCTGCTGGTCACGATTCTTTAAATGCAGCCCAGGATAGGGTTGGCTTTCTGGGCTGCAAGCATGCATTACCGGCTCATGTTGAGCTTTTCATCAATCAACACCCCCAAGTCCTTCTCCTCAGGGCTGCTCTCAATAACAGTGTGCATGGGGGTGCACAAAAAGTTGGGAGAGGACACAGCCAGGACAGCTGTGTTGGCTGGAATAATTTATACCTTGATTTCAGTCCCTCAAATAGCTCACTTCCTTAGTTACTGTCTCTTCTGCAGAGAATCTTGTGAATACATATTTTTTTGCTTTAGTTACGGAACATGTGATGATTCCTTTGACAAATAAGGACACTATTTCATTACATTAAACCTTACTTTCAAGCTAAGAGTTTTCTACCTCATTTGTCAATAAAAACCATTACAGACTCCCGCTACGCTATTGATCCTACTCCTAAACAGGAACTCATATGAAGATTAACCTGAAAATAGCCATAATTTAAAAATACATCTGACAAATCACAATGGATCCCATTCAGAGCTGCTCATCTTTGTCATTTAACAGCCACCCACTTGTAGCTGAATCTAAACAGATTTTCTGTACTGGAGAATCTGGTTATTAAGCATTTAGCCAAGGAAGAATTGGAGGGGGGGGCCCACACGGACGGACACAACCCACAAGTCATGTTAATAACCACAATTTGCCATGCAGGGTTTGAAATTCTGTATACACCTAGAAAATTTCCTGTGGTCTTTAAGTGGTCCAGTGCGATCACTTTATGCCAAAGGAGCCATATGAACTATCATCCTGTGCTTCACAGATACCTGAATACTTGAGCAGACACAGAATCTCCTCTAGTAGCTTACAGTGTGCAATCTATGGCACGCAGCTGAGCAAAAGTGATTATTCCAAGTGGGATACAAAAATACATACAGAGATCTATATACATATATACCCACCATGTAATTTGGCACAATGGGATTGTATCAGTGGATTCAAGAGGTTGGTACTGAGATTCCTCAAACTGCCTTTACACGTGGCTTGTGAGATTTACTTTGGATCAGATACAGCCTGATTCCTTGGGATGAACATATCTGCACTATGCTCATGGAGCAAAGCTTTCTGAAGGGAAGAAACTTCAGATGCATACTTGTGAAGTGAGGTGGTCCACAGACTGGTTGGGAGCCTAAAGTCCCCATCCAGAGCTGGAGCATATTTGAAGGGTTTTTGAAACACAGGTTCTGGCTTAGTTTCCTGTGCAAGAGATTTAGTTCGCATGTGTTAAAACCACTTCTACCCTGAACCAGCGTGTAGTAAATGAAAACAGTCTGAGGATTCAATTCAGAACTGCGCTATTGCTCCAAATGAAAGTGTTAATGCAAGACACGTTCATAAACGCTAACCATTTCTTCTGAAAGGAGAAATAAAGTAAACAATCACAGACTTAAGACAGCAGAATCACTTGTCATCAGCTGACTCACATACACTGCTGGAGATTTTTGCACAGCTATCCCTGTGCTGAACGCAAACATCCGTATTTGATTTTAAAAAGTTTCAAGACACATATCAGAGCCTTGATTTTAAAACATCAAAAGAAGCAGAATCCTCCACTTACCTTCCTCTGATAACTAAAGAGGCTTAGTTTACAAACTTATTCCTAAAAGTATAATTTTGCATTACATTGCTAACTTAAGAATATACATGTACCTTCAACTCTGGATGATAACACACTTCTCCACAGATATTTTCATGCTTTTTACATTCTAATGAGATGCACATTCTATTATTTTTGCTGCTCCTTGGAGTCTTCGATGGGGTACACCTCTGCCACGCTTTACGTAAGAGTTCATATCCCAGAATAATGCCATTTGGCTGCCCTGGTGACACCCAGTTGATTTGAAGAGATCTACAATAAGCAGAAAATTAACATCTGTTAATTTATTGAAAGTACTTATGCTTTTATGGATACTTACGTTAAAGGATTAGCATATACTAGTTCCATTTTATACTAGTTCACATGGAGAGAAATATTTTGAAGTGTCAAAATGTTCCTCTAGATGGCGAATTCACAGCTGCTTTAATAACAGAAAAGTGTAAAAGTTTGAAAAAGGTGTCAATATGTGCTAATACTCTGGGAAAATCATAGAATCACAGAATGGTTTGGGTTGGAAGGGACCTCAAAGATCATCTAGTTCCAAACCCCCTGCTGCGGGCAGGGACACTAGACCGCGTTGCCCAAAGCCTCATCCAACCTGGCCTTAAACACTTCCAGGGAGGGGGCATCCACAGCTTCTCTGGGCAACCTGTTCCAGTGCCTCACCACCCTCACAGTGAAGAATTTCTTTCTAACATCTAATCTAAATGGACCCTCCTTCAGCTTAAACCCATTACCCCTTGTCCTGTCACTACACTCCCTGATAAACAGTCCCTCACCATCTTTCCTGTAGGCCCCTTCAGGTACTGGTAAACCGCAATTAGATCTCCCCGGAGCCGCCTTTTCTCCAGGCTGAACAACCCCAGCTCTCTCAGCCTGTCCTCATAGGAGAGGTGCTCCAGCCCTCTGATCAGCTTCGTGGCCCTCCTCTGGACTTGCTCCGACAGGTCCATGTCTGTCTTGTATCGGGGACCCCAGAGCTGGATGCAGTACTCCAGGTGGGATCTCACGAGAGCAGAGTAGAGGGGCAGGATCACCTCCCTTGACCTGCTGGTCACACCTCTCGATGCAGCCCAGGACACAACTGGCTTTCTGGGCTGCAAGCGCACATTGCCGGCTCATGTTGAGCTTCTCATCAATCAATACCCCCAAGTCCTTCTCCTCAGGGCTGCTCTCAATCCATTCCTCGCCCAGCCTATAGTCATGCTTGGGATTGCACCAACCCGCATGCAGGACCTTGCACTTGGCCTTGGTGAACTTCATGCGGTTCACACGAGCCCACCTCTCCAGCCTGTCAAGGTCCCTCTGGATGGCATCCCTTCCCTCCAGCGTGTCAACCACACCACACAGCTGGGTGTCATCGGCAAACTTGCTGAGGGTGCACTCGATCCCACTGTCCATGTCGCCGACAAAGATCTTGAACAGTGCCGGTCCCAGTACCGACCCCTGAGGAACGCCACTCGTCACCGTTCTCCACTTGGGCATTGAGCCGTTGATCACAACCCTTTGAGTGTGACCATCCAGCCAATTCCTTATCCACTGCGTGGTCCATCCATCGAACCCATGTCTCTCCAATTTAGAGACAAGGATGTCGTGCGGGACAGTGTCAAATGCCTTGCACAAATCCAGGTAGATTACATCAGTTGCCCTTCCCTTATCCACGGACGTTGTAACCCCATCATAGAAGGTCACCAAGTTTGTCAGGCACGATTTGCCCCTAGTAAAGCCGTGTTGGCTGTCACCAATCACCTCCTTGTTTTCCATGTGCCTGAGCATAGTGTCCAGGAGGGTCTGCTCCCTGATCTTGCCAGGCATGGAGGTGAGACTGACTGGCCTGTAGTTCCCTGGGTCTTCCTTTTTACCCTTCTTAAAAATGGGGGTTATGTTCCCCCTCTTCCAGTCGGCGGGAACTTCGCCAGACTGCCAGGACTTTTCAAATATGATGGTGAGTGGCCTGGCCACTTCATCCACCAGTTCCCTCAAGACCCACAGATGCAACTCATCAGGTCCCATGGACTTGTGCACCTTCAGGTTCCTTAGATATTCTCAAACCTGATCTTCTCCTACAGTGGGCGGTTCTGCATTCTCCCAGTCCCTGCCTTCTGTGACCTGGGCAGTGTGTCTCAAGGATTTGCCAGTGAAGACTGAGGCAAAGAAGTTGTTGAGTACCTCAGCCTTCTCCATATCCTGGGTAACCAGTTCACCCATTTCATTCCGGAGGGGACCCACATTTTCCCTCGTATAAATAAATATAAATATAAATTATATATATTATATAATTAAATTTTATATAAATAAAGCCATCTGATTCATACTTCTGGAAACTTATGTGTAATAAATGTTCTAGCATTTTACTCATTTCATTTCAGTGGTAGGAGAAGGGATTCAGTATGCTGTCCTGATGCTATAGCAAAGGCGTACATGAACAGTTGTCAGGGCTGACATGACTGTTCCATTCTCAGATAGGAACCTTGGTAGAGGACGGGCGGTTGGGGGACAAAAGACCACCCCCTGCCCTCTGAGCTGTCGCCAGTGCAGCTTACTCACATTGTGCTCAGTCACAGTTTCGAACAGATTTGTATTCATCTTGCCTCTTCCCTGCTTTCAAAAACATTATACAAAAAATGTATGTTGCTTTGAAATGTATTCTTCAGCACAGAATAAAAAGAAAGAGCTCATCACAGCATCAGTAAGGACTAGTTCTGTTCTGTGCTTAAATATTTTCATTGATGTAAAATTAGAAGTAAAAAATGCAAGTGTTTATCACAAGTAAGACTCAAGACTTCTGACTTTGAGCACAAAAGCACGACTGCAGCAGCCAGCAAAAGACTGTCTATAAAACAAAATCCCGTTGTTGATTTCAGGTTTGATATCAGACCATCATCAGTTTCAGGAAGAAACTATCTTAAGGGAAAAATCATGTTAAACTGTACCATGCATGTCACAACTAAAAATGAGCAGATATTGGCTCCAAAATCTCACTTAATATTACACTTAAAAAAAAAATGTCAAAAGGGACATTTGAAACGGAAATTTGCTTTGTCTTTTATAATGTGCATATTTTGCATTAGTATTTCAAATGAAAACTTCATTTCTTGCATAATCACTCTGGAATGTTGCATAAGACACAAATTTCTTTTACTATGACTCTCTTTGGGTCGAGAGAGGGAGATCCCATTGCTACATGTAGATCACAATAGGAGGACTGACAGCATTGCATAGTATATTCTTGGGCTCCAAGTACCTCTTTTTAATCTCCATGTCCCAATTACACAGCCACTGTCAGAATGCCAGTGACATCATAAATTAGCATTAATTTAAAGTGAAAATGTTACAGTGAACAGCAGCTGCTGAGATAAACTTTGACATCTTAACAGAATAAAAATAACTGAAGTATTATTTCACTTCCTTGAGGTATAAACAGAGGAATACACACAGCAATAAGCCTTTGCAGAACAGGAATTAATGTCACCTGTGAAGGAATAACTTCATAGGTGACTTGTAGAGTCACCATTATCATTCCAAGGTCTTCATCTGAACCATAGATTTAATTCCATATTCTCCCTACATGGCTATTTTGTATTCACTACATATTCTACCACGTGCACATGAACACACACTCGTGCACATACACACATGTCTACATTTAAATAATATTACAGGACCTAACTTAAAAACATAAAAGCAGGAAAATATATTGTATAAACTTCAGGAAAAAAAAAAGATAAAAAGAAAAGGAAAAGAAGGGTAATACTTCAACCTTTATAAATGCCATTGTAACTCTCTCCTGGTCTTTGCACAATATAGATCACAGGAGCAAAGAAAGCATTTCCAGTCATATTTTTGAATGATTTGCTTTGTGCAAGTTTCATTTGGCCCTCAAGGGTGTATTTTCAAAGTATTGTGCCAGTTTTTGCAGTTTTGCTAGTCATATTTCTCTCTAAAATAATTTCAAATTGGACCTAAGAATTGATGCAATGATTTGAACATTTTGCCTTTTCTGCAGAACTCAGCCTGTATTTCTTTATTTTAACAAGCAATCACTTTACTATTATTCAATTTATAGATACACATTTGGGGTCGACAGAGCCTGGAATTGTGTAAAGCTGCAGCTGCACAAGAAAATTACGTGGCATGGGGGAGTTCACTGATCAGGGCCACCGAAAGGGTAAAACTCAGTATGACCTTCCAATGATGACCCACAGATAAGCAGACTCCTTCACAATTTTGTGAATGTTTCAGTTACGTCTACAACTTCCAATGTTTGCCTCCCATGGCAAATTGTGGTGGTTTTGAAAGCATCATAGCAAGAGCAATGCATAGCTCAGTTTAAAAAAAATCAACAGGGTTTTCGCAGGACTGCAGAGGCTTTTTGAGACCCCCTCCATCTGCACAAATACCCCAGGCTGAGCTGAGAACCTTCGCTTTAGTGTGCGTCAAGATGTATCATGTATGGTGCATTTGACACAGGCACAGAAACACAGGGACTGAGCCTGTCCACCCTCTCCTTCTCTTCATCCCCAGTGACCCCCTCTCAGGTAAGCCGGAGTTGTGCCTATGCTGATAAGTGCCCACAGCCCAAACTAAAGGAGCAGACTTGCAAATTCTGGGCGCAGATGGACGTACAACCCCTGGCACATGGCGTATAGCCCAGAGAAAACTTCATTTCAAGCATGTGCCATTTATGACGGTTCAAATGCTGGATGAGTCCCTTCTGTGACTGCTGTCAGTGTGGCGAAAAGACTGAAGTAGGGCTCATCTCCCAGAGAAAAGGCAGCCTAACCACATTCACAGAAAGGAACTGCTTCAGACTGCGAGGTCCATGAGGCAACTGCAGCACTTCCAGGAGATAAAGAACAATTTCAAACTGATCCACAAGGGTGTATTTGCTTTTGGTGCAACAGAGCAAACTGAAATCCTTTGGCTCAAGCGTGTGAAGACAATTCATTCTGAGATTTCCAGGTAGAAATATTATTTTTATCTATGAAAAATATCAGTATTTCAGGTTTGATATAACATCAGACACATTTTGGTAAACCAGACTTTGGAAAAGAAATTCTGGTTTTTGCCTGCTTCAAGTAGCATCAGCTTCGACTGTCCATGAGCCATGAAAAGAACTCCTCCTGTTTTTTTTTCTTTTTCCTCAACTCAGTAGTAAAGGTTTAACCATCAAAATTAAGAATATAACAAGGCCTCACTTTTGAATCTTGAGAGCCAATGCTGTATCAGTCTCATCAAATACAAGGCCTAAATTTAAAAACTCACATCAAATCCAAGATTCAATGACTTTATGTTCAGGAGCTAAACTAAAAAAAAAAAAGTCACAGAAAAACCACAAGATTGACTTGACATTCTTAAGGTAGGGAACACTGCTATTATTAATGACCAGCGGATGAAATACTTTCCACATCAGAAGATCACACATACTGAGCAACTGCTTCAGCATTATTGCGCAGGAGTTAACTACCTGCTGTATCGCGGACTGCAGTGCTAACGTAAGAAGCAGTGTGACACGGTACAGAAAGTCTGATAAATAGCATTATGCTTCTATTGTTGCTACAGTCTTCATGAAATCTTTCTGTGCCTTGTTCTTCCCATTACTAAAGTAGGGAGAGGGATCAGGTTTCCTTCTATAGGAACACTGCCTTGAACACTTCAGGGAAAGTGCTATAAAACTAAGCGTAGTTGAGAAACCTGACTTTGTATGTTGCCTCGACACACAGGTTGGACGTGGCTCCACAGGAATCTTCCCCGTGTCATGTTTATTCACATAGTTGTGAATCCCTTTTTTTATCTGTAATTTCCACCCACTTTCCCAGTATGGAAAATCAGACTTACTGCTCTTTAGTTCCAGAGATCCCCTTGGAGAAATCTGCACTATTGTCTCATCTTCCATTCCCCCAGTACCAAGACCAATTTAAAGGATATTTTACACTGCACAGTAGTTTGACACTTTCATATTTGAGCTCCTTTAGAACTCCTGAGCAAATACCATCATCCCAAAAATTCGTTACTATATGTTCTATCCAATTGTTCTAAAATCTTTCTTACTAACATGTTAATTTGAGATAGTTCATAGAATCATAGAATGGTTTGGGTTGGAAGGCACCTTAAAGATCATCTAGTTCCAACCCCCCTTCTCATGTTGAGCTTCTCATCAGCCAACACCCCCAAGTCCTTCTCCTCAGGGCTGCTCTCAATCCATTCTCTGCCCAGCCTGCAGTTGTGCTTGGGATTGCCCCGACCCATGTGCAGGACCTTGCACTTGGCCTTGCTGAACTTCATGAAGTTCACATGGGCCAACCTGTCAAGCCTGTCAGGGTCCCTCTGGATGTCAAGGTCCTCCAGCCCATGAACAGCATCTGATACAGAAATCTTCCCAGGCTCAATGATACTGAACATCAAACCAAATTCACCTAGCTTTTCTGCCATGGCTTTATCTTCTTTGAGCTCTCTATTACACCCTGACCATGATTTCTAGTTTGCCCAAGGTGCGTAAAAGTCCCTCTCTTCCTTCATGAAACTCTGAAGGATTTTCCCTGGTTTGTGCTACATGGTGTTTTCATAGCCATTGGCCTTTTAATTAAGCACTGAACAGAATTTCTGGCAGGCTTCATCTGCATTGTGCCTCAGTTTTCTGAAAGGAACAAAGCTGCTACTAAGTATTGTATTAGAAAGTATTAGAAAAAAACCCCAAAACAACTAAGCATGCTGTATTACAAGGAACAAGAAAAAGAAGAAAAGTATTTTAAAGGGAAATGAACTATTTTCCAACGCACCTCGAGAATTTAATCCACTACACAAACTTTAAGTCAGCATCCACACGCACCCTGTACTCAGAGAACTTTCTAATCTGTGTAGTAAAATACAATAATTCTCTGTAGAGACAACCCTGAGGTCCTATCTAAAAAAAAAATGCTTACTTGATTCAATAGGATTTGTTTCTACCGAAACATGGTCAATGCCACCTCCCCACTCCCTGCAAAAGACCCCAAAACCCAGACAAGAAACGCAACAAACCAGAACCTGGCTTAGGACTTCAGGATTGGGTCCCATACTGTTTTCTGTTTGAAGTTTGGCATTATAAAATAACCATTCCAGGACTGCGACCTTTTGTGCCAAGTTTCAGCCTGAAGCTGAGTTATTAACTGTAAGGGGTGGAAAAGTAAGGTATTTATAATGGCTGCGGTGGTATAACCTTCATTAGAATAGTGTGGATGGAGCTGCTATCAGAAAGACTTCTAAGAAGTTGGTGGGTGAAATTATAATTTATGTCATGCAGCACCTTGAGGCAAATTTTAAAACAATTATTTGTGAATGCTACAAAGACATTATCCTACAGCATTCTCATCAATAATACAGCCCCTCAAACTGATTTAGAAGAGGGAAAAACGCCATGATTCCAATTAAAGACAATAAACTGCACAGTCTGTATTATATCTCGGGTATCCCATGAGCCTATACTCTAGAAATGCCTTTTTTCTCCGTCTGATGACAGATAGGTATTAAAATGTCCTCTTGTCTACACAAACTGGTTTTTTGCCCAAGCTTTTTCTTTTATGGAGGATAAATAAGCAAAATTCATATTCAGCCCAGCACCTGCTGAAGCTGTCAGCTGTAGTGTTTGTCATATTTCAATCAAAGCTGAAGCCAGCCAGTCATTTTTATACTGCACAATCCTTACGTACTCGAGGACCAGAATTAATGAATTAGCTATTGATTAAATTCCACTCTAGCAAATCCACCGTGGCAAATAAATGAACTACCCGGGGCACGTGTAGGCCATGGCCAGACATGTCCGGGCAATCGATCAGTAGTTAGTATTCTTTTGGGATATAAGAACAGCTGATGATAATATGACATGTAGGAAAAGGCAGTGTAGAAACAGCGTCTGTTTCTGGCTGAGCAGATTATAAAGTAGGAAGGCATTTTTGATCCTTTTGCGTTCATGTGTTATGACATATTTAGTCTATATATAATAGCAGAAACATGCATAAGTGTTTGCAGTACAGACAATACAGACAAAGGCATACATAAGTTAAAGCCAAGGGCAAAAGATGAGATCCTGAATTGAGTTCTTATCATCAAACAAGCTTTGACGATATCTGTATGTGTGACAGAAAAATAGCAAGCTTAATTTCACCCTTATACAGAGAAAAATGCTGAATTCAAGCAAAATGTAGAAATGATAAACAGCAAACCAAAGTCTGAGACCGGAGAAGCAAATCCATTCTGCCGGCCATTTCTGAAGGCTCAGATGTTAGATTTTTGTTATTTAAAAAAAAAAAAAAATTTTTTTCTTTCTATAAAAGAAACCCTTCTGATGAGCATACTCCACCAGAGGTATAAAAAAAAAAAAATCACATGAACAATAACATACACACAGGAGACTAACTTTTTTTATTGTTGGTGTAATTCTGACAAATGTGTTAGTGAGCTTAGTTTTAGTTTGTCTTTGGAACATATTAACTCCCAAAGAATCACTGTATATGTTACTATTTGGCTGCTTCTGAGGACTGCAAATCTGATGCTCCCTTTACAATTAAGAAGTTTGCCCAATGCCTGTGCATGTAGTGGATAGGCAGATTGCAAACACTGGTTCAAGGAGACATAGATATGCATGCCTTTTAAGATATCTTACTAATTCTTCCTGTTGTGATGGGTGACTTTTTTTTACCCACAATTATTCTAAGTTTCCATTATCAGCATCGTGTTGCTCCCTGAGCATTAATCTTCCTCTTCTTAACTGACAGCAAAACGTGATAATTTTCATTCCTCTACACTTCTTCTCTTAACTACTTCCACTTTTGCTTTATTTATTATCACAGCACAGTGATACCCAAATGGATACGTACAGTCACCAAGGGTGAGATTTCTTCGGTTGCTCTTTTGGCCAAAAACTCCAAGACCAAAAGTAACAACCAAGAAAAATGTTTTCAAAGTGTATAGTGAATTCTTTTATAAACCTTATTCAATTGAGAGAAGACAACCTTACATTCTCGTCCCCATTCCAGCCACAAATCGGTCTGATATATGAAAGCCACCTATGCTAATAGTACCTTGAGCCAATGATGTGAATAATGGGTGCTGACAGCTGCTTTGGCTCATCTTCCACAGTTGTAATCTGGGTCCCATTGCTTCTCACACAGGCGTACACCGTGCAGGCTTCAATCTGATGAAGAAGAACACGAGTTTTACAGACTCAGCTGCAGAAATTATTCGGCTCTGCTACTTGCTTAGACTTCTCTCCTCACCCAAGATTTTAGTCTTTTTCTATTTAACAGATTCCACACAGCCAGGGAAATAACGCAGCTTTGAGATAAGTATATCTACCAGAGATATCACAGTTTCCTGCACCATTTTCAAAAAAAGGGTACATGCAGCCCTCTGGCATTAATTGCTGTTCTCTATTAAATTATCACCAACAGAGTTGCAGTGAATTTGGTTTTCTGTATGTATGTGTAGAATCTGGTACACAACACTGAAAAAAATGTACTGTGATCTGGGGCCTTGAGTAAGTTTTCTACACCTACCATATATTCTGACATAAAAATAAGGATAATTTTTCCTGAATGTTTTCTATTCCTTCATGTCTATTCTGGAAAATTAAAAGTGAAAAATGCAAATAGGAATCATACACTTTGTTATGAAAAATGCCACAGAAATAAAAACTTAATCCTTCCTTCACTTCTTGGGGTTAAACTAAGCAAAGTGAAATAGTGAAGGATGGTAATATTCTGTATTGTCAACAGATAAGTTAAAAAAAAAACCCCAAACCCACAAAAATTTAAACATAGTGCAGTATGATTACCAGTGAGATGCACATGCATCCAAGATAATATGGTTTCCAGGACAAGAAGAAAAAGAATCAAAAGAAGAAAAAAAACCCCAGCTTGTTTTGATTTTACCTATCACATTGATGCAAATATAAGTCCAGTATAAAGACTAGCAAAGCAGAGGAGAAGAATAATTAACATCTCAAGCAACAGAAGGTGGCCATGGTAAATTAATATAGAGGGTCTATAAGTGAGGCAGTACACTGAATTTGCATTGTTATTGAGAAAAGACAAATGTGTTTCCAAGCAGCATTCAGAAAGTCATATGTGTATTCATGGATGGAGGTTAGCTGTTTCAGAGGGACTGGAACATAGAAATCTGTTACGGTATGCCTGTCTGTGATGTTTATTTATTGCATGTAGTAACTGGATGCAAATTTTCAGAATGAAGTATATACATGGTACTACTAAGTCCTTCTCATATATAATGCAAACCAAACCTGAACAAAATAGACAGGTATAGTTACAATTAAGTGTCAAACTGCATTTCTTGAATATATATGAATACAATTTAAAGATAGAAAGCTTTTTTTGTTTGTTTGTTTGTTTGTTTGTAAATTCTGCACACAGTATTTTGCCTTTCATTAGATATGTGAATAGAGAGGCAAAGATAGAGAAAGAGAAAGGGAAAAGCAAAGAAAAAAATATTGTACTTATTAACAGCATAAAAAGTACTACTTGATTTCAGAGATCAGCTCTGCTTCCTCCTCAGAAGGATGAGGAGGGAAAAAAATGATAAAAGGATGACAAATGCAATATCATTATTTCTCTGTGCTGATATATTATGCATGCCTGATGTTTCTAAAACAATTGCAATTTTCTTTTAATGAGTAGGAGTAGAGTCTTTGCCTCTTTGTAATATATGGTGAGGCTTTGCTAATGTTGTAGCACATAGCATTTAGGGGAAAGTAAATGGAGTTTTGATGGTTTGAAAAAAGATAATGGAAATTTGTATTATGAAAAGTGTACACAGACCTAAAATATGCTGAAAATAAATTTATGCCTTGTATGTATATACACAAAAATGAACAGTGCAATATATGTCCATGTATGTCAAGAAATTCATGAAATGATATTCCGCTTGGAAATACACATATTTTATGTAAAATTAAAGTATATTGCACAACCCAGAAAAGATATGCTAACCTGTATATCATATACAGTGAATGGAGACAAATCTGCTAAAAGAAAGGACCCCGGCTCGTTCATTCCAGTCTTGTACTGCTTATTATTTACATAGATAGAGTACTCCGTGACAACACCATTTGGGTTTGAAGGCGATGTCCAGATGACACGTACAGCTGTACTGTTGATGATGACAACCTCTGGAGGGAACATGCCCTCAGGCTCTAGAAATAAAGGAAGAAACTGAATAAACTCCAGCTGTCTCTGCAAAAGCACTTGTTTAACCAAATGCAGATTAGTATTTAGGTTTAGCAAAGGGTTCACTGCTTATCTGCTTTCCTCTGATGAAGTTATCACAGTCTGTAGTCTTCTGTAAATTGGCTTATTATACTCTCAGTTAGAAACCATGAGAGCTGATGGTAAAATGCTTTTTACCAGCAGCATAGTGTCAATCATCAGTAGTATGTGGCCAGTGAGATATGATGATAAATTATTCACCCATCTGCACTGCCAACATACAAACATTATTTTTATGTCTCCCCCAATCCTAATTCTTCCAAAAAAAAAGAGAAAAACAGAGCATTTTGCTTTTAAAGCAAAACCTGGGACCAAAACTCTTTATGTCTGGTGGAACGTGACGTTATCAGCCTCATAGCTGAAGTAATATGAAGCAATATGCAATATTGTCATTATGTAAATGGTTTTGAATGTTGATTACTATAGGTAATGATGAAGTCTAACACTTACTTAAAAAAATAAACAAACCCAACACCTTCCTTAGCGTTAAATTACATAATTATCTAAGCATGTCAGAAATAACCATGCAAAGACCTATTTTTATCATAAGAACCCATCTTTACCAGTTGAAAAATTGCCCTTGCGATCGATTCTATTTTATAAACAAAAGGTGCTGACCTTTGGCATGAGAAAGGAAATGGAATCCTCACTTAAAGTGCTTTGCTAATGACCTGGAACACTTGCTTCTGAGGTAATGATATTATAATGTTTATAATGAGACTTTATAAAGCAAAAAGATTAGAAAGACCATTCTAAACACATTTCAGATTCACAATTATTTTTTTATTTTATATCCCCTCCCTCCTCCCCGCATTTGCCCACTGGCATAGAAATGACTCAAAGAGTTCTCTTAGAGGCTGAACTTACACCTAGAGTTTCTGGTGACTCAGGAAAGGCCCTGTGTATGACTGTCATGTCAAAAAGCACATCGCTTCACAGAGCAAATCTTTTAAAAAAACCCATTAATTGTTTCTAAATTCCACCGTTTATTGATATGAACTCAGTTCCAAACTCAGTGCGCACAGATAGGAGTGTGCAGGAGAAGATGAGAACAAACTGGGTTAATATCTGCTGTTAGAGCTTTTGCTTCTGTCTCAGTGGGACCGTTTATTGATCTACCACATGATGACAACCAGCACTTAAGCATTTTAGCGTTTTAGCCCTTTTTCCTTTTATACCGGAAATTTTATAATGGAAGGATGACTGATCTCAACCCTAACAAAAATCAATCAATTTCATTCTCAGATTTTAAGCCAAGACACGTTTGCTGCTAACCAACCTCCATCTGAGGTAGTCACGTGCACAACTTCACTGTTGATGCTGTGGGCTCCATTAGAAACTTGAAAAAATATCTGATACTCTGTGTTGGGCTGCAAATCACCTATGACTATAGAGTTTACATCAGCCTGGATCCTCAGAGATCTATTATCATCAGTAGAATTCAAGACGAGGGTGTAATATGCAACATCTCCTTGCAAATCTTGTAGTGCTAAGAAAAGAAAGGAAAAACATTGGGAGATCAGCTGGGGAATATTCAGTCAGCAAGTTTCTTATCAACAACATTTATTGTGAAGAGAAAAAACACATTTTATGCAGACCCCCTTATTTAAAAAAAGGCAAAGATTCCATCAAGTGCCTTCAATTTCACCCTTATAAGCAGAGATGCAGACTGCTCTTCCAAACTTGTCAAAATCGTTAACAGTTCATCATCCTATCTAATACTGGAGAAAGCTTTCTTTCTCTAGACGTCCCCATGATGTCAATGGAATCTGTGAGGTAAATACATTAATAGGTGAAACCCACTGCTAGCAGAGGTGCGCGGACCTCGCAGTTTGCCACTGCGAAAGGAAGGCTTTCACCCAGAGAGAAGGAAGAGAGCAAATCCGATGGCTCTATGGCACTAGTTTAAGATGGAAACCGCAAAGATTTTTTCCCTTTTTTGCCCCTTCCCTTCAAACAACGCTCCCCCCACCCCAAAAGTACTGAATTCCTGTGTTACTCCTCCAGCCCTGAATAAGGGGCAAGTGCCTATGTCTTCAATTATAGTTACATTCAACTTTACACAGATGGCCTTTTGGCCATAGTGACAATGAAAATCTGCAGTGTTATTATTTTAGAACAAGCATGATAACGTCATCTACATGTAAAGCTGTAATACACTCAGAAGCATTATATTGACAGGGGGAAAAAAGCAACTCCTCACATTTCTTCCTAAAATGTCTTTTGCCCAACACTAGCTTCCCCAGTGAAAGGAAGAAAAAAACCCAGTATGATTTTCTGGCTACGCAGGGAAGGACATTCACTGGCTGGGCTAGGTGGATAAACGAGGATTCCAGGCAAGCTTTGCTTCTCCATTTTAGTAACCCAGATGTAGTCTTATCTTATCTGTCCTTTGTCAAACAGTTTAAGTTCAGATCTGATCAAATGCGACTGCTTTTCCAGTAGGCATCAAGATGCAAAGGATAATTATGAGAAAAACTTCAAGCACTAATGCATATTGCTTTAGATGACACACTGTACCACTGAACAGGACTCAGCTGACTGGGAAAGAGCATTGATAAAAGCCAAAAGCATATTTTCAGATTTAATAATACACGGTTTTGTCGTAGAAATTCTTAATCAAGAGTGATATGTTATTTTTATTTTAAGTGGTAAAGATACAAGTCCTAAATCCTTAGAAGTCAGAAACCTTCAGTGGGTTTTGCAGGAAAAGAAGGATAGCAAGGCAACCTACATTAAGGACTGCCAAGTTCCCAAAGAAAACAGAAAATCGTTTGAAAACTAACATTATGAAAAAATGAAACATGGGTATACAAAACAGTTAATATGCTTATTGCAGCATAAGAAGTAATAAAATGTGATAAGGTTTTCGAATAATGAATGGCCCTGTCTTGGTGTTTAACCTTTGCATTCACAAACATATATGGAGGAAATTTCTAAGGTATGAATGAAAATAAAACCAGATTGCATTACCTACATCTAGAAGGTCAGGGGCTTAGATTACTAAGGTAATGAAACTTCAGTGAGCTGCTTCAGATCTATTACATTTGTCAGTTTTTATAAGCATGCTTACTTCAGGCATGCAATTATAAAATAAAGAGACTACATTTGTTGCAATTCAGCACCCAGTCCTTATAAAATCATTTGCATGTAAGTCATGAAGAAATTCCCCACTGCTGTATTAGCAAACCAACTAGAGAAATTGGCTAAATTCATTTTGAGGAGCAGAGCAAAAAGAGAGAGAAAGGGGATCCTCTCATCCTGAAGGAATGTATATGTAAATTTTTATACAAAGAGATGAAATATACCACAAAGACACAGGATTTTGTGTACTACTGCTTTATAGATTTCTCATGAGCTTCCATTAACTATTTCTTCACTTTCACTATTCTCATTCTGCAGAAATAGTATATAATAAATACAAACATGCGTAAGAAATAGCAAAATGTGCACATTTTTTCCTTCCTATTTCTTTCCTCTCCTTTCAAGGACACTTAGGTATATTATAAATCAAGACAAGGACTGTGTTTCCTATGAGAGCAAGGCAGACCAACATAAGTGATGGCAGGTTAACATCTAGTTACTGGAATAAATACTAAGCACACTTACTTGGTTTTGACCATTCCACTTCTACAGCGGTATGATTAACAGCACGTGCAATGAGGATACTTCCTTTCTCTGGTAATCCCGCTAATGTAGTAGCTATCACTTCTTCACTTGATGTATATCCTACCTCGTTGTGCGCTATGAGCTTGTACTCGTATGTTGTGTACCTAAGACATTTTAAAAATAATTAAATGGAACGAAAAAATGCAGACGTCGAAAACGTTTGCTGTAAACCTTCTGCCTGTGCCAAAGTTTTGTTGTTTCTCCCCCGCCCCCCGCCTCAACAAGTGCAGCTGCACAGGTTGCACCAACGAAGACGCTACAAGCGGTGTCTATTTTTTGGAAATAATTCAGCACCATTAACGTGGTAACAAAAATAAACCACATTATTTCATTTCTTCATAGTTGTAGCTTCTGAGGTGCTGAGAGATTATAGCTCAATTCAATATGTAATTACAGCAGTGGCAACCTGCCAAAATTTGGATCAGAATTTAATCAAATGAGGCTTTTTTCCTCTTTTGGGAAACCCATTGATTTTAACTTGCAGAGTCTCATTTGTAAAAGTGATTCACCACACAGCCAGGGCTCTCCCACTACAAAAACATTTTAAAAAAGCACCTAGGAATGCAAACTCATTTAATAAAGGAATTTTCTTCAGAACTCTGTACGTTCGACTTACACAGATTTATTAAATACTTCATGTATATTTAGTAAACCAAGTGATTGTCACTCCGTAATTTCTTCTCTATATCAAATGGCGTATTAATGTATTTTAAGCAGGATTTCATAATCTCAAAATTAATTCCATCATAAAAAGTCCCCCCTAAAACTGTGTAATCACAGAAACATAAGATCATCTTGTTCAAATTTTCAGTGAAGCTGCAGCACTTTGGGATAACTGTCTACAAACATGAAAAAGGACCATACAGTAAATGCCTAATATTTAGAGATTTCTCTGCAAAAAGAAGTGTCACTCACATAGTATATTTACTTTTTTTTTTTTTTACTGCTTTACTATAGCACCCTGTATTATGCAACCATTCAGTCTGATTTTCAAAAGAGTTAAGCTTTAACAGTCCCACTGAGAAGAAAGCAAACTAATGGGAGCTCACTAGCTCCAACTGTAATGATAAGCATTGTAGAAGATCCATGACAATATACATAATACAGCTTATTTCCCTCTCTGCATTTTCTGTCACTTGCGAACATGTAGTATTTTCTTGGCCATTGTAGCACAGGTGCAATCAAAGACAAATGGAATCTATTCTTGCAATTTAATGATGAGAATTTGAGATTCATTTTTGATCCATATTTCCAACAATGAAAATAAAAGAAGTTTGGCTTAGCCTACTGGAAATGAAAAAGCTATCTGAAAAAAAATCATAGTGAAAATAGACTTCTGGCAGAAATATAATGTCAATTCTTTAATTTTGAAACATGCTTAAAACATGAAACAAAGGAAAATAGATGCTGATATATGGAATGTTTTTTCTGTGAAAAATAAGACTTGCATGTCTCTGCAGCATCTTCCCTCCAGCCAAACACTCACCCTGAGTTATTGACTGCAAAAACATAGCTGCAGATTGCAGAACTCTCCCTAAAAGAAGTGTTCAGGTGTTTCCAAGGGTTAGGTAGGTCATTCAACTCAAAAGGTCATTGTGCCTAATGACTTGTCACTAAGACCCTATCAGAATTCATTGCCCCTTCTGAACTGCTAACATAACTGCTGCACACATCAACGCTGCTGAAATGGGTTAAACTAAACCCAAAGGAAAATATATGTAGAATTTCAAACATGGGCTAAGAGAGAAACGGACACTTGGGCAGGATTGAGGAGAAGAACATTTCCACGATGGGTTATCGCAATGGATAAAAATGAGCAGTGACTTTCGGCAAGTAGGCAGCACCAAGCCAGAGGCAGAGGCTTGGTTTGGTCTATACAGCAGTCTGGAGCAGAGGTCACATTCTGCTGGTTCGCGTCGTGCGCAGGAGGGATGCTCACACAGCTTTTATCAAAGTAGAAGCAACATACAGATATTTGAGGGGCAATGATTGACATGCAATCCTCATAAAGCACGCCAGCACACAAGCACAGAGAACACACCAATACTGAAACCAGCCATGAACGTTTTCCCAAGACTTTACCTACAAAAAAACCAATGCAGAATGTATGTTGCGTCTTCTGTTACAGGTTCCTAATGTGGGTGTTTGCTTGTCTTGAAGGTGGTAGCCTTGACTGTGAGAGGTGGAAACTAAGGCTGATCAAGAGCAGATGCCTTGCTCTGTATCACACAGGAGCTCGGTAACATACTGAGCAACAGAACCCACCCTCCATTTCCCCACTTGCAACACTCTGCATTTAACCGTAATGCAGCTAACACAAAGCTGCCTTTAAATTAGATCTGCTCAGAGCGTGATAAATTCTCCTCTTGCCTTTGGAGATATTAAAGCAGTTGTTAATTTGCACTTTAAAACCAGGTAAGAAAAACAACGCTGAAACTAAGTTTCGAATGTTTCCCAGCTAGGACTTCTCAAACAGTCATTCTGCCTGTGCTATGACTTTGCGAACACACAAAACTAGAGCATATGTACACATAAATCTAAATGGTTTGGTTGCATGAGCGTATCAATGCTAAAATTTCACAAGATCTTTATTTTCATTTGTTTTTCAGAGCAAACCAATATATAAGTCAAGAATGACAGAATAATAATAAATCCCTGCATATTAGAATAATACCAAAGATGATGACAAAAAATATTTCATTACATAATTAATATGTTCACTACATAAAGACACAAGAAATACTTTGAACTATTAAACATACACTATACAAAATGCCAGCATTTGTTTTTATAGTTTTTGTAATCTCACCTGCTAAGACCCTTATCTTCATAAAACCACTGAGTTCCTGAGTAAATATTGTGCCACAGATTTAAATCTTCAGGGGGATTTGATGCAAGTGGTTGCTGGATTTTACGTCTCAGGAGCTCATATCTAACACAAAAGACAAGCAGAACACCAGGATTATCTCAACTAATGTTATTACACAAAAAAAAATCAGTTTTTTTTTTTAAAGCCACACATTATTTTGTTTTTACAGCTGTAAACTTTCTGAGATAGGCATTCTTTTTAATGTTTCATGATTTAAAACATCCAATTACTTAAAAAACCTACTTTGAAAATGGAAAATGAAGCACTTTCATTTGAAAGAATGAGTTTATTTAATGATATACAGATTTTAAACTTGTGGAAATGCTGTGAAGATCAAGTCCAAATAGCCTGGTAACAGTGTCTTATACAGACTTGACTGACGCCATCTGATGTGCACAGACTGCTCCAGAATATGAAATGACAATGTCTCTCTCTTGCAAATGTGCTGAAACATACCGCATTGCTATTACTATTTTACTGGTAGTGGCAACTGAAGTGTGCGTTTGTGTTTAACGTGTGTTTGCAAATAACCACAGTGTAAATTCTGGGTGACAAACAGGCATAGAATGAGCTAACTGTTCCATCTGTAGACCTTAACAAGGCACCTTTGTATTTGGGTAGCCTTTCATTATGTGAGCTTGAAAGACCAAACTATTTCATCCTGGTTTCAGTTGGTATCTGAAGTTGTATTCCTGTGTATGTTCCAAACAGCAGGGCAGCTAAAGCCCATCTTTCATCAGGTCAACCATGAGACTGCCTGATTCGGACGACATCCCTTCCACCCATTCCGCATCGTTCGCACTTCGTCATCTTTTACATAAAACCTTTACGGAATTTATCAGAGATTAAATTTCCTCATGTCTACACAAAGCAAACGGGATAATATATTTTGCATTTCCTAATCGTTCTATGGATTACATAGAAAACTACACTCTAAAGGAAACAAAAAATATAGAGAGTTCAAAATCTTTAGAATTATTATTCTTTATTACATTTCACAGGAGTTTTTTAATAGGGCTTTTGTTTCATTTTGATGGTGGTGTTTTCTTTTTTAAGGCACCAGATGTTTGCACACTTCCTAGCAGTTATAGAACCACTCTGGAATTGCTTTCAATGGTCAGCTGCAGTTTTCATCAAACTGTAGTTGCAATAGTGTTTCCACAGATGCCCAGCAAAGTAGGGTCATACACATACATATTCACTTAAATGCGCAACTTGATTCTCTAAAATGCTGAGCTGCTGTGTATCATCCTTTCACTGCCCCCCATTTTGGAAAGGTGCTACTGTTAAATTCCAGCCAAAAGTGTGTGGATACTCAGGCAGATCTTAAAGACTCTCACTTTAAGCACTTATTTGTGAAAATGTTTCCTTCTGTGTTTAAGTATTCTGCAGAATGCCTTGGTGTGGATCACCACCCCGTTGCCATGATGTTTCTGACCACTGGCTTCATGTGCAATTTGACACTTATCTTTTTAATGTTAAGATCATCTCCAGTCTGATGAGGAAATGTTGGACAATGCCATTCCAGATTTGAGACCTTGAATTAAGACAGTATTTAATAGGTACTGCATACCATGATTTTGCATTGCTTCAAAACCAGAAACCAACTGAGAAGCTCTCTTACAAGACAGCGGAGACTTCCTGTGCTCCCTGGCAGCTAGGATGTATGTGCATGACTTCCAACAACTTTCATCCTTAAGTTTGGGGAATAATCCTCAACAGGTACAAATAAACGTTGTGCCACTGACCTTAGTGATGCCAAACCAAATTACTGCAGAAGTTGGGAGTATAACCTCAGAAATTAAATAATAACAATTAATTAAAGTCCAACTCTATCAAAACGTTCAGATGACTTTATACCCAAGAACAACTCTCACATGAGTGGTTCATCAATGTCAACAGAACCCAAAGAGACATCATTACAGTTTTATTAGGAACAGTCCTGGCATATTCTGTCCAATATATTTCATAGACAAGTCATGAAAAACATCAAAATCTTTTTGAACACTGAACGGTGATCATGTGTAAATCACCCCCACTGGCAGCTGCTGCTGCTACTCTGCTTGCTACAGACTTCTTGCTCCATCATGCTGCACAGAGCAGCTGCTTCAGTGGTTGTTCTTGTTGAGGGCAGCATGGCACACCATGAAGGAAATGAAGTCTGCAGATGTAGGTCGTGCTGAATTACTTCAATAATCTATGGTAAAATGGTCATGTTGTTAACCCCAGAATAACAGAGACTGCTTTTCAAAAACTTCAAATTTTACTGTAGAGCAATCATCATTTCATTCAGTTGTAGTGTGCCCTAATTAAGCCTGAAGAAAGAGTCAAGCTACTGTGCTGTAATAACATATGCAACTGAAATGGCATTACATGATAATTATTGAACCCATCAGTGCACCTAGAAGAGAGTTACTAACCAGAACATATAGAGAGATATAATTCCATGCACAATGTTTCACACTATGTTAAAGCACTAGAATGAAAGATGTTTGACATTTTTGTGTATGTATAAAGATGCATTTGTCTTTATAAATCTTCATGCACTCAAATCCATATTTTTTTATATACATACACGCAAACTCAGTAATCAACAGATTCAAGTGAAGACACTCACCCCATCACTCTAGACAAATCTCCAAAGAGACGCCTTTCTCTAGTTGCTGTGGTGAAATCCAGCCTGCTGTACCCAGCACTTCCTTGCATTTTCCATTTTTGGCTCTGCCCCCAAACTTGTAGCATTTTAACTTCCATTTTTCTCTCATTTGCGATTTATTAATCAGTTAAGCTTGTTTCATGTCATCACACTTCCAAATGGTCACTTTCTCTTTATGTGGAATAATCCCCAGAGTACTGAGAATATTGGATATGTTAAATATTTATGTTCACAGAGATCTCACATTTGTCATTTTGTTGGTGGAACGTGTTCCCTGAACTGACCACCAAAAGGTGGCTGATGCTGCAGCCCCAACCAGTTATGACTTTGCAAATATCCTGTGATGGCTCTTCAGACAGCACTGACCTGAAAGGCCCACTGCCTCCCTGAATGTGCTCTGCAAAGTAAATGCCACAGTACAGACATCACACTTGCACTAAATAATCCTGACTCCTCGTAAGTTCAAAACAATTCAAAGCTCACCTTGCTATCTGCTTCTAGACATATGCGCTTTCCATAAGTCCATTCATGGACTCCTGATCCCTAAAGAGGAACTTCAAAAGGTCAGAAATGAAGAGATCGCATCATAAAGTTTGCATCACCCAGAATTTTTGTGAGTCAGATCTAGGTAAGAAGAAAACTGCCATCTCAGTTGCAACTAAAAGCTTACCTCAGATGAGGACCATTCGGCCTTAGCGGTGGCTGCCAAGAAATGACAATAAAGGACTCGCTGACTGGAGTCACAGACAATGGACTAACACCCTGAGGAACTGTTGAAGGAGTAGTCACGCTGGTAGGCAAACTCTCTGTGCAGCCTCCTAGAAAGCCATCACCTCCGGAGCAAGCTATTACAGTGACCGAGTAGTTTGTGTAGGGTATAAGATTAGTCACCAGATGGCTCAATGTTGATGAAGTATTCCCAGTAATGACAATGCGTGGATCAGGCATGCGAATCTCATAGTTGAGGATTTCACCATTCTGTATCAGAGGAGGTTCCCATGAGACCTGAGGGAGGAGGGGAAAAAATATTAAAGTAACAGAATTCTTTCAGTCAGAATGCAGAAATATGGACACACCATGCTACAAATGGACGCAAGCGTGATCTCAGGATGTGCTTTTCTTTCTTCATCAAGACAGAGTCAGTATATAACCTTTCCCGGGTAACTGAATTTTGATTTTTAAAGGTACATCAGTTGGAAGTCTAACTTCCTTTAATTTTAGTGGGGATTGCAGTAACACTTGTAGCCATTGCAAAATCTACTATTTAGCTTCACCAGTAAAATGTGAATGCTCCACTTCACTCAAAATTCTGTGAGATGTTCAGATGCATTAGCAAAAGTACACTAATTATCATAAATACCACTAACTGTCATTTATTTTCTTATGGTGTATTGCCTGGTGTACTCATCTATTAGTGGCAGAGTAAAAAGAAATCTTATTTTGTGTTTGTACAGTTTTCTGGAAAGTGTAACTGCATTAGCTCCTATGAGAAACAAGATTTGTCCACACTCTTTATATGATGAAATATGCAGGTTTTCCCTTTTATGTTTCAGTAATAAATTACAGTGGTAACTATCAGAGAAATCAGGCACAATTCTCCATTTTTAGAATTAAAAAATTATGCTGAGAAAACTTTATCCCCAAAAAATTGGAAGTTACATACAGAATTCATGTTATATATATACATACATACTGCTACACTTACTGTGGTTTTACTAAACTGAGGTTAGGTGGTTAGGGTTTTTTTAAAGTTTTTCTTAAGTATATTATTCTATATATTTATTCTTACCAGCTCCAGTGAGGAATCACACCCAATTGTACCATAAAGTGCGAGGATGTCATCCGTTCTTTTTTAAGGCATTTTGCTGCAGTGTCATGACAGACGGGACTTCAGACTGACACAACGAGGACATGTGACTGTATTAAGAATCTCAGTTTCCTAAAGGTAGTGTAAGAGCATCTACCAGTCTTTCCTCCCCTGGAAGTCCCAGTGTAGGACGGATACCAGCTTGGCTCTGCTCATCCCTGGGACTGTTTTCCTTGCTACTGACCCACTCTTCTCTAACAACTGCTGTCTCTTTTCCTCCCAGGCATGGGATAATTAAGGACTGAATCCAACATTGAAAAGGACACAGAAATGGAGAAAAACCTAGATCAAGGTATGTGCAGAATAAAATGCACAAAGATAATACTGAAGTGTTAAATAGTAATACAAAGATACTTCAGTTTAAGTTAAGTTGAACTTTTTCCTTAATTCTCTCCAGCCTCCAAAGTAAGTATCTTTAAAAAGGTATATGCACAATTACACACGGCCATGGAAACAGA
Organism: Grus americana; assembly: GCF_028858705.1. Lineage (NCBI taxonomy): Eukaryota > Metazoa > Chordata > Aves > Gruiformes > Gruidae > Grus > Grus americana. The sequence continues at coordinate 102,656,203 of NC_072854.1, forward strand.
GAAGCTTGATTTATAAAACGATTTTTAAAGGACCCTTGGGGATTAGGAAATGTTATATCTTAGGTATAGAAGGACCTCTTAGGCCATCAGACTTGTAAGAAACCTGGCAGCAAAGTACTGGAGAAAGCTGAAGGATTTTGATAACATAATCTGGAATACTATTAAACAGAGAATTAGAAACAGGGTGATCTTGAGTAAAGGCAACACAAACAAGATTATTGGTGCCCACATAGGAAAGGCTTAGCTCTGGCTAATTATCAAATGCCGTATTCAGATTTCTGTTACTTCTGGCCCCGAATCATGGTCAAACAAATAAAGAAAATACTATTGATAAAGCAATGCAAAATTTCACAGAAGGTAGGAATCAATTCTGCGTCATCCTCACAGACATTGAGCAAAACTCTCATTTTGAAGTAGTCCACGTGTTCTAGCCATAAGCTTAGGAAGCAGAGGAGAATGGATGATTAGCACAGACAACAGAAAATGTTGTTTTCAAGTGCAGATAGAGAGCATTCAGGTCAGTAAAGTTCAGGTGAAATTTCCAACCCCAGTGTTTTTTGTTGCTACCGTACTGCACACACGGGATGCATTGTACAGAATGCATGTCACAGAAAGAGGGGTATGTACGTGGTTCACTTTTCTTTTCAGGGACGTACCTGTGAAGTTGCTGGAAGAAGCACGGAAGACTTTAAGGTCTGACACACTACAGCAAACCACTAATTTCTGCAACCATTATTATGTTGTTCTTTTTTGAGGTGTAGCACCTACCCTGAAATTCTGCCTCAGTGAAGTATGACTAAAGATAATATACTGTAGGCCTTTTCTAGGAATATTAATACAGTAAATCTGTCATTATGAGTGAAACAACCACCCCTCTTTCTTGTTGCTTAATGCAAGTGGCTTCTAATAAAAGAACTATATGTCAAATGCTTCGAAAATTCCTGGTACTACCCTCTCAGAAAAGAAAATTGTCTAAAAATGTTCACCTTGTACCAAATCTTGTTTTATTTCCTGGAAGAGAGGAGGAGTTATTTTTTAGTTACATTACATTTTGTATGCCTAACTTTTATGTCTAAACCCACAAAATTACTCTAACAGAACCTGCACAAGATTCACCATATACTCTAAGCCCTTCACATAAAGCAACAAGTTAATAACATGGGCAAGAGAACAGACGCTGCTCCAGAACCTCAGCTCCTGAGTTTTATACAGCACATGCACTAACTAGTACAAATTGAAAAAATTTGCAGGTGTTACTTCACAGCATTTGCTGTGCACTAGCAGATAAAATACTTCATACTATACACAACACAGATGCTTCATGGGGCTTACACTGGAAAATTTCTCTTTTTTTTTTTTTTTTTTTCTTTTTTTCCAAAGAGAAATGACCAGGCTGGACAAAAAAGCATATTCAGTCAGCAGCACAACAACACAGAATGCAAGTTATTTTGGGGGGGCATGGATATCTCATACAGGGATATGTAGATCAGTTAGTGCTTTGGCTAGTATTTTTTTTTACTAGATAAAGGGATGACCAAGGATACTCACAGTCACTGCTGTGTCACTTGACTGGCTTTGAATTACATATGTCACCCGGGAATGACAGGACATGCAGTCTCCGACAAACCTCTTGTCAAGAGGCAAGGGACTGCCTGACCCATGCAGTGTAAATGAAGATGGTGGAGCCAGCCTGGTTAACACACATGTGGCGCTGCTGGACCTCTTCTCCGCTTTGATGTGCCAAGGATTGAGGTAAGAGCTTGGCAATGCATGAAAGCAGGAAAGCTCACTAGACAGGCTGTGTTGGAAGCAGTAACAGTTTGTTCATTGATTTGAAGCTCAGCACTGAGACCATGAAAGAGGATGCCCATGAGGAAGAGAGAATAAGGTAACTACTGGGAGAGATTAACTGATTCAATGTAATGACTCTGGAAGCTGTCATTTAAAGATCAAAGCACCTTATTTTCTCCACCACAAAATTTAAAGACACAGAAATTAGCCATTTTCCCCCCATTAAACAGTTATAACCTTGGAAATCTTTTTTTTTTTTTTTTCCTTTTTTTTTTGATGGTAGTTGGAACCCTGCAATTTAATTCTGAGCTATGTGAAGAGAGGCATTGGCACATGGGTAACTATTTTACTAGTGCACGCCTGGCTTCAACAGTTTGCTTTTAAATCAGTGCGTTTGGCTTCATTTTATTCTCATTTCTCCTAGCTGCTGCTTGTAACATCTAGAAACAGAATGTAATAAACACACTACTGAGAGCTTTTCACTGTTGGTCTCAAAGCACGTTGTAAGTCTCAAACTGCAAGTATTATTCCAGTTTTACAGATGAAAATACTAAATCCCAGACTAAGTCATGTATCAGAAAGAAGCAAAACTGAAAACAAAGACCTGCTACCCTAATTCTGCATTCCAGCCACTGGACTGTAGTCCTCTGCCAACCTCCCAGCCCCCCCAAAAGTAGGTGGGAGATGAATTTTCTCATGAGTTCTTATCTGTCTTAACAGAAATTATAGTGGGATTCAATCAAGAGCCAGTATCACACCAGAAAAGCAAATCCTGACAGAGGTCACTGATAATTATTCTCATACACTTTGCACATGAATTACATCCAACTTCAGCAAGCACTACCACAGAAGAACGGCACAATCAAGTTCGCAGTAACAGATTGCTAAGACAAAAACTTCTAGAAGCGCTTAGCTTGAGTAGTGAAAAACCAGAAAGAACGTCTATTTATGATCCTAAACACCTACTACAATAAAGTGTTTAAGCTATAGCAAAGGCAGGGGGATAATGCTGATGGAACCCTGATTAGTTAACCCCACTGTATGATCTGTACCAAATGAGCAAGCTGTGCAAGAAATCACAGCCCTAAAATGTGGAAAACCTCTAATGTGCAAGTTAAGGTTGTTCCTATGGGTGTTGGAGTATCCTAAGTCGCTCAAGCAGCACTTATGTGGCAAATAAAGCAAGGTCTCACTGACCTTAGCAGCATTACAAGGCAATCTTCACACAAGGATTGATCGCTCCTAAACAATTTCCCCAATGCACCAGGCATACCTGCATAAAACTGGGAGTGTGCTGAGTAAAGTCCAAACTCTTTTGTCTCCCCAGCGCAAAGCTGCTATGTGCGCTTACTGCATCTCCCTTTAGTGTGCAAGGCCTAGGTATCAGGGTTGTTCGTATTCTCCAAATTACGTTCTTAGGCAACTGCAGTCTGAAGCATTTTGAGAATGAAATAGTGGCAGGGAGTTTTAACCTGGAAGAGAGGAAGGGACTTCAAAGCCTCATGCTCTACCACACAGCGATATGCAGAGGTAAACCACTGAAGGATCACCTCTCTCTTAGTCAACAACTTCAGTGACCGTGGAGTTATTACCATTGCATCCAATGTTCTGTAATCAGAAGTAACTTCACAGCACAGCAAACATTAACGTGTGAGACAAAAACCAGCTCCAGAACATGTGCCTATGACTGTAACTCCATAGGAACTGGAAAATGGATAAAGAAAACGCCTTCCTTTTCATGGATGATACTCAAACTGTAACTACAGGGTATATTGCTTTAAACGTGTTAGTGGTATCCATTCCATACAGCTGAAATCTTTTGCCCACGTATTTTAGTCCCAGCCCATTTACAAAGCGACAGGCATTTAGCAGTCCACTGTCCAGCTCCTGGGTTAATGAAGGACAGAAGACAACTGTAAAAATAGAGCCTTATTTGTGTTTGCTCACTTGCATATGCAATTTAATAGTCAAATTTGAGAAATAGCTACTGGAAATGTTTATTGCTCTGTAGCAATAAATAATAATCTTCTGCAAAGCAAGAGTGCAGACTGCAACTCTTGAAGATCCTGTGGGCAGCAAACTGATGACATTGTTCAATCTGTAGGGTGGAATACCAGCTTTCTCTGCTGCAGCTTCTTCTATACAAAGAAAATAATGGCAAGTGAACTGTAAATTAAGAGATTGTCTTCTCTGAGGGTAACAACAAACATGAATGACAACGGAATTAGAAAGACTACGACCCCTTCCTCAGTCAGAGAAGTAATGAGGAAATACAAAAAAGAAATAATCCATAGAAAATTAATGACATGATATGAGATCGATATGCGAAAAAAGACATTAGAAAGAAGAGAGACAGTTTGGTGCTACAGAATCACCACGGCCCTTCATTTCTAGCAGGCAATATATATAACATATATTAAGAGAGAAGTCAATGAAAATATCATTTTTTTTTTTTTTTCATTTTGTATCTAATCGAATTGCAGGAAGTTTCTATAACTGGTGTTATCATGAAGAAATAGCATGGCACAAGAAATATATGTCAATGAAGTACTTCATCTAATGAGGATGAAACCATTCTCTTATAACCTATCTAAGCATCAAAAAGAAAAAAAAAATCCTTTCCCTTTGAGAGAAACGTCAGGGTTAAGTACAGCTCATGCCAACGTCTGTCTTGAGAAAGAAGTTATGTGAAGAATGACAGGAAATGGCTGCAGCTTCTTGTCTTATCAGTGGTCTGGTTGGTGGCACTGGCCAGCGAGGGAGAGCAATACCGGCAAATAGGCGTCAGCAAGTCTCCAGTTAAGTCAATAATCAAGACTTCCCCAGGACAAAGCCCTCAAGGGAGAACCACGGCAGTGGAAGGGAAGTCTTCCTATTGAAAGTTAAATGGCCAAAGTTGGAGAACTTGCATACTGCAGTTAATTTAGCTCAGCGTACCCAGCCACATAATGCTTTTCATACACAAAGAACTCCTTAAATAATTATTCACTGTGTAAACCAGCCTCTTTCTCAAGCCACTCAACCTAGCTACATTCCCGAATGTCATATCAGTATGAAGTGTGAGATTGAAGCAGCACAGCAATTGCAGCCCTCACAAGAAAAGGAAACAATTTCTTTTATACTTCTGTACATTAAGGTATAGCAAATCTTGTGTAACAGGAATAATGTTCATGGCATTGGCATATACTAAATAAACGGCTTTTGCAGTTGCTGAATACCTCCACTTCACTTTGGCATTTAATCAGCCACAAAAGCAGTTTATTGCGCAGTATACTCCGCTACCACGAACATTATCAATTCAGCAAATATTAAAAAATATCATGCAGGTGTCACAGAAATGAGTACTTTTAAAATTATCGACAGCTTTACACTTTCTGTTGCACCAAAGAAAGCAAGCTAAATGTTATGGAGAGATATCGGTCCATTCTGATTAAAATTAAATGTTAAAGGAGCACACATACATCAGAAGTGTTTATGCCAAGAGTGACCCGCTGTGCTGATATTTTCCTCTTTGCAGAGTGAAAGCTTTGGTCTATGAAAATAAGCTGTATACTCAAGTGAGTACTATCTCGGAGCACTTTGAATTCTCCACATCCTCAAATCATTTATATTGATTCTATGACTAAATAAAGGAATGGAAATATGTTTCTCTTTTTTTGTAAATTCTCTCTGTTTTCAGTAGAAGTAAATATTTGCGCTCATGGTTCAGGGACTGGTTGCACTGACAGCTGAAAGCCTCTATTGATTTGCAACCGTGGCTTGGTAAAGGAGCCTCTCGCTAATCTTTCCCACAGTGCCCTTCCCATACTTTCCGCTCTAACCTGGGAGGACGGCTCTCTCTAGGGCAAGAGGTAATTAAAATCTCCCTCCCAAAGAGATGGCTTGTTTTCCATTCTCTGCTCAAGAGTTACCATCGCAGAGACTGAATAAGACGAGAGCATTGTAAAGCACAAGGAGATTCCACAAATTTGATTCGAATGCTATGTAGGTGATATACGTGCTGCTGGTGCGGTGGGCTTGATCTGCTCAGAAAGGAAAGTATGCCTTTCTGGGACTCTCGTCAGAGTTTAAAGGCACCAATATAAAGCAATCCCAAACCAGATCCATCCTATTTCCACACAGGAAAACTTTTCAACCACTAAGTGGCAATCCTTGCACAATATTTCACAGTCGTTCCGCCTGGGGTCCCTGGGGTGACGGACACAAGGGGTTTGCAGAGCAGCTATTCAGATCTACGCCCTAGTTTGAAAGAGCAGGGCAAAAACCCCAAATGTTTTTAAAACAGGTGCTACCTTGTTTTTCTGGTATCCTCCTAGTACAGAATATTCACACGGGCCACAAGAGAGTCTCAGCGCCACGGCACAGCCCACTGTGCGGTCGCAGAGTCTTACTACTCTGATGTGGTCTTGCCATAAAATTGAAGAGAAGGAAACACCACCACTAGCAAGCTAATCCGTTTGACAGACCTGTGAGAAGACTAACAAGTAAGATGAAATCCAAGTCGCTTCCTCTGGTGCTCCCATCTGGAAACAAGCAGAAGGCAAGAAAACCACTGGGTGCAGCAAGCTTTGTCCATAATCTCTTCAGTTATGAAGTGCAATGAGCTCTTCTGCACGTCTAACTTTATTTTAATTTTTTAAGATATGATAAACAATAATAATAAAAAGAAAAACTAAAAAATAAAAATAAAAAAATTGCTGTCCTGGACAATTAAGAGAAATGTTAAGATTTTTAAGAAGTGTTAGAATCTTAGAAATCAGAAGCAAACTCATGTCTCAGCCACGGAATACCCTCTGCACAGGAACTGTAACAAGTATTCCCAGCTCTCCCCCAATTATGATGACTATCAAATTAAACAACACTAAGTAAAATAAAATACTAGTTAAATTAGAAGAATTTATGTCCGTATCAGCAAAGGATACCAATATTCTGTACACTGAAAGAAATTTTGCTGAAGGACAGAATCTCAGAAGAGAGTATATTTCGAAAGGCATATAAGTCAGTTTTCTGAATTAAATGCTGCCACCTTTAATTATTTTGAACATTTTAACCTAAATATTTAAAATCAAGAAAAATTAACAGTAAAATTGAGTCATGGAAATAAAAACATCCAGCCTTCAGCATCTTTGACAGAAATTAGTCTTAACAGACCAAACAAATATGTGTCTCCAGGTGGAAAAAACAAGCCTGAGACTACAAGAGCAGCTGTGACACAAAATATGACCACCACTCCTACAGAAGGTCATACAAGGTAGACATTAAAGGGCTTTAAAGAGCTTTGAATGTTAATGACAGACTGGGGAAGAAGAAGAAGAAAAAAATCATTTGAACTCTTCGGCAAGAAAGGAAAAGAAATTTAAAAAGCATTGTTATATTGAAATTAAATTATTACGGAGTGAAGACTGCCCTGCCTGATTTCAGGTTTCAGAAGAAATAAATGATCAAACTGACTTTCAGTATTGGTAGATTACTTAATCTTAGAGCTGAGCAAAAGACAATAAAATTACAACTGAGCACACACCTCTGATCTCGAGAAAAGACATCCAGTAAAGAATGACAAGACCTCTGATAACTCACAGGCTTTTAAAATTAGGATCGGGTGTTGACTGCACTTGGAGAAAAAAAAAATATGGGTAAGATATAAAATTATTATGCCCTTATCGCATTAACTGAAGCTTTAAAGGCTGCAGTGACTTCTTTGTGCTCAGAGTTGAAGCCAATGTGTAAAAGCTCATGCAATAAAACGTGGACATGTGTGTAAGCATGCCATTGAACTGGGGCTAGTGTTTACTCAGCATTGCTGCTTCTGGTAAATCCATGAAAAATGCTTTACTATAAATTGTGGTGGATATTAAGATACAGTTACAGAAGCAGAGAGGGCAGTGTCCTGGAAGTAGATCGCCCAAATCTTCAATAAGCAGTCTGGCAATTCATCACAATTACTAGTGGTCGATCATTATTAATTCTTACGGTAACCATTGTACTCATACTGAACTCATTTGCTATTAATGTGGAGGTAACATGCAATTCCTTAGACATTAAAACATAATTTTAAAAGCTCAGGATTTTTTTTTGTCTAATGGTGAATAGCTTTTGTCATAGCTTAAAATTATGTGTGAACAAAGCAAAAAAAATCAGCATTGGTTTCCTGCTTAAATTCATACCCTCAAACTATTTAGACCGCATTGGTAACACCACTCTGTTTACCTTTTGAAAATACAATGTATACCAAAAATAATAAATCTAACAGATGAACTTCAATCTTATGCAAATGTCCTTTGTTTTGTGCTCTGGTGAGCAAGCTACTGTACCAATACTTTTGGCATTAGTACAAGACCGAATCCATGGAAGCATGTGTGTATTTACACAAAAGAGGCTTCTAAGCTACAAAAATCCCTCTTGTTTGGTTACACTAATTTCCCTTGAATGAAG